>NC_053491.1:109898395-110539823 GCF_905171775.1 Rana temporaria | reverse complement strand
TAAGAACATTTTTGGTTCTGGGCACCGCCACCAGTGGCTAAGGCCCAATTTTTCTGCCCCTGTTTAACAGGGGCGTGTAATTACAATTTTTGATGCAATACTTTGCAGCAGGTCTCATTCCTGCGCTCCAACTAGAGTATCTGTGAGGGGTTGCAGTGTTGTGGCACCAGCACCAGTGCCTAAGGCCCAATTTTTCTGCCCCTGTTTAACAGGAGCGTGTAATTAAAATTTTTGATGCAATACTTTGCAGCAGGGCTCATTAGTGCGCTCCAACTAGAGTATCTGTGAGGGGTTGCTGTGTTGTGGAACCAGTGCCTAAAGCCCAATTTTTCTGCCCCTTTTCAACAGGGGCATGTAATTACAATTCTTGATCTAATATTTCAGTGTTGTGGCACCAACGGCAGCACCAAAGGTCCAATTTTTCTAGCCCTGTTCAACAATGGCATGCAACTACAATTCCCTGATATAATAGTTCACAGCACGGCGTTCTAGCGCCCACCAATACTAACTGTGAGGGCTTACAGTGTTGTGGCAACACCAACACCTAGGGCCCAAAGTATATACGTTAGGCCCCAACTTTCAAACATCCAACATACAAACTACTCCTACTTGCAAACGGAAGGAGACAACGGGAAGTGAGAGGAAATCTACCACTAGGATTATCTTCTGTAAGAGGTGTCTCCTGTCCACAGATGCTTTATCACCAATCCTTGTTTCACAAAAAAAAATGTTTTTTTCAAAAAGACACTTGTCATTGGGACAGAAAGTGAGGTGCAATCTTCTGAACAGATGCGCACAGACAGCAAAACAAATGTTACAGGGGTGATAACCCTTCTCTATGTTTTCTAAAAAGCTTAAAAATAGGTTTTTGGCTGGAGCTACACTTTTAAAAAGTACCAGTTCAAAATTACAAAATTAGATTCTACTTAACAACAAACCTACAGTCCCTGTCTTGTTTGCACCGCATGTATACTGCTGTTCAAAGTTTATAGGGCCAAATGGGCTGGTAATGACCTGAGGTAGGTGAGGGGGGGGGACCCATGCTATTTTTCTCAATGATTTTCATCCATATTGCAGGGATCAGACATTACATTAAAGCCGCAAGCAGTTTTAAATGACTTTTTTCCTATAGTAATGTCATTTTGTGCAGGGACAGTTCTAAACATGTGCCACCTCACAGGCATACTATAAACACCCAGCAGGTACGATATTTAAAGGAATTAAAAAAAAATTCACTTTAAGCATCATTAAAATCACTGCTTCCGAAAAAAAAGTCAGTTTTTAAAACTTTTTTTGCATTGATACATGTTCCCTGGGGCAAGACCCAGGTCCCCAAACCCATTTTAGGACAATAACTTGCATATTAGCCTTTAATATTAGCACTCTTAATTTTGAACGTTCGAGACTTCAGTGGGGTTCTAAAGTTCGTGCGAACGTTCGGTTCGTTCGAAGGTTCTGATGCGAACCGAACCGGGGGGTGTTCGGCTCATCCCTAGTCACCTACTGCTATACTAAACCACTCCCCTGCCCCCAGATCAAAACAAACAGGCCTAGCTCACAGCATACTGTAGGCCTGCTTAAATTTGCCTGCACTGGCAGCTTACACAAAACCTACACCTACCTATCTAAAGTAGAGGGTGCTACACTAACAATGGGTCACTATTTTTTTCAATGATGGGATATTCTTCCTCCTACTAATAGGCACACTACTCCTCCTCCTACAGACCACTAACCCTAAGGCTATATTTATTCTCACTGATACTGGCTGGACCTGGAACATTTTCTACCCCTGCTGGCCACAATCTGGCCCTCTAAAAGTCTGAAGGACCTTTGAAACGTTTGGAGACGCCTGATATAGACTCATGATCAATGGTCTGAATGAGAATGAATGAGGCTATTTATCTTTATCTTTCATTTTGTTTCAGGCAATGAATTCCTCAGTTCTCCTAGTTACTTTATCCTGCTCTGAAGAAGGATATCCTACGGTAACATACTATTTTATTATTATATATGTTTTATATATATATATATATATATATATATATTATATGTTGTACAGAGCACTGAGTCCTGGATGAGTGCTATATTTTGCCTATATTTGGGTTGTGGTCCCTTTAAGGGGAAAAAAACCCAGGTGTACCCCTGGGTTCTTACCCATGCAGGGAAAGGGGGTTTCTGGTCAGAGTGGAGAGAACTGATTTACTGGGCCAGATCCACAAAGCAGTTACGCTGGCGTATCTATTGATACGCCGCGTAACTTCTAAGTTGCTCCGGCGTATCTTTGTTTTGTATCCACAAAACAAGATACGCCTGAAGCTGGGCTAGATCCGACTGGCGTACGTCTTAGTACGCAATCGGATCTAAGGTTCATATTTACACTGGCCGCTAGGTGGCGCTTCCGTCGATTTCCGCGTTGAGTATGTAAATTAGCTAGATACGCCAATCCACAAACGTATGTCCGGCCGGCACATTTTTTATGTCGTTTCCGTAAGGCTTTTTTCGGCGTAACGTTACCCCTGCTATATGAGGCATACTGAATGTTAAGTATGGACGTCGGGCCAGCGTCGAATTTTCCGTTGTGTATGTCGTTTGCGTAAAACGTTCGCGAATAGGGCTTTGCGTAGATTGAGTTCACGTTGAAAGCATTGGCTTGTTGCGGGTTAATTTGGAGCATGCGCACTGGGATACCCCCACGGACGGCACATGCCCCATTCAGAAAAAACTTCATTTACGTCGGGTCAAGATGTATTACCATAAAACACGCCCCCATCTCATCCATTTGAATTGCGCGCCCTTACACCGACACAGTTACACTACGCCGCCGTAACTTACGGCGCAAATTCTTTGAGGATACGGAAAATACGCTGTAAGTTAAGGCGGCGTAGTGTATCTGAGATACGCTACGCCAGGTACGCCAAGGTACGTGGATCTGGCCCACTGTGTTTTCTGAAATAGTGGGCCGGATTCAAGTAGATTTGCGCATTTATTACGGAGGCGCAGGGCAACGATTTTGCCCTGCGCCCCCGCAATTTTTTTGCGCTGCCCTCGATTCACGGAGCAGAAGCTCCGTAAATTGCGTGGGCGCGCCGGCAAAATGCCCGGCGCAAGCGCGCGCAATTTAAATGATCCCATAGGGGGCGGGAATCATTTAAATTAGGCGCGTTCCCGCGCCGAGCGTAGAGCGCATGCTCCGTCGGGAAACTTTCCCGACGTGCATTGCGGCAAATGACGTCGCAAGGACGTCATTTGCTTCAAAGTGAACGTGAATGGCGTCCAGCGCCATTCACGATTCACTTACGCAAACTACGTAAATTTTAAATTTCGCAACGCGGGAACGACGGGTATACGTAACATTGGCTGCCCCTGCTAATAGCAGGGGCAGCCTTACGCAAAAACCGCCGTACGGAAACGACGTAAATTGCGTACGCAGGGCTCGCGCAACGGTGTGAATCGGTGTTAGTATGCAATTTGCATACTATACGCTGAGCACAACGGGAACGCCACCTAGCGGCCATCGCAAGAATGCAGCCTAAGATATGCGGGCATTAGAGCCTTATGCCACGCATATCTTAGGCTGCAGTCGGCGTAACGAGGTTCCTGAATCAGGAGCACTCGTTACGCCGGGGCAAGTAAGCAATTGCGCTGTGTAACCTATGGTTACACAGGCGCAATTGCTTCTTGAATCCACCCCAGTAAGTCCTCATTTGGGACCTGGAATTCAGGGATTCAGAGAGATTTTTGGGTGGGAAAGAGACTCCAACCTGGCTATGAAGATGCTGGTGCCGCTAATGAGTAATATGCCTGTAAATGCCTTTGTGTGCATTGACAAATTAACACAGAGGAGCTATTACAAGCTTTAAAAAAATGCTAAATGCTGCAACAGTGAAATTTTTTAAGCTCCGTGTGCATGAGGCCTAAAGCCTGGTACACACTGTTTGTTTTTTCTCGTTCAACCCTGCGGGCTGAATGAAAAAATCTGAAGGGCTCAGGAGGAGCCAATGTACTAACTATACAATGTTAGTACACCAATCTCCTCCATTGTGGTAGCTGAAAGCGCTGATCGCTTCGGTCGTTTTTTTCGGTCATGCCCCTTCGACAGAAGCCAGCCCGGCTGCCGTGCACACAGGCCAAATGTTCTATTGAATGGGTCAATGCCACCTGATATTGTACCAGACTTAACTGTTGCACTCTGCTGGGAGCTGCTTAAACATGCTCGGATTGGGTGATACTTCCAGCAGGTAAAAGCCTTGTGCTGCTGAAACCCTATTTTTCCTATTGTGCTGAAGATAAGCAGACTTTAACTACTTGCTGATCAGCCGCCGCAGTTATACGGCGGCAGGTCGGCTCCCCTGCGCGAGAGCACGTAGCTCTACATCACCTCGCGAAGCGTCTCCCCCCACTCATCCCTGATCCAGACGCGCGTGCCCGGCGGGTGCGATCACTGCCGGCACCCGTGATCGCTCGTTATAGAGCGAGAACCGGGAGCTGTGTGTGTAAACACACAGCTCCCGGTCCTGTTAGGAGGAGAAATGCCTGACCGTCTATTCATACAATGTATGAACAGCGATCAGTCATTTCCCCATGTCAGTCCACCCCCCCTACAGTTAGAACACACCCAGGGAACATACTTAACCCCTTCCCCGCCCCCTAGTGTTAACACCTTCCCTGCCAGTGGCATTTTTATAGTAATCCAATGCATTTTTATAGCACTTTTTGCTGTGAAAATGCCAATGGTCCCAAAAATATGTCAAAAGTGTCCGAAGTGTTCGCCATAATGTCGCAGTACCGAAAAAATATCGCTGTTTGCCGCCATTACTAGTAAAAAAAAAATATTAATAAAAATGCCATAAAAAGATTCCCTATTTTGTAAACGCTATAACTTTTGCGCAAACCAATCAATAAACGTTTATTGCGATTTTTTTTTACAAAAAATATGTAGAAGAATACGTATCGGCCTAAACTGAGGAAAATTTTTTTTTTATATATTTTTGGGGGATATTTATTATAGCAAAAAGTAAAAAATATTAATTTTTTTCAAAATTGTCGCTCTATTTTTGTTTATAGCGCAAAAACTAAAAACCGCAGAGGTGATCAAATATCACCAAAAGAAAGCTCTATTTGTGGGAAAAAAATAACCAGCAATAAGGTCTGGGGGTTAAGTGGTTAATTTTGTTGTTTTGTTTAAATTAAGTCGTTTTCTGTTTGCTGCTGAAAGCATTGTTTTGTTTAGCTTTGGAGAAATAAGGACTTCCTGTTTCTTTAAAAACTGCTTTTTTTCGTGTGCTCCTTGAGCACTACCACAGCTTCTAATAACCCCCCAAACTTTTCAATGTGTATATATAAATATGTATTTATATATTGTAATTTTCCAGAATACTGGCACCCAGTGGAAAACTGTGCTCGAAGTATACCCATTTATTGTGCCGAGTTTGTGTTTTTATTATATACAGTCATGTGAAAGCAGACCTCATGGAAATTATTTACTTTTGTAACACAGGCAAATGATTGATCAATATGTATTCACTACTTGCAGATAAAGGTGATAAATTCAAATAAGAACACAAAAAATGCCCTTTCAATTATTTATTTATTTTTGACCTCTTCTATGTATAAAACTCTTTCAGTTGCAATATGTTCATAATTTCATTGCATAAACTTCCCACTTAAAAATGTCCCTATAGAATTTAAATTGGAATTAAATCAGGTTTTTTTAACCACTTGAGACCCGGACGAATATGCAGGTAAAGGACCAGGCCCCTTTTTGCGATTCGGCACTGCGTCGCTTTAACTGCCAATTGCGCGGTCGTGCGACGTGGCTCCCAAACAAAATTGGCGTCCATTTTTTCGCACAAATAGAGCTTTCTTTTGGTGGTATTTGATCACCTCTGCGGTTTTTATTTTTTGCGCTATAAACAAAAATAGAGTGAGGATTTTGAAAAAAAAAATGCAATATCTTTTACTTTTAGCTATAATAAATATCCCCCAAAAATATATAAAAAAAAAATTTTTTTACTCAGTTTAGGCCGATATGTATTCTTCTACCTATTTTTGGTAAAAAAAAATCGCAATAAGTGTTTATCGATTGGTTTGCGCAAAATGTATAGCGTTTACAAAATAGGGGATAGTTTTATTGCATTTTTATTAATAATGGTTTTTTTTACTACTAATGGCGGCGATCAGCGATTTTTTTTGTGACTGCGACATTATGGCGGACACATCGGACAATCTTGACACATTTTTGGGACCATTGTCATTTTCACAGCAAAAAGTGCTATAAAAATGCATTGCTTACTGTGAAAATGACAATTGCAGTTTGGGAGTTAACCACTAGGGGGCGCTGAAGGGGTTAAGTGTGACCTCATATGTGTTTCTAACTGTAGGGGGGCAAGGCTGGACGTGTGACATCATTGATCGTGTTTCCCTATATCAGGGAACAGACGATCAATGACAGCTCCACTGTGAAGAACGGGGAAGGTGTGTTTACACACACCTCTCCCCGTTCTTCAGCTCCTGTGACCGATCACTGGACTCTGGCGGCGATCGGGTCCGTGGGTCCCGTGGCCGTGCTCACGGAGCTTCGGACTGGGTCGCAGGCGCGCACCCGCGACCCACGGCTGGGCATTTAACAATCACGTACAGGTACCTGATTGTGCCCAGCCGTGCCAATCTTTCCTGACGTATATCGCCGTTAGGAGGTCCTTAAATGGTTAACTATTGCAGTCCATAACCCTCAATTTCTTCCTTTTTGGCCATTCCTTGGGGGATTTGCTAATGTGCTTCACATCATTGTGCGGAAAGACTCATTTCCGCTTCAACTTTTGGACAGGTGGCCCCACATTCTTATCAAGAACACTTTAATATGATGCAGAATGTATAGTTGACTCAATAATTGAGGCTGCTGAGGCCCTTAAAGCGGGAGTTCACCCGAAATACAATTTTTAACATTAGATTGAGGCTCGTTTTGTGAAGGGGAATCTGGTGTTTTTTTTAAAATTGAAGCAGTACTTACCGTTTTAGAGATAGATCTTCTCCGCCGCTTCCGGGAATGGTCTTCGGGACTGGGAGTTCCTATTTGATTGACAGGCTTCCGACAGGCTTCCAACGGTCGCATACATCGCGTCACGAGTAGCCGAAAGAAGCCGAACGTCGGTGCTGCTCTATACGGCGCCTGCGCACCAACGTTCGGCTACTTTCGGAAAATCGTGACGCGTTGTATGCGACCGTCGGAAGTCTGTCAGAAGCCTGTCAATCAAATAGGAACGCCCAGTCCCGCAGCCCATACCCGGAAGCGGCGGAGAAGATCTATCTCTAAAACGGTAAGTACTGCTTTGATTTGAAAAAAAACACCCGATTCCCCTTCACAAAACGAGCCTCAATCTAAAGTAAAACGTTTAGTTTTTGGGTGAACCTCCACTTTAAGCAGTAAAGCCATCTAGAACCATAATATTTCCACCACCATGCTTCACAGTTGATATGATGTTGTCCAGAAGTATTGTCTTTGGTGTGTAGCAAGCACATGTCTATTGTTTCTGTGACCAAAAACTATTTTTATGATTGATCAGTCTTTAGTAAATTGTTCCAGAAAGCCTGGTATTTGCCTATATGTTCAATGGCAAACTATAGTCTTGCTCTAATGTTGTTTTTGGACAGAAAAATATTTTTCTTAACACACCTCTCATGCAGGTTGAAATGGTGCAATCTCTTTCTGATTGTTGACGAATGCTTTTTGACGCAGACATTTTGCAAGAAGTTGCAATAAATGTATTGGAGTCTTGGGGACATGTTTTAGTATCATACAAGCTCTTGGGTTGAATTTGTTTGGCTGATCAGTCCTGGAAAATTAGCAGTTGTATGTCTTCACAGTTTGATTAATTTTAAATAATTTGGCAATATTTTTTAATCCCTTGTGAGACTCATAGGTATCCATAGTGTTCTTTCTGAGGGTCTTAGAAAGCTCTATGTATCTTGCAATAATACCATGATATAAAAGAGAATGCCAGACTCTAGATAGTTTAAATAAGACAGGCTCCACATGCATACATAATAGGGATGAGTTTAGGCATCTTTGGACCGGAGTCGGAACCCGCCTGAGATATTCCACCAGGAAGGTGGGCGCCCAAGCGTGGTGAGCAGAGGCAGAGGGGAGGGGCCAAAGCTCAAGTGTACGTCACAGTGCTGCACTGCAGCAAGGACTGGTGTGATCTCCAGTGTCTCGACTCCACCTACCTCCGGGCGGCATCGGCTAAATGCTGACTGGTTTAGATCCACGGCTTGTGGCTACCTGACTTCTCCTCCCCCGCCTGCGGTACGACTGTCTGAGGGACCCCAGATCAGTGGACCACCACTCACTCACCAGAGGGGCGAGGATTGGAATAGAAGGTGACACAAGTGGGGGAGACAGCAATGAAGAAGAAGGTGAAACAAGAGGGGGACAGTAATGAAGAAGAAGCTGACACTAGTGGAGGACAGTAATAAAGAAGAAGGTGACACAGATGTGGGGTAGTAATGAAGAAGGTGACACAGTGGGGACAGTAATGAAGAAGGTGAAACAAGAGGGGGACAGTAATGGAGAAGAAGGTGAAACAAGAGGGGGACAGTAATGAAGAAGAAGCTGACACTAGTGGAGGACAGTAATGAAGAAGAAGCTGACACTAGTGGAGGACAGTAATGAAGAAGAAGCTGACACTAGTGGAGGACAGTAATGAAGAAGAAGCTGACACTAGTGGAGGACAGTAATGAAGAAGAAGCTGACACTAGTGGAGGACAGTAATGAAGAAGAAGGTGACACAGGTGTGGGACAGTAATGAAGAAGGTGACACAGTGGGGGCAGTAATGAAGAAGAAGGTGACACAAGTGGGGGAAAGTAATGAAGCTGACAAGTGAGGGGGTATGAATGTGAAATTTATACACTTCTTAGTACTAGGGTTGTCCCGATACCACTTTTTTAGGACCGAGTACAAGTACCGATACTTTTTTTCAAGTAGTCGCCGATACCGAATACCGATACTTTTTTTAAATGTGTCCCCAAATGCAGCCATGTCCCCCCCCCCATATGCAGCCATGTCCCCCACATATGCAGCCATGTCCCTCTAGCCATGTCCCTCACATATGCAGCCATGTCCCTCTAGCCATGTCCCTCACATATGCAGCCATGTTCCTCACATATGCAGCCATGTCCCTCTAGCCATGTCCCTCACATATGCAGCCATGTCCCTCTAGCCATGTCCCTCACATATGCAGCCATGTCCCTCTAGCCATGTCCCTCACATATGCAGCCATGTCCCTCTAGCCATGTCCCTCACATATGCAGCCATGTCCCTCTAGCCATGTCCCTCACATATGCAGCAATGTCCCTCTAGCCATGTCCCTCACATATGCAGCAATGTCCCTCTAGCCATGTCCCTCACATATGCAGCCATGTCCCTCTAGCCATGTCCCTCACATATGCAGCCATGTCCCTCACATATGCAGCAATGTCCCTCTAGCCATGTCCCTCACATATGCAGCAATGTCCCTCTAGCCATGTCCCTCGATGCGGCGGCGCGATGCGGCGGCAGCGGCGGGGGGGGGGGGGGAAGGGGGGGGCAAGTATTCTATTTAGGTATCGGGGGTATTTGCGCGAGTACGAGTACTCCCGCAAATACTCGGTATCGGTCCCGATACCGATACTGGTATCGGTATCTGGACAACCCTACTTAGTACAATATATTTTCATGGAATTCCCATGACTAAGCTCTGGGTAGTGAAACACCCTGCTTGGCAGGAGCCCAGGCTGAGGTTGTCTCTTATACCACCAGGGATCTTTCCTCGCTTCCTTCCAAAGAAAATCTATCATTAATAATATACGTAATATATACGTAATTTACATGGAACTGCCAATTGCCCGGTGTCATGCTGGCTCTCTTGCTTTAATATTTTGATATTTTGATTAAGAGAAGCATGCAGATAAGGGCTTTTCCTGGTGGATCCGCATTACAGCAAGACAACAGATCAGCAATTATACACATTTCTCTCATAATATATATATATGTCATTTATTTCTAGGTCCAGTATAGGATAATAGTCCAAGTCCTAAATGAAAACGACAATAAGCCAACTTTTTTAGAAGAATCAATATTACCACACAACATCAGTGAGGTAAGTAATATGTACAAGAACTTTTCACGCTTTTCAGTGCTTTGAAGTATTTATACCCCTTGAAATTTCCCAAATGTTGTCATGTTAAAACCAAAAACGTAAATGTATTTTATTGGGATTTTATGTGATAGATAGACCAACACAAAGTGGCACATAATTGTCAAGTGGAAGGAAAATGATAAATGTTTTTCAAATATTTTTACAATTAAATATGTGAAAAGTGTGGCGTGCATTTGTATTCAACCCCCCTGAGGGAATACTTTGAAGAACCACTTTTAACTGCAATTACAGCTGAAAAGAAAAGCGTATCCCCACAATATGATTCTGCCACCACCATGTTTAACGGTGGGGATGGTGTGTTCAGGGTGATGTGCAGTGGTAGTTTTCCACCACACATAGCGCTTTGCTTTTAGGCCAAAAACAGACATTTTGGTCTCATCTGACCAGAGCACCTTTTTCCACATGTTTGCTGTGTCCCCCACATGGCTTCTCGCAAACTGAAAACAGGACATCTTATGGCTTTATTTCAACAATGGCTTTCATCTTGCCACTCTTCCATAAAGGCCAGATTTGTGGAGTGCACAACTCATAGTTGTCCTGTTAACCGATTCTCCCACCTGAGCTGTGGATCTCTGCAGCTCCTCCAGAGTTACCATGGGCCTCATGGCTGCTTCTCCGATTAATGCTCTCCTTGCCTGTCCTGTCAGTTTAGGTGGGCGGCCATGTCTTGGTAGGGTTGCAGTTGTGCCATACTCTTTCCATTTTCGGATGATGGATTGAACAGTGCTCTGTGAGATGTTCAACGATTTGGATATTTGTTTATAACCTAACTCTGCTTTAAACTTCTCCACAACTTTATCCCTGACCTGTCTGGTGTGTTCCTTGGCCTTTATGATGCTGTTTATTAACTAAGGTTCTCTAACCAGAGGCGTATCTAGTGAAAATAGAGCCTATGGCAAGCACTGAAACTGCGCCCCTGTCGAAACATTTGAAACCCATCTTTCAGATAACCTTAACATAAAAAACAGCTAACAAAACTAGTGATATTTATCATCCCTTGTGATACCTTGGGTAGTGACATATCCTCTTTATGGAGAAATCTGGGGTTTATTAGACCCCTGGTCCCTCCTCTGCCCCCCAAGGCCAGGTAAATGCAGAACCAATACTGGAAGTGATGAAATCTTCATCACTTAAGGCCTCAGTTTTCACAGAGGAGAGGGAGAAACCGATGTTCCTCCTTCTTCTTTGTGCCCTGCCAATCCGACCAGATGGAATGGGAGAGCCTGGGAGAACAGGGAAGGGGCTGTAGCTGAACGCAGCAGGGATAGAGCTGCCATTGTCCACTAGCAAAGGTGCTGAAAAGGAGATCCTGCCTATGCTCGGGAGGAGGGAACAAGAGACACTCAGACCCTGGTAAGTGCCTTGCTGCCCAGCCACTCAACAGCGCCCCCTTCATATGGCACCCATGGCACTTGCCATGGCTGCCATACCCTAGATACGCCGCTGTCTCTAACAAACCTCTGAGGGCTTGACAGAACAGCTACATTTATACTGAGATTAAATTACACACAGGTGGACTCTATTTACTAATAGGGTGACTTCTGAAGGCAATCGGTTCCACTAGATTTTAGTTAGGGGTATCAAAGTAAATGGGGCTGAATACAAATGGACGCCACACTTTTCCGATATTTATTTGTAAAAAAAATGTAAAAATCATTTATCATTTCCCTTCCACTTCACAATTATGTGCCACTTTATGTTGATCTATCACATAAAATCCCAATAAAATACATTTATGTTTTTGGTTGTAACATGACAAAATGTGGAAAATGTAAGGGGTATGAATACTTATTCTAGGCACTGTATAAAAGTGTAGTCAAGTACACATGATGTTTGACAAGTGGTAAGAATTCCCTTTAGATGAGATATACATAAGATAAACTGGGTGGGTAAAGATTGTCCTGTAAAGGGTCTGTCCACATAATTTACACTTCACATATGGATGCTATTAGGATAAACTACCAACTGACTCATGTTCTCCAGCATAGAGATCTCCCTACTACATTCCCTTAATCTGTCCCCCACTCGTTGGATAAGGCCAAAACCCTGGAGAATTACTTACATAGAAAAAGGCCCAGCCCATTTGTGTTTACACAACATACAGTGCCTTGAAAAAGTATTCATACCCCTTAAAATGTTCCACATTTTGTTGTTACAATCAAAAACTTAAATGTATTTTATTGGCATTTTATGTGATAGACCAACACAAAGTGGCACATAATTGTGAAGTGGAAGGAAAATGATAAATGGTTTTTCAATTTTTTTGCCAATAAATATCTGAAAAGTGTGGCGTGCATTTGTATTCAGCCCCCCTTTACTCTGATACCCCCAACAAATTGATTTCAGACGCCACCTAATTAGTAAAAAGAGTCCACCTGTGTGTAATTTAATCTCAGTATAAACACAGCTGTTCTGTGAAGCCCTCAGAGGATTGTTGGAGAACCTTAGTGAACAAACAGCATCATGAAGGCTAAGGAACACACAAGACAGGACAGGGATGAAGTCCACAGGACAACCATTAAGCCTCGTACACACGATCAGACATCAAACAAACTTTCCCTTGGATTTTTGTCCGAAGGGAGTTGTCCGGTCACACCCATAGCAAACACACGCGCTGACTTTTTCGGCAACAAACACGAAAGTAGTGACTTTTCAACGTACTGACCAGGGGTCAAGTCCTGGGGAATAAAGTGTGGGAACTCCCACCCAAGATCCACTCCCCCACCAAAAAAAAAAAATGATACGCTCATATGCATAATTACTAAGGCGCATGTTTTTTTTTTTAAAGCAAGTTCTTTCTAAATCCCGCGTTAACTCGCGGCAGACCTCCGCAATGCCTCCTGGGAACAATGACAAAAGCTCCCAGGAGACATTTCGGCATTGAGGAAGTGACGGAATACCCGCACACTACCCGATGAATCCATATACAGGAAGCGGGCAGTAACATAAAGAATTACTATGATTCGCCTGCCCATGACAGTTAGTCAAGCTGAGCATCGCCGCTCAGTGAAGGATTGGCTTTGGTGGCCTGGCTGCTTTAGTCCTGCAAAGGGAACTGCGTTCCTGCTGTGAAAAAAGTGCAGGAACTCCGTTCCCACGCGTTCCCGCAGGACTTGAGCCCTGGTACTGACGAGAGTTTAAAAGAGGAAGTTCAATTTTCCGGCGTCACCCTTTGGGCCCTTCTGCTAATTGAGAGTTAGTAGAGGTTTCGTCTGTATGCATTCGCGATTTTCAGTTTCGTGTAATTTTGTTTGTTTCTGAACGTCCGTTCGTCAAGCAGACATGTTGCGCAATGGGGTGGTGCTAACTTGACCCACAAAAAAAAATGTATAAAAATATGTTTGATTCATATAACCAAAATACACTAATCCAAAGTAAAGACATTTGTTTTTACTCCGTCAGTATCACCAGCAAAGCAGATTTTAGGTTCCATTCACATCTAGGCAGACAAATTCGCGGCGTTTTGTCCAGCGAATTGCGGCAGCAAATAGTGGCGTTTTGTACCGCGATTTGCGGCGACAAAACGCCGTGATTGTTCGCCTAGATGTGCCCCTAGATGTGCCCCTCTATGGAGATGGTTCTCGAACGCCGAAAGCCGCCTGAAAAAAAGGTCCGGGACCTTTTTTCAGGCGGTAGGCGGCAGGCGTTCGGCGTGGAGATGTGAACCATCTCCATAGAGGGCAATGTCTTTTCATCCCTCTGGCGGCAGCGGCGTCGCACTACAGGCGACAAAACGCCTGGATGTGAATGGGGACTTAGTATTATCACATTATAAAGAAGAAGAGAATTAGCTGGATTGAGGTAGATGCGCGCATTTTTACGGCGGCATAGTGTATCGTATTTACGCTACGCCGCCGTAAGTCAGAGAGGCAAGTGCTGTATTCACAAAGCACTTGCCTCCTAAGTTACGGCGGCGTAGCGTAAATGGGGCCGGTGTTAGCGCGCCTAATTCAAATGAGGATGAGGGGGGCGTGTTTTATGTAAATGGGTGGTGACCCGACGTGATTGACGTTTTTTACGAACGGCGCATGCGCCGTCCGTGTACATATTCCAGTGTGCATTGCTCCGAAGTACGCCGCAAGGACGTATTGGTTTCGACGTGAACGTAAATTACGTCCAGCCCCATTCACGGACGACTTACGCAGACGACGTAAAATTTTCAAATTTCGACGCGGGAAACGATGGCCATACTTAACATTGACTAGGCCAGCTATTTGTTCGACTAACTTTACGCCGGAAAAAGACATACGTAAACTACGTAAAAAAAATGCGCCGGGCGCACGTACGTTTCTGAATCGGCGTATCTAGTCATTTGCATATTCTACGCTATGTGCTCTTTCAAATAGGAACGCTAGTTTTACTAGACAGAACGCTACCGGCTTGTCTTTGCTTCTGAGCATGCGCGTTTGTACTTTGTACAAAAGTCCGATTGAAAAAATCCATCGGTCCGTTTTCATCGGATGAACCGATCGTGTGTATGTGGCATTACTGTAGCAATAAGTTGCTAAATGTTGCACCTTCATTAAATGTAACCATATTGCTATACTTAGAGGCTCCTCTCTTCTCTTTTATTCTCAGTTGTGACATGACGCTACTCTCATATGAAGACATTGCTTGTATATCAAGGCAAAATGTATTAAAACATTTTGCTTGTCTTGCAAAACGCTCTCAAACCAAGTTACTCTCAAACCAAGGTTTTACTGTAATACCATTCTGCTAGCATTCTGAGTTAAAATTGTGCCTTTAATTTGGATCTTTAAATTAAAGGCATTCAAGATACCAACAATAATTTACAAAGCCTAACCTAGTCACAAAATACCAACCAAATCTTATAAAACACTGCATAAACTGTCAGTGCTATATAAACCCTGTATAATAATAATAATAATAATAATAATAATAATAATATTCTTCTCTACAGCTGGCAGACATAGATTCGGTAGTATTTACTGCAAAAGCTGTGGATCGGGATGGAGATACGTTAATGTATGTCATTGACCGAACTATGGTGAGTACCGTCTGCTATTTCCTAAAGCTATATAAATGCATTATTAAACTTGCTCCTTAATATTTGCACTGCAAATACATGTTTTACAGTCAAGTATGATAATTATTGGTTGAACTAGATGGACTTGTGTCTTTTTTCAACCAGACTAACTATGTAACTATGTAAGTTTGAAAATAAAACTGGTCACCCTGGGGAAACAGCCACTTACGTATCCCTAATTTTCATCTTGGCATTCATGCAGTAGATAAATCCCTGTGGTTGTCAGTTACTTTATTTCTTGGACTAGCTCTTAAATGGAACCTTTGCAGTAATCGTTCAGAAGAGCCCTTTCTAGAATCTTTGATATGTGTTCCCTGGTTCCAGTCCACTGTAGCCTTGCCCACACACTGTGGACCATAAGAAGAAAGTTAAACGCCACCAAATCAAGTCACCTGCAGTCCCACCCAGATATACAATGAATAGACTGATTGATAAGGCTTCAAAACTGTCTAAAATGTTTTCAAGATAAGTGCCCATATTTGTATGTATAATGCCCTATCTATTTAAATAAATAGAACTATCAAAAACGTGCCTGTGCCTCTTCAGAGGGTCAAGTCATTGCAGTGGTGGTTTTGGCTGAAGCATGCATCAGTGCAGTTGGTACAGTGGCGAATAAAGTGGGGGCATGTAGGATAGAGCAGAGAGGGATTGCAGAGTGAGGAGCATGTGGTTCACCTTTGGTAGTTAGAGTGTTGAGGGGTAAGGTGGCATGAAGGCGAATTGATGGGGAGAGTTCAGGCATGGTAGTATGAAGAGGAGTACAAGCATACAGACACAGTGCCAATGGGGGAAGGGGGATCAGGGCCGGCCTTAGGTGTTCAGGCGCCCTGTGCGAGCTAATCTTGTGGCGCCCCCCCCCCCCATCTTCACCCCCTCGCCCCCTGGTCACCTAAACATACACAAAGAGAAACTTTGTAACAAATAATTTGTTTTAATAAGCAAACAGAAAATGTAAGTGCGTCTCAATGGACCAAACACACTGAGTCCTGCAAGCAGCATCTTTGGAGCAGCTTTTGGGCACTGAAAAAAAGACGCTCCAAAAACGCCCCTCTCCATTGAAATGAATTGAAAGCGCTGTAAAAACGCCTTACCCTTTCACACTGAGGCACTGCAAAAACGCCCTAAAACGTTAGGGTCTTAGTGGTGCTTTACCGGCACATTGGGGTTGCAGATGAGGCTTCGCTTGAATAACGCCTCAATAACGCTCGAATAACACTCAAATAACAGTTAAGCCTTTAATTGCCCTAGATCAGGGGGTCTCCAAACTGCGGCCCAGGGGCCAGATGTGGCCCTTTTCTTGATTTTATCTGGCCCTTGGGACAATATTCATCTTCTGACATAAAAAATGGGGCACAATTCCTCCTAATGACACCAACAATGGGGCACAATTCCTCCTAATGACACCAACAATAGGGCACAATTCCTCCTAATGACACCAACAATGGGGCACAATTCCTCCTAATGACACCAACAATAGGGCACAATTCCTCCTAATGACACCAACAATGGGGCACAATTCCTCCTAATGACACCAACAATAGGGCACAATTCCTCCTAATGACACCAACAATAGGGCACAATTCCTCCTAATGACACCAACAATAGGGCACAATTCCTCCTAATGACACCAACAATAGGGCACAATTCCTCCTAATGACACCAACAATAGGGCACAATTCCTCCTAATGACACCAACAATAGGGCACAATTCCTCCTAATGACACCAACAATGGGCCACAATTCCTCCTAATGACACCAACAATGGGCCACAATTCCTCCTAATGACACCAACAATGGGGCACAATTCCTCCTAATGACACCAACAATGGGCCACAATTCCTCCTAATGACACCAACAATGGGCCACAATTCCTCCTAATGACACCAACAATGGGCCACAATTCCTCCTAATGACACCAACAATGGGCCACAATTCCTCCTAATGACACCAACAATGGGCCACAATTCCTCCTAATGACACCAACAATAGGGCACAATTCCTCCTAATGACAGCAACAATGGGGCACAATTCCTCCTAATGACACCAACAATAGGGCACAATTCCTCCTAATGACACCAACAATGGGGCACAATTCCTCCTAATGACACCAACAATGGAGCACAATTTCCTTCTAATAACACCAACAAAGGGGCACAATTCCTCCTCTTACTGACACCAAAAAACGTGGCATTGTTTACTCCTGCTGATACCGGAACATTTTTGCTATTTCCAGTGGCCACAGTCCGGCCCCCTAAAGTCTGAAGGACAGTAAACTGGCCCTTCGTTTAATAAGTTTGGAGACCCCTCCCCTAGATGATTAACCCCTTGCCAGCCAGTGTCATTAGTACAGTGATCACTGTATTAGTGTCACTGGTTCCCACAAAGTATCAGATTGTCAGTCACAATATCGCAGCCCTGTTATAAATCCCTGATCTCCGCCATTACTAGAAAAAAAAAAATCCATAAATATATCCCATAGTTTGTAGACACTTATTAGGATATTTTGTACCAACAACATTGACCTAAATCAGAGGTCTCCAAACTGCGGCCAGGGAGCCAGATGTGGCCCTTTGCTTGCTTTTATTCCGGCCCTTGGGTACAATTCCTCCTACTGCCACCAATGATGGGGCACAATTCATCCAATGACACCGATAATGGGGCACAATTTCTCCCAATGACTCCAATGATGTGAAACAATTTCTCTCAATGACACCAATGATGGGACACAATTTCTCCTGACAACACCGATTATGGGGCAACCATTACTCCCATTGACACCAATTATGGGGCACAATTTCTCCCATTGACACCAAAGATGGAGCATGGTTTTTCCCCACTGACATCAGGACATTTTGTACTCCAAATGGCCACAGTCTGGCCCTCCTGAAGCCTGAAGCACAGTAAACCAGCCCTTTGTTTAGAAAACTTGGAGACCCCTGGCCTAAATTTATGAAAAAAACGTTTAAAAAATTGGATATGGTATATAGCAGAAAGTAAAAATGTATTTTTTTCAAATTTGGTCTTTTGTTAAAAAATAAAAATAAAAAATAAAACACGGAAAAAATTTAATAACGCAGAGGTGATCAAATACCACAGAGAAAAAAAAATACAAATTTTATTTGTGTACAGCGTCGCATGACCGCGCAGTTGTCATCTTAAGTTATGCAGTGCACATCGCAAAAAATGGCCTGTCATGGAGGGGGGGGGGTAAATCTTCCAGAGGTCACGTGGTTAAACCGTGAATTTTTTTTGCCCAGAGTTTAATTTATACTTCAGGCAATAAACCTGGGGTGTCACAAACATGAAGTGATCCTCTGTAGGAGTTTTCCATATGACAGAGGTGCAGACATAGCCGGGGGTACATGGTACCAGTACAGGCCAATTACAGACTGCCTGAAGTATAAATAAACTCTGGGCAAAAAATTGGACCTCTGGAAGATTTAACCCCCCCCCCCCCTTTCATGATAGGCCATGTTTTGCTATGTGCGCTGCTTAAAGTGGAGGTTCACCTAAAAAAAATTATCATTGCATTTTGGCTATTTAGTAGAATGAGAATCGGTGTTTGTTTTTTAAAAATGCTAGCGGGACATACCTTTTTCTATAGATGATCAACGCGGCAAATAACAAATAAATATATAAGACATAAAAATCAATAGTACCCTACTGGATATTGCACCCAAAGGCACCAGTGCTGCAAATATAGAAAATTGTGCGAACAAAGCAAGATAATTCCACATGCAGATAAAGTTCATTAATGCTGTAGCAATATCCAAATAAGATGCCCCTGCTGGGTACTGCAACCAAATGCACCAGTGCTGTAAAACATCTAAATATGTGCAAATATGGTGAATAAATAGATACACCAAATATATTTCATAGGATAATAAAGTTCCTCAATAAAGTGTCCTTTTTTGTGTTTCACATCCCACATCAATGTGTCCAAGCAAATAAATACATCAAACAGATCCCAGCGGTGATAGAAATGAATATATGACGGTGTGATCACTCCATATGTACTAACAGCTCACCTCACATCAAGACCTTTGATTTTTTACAGCACTGGTGCTTTTGGTTGCAATATCCAGTAGGTTAAGGTTGTCTTATTGTATTTATTTGTTATGTGCACATTCACTTGAACTTTATTGATGTATTTGATCTGTATATAAGGAATTTTTTTATTTTTATCAGTTTATTCTGCTTTGTTTGCACATTTTTAATTATGTGCAGCACTGGTGTTCTTAGTTGTAATATAACCCAGTAGTGTGCTAATGATCTCTGTTATGGGTGTACCTTATGTTTTTAGCACATTCATCTGAACCTCTTGTGGCACTGAATTAGGGATAGCCACACAGTCACTACAAGTCCCAACATGTCCAGGACTCCCCCTTTCCCATGCTGGGTTCCTGTCACTTCCTCACATATGGGATGTTCTCAGTACAGGGGGGAGTCCAGGGAAATCTCAGCCCCCCTCAATGTATAGAAGCCCCCCCAGCCATGTCAGTGTCCAGGCTGGACTTTAGAATGCTTCAACTCCCTCCACAGTCCACATACACCCCCCCCCCCTGCATCTGACCTCTTGGTGAACTTGCTTGCAGACATTTCTCTGGCTCCTAATGGCTCCAGCTTAATAGGATGTATCTCCAGCCGGACCCCTCCATGACTGAGGACAGGTGAGGGTGGTGAGGGGAGGGGGGCAACGAGGGATGTGAGGAGAGATAGGATCGCACTGACTTGCAGTGAGAGATGTAAGAGGTGGAGGGAGCGGAACCAGCTCACAGAGCAGCAGGGACAGGGAGAAGACACACGCTGCTTGGAGACAGTCTGGATGCGATGTTCTATGGAGAGCTGATGGCCCGCCCATTCAACTCAGACCAATCCCGTGCGATGGGAGTTGTCTGTCACATTTTCTTTTATCACAGTCCCTTCCCTCAAGTGCCCTGGCGAGCTGTGACAGCCGCACGGCGCCCCGTACTGTCCAAGGCGCCTTGTGCGATCGCACAACCCGCACAACGCAAAGGCCGGCCCTGAGGGGGATGCTGGCATAGTAGTGTTGGGGAGGAGGTTAAAGGCTCAGTGGTGAGTGGCACATATGTGAGGAGCTGTAACTTCATATGCATTTCTCACTACCAGTACCTGAGATCAGTGAAGGGTTGGTGGTGTGAGCTGCCAGGTCAGAGATTACAGTGCTTGTCTAAGCTGAAACAAAAGCCAGGGGGATAGAAAGTTGGTAGGAGTTGACTGGGACACAATTTAGAAGGCCATGTCCCATTGCAAGACTCGGGAACCATGCTGGATGAGCTTTCTGCTGGGTGTAGCTCAGGGCTCAAGTCCTGCAGGAACGTGTGGGAACGGAGTTCCTGCACTTTTTCACAGCAGGAACGCAGTTCCCTTTGCAGGACTAAAGCAGCCGAGCCACCCGAGCCAATCCTTCACTGAGCGGCGATGCCTAGCTTGACTCACTGTCAGGGGCAGGCGAACCTTAGTAATCCTTTATGTTACTGGCCGCTTCCTGTATATGGATTCATCGGGTAGTGTGCAGGTATTCCGTCACTTCCTCAATGCCGCAATGTGTCCTGGGAGCTTTTGTCATTGTTCCCAGGAGACATTGCGGAGGTCTGCCGCGAGTTAACACGGGATTTAGAAAGAACTTGCTTAAAAAAAAACATGCGCTTTAGTAATTATGCATATGAGCGTATCATTTTTTTTTTTGGTGGTGGAGTGGATCTTGGGTGGGAGTTCCCACACTTTTTTCCCCAGGACTTGACCCCTGGTGTAGCTGTTGTACATAGTGCTAGTCTACATTTAAATATAGATGTTACAGCACATGCATAATAGCAACACAGTGTTATTACCAGAAGTGCTACTACTGTGTGTGTTCCAGTTAGAGAGGGCCAATCATAGTGGACTTGTACCATGTGATAGCTGTGACCAATCACGGCATCGCAGTAGTAAGCAGGGTTTTAAAATGATACCTTTGAACAGTGTTAGAGATTGTTTATAACAGTGTTCATCACTGTAATAAGCAATCAGTTTGTAAGCCCTCTGATCCCTCCTGTATTGAATTGTATTGTGACTGTACTGTCTTCCCTGGTGTTGTAAAGCACTGCGCAAACTGTTGGTGCTACATAAATCTTGTATTATAATAATAATAATAATAATAATAATAATAAGTAAAAAAATCCTGATCACTAGTAGTTTGTAAAAAAAAAATGTAAATATAAATGTTTTAATTGTAAGTTTACATTTTTTTTGACACACAAAGTCCCTAATCATCGCCACACCACCCATCCTGCAGTATATGACAGTACCTAAAACAAAATGTGAACAAAAAAATGAGTTTTTTCTTAGTTTTCCCAAAAGATTGGGACAAAAGTTTACAACTTATTTTTTTTTACCATGCCTCTTACTAAATACCTTAGGACAGGGCTCAAAATTTCAAGTCCTGAGCTACTAGCCAGGCCTCAAGAGTTACTCGCCACCAGTTGCCCCACCTAATTCATACACTGCCCTGCGCCTAATTGCACCCGTAAACACGCCCTCATAGATTATCTCATGGAATGACAATGTTTTATGCAGAATCAAGTTACAAAATTAAAATACCAACAACAACTTTAACAAAATGGGACAGGGCACTGGGGGCAGACCAGAGGGACAGGGCACTGGGGGCAGACCAGAGGGACAGGTCACTGGGGGCAGACCAGAGGGACAGGTCACTGGGGGCAGACCAGAGGGACAGGTCACTGGGGGCAGACCAGAGGGACAGGGCACTGGGGGCAGACCAGAGGGACAGGGCACTGGTGGCAGACCAGAGGGACAGGGCACTAGAACTGGGTCTCTTCCCCATTCTCTTGCTGTTTCCTCTGCAACTCCCATCCATCCTCTCTCTCTCTCTCTCTCCCATTCATCTCATCATCAGGAGCCTGTGTGTGCGGCTCCACGCTTGCATGTCCCCACTTCCCCCTTTTATTCAGGCTGGCAGAGAGGAGAGGAGCTGCAGCACAATCCAGCGCTGAGATCCACACAACTGCACAGCCATTGACACCATAGCACAGCGCACACTGACAGCGCACAGCACACATTGAGACCAGTCTGTTCACAGTGCTCAGGCTAAACTGTTGGACACTTACATAGAGCACAAGGAGAAGGAAACTGCACAAACTAGAAGGCTGCCGCTCTCATGTCAGGGCAACTTTCAGTGAGCGCTGCACCAGAGTGGTAATTTTTGCAATCCTCTACCTCACTCATTACTTTCTGCTCTCCAGCTACATTGGTCTTGGCCCGGGGGAGGGGGGCAGGCTCAGAGAGGTCATACTGTTAGGTCCCATGGCTTAATGAGAATTGTAAGGAGAGCACCTGTGTACTGCTCTGCCTGTGCGCGGCTCAACAGACTACTTTTCCCGAGTATGCACCTTTCCTCTTCGGCCGCCAATCTCATCGGAAACTCTAAAGCCCCGTACACACGACCAGTTTCCTCGGCAGAATTCAGCTTCCGACCGAGTTTCTGGCTGAATTCTGCCGAGAAACCCGGCCGTGTGTACACTTTCGGCCGAGGAAGCCGACGAGGACCTCGGCGAGGAAATAGAGAACATGTTCTCTATTTCCTCGTTGTTCTATGGGAGAACTCGGCCCGCCGAGGTCCTCGGCAGCTCCAGGACTGAACTGGCCGAGGAACTCGATGTGTTTGGCACGTCGAGTTCCTCGGCCGTGTGTACGAGGCCTAAGTGTAGGCACAGATTGGAGGGAGATTGGTCATGCAGCCCTGTCATCACTCGCCCCCAGCTTAAATCCACTCGCCAAATGCTAGTAGGCGAGTGGAAATTTTGAGGGCTGCCTTAGGATGTCTACTTTCCAAAAAGTTGTTATTGTGGGGGGGGGGGGGGTATTTATACTGTCCTGGCATTTTAGGGCCTCAAAAAATTCAATAGGCCATCAGTAAATTAGGACAATTTAAAAATATATACCATAGATTGTGGACTCTGTAACTGAGTAAATAATATATGCTAAAAAAAAATGACCAAATAAATATAGCAGAACACATTTTGGCCCAAATGCATAGAGAAAGATTATTTATTTGCAACATTTTTTAACAGAAACTAAGAAAAAAAATGTTTTCAAAGCTTTTCGGTATTTTTTCATTTATATACTGGTAGTAAAAAATACAAACGAAAAAAAACTGTGGTTATTAAAAACACCCAAAGAAAGCTTTATCTGTCTCATAAAATAATTTGTCTACAGGGTTTCTGTTTTTAGAAAACATATGTTTTGGGGGTTGTAAGAAATCTTAAGGTCTAAAATGTGCATTTAACATGCGTGCAAGAAAAAAAGATGGCATTGACAGTAAAAGGGTTAAATGTTACATTTCAGAAATTATCAAGAAGGTCTTTACAGTTGTTTTATACTCTGAAATAAAGCAAATTGTAACACAAATGATATACTTGAGTTACTTTATATACAGTAACTATGTTGCCAGTACTATTACACTGTATCAAACAGGACTATCAATTGCAAGAATACTATGGTGGTGTTGGACTCCAGTAGCAAAAAGTCCAGACAAGCACATTTTTTCTCACCTCCTTATGATAAGATCTTTCAGACTATAGTCATTTCTGACTAAGAAACTTCAGCAGTAGTGTTGTTGATGCATTACCTGATGATGTACTGATGCTGGTGTCTGGTATCATCATTATAAAGTTGTCTAAGGGCTTGTTCCATAATGTGGCTAACATAGCTGCTGCTCTGAAAAGAGATCTGTGGTTGATCACTTTTCAGACGGCATGCAACAGGTGGTAAAAAGGCAATGTATCACCTCCTCACCACTTGTTTTAAATCTCCAAATTCTGTACCAACACACCACACCTGCATGCATTGCACATGTAGCGCCCTGCTCTAGTAAGGCTAAACTTTGGTTTTGGCTTCACTGCACTCAGTGGAGTGGTGATCTGTTTTTTTGGTCTGGTCAGGTTTCCTTAAAGGGGTTGTAAACCTACGTGTTTTTTCACCTTAATGCCTCCTATGCATTAAGGTGAAAAAACGCCCCCCAACCCGGCTTTGATGCGCAGCCCGGCTTTGATGCGCAGCCATTGGCTCCCGCCGCTGTCAAATCCAATGATGCAGGCGCCGAGGGGCAGGGCTGAGTCATACACTCAGCTTCTATGGATGCCGAGTGTATGACACAGGACAAGGTAACCCCCTCGGGAGAGAGCTTCCCAGAGGGGGTTATCTAATGTGGGGAGGAGCCACGAGAGCTGGCGTGGGACCCCAGAACAGGTGGATCGGGGCCACTCTGTGCAAAAGAACTGCACAGTGGAGTTAAGTATGACATGTTTGTTATAAAAAAAAAGGGGGGGACCTTTAGGCCTCGTACACACGACCGAACATGTCTGCTGAAACTGGTCCGCGGACCAGTTTCAGCAGACATGTTCGGTCGTGTGTACGGCCGACCGGACAATTTTCCGGCGGATCGGACAGGTTTCCAGCGGACGAATGTTTCTTAGCATGCTAAGAAACATGTCCGCTGGAAGCCTGTCCGTCGGACATGTTCGGTCGTCTGTACGACTTACCGGACATGTCCGCTCGGCCGAAAGCCCTCGCATGCGTCGAAGTGATTTGACGCATGCGTGGAAGCATTGACCTTCAAGGGTCGCCGCGTCATCGTCGCGGCGACGCCGCGGCCACGTCACCGCACTGTCTGTCCGAACGGATTTTGGTTTGATGGTGTGTACAACCATCAGACCGAAATCTCCGAGCGGACATGTCCGATGAAAACGGTCCGCGGACCGTTTTCATCGGACATGTCCCCTCATGTGTACGAGGCCTTAGTGTCACTTTAATCTTAGTGGTTGATTACTCCTGCCTGTCTCTGGAAGATGCTTCCAGAGAACAGAGTAGTAGGACCAGCCATCAAGTTATGAATATTTATCTGCTCCCAGCCAATTCCCAGGAGGGGCACCCAGAAGGAGGCTGTGGGAGAAGATGTTGGGTAGGCTTGTTTAGAGTGTTCTTGTCCTGGGGCTACTGCCCCTGGGATGCAGCCTGTGTACTTGAGTTGCTGTTTGGGCCTCAGAATGTGTTTGGCTGAGGGCCTGAAGGAGATCTGATTGACAGACATTTGCTGGAGGGTGTCACCTGTGGTCTGGACCCTTTCTTTCTCACTGTAGAATGTCACATGGAGGCTGGGTTACAGACAGCTGTCCTTGGACTTTAAAAGTAAGACTTTGATCATGGATCCCAGGTGTGCATGTGCTTGGGGATGCAAGTGCCAGAGCTGGCTGTAAGGACTGGGACTGCTCACATAGAGTTCCAGATTGGTTGGCCATTCCCTTCTTCCACCAGCAAAGGCTGGATATGGCTACTGTTTGTCTTCTTTCTAATTTCTGTTGACGCTTTGGAGTTTCCAGCAACCACACCCCTCTCCATGTTCAAGTTTTCTGCATCAAACCCATAAAAGGACCTCACCTAGACTAAGCCTATATTTGACCTTAATGCCTCCTATGCATTAAGGTGAAAAAACGCCTTGCAGTTTTCCTTACCTGAGCCCCGAATTTCTGCGGGCGCATCCCCGCCGTCCTTCTCTCCTTGGAGTCCCGGCTTTGATGCACAGCCATTGGCTCCCACCACGTCGCATATACTCCCTAAGATACGTAGGTTTAATGCTTTCGACGTGAACGTAACCTACGCACCGCCCCATTCACGTACCACTTACGTAAACAACGTAAAATTAGACGGCTGTTGCGACGTCCATACTTTAACATTGGCTGCGCCTCATATAGCAGGGGTAACGTTACGCCGGACGTAAGCCTTATGTAAACAGCGTAGCGGGTGCAAGTACATTCGTGAATCAGTGTATCTAGGTCATTAACATATTCTACGCGTAAATATACGGAAGCGCTCCTAGCGGCCAGCGTAAACCCAAGTACGACGGCGTACTAACACTTACGTCGGTCGGAGGAAGCTAGAATTCAGGCGTATCTAGCTACCAGAATGGCACGCATAGAAACGACGGCGCAGCTTTCTACTTACGCGGCGTATCTATAGATACGCCAACGTAAAAGAATGCTGAATCTAGCTCTAAATATATTGGCCGCAGCATGAGTACAGCCCCGATCAGCTGCATTGGTTTTTTTTTGGGGGTGGGTGATCAGGGGGCTCTAAAACTAAGGCTCATCCACATGCTTATACTCTACCCCCACTTCTCGTTTGAATGAGCCCTAATGCCTTGTACACACAACCGGCATATGTATGCTCTATAGCAGTTTTCCCGACGAGAAAACTGCCCGCAAAGAAATTAGAACCAGCTCCCGTCATGATTCCCGGCGGTCGCTAAAACCGCTTGTGTGTATGCTTTTCCGAGGTGGAAAAAAAAACATGCATGCTCAGAATCAAGTATGAGACGGGAGCGCGTGTTCTGGTAAAACTAGCGCTCGTAATGAAGATAGCACATTCGTCGCGGTGTGACGGATTAAAAAGCACGAAGACTGAAAAGCGCAAATCTTCTCTCACCAAACTTTTACTAACACGAGGATCAGCAAAAGCAGCCCAAAGGCTTCCCCTTTATGGTCCCGTCGTACGTGTTGTACGTCAGCGCCATAGGCGTGCGCACAGGGTGTGCCGGGTGTGCCCAGGCACACCCTAATCACCCCATGCACATTAGTGTTATTGCTCTGTATAGCAGCAGGAACATGGGAAAGATCTCCCTCTTACCAGCTCTGCCATAAGAGAAGTATTTATGATCTTCTCTTTCACTATGCCGGCAGGGAGATCAATGTGCCAGGGTTATATATATGTAGATACATACACAAGCGTGTGTGTTTGAGCTTAAGGGTGCACAACCTAACACAATAGGCTGCGCACACCTATGGTCACCGCGCTTTGGTTGGGTGGGATTTGGAATGATCGTCTGTATGCAAGGAAGGCTGAAGAGGAATCACGTCAAGAAAAACAAAGTTTTTTTTCCTGACAGGAAAACCGGTCGTGTGTACGAGGCATTAGGTTGGCAATATTGTACATCACATGACAACAGGAATTATGCTCTCTAATAACACCAAAAGACAACCTTTGTTTTCCTGACAGCCAGACCAGTTTCTATTCTGTACAATAGAGATCAGGTTTATGGGCTAAATTCCAAATTTGTGTCAACCCCCACAAATTACTAAGACCTACCTGATATCTGATACCACTGCATTTTACACAGTGAAACAAGATAGCATAAAAGTAAGAAAAACCTTGCAATCTCCTATGTTTAACTGTGTTCCACTTTCTTAGAAAAAGAAATGCTAGCCACATATCTGCTTCTCTGGAAAGAGGAAGTAAGTAAAAACGTATTACCATATGTCAGAAACCTGCATATAATGAACAAACCCATCTGTCTTTGAGTTTTAGGTCAGTTATTCTATTTTAGGTAGACAGGAAAATAAGATGTTTAAACTGTCCTGTAAATGTGCCCATAAACTTGTAACTTATAACATCAGAATCAAAATAAATGAATGTATTGATGGCCCAACTGGTTTATTCCTACATTGTACCTACAGTATAATAATAACTAACCGATCTGAACGTTCAGTGCCTGGGTTGCAGGAGCAGTATTAGGAATGGTAGTACTGCATACACAGGCAGATCACTGAGGCACATCTGCTCTCTCAAGCCCTGTACACACGGCCAGGATTCTCGTCAGGAAAAAAGCGTTGTTTTTCCTGATGAGATTCCTGGCAAGATTTTCTTGCCGGCCGAGTGTACACACGTACGATTTAAAAGAACTGCCGTTCTTTTGAATGGCGCGAACGCAGTGACGTCATCGACTACAACGAGCACATTCGATGCTGTCGCCGCCATCTTGCTTCACCTTACCTATGCCTTGAAAGCTACCGTGCATGCGCCAAAGTCATTTTGAGCATGCGCGGGTTTCCATGAAGGCAGGTAAGTATACACACCATCGGGTTTCTCGGCAGGAAAACACTGTCGGGAATCACAACGAGAAATAGAGAGCAGTCAGTGATCAGAACAGTAGTTTGTATCTTCCATGTCATTAGGAAGACATTACCTCCAACAGCACCCTACCCATGTGTAGCATTGACTGTGGATTGACAAACTATGATGACTAGAATGAGTAAGAGAACTTTTAATGATTTAAAGATCTGGTTCTGAATCCTAGTTTTGTTTTCAGGGTGACTACAAATACTTTCACATGGATCTCCCAAACAACGGCAAAGTATTGCTATCCCGTCCTCTGGATTTTGAAAGTATTCAACAACTGGAGGTTTTTATTCATGCTGTGGTAAGAATACATTCACGCTCAGTTGCTAAACTCTAGCTGTGACTTAGTGGAGGAGTGTCAGGCCTCATACACGCGATCGAGTTTCTCGGCAAAAAACAGCAAGAAACTTGCTGGTATTTTTTTTTTTGCCGAGGAAACCGGTCGTGTGTACACTTTTTCGACAAGGAAACTGTCGAGGATCTCGTCGAGCCAAAAAGAGAGCATGTCTTCTTTTTCCTCGACGGGAATGGAGAAATTTGGCTCGCCAAGATCCTCGACAGCCTAACAAGGAACTCGACGAGCAAAACAATGTGTTTCGCCCGTCCAGTTTCTCGGTCGTGTGTGTCTTCAGAGCTTAGTAAATGAGCAGAAGCTCTGATGACTTCCATCATCCAATCATGTGCAAGCAAAAATGCATTTTGTTTTTTCCCTTGTATACGATTGGATATTCTTTATAAAGTGAAACTTTACCTCTTTTACTAAAGCTCTGGAGCAACTGCACTTTGCCAAATGCACAGTCTATTTGCCTTTAGTAAATTAACCCCATGGGCCGAGCGTCGGTCAGTTTCTATTACACTGGCCGATGCCGCCTAAAATTTTGGCCCATGTGTAATCGGCTTTAGTGGTTGGATCACCAGATGAAAATAGAAGAAGAATAGCCTAAAAAAGGGAAAAATACGGCCATCGAATCTTAGAATTGGTAAGCAGCATAATAATAAATGTTTGCTTTTGGGTTTATTACTGTTTTTAGTAGACAGCTGTCCGGTTCTTCTGAATTCCTTACAGAGAACAGTTTTAAGGGCTGAGGGAACATTGGTAAGCGGCTTTTCACATCACTGCGTGTATTCACATTTTTGGTATATTAGTTAATATTTTGAATGATGTAATGTATGTATGCATTTTTAGTTTTTTTGGGTATTATTAACTCAGTTTGTTAAATGCTCAGTTAAAAATGAATGTATTGTTAAACCCCTCTCCTTCCTTCATCTCATCATCAGGTATTCATCTTTTAATTACCAAGGTACATACTGTATATACTCGATATGAGTTTTTCAGCCCTTTTTTAAGGCTGAAAATACCCACCTCTGCTTATACTCAAGTCAGTGTACCTGAAATTCTTGACAGGCTGCGGGAGTCCATTGTTTAAACATCGTGGTCTCCTCCTGGTCCCTTCCATGATAGGCGTTTCCCAGCAGACACAGTTCCGCCTATCATGGGCGTTCTCTCATCCTCGGACTCAGTTTCCCAGCAGACACTGTGTTAAGTGTTCCACCAATCACGGACGTCCTCTTGTCCTAGAATGAAAGGACTTCTGTGATTGGCAGAACACTGAACACAGTGTCTGCTGGGAAACTGAGTCCGAGGATGATAGAACGTCTGCGATAGTCGGAACTGTGTCTGCTGGGAAACGCCTATCACGGAAGGGACCAGGAGGAGACCGTGACTTTTAAACAATGAATGGACGCCCGCAGCCTGTTAAGAATTTCAGGTACACTGACTCTGGCACAATGAGGCTGCAATGGGCACAGTGAGGTTGGGCACAGTGAGGTTGCAATGGGCACAGTGATGCGGGCAAATGGGCACAGTGAGGTTGGGCACAGTAAGTTTGCAATGGGCACAGTGAGGTGTGCAAATGGGCACAGTGAAGCTGCAAATGTTGACCCTCTTTTCCGCATACAGAAGCTGCTGCATTCTCACCCTACGCTTATACTCGAGTCAATACGTTTTACCATTTTTTTGTGGTAAAAATAGGTACCTTGGCTTATACCCGAGTATATACAGTACTAAATGTGATCTTGGACTATTAATGTATATTATATGGACACCTTTATTCTAAAAATATCTGGTAAAAGATCCAACTACCTATTGGGCAACTTGACAGGAACATGACAATTGTAAACGGCACCATGCAGGGGATATAATGGTTATCCTGACCCTAAAATCACACCTAAAGTTGATATTGTCTGTGCTATACACTTAATATTGTGTACTAATAGTGCTATATTCTAATATTTTAAAATGTTGTAAAACTATTACACGCATTTATTTTCCAGTATCTGTGCATTTCTCCCAGTTAGCAATATGGCACACTTTTGCTAGTGTCTTCGCTAATCTAGTAGATCCTCATTAAATGGATTGAGCTGTTTCTTTTATGAAGGCGCTTGTTTGTTACTTTTCTTAAAACCGTTCATGACATAATCTTATCAGTTTAGCACGAAGCGTGTGTTAGTCGTCTAACTATTGAACAAAAAAACTGAATATTTAAAAAATTATATATATATACATTCTTAAAATCTTCAAATGTGGGTCATAAAACAATTTGGAAATTGTCCATGTGGGTCAGAAGGCCATTTCTCAGTCAAGTTATTTTAGTGTGAACCCTTTTTAAATGCTCATTAAATAGACTTAACTATGATGATTGTAGTAAGTGAAGACAGATGCACTCATTCTTCTAGGTAGACATGAGTTTTAAATAGATAGTAATCCTGGCTATGGGTGTCCCCCTCACACTGCAAGTAATCACATTTAACTTTAATCTGGTAATAGTATTGCTCATAAACCATTTGACACTACTGCCCATTCTAGGTTTTGACTGGTTTTGACTAGGTCATTATAGGACTCCCCTGCTATTACCTTTAAGATTTCAGCTTAACATACTGATCTTACCTATATATGGGTCCTATCCTCTTAACAATGTTGAAGGTATATGAAGTAGCAGACTAACGTCATTGTGTTTTTCCTGCACCTTTGTGAACATAAGGGAAAAAAAACAGCTTTTTTTTAATTCTTTGACGTAAGGAAGGAAATACACTGGAGTTTTTAACCCTGTTCCTCTTGGCTTGGCTTTCTTTCTGTACATGAGGAAAAAAAAAATACCAAGCACCCTTAGATGTTAATGACACCATGCAGGAATATCTGGCATCCATAAGGTTAAAGGAAGCCAGAAGTTTAGAGGAGGCTCTTCATACAAATTAACCAGTAAAGCTGAATTCCAGGTATGAATATTTTTTCATAGTTGCACTGTAAGATGTAAGAATGTATGTTCCATACCTAGCTGATCCTTATTGAATCTGGAAATCACTGTCGGAGACGTGGTTATGACTAAGGCCTTATAGGCTGAAACGCGTCAACTGTTCTCATTTGCGTTTGTTCACTGTGGCTTGTTAATAAATACGACAATTTTTTTAAAGAGTAACGACCGGAGTGGGGATCATCTTTTCCTTATCGCTACTATAGTGACTGCTGCTATTTTCTAGGACCCGTACTGAACAGCTGCCCTGTTGCATAGAAAACACAGGAGGTAAATCACTCGGCACAGGCGCTATTCAAAGAACACTTTGAATATTCTTAGCAAAGCATTCTCTGATTGGATGATCAGAGACATTTATTGAGAAAATGCAGTGTTCTCTGAATGGTGCCCATGCTGAGAGAGTGAACCTTTGGGCCAATGTACTATGCAAAAATACCCATACCTGGAATTCAGCTTTTAAGTTAAACAATAAACATATATAAGGGATGTAGCACCCTGATGTTTAGGCAGGGCTGCTTTTAAATTTTGTTGCCAGGCGAGAGTTGCTTTGGCCAATTGTTAGGAGATCAATTGAGTTCCCCCTAATTCTGGAATTGTTGCACTTCTCTCTTCTGTCACTAGGTGGCCTGGTATCTGGTGACATTGGATAAGACAAGAGCATGGCAAGCACAGATAATTTTTGAATGGTCTGTCTCAGCCAATGGGCAGGGATTTTCTTGGGTCACTTGGCCTGCTGGGAGAGCCTATTAATTTGAGTGGAGTCAGGTAATCGGGGTTCGGTGCCACCTGGGTGGCTGTCTGGGTGGACGTGTGTCATGTTGCCCTGGGCTGCTAGGCCATAAGCCTTAGGCCTATCTTTGGGACATCTGTCTACTAGGCTGCCTGCGGGCATTTCCAGAAGCAGGAGAGTAGGGTTGGGACATGAGATTTATACTTTCTGGTAATTTCAAGAAATAATATAGCCTTCATTCTATTCATTGTGATATTTGAGAGACAAATTGACACGTTGTCATACTTTCTTCTGCATACATAAACGTATTGGGCAGAATGACATACAGTATCTCACAAAAGTGAGTACACCCCTCACATTTTTGTAAATATTTTATTATATCTTTTCATGTGACAACACTGAAGAAATTACACTTTGCTACAATGTAAAGTAGTGAGTGTACAGCTTGTATAACAGTGTAGATTTGCTGTCCCCTCAAAATAACTTAACACACAGCCATTAATGTCAAAACCTCTCGCAACAAAAGTAAGTACATCCCTAAGTGGAAATGTCCAAATTGGGCCCAATTAGCCATTTTCACTCCCCAGTGTCATGTGACTCGTTAGTGTTACAAGTTCCCAGGTGTGAATGGGGAGTAGGTGTGTTACATTTAGTGTTATCGCACTTTCACTGGTCACTGAAAGTTCAACATGGCACCTCATGGCAAAAAAATCTCTGAGGATCTGAAAAAAAGAATTGTTGCTCTATATAAAGATGGCCTAGGCTATAAAAAAATTGCCAAGACCCTGAAACTGAGCTGCAGCACGGTGGCCAAGACCATACAGTGGTTTAACAGAATAGGTTCCACTCAGAACAGGCCTTGCCATGGTTGACCAAAGAGGTTGAGTGCACGTGCTCAGTGTCATATCCAGAGGTTGTCTTTGGGAAATAGACACAGGGCTTTTTTTCAGGGGGATGTTGGTGGAACTCAGTTCCACCACCTCTGGCTCGGCCCATATGGTGCCTGCTCACCACAATCACTTGTAAACATAGAAGTCCGGTTTCTGTGTTTACAAGTGACAGCTCTGCACTCTGTATTTAATGCAATCCTGGTATTTAATGCCCATTTTAGATCCTCCTACTATTTTCGTGAAATTTGACTGAACACACCCACTATTTGATGTGATCTGGAGGGTGTGTGTAGGGGGAGGGGTTTTGTGGGGTTGTGGTTAAGTTCCAGCACCTGTTTTAAAAAAAAAGAAAAGCCCTGAATAGACATATGAGTGCTGCCAGCATTGTTGCAGAGGTTAAAGGGTTGGGGGGTCAGCCTGTCAGTGCTCAGACCATACACATCAAATTGGTCTGCATGGCTGTCGTCCCAGAAAGAAGTCTCTTCTAAAGATGATGCACAAGAAAGCCCGCAAACAGTTTGCTGAAGACAAGCAGACTAAGGACATGGATTACTGGAACCATGTCCTGTGGTCTGATGAGACCAAGATAAACTTATTTGGTTCAAGTGTGTGTGGCGGCAAACAGGTGAGGAGCACAAAGACGTGTGTCTTTCCTACAGCCAAGATGGTGCTGGGAGTGTCATGGTCTGGGGCTGCATAAGTGCTGCCGGCACTGGGAGCTACAGTTCAGTGAGGGAACCATGAATGCCAACATGTACTGTGACATACTGAAGCAGAGCATGATCGACTGGGCCGTAGGGCAGTATCCCAACATTATAACGACACCAGCTCTGTGATGTCATCATGGAGGAGTGAAAGAGGACTCCATTGGCAACCTGTGAAGCTCTGGTGAACTCCATTCCCAAGTGGGTTAAAGGGACACTAAAGGCAAGATTTTTTTGGTTTAAAAATAACAAACATGTTATACTTACCTCCGCTGTGCAGTTCGTTTTGCACAGAGTGACCCGGATCCGTGTCTTCTGGGGTCTCTCGGCGTCTGTCTCTGCTCCTCCTCGCAAAAGCTTTCCACGTTCATGCGGGCTCCCTCGCATGGTGGAAAGCTTTTGCGAGCGAGCTCCCGTGATACAGCGGCAGCCATAGCCGCCGACTGTATCACTCGGCCCCCCCCCCCGGCGCGCCGCATCATCCGCTGTGAGTGACAGCAGCGCCAGCCAATGGCTGCGCTGCTATCAATCCGCCCAGCCTAGCCAATCAACGGCCAGACTGGGAACCGAACAGGAAGACGAGAACGTGCACAGGACTTTCGAGGGGTGAGGTAAGTAAAACGGGGGCTTGGGGGGGGGGCGGTGCTGTCAGATGTTTTTTTACCTTAATGCATAGGATGCATTAAGGTAAAAAAACTTTTACCTTTACAACCCCTTTAAGGCAGTGCTGGAAAATAATGGTGGCCACACGCAATATTGACACTTTGGCCCATTTTCACTTAGGGGTGCACTCACTTTTATTGCCAGCGGTTTAGACATTAATGGCTGTGTGTTGAGTTATTTTGAGGGGACAGCAAATTGACACTGTTATACAAGCTGTACACTCACTACATTACATTGTAATAGAGTGTAATTTCTTCAGTGTTGTCTCATAAAAAGATACAATAAAATATTTACAACAATGTGAGGCGTGTACTCATATTTGCGAGATACTGTATCTACTACTTTGAAGTGGGTAGCCAAATCTGTAATCTGTATAGTCATGCCCAAATCTGAAAGACACTGGAAAACAGCACATGCATGAAAAAGATAGCCGTGAACAACTGATCACATACACCTGCTAATGCACTCTTGTAGGAGTGGGCCACAGGGGCAGGGAAAGCCCATAAATGACTCAAATAAATGGCTGATTATATCTAAAATAACCATAAAGTACCCATGAGGTAGTATCAATGAAACAGAATATAATGTACAATATATTATTTCCTTTGTATTTTCAATAGGAGATGACAACCAGAGAACGTCAGCGCACTACAGTTAAAGTGCGGGTCATGGTGCTGGATGGAGATGACCAATATCCACAATTCCTCCCATGTAACTTCATGTCTCATGATGGTCTTAGTGTCTGTGTTAGCCCTACATACTTGGTCAACATCACAACAGAAAAGGAGCCAGTGAGTATTTTCTTTGTAAGGCAATATTATGAAAAAATTGTGCAGTGGATATGAATAATGCACTTCTATCTGTATTTTTAGACAGGGCCCCTTATCTTCTCTCCTGGACCTATATTTGCTGAAGATGGTGACAAAGGAATCATGGCTCCCATCTCCTATTCCCTGCTGTCAGGTGAAATTTATAGACTAAATGGGGTCATATGGTTTGAGTCATATGAGGGGTCATGTGCTTGGAGTGAGCTGTGGACGTGTTGGTTTTTAACATGCTCATGTAAATACAGTGGTTTTAAATCCATTACTAGAATCTAATAGATCCTGAAGTTCTGTTGACAGTGTACTCCCTTTGAGTTTCATGAGATCCCAGGGTTCATGGTTTTCCAGGGTTTTTATACCATTGCAATATGTATAAGTTTGCTAATTAAACACAATGGCCGTGATTCAGATACATTGTCGTATCTTTGAGCGGGCGTAACGCATCTCCTATGCTCTACGCCAACGTAACTTTGAGAGGCAAGTACTGTATTCAGAAAGCACTTGCTCCCAAAGTTACGTTGGCGTATCGTAAATGGGCCGGCGTAAGCCCACGTAATTCAAAGTAGCAAGGCAGTGGTCGTGTTGTATTGTAATGAAGCGTGACCCCATGTAAATGCATGGCCGATCGAACGGCGCATGCGCCCGCATGCTCATAGTCACGTCGCAAATACTCCCTAAGATACATCGGCTCAATGCTTTGTCAACGTGAGCGTAACATACGCCCAGCCCCATTCACGTACGACTTACGCAAACGATGTAAAATACGACGTTGTCCTGACGTTTCCGACATCCATACCTTAACATGACTTACCCCTGCTTTATGAGGGGTAAACTTACGCCGGACCGACGCCTTACGTAAACGGCGTAGCTAAATCCAACGGGCGCAAGTTTCTAATTCGGCGTATCTAGGTCATTTGCATATTCGACGCGTAAAAATCTACAGAAACGCCCCTAGCGGCCAGCGTAAATATGCACCCAAGATACGCCGGCGTAGGAGACTTACGTTGGTCGTATCTTGGCCAAATTCAGGCGTAACTGCCTTTATGAATCAGCGCATAGATACGACGGCGCTCATTTGGACTTACGACGGCGTATCTGGAGATACGCCGTCGTAAGTCCTTTCTGAATCCGGGCCAATATGTATAACTAATTCTATCTGAATCTCTTACCTGCTAATTCATGCCTGTGTTGCCGTAATCTTAGCAGTTCTTGCCTGTGTTATATCATTCCAAATATTTTCTATTTATGTCTTTATAGGTCCTGACAGTGAAAAATTCCAGATTGATAATGTGACTGGGTCCGTGTTCTTTACTCACACCCTGGAGAGCAATCTTGCCCCTATAACCTTTAATCTGAAGGTTATGGTGAGCACATTTTTTTGATTTTCATGCATAAGATATATGTTTAATGAGTAGGATCGTGTAATTAATTCTCACAAAGCCAATTAATTCATACAATGTAATATATTATGTGAACTAGTGTTGGCCCGTAATGCAGGGCACAGGGGCGCTGCCCCCCTAATCCATGCGTCAGGCCCCTTAATCTCCATGCAGGGCGCAATCGTTTTTTTATTTTTTGGAAGCACATGATTAGAGCCTGAGGCTCTAATTGGTTTAAAAAAAGGGTGGGTTCGGGGCGCAGAGCACTGTGCCCTGAGCCCACCCAGCTGTGTGACAATAGCGAATTAATATTCGCTATTGTCTTCCTGATTCTCCTTTCGGACAATCAGGAAACAGGTCCTGAGACCCTATGGCCAAAGAGTCTTAGGGCCCACTTCCTCTTTCGGCCCGGGAGGAGAAGCAACATCTCCTCGGCCGGGAGGAGAAGCCCCCCGGCTCTTCCCTTGGCTGGAGCGAGGAGCAGCAGCCCTACCCCACGACCTCAATGATCCTCATCATCTCCTAAGGTAAGGCTGCCTTCCTGTATGTCTCCCATGGGGGGGATGTCGGCGGTGAGATTTGTTTGCCGTACCCCAAAATATTGAGCACCATCCGCCACTGATGTGAACTTTAAAAAAGCAGTTGGAGACAGGATCATTAGAAACAAAGTCAGATGCCGGACCTGGAATCTGAATTGACATAGTTACATAGTTAATTTGGTTGAAAAAAAGATACCAGTTCATCCAGTTTAGCCAACACGAAAAAAAAGAATGAAATAAGACAAGCAGTAAGAAGCGTGAAGAATGAAAAGTTGACAGGGTATAAAGCAGGATACTCTATTTAAGACACATCAACACAAACAGCACAGAAACATAACAACATGAAAAAATCTTATGAGAAACGACCTTAATTGACCCGAGTATATAATTTGTAAAGAACAGAATGTGGGACACTGAATACTAGTAGAGAAGAAAGGAACTTCCTTCCACATTCAGTTTGCCAATACCAAGGGATCTTAGACATAGACTAGTAGGAAAGAGTGTGGCCAACATACTGGGGACTTGTTGTTTGAGGCAATTGAAGAAGGAGAAAGAGAAAATGTCCGCAACGTAAAACTGAGCAGCAGCTTAAAACAAACTAACTATCACATAGACCAGGCATGTCCAAAGTCCGGCCCGCAGGCCAATTGCGGCCCACGTTGCGGTTTAATGTGGCCCCCTTGGTAATTTGGATATACATATCTTTTGTGGCCCCCAGGGCCACAAAAGATATATACTGTATTTATCAGTGCTGCCTCGGAGGGGACAGGGAGGGGGCGGGACGTGCGCCATCAGATTACATACAGGACAATCTCCTGTTTACTTGGCGGCGTCTGTAATTGGAAGTCCTGTCTCCTGGGCTGCCATTGGATGACTGTTCTGTCTATCATAGGAGGCAGGACTTTGTATTAAACAGGCCGCCATGTAAACAGGAGATTCTCCTATATACAATCTTTCGGCGGTCGTCCCGCCACCCTGCCTATCCCCCTCCGAGGCTGCAGATGGGCATCAATCAGGCTGCACTGATGTCAATGGTGAGGCTGCACTGATGTCAATGGTGAGGCTGCACTGATGTCAATGGTGAGGCTGCACTGATGTCAATGGTGAGGCTGCACTGATGGCACTGATTAGGCTGCATTGATGGGCACTGACCCTTATTTTGCTTCACAGTTATTTAAAATGTAAGTTTTTTATTCCTGAGACTTCCCCTTAAAGTGAATGTGCGTGTTATATGCCGATAAATACGGTATATCCAAATAACACACCCAAGCTCATCTCTTCACCACATACAGTCACAAAGGCAAGATAATTCTTGTTGTGCTGTGTATTAGTGCTCGAACGAACACACTTAGGCCACGTACACACGATAGGATCACCAGAGGACAACGGTCTGAAGGACCGTTTTCATCAGTCCAAACCGACCGTGTGTAGGCCCCATAGGTTATTTAACCTTCGGTCAAAAAAATGAGAACTTGCTTTAAAATTAAACCGATGGACGCCTAACCGATAGGTCAAAACCGATCAAAAGCATCGGTTAAAATCCACGCATGCTCAGAATCAAATCGACACATGCGTGGAAGCATTGAACTTCGTTTTTTTCAGCACGTCGTTGTGTTTTACATCATCGCGTTCTGTTTTTTAACCGATGGTGTGTAGGCGCGATGGACCATCAGTCAGGTTCATCGGTTAACCGATGACAACGGTCCTTCGGACCGTTCTCATCGGATGGACTGATCGTGTGTACGCGGCCTTAGACTGCATTTTAATGGTTTAAAGAATGTGAGGCAAAATGGTCGACCCTCACGCATGTTCACTTCATCAAATCTGGCCCTCTTTGAAAAAAGTTTGGACACCCCTGACATAGACAAACAGTAGTCTGACAAAAGAAGAATTTGGTAGAGGCTTACAAATCAAAGAGACGGTCTGGAAGACTCACTGACAAAAATACACTGACTGTAGACACAAGACGGATATGATCTGATTTGGTAATTTTCAGCCCTTTTGTATAACAATCTTATGTTTATGGCAACATCAGACCCTCTCTCTTTGGACCATTCTTGGGGAAAATGTCTATCAGGTAGGTTGGAAACCAGCCCAATGACTGTCATTTCCAACAAGATAGCTGACACGGGGCACACCACCTGTGCTGTTTTCTCCTATTCTATTCATATAAACTTAACACTGGGATAAGAACATCCTATATGCTTAAAGGGGTTGTAAAGGTTTGTTTTTTATTTTCGAAATAGGTTTCTTTGCTATTATTATTATCTTACCCATGGGCCTCGATGCGTATGACTCATAGTGAGCAGGGAGATTCTGATCTTCTTAATCTAGGTCCTTAACTGGCCAGGATGCAGTGGCCTATAGCAGGGCTCGACAAAATCCGGGTGCCCGGTCGCAGTTGCGACAAGAAATTGTGACCTGGCGCCCGCGCCCGCCGGTAATTGAGGCCGCGGCTTTGCGGACTACAAGGTCGCAAAGCCGCTGCCTCAATTACCGGGCCCACCGCGATCGTGCAGCGAGGGAGGTGGGGGCGCACGAAGGCACAGGATCCTGTGTCTCTGTGCGCCCCCACCTCCCCCGCTGCGCGATTGCGGCGGGCCCGTGACGGCCGGTAATTGAGGCCGCGGCTTTGCTGCCTTGTGAAGGCCCAAGCTTTCTTCTGTGACTTTGCGCCATCTGGTGGTGGCCGTTGGCATTACAAGTAAAACAGCAGCTCTAATTAGTTTTTTCCACTGTTTTCACTGCCATCTCCTTCCCTCTAATTAGAACCCCCAAAACATTATATATATTTTTTTATTCTAACCCCCTAGAGAATAAAATGGCGATCGTTGCAATACTTTGTCACGCCGTATTTGCGCAGCGGTCTTACAAGCACACTTTTTTGGGGAAAAAATACACTTTTTTTAATTAAAAAAATAAGACAACAGTAAAGTTATCCCAATTTTTTTTTATATTGTGAAAGAAAATGTTACGCCGAGTAAATTGATACCCAACATGTCACGCTTCAAAATTGCGTCTGCTTGTGGAATGCCGACAAACTTTTACCCTTTAAAGTCTCCATAGGCGACCTTTAAAAAATTCTACAGGTTGCATGTTTTGAGTTAAAGAGGAGGTCTAGAGCTAGAATTATTGTTCTCGATCTAATGATCGCGGCAATACCTCACATGTGTGGTTTGAATACCGTTTACATATGCGTGCGCTACTCACGTATGCGTTCGCTTCTGCGCGCGAGCTTGGCGGGACGGGGCGCGTTTTCTGGCTCCTAACTTTTTTAGCTGGCTCCTAGATTCCAAGTAAATTTGTCAAACCCTGGCCTATAGGCCTCCATAACACTTCTGGAAAAGCAAGGTCTTCAAACTGTTCCTGAAGCTTAGCAAATTGGTGGTGTTTTTTAGGACCAACAGTAAATCATTCCAAACCTTACCCCCCTGCTCCGAGAAAGCACTTCCTCCTCGTCTGTTTCCTCACCCTGGGGACAATGACATTCATTTGTCCTGCTGAACATAGTGCTATACTAGGAGCATATTGTGTGATTTTTTTCCAGAGGTAATCTGGTCCACCTCCATGGACTATCCTATGCATAAAGCAGCCAACTTTAAACAGATATGTATTCTTCTATATATTTTTGTAAAAAAAAAATCGCAATAAGCGTATATTGGTTGGTTTGCGCAAAAATTATAGCAAAAGTTATAGCGTATACAAAATAAGGGATAGATTTATGTCATTTTTATTATTATTATTTTTTACTAGTATTGGTGGCGATCTGCGATTCTTATTGGGACTGCAACATTGCGTTGGACAGATTGGACGCTTTTGACACTTTTTTGGGACCATTGACATTTATACAGCGATCAGAGATAAAAATAGCCACTGATTACTGTGTAAATGTCACTGGCAGGGAAGGGGTTAAAGGGATTATTTTCTAAATAGGTTCCTGTAAGCTAGTGCATTGTTGGTTCACTTACCTTTTCTTTCGATTTCTCTTCGAAATTTTTTTTTTCTTTGTCTGAATTTCTCACTTCCTGTTTCCCCTCAGTAAGCTTGCCCCCATCATCTGGCTGGGGGTTAGTCAGCCAGAACAGCTTACTGAGGAGGAACAAGAAGTGAGAAATTCAGACAAAGAGAAAAAAAATTAAAAGGGAAATTGAAGGAAAAGGTAAGTAAACCAACAATGAACTAGCTTAAAGGAACCTATTTAGAAAATAAAAAAAAAACCTTTACAACCCCTTTAAGTGAGGCTAAAGCTAGCTAAACTTACATTCCTGTGCAATTGTATTGTGCCTGCCACACCTTGTTCTGCTCATATGTCATGGTCTGCTTTAGGGCTTGTGTAACTTTGCAAATGCAACATACTATTAGGTGCAGTTATCTGCATTGGGGATCAGTTAGACATGCTTTTGAGATCCTAATGAGTTCTTTGAAAGGTGCTTCTGACCTTCAGATGAACCTTTTTCTAAGCTGTGTCCAGGGCCGCTGATATGGGGGTACCATCTGTCCCTCTGTACCCTGTCCCTCTGCCTAGGCACATAGGGGTGCTTGGGCAGCAGGGGGGATTGAATGTGGGAAGGACAGGGATAATTAGCCTGTGTCAAGCTGTTTTAAGCTACTATTGCATTTTCATTGACTTCTATTGGGAGAAAAGCTGTTCTATAGCAAATAAATGCCCATGGGCAAATGTGCTTTGACCGGAAATAGAAATAAAAACAGAAGACTTGAACAGACAGACAAGATTGACAAGGACTAGACAGAGATTAAAGGATCACTAAAGGAATTTTTTTTTTAGCTAAATAGCTTCCTTTACCTTACTGCAGTCCTGGTTTCATGTCCTCATTGTTCGTTTTTGCTTTGAAGTTGCTGTAATTCTACTGTGGTCTCCACACTTCCTGGTTGTCGGTTTCCTTATAACCATCATACTGGGAGCTTTTCACGATGGTCTAAGCCAGGGGTCTCCAAACATTCTAAACAAAGGGCCGGTTTATTGTCCTTCAGACTCTTGGAGGGCCGGACTTTGGCCAGCGGGAGTAGAAATTTTCCTGGCATCATTGTTAGTAAACATCTGGTATTAGGGGGAGGAATAGTGCCCCATTGCTGGTATCATAGGGAGGGGGGAATAGTGCTCTATTAGTTGTGTCAGTGGGAGAAATGGTGCTTCATTATTGGTGTCAGATGGCAGAATAGTGTCTCGTATCAGTGGGAGGGATAGTGCCCCAAGGGCCGGATAAAGGCAAGCAAAGGGCCGCATCCGGCCCTCGGGCCGCAGTTTGGAGACCACTTGTCTAAGCTGTCATTACTGTGTGTCTAAAACTTAACAGAACCAATCAGATTCATTTTAAAAACAAAACACTGCCCTGGGTTTGTTTGTTTTTGTTCTGTGGGTCTCTTTACTTCACAGAAACATGAAACCAGTTTAAAAACGAAAGTTAAACTGTAGGCACATTATATGATTGAATTTAATCTATTTTTAATCATTTTTAAAAGGAATCAGTTAACTTTTATGTCTCTATACCCTGTAAATGTAAACAGTCATTTCAGCAAAAAAAAAAAATCCTTTAGTGACCCTTTAAGTAGCCTGCATGATTGCTTACATTTGTGTACCAGTATTTTATTTTATAAAGCTTTGTTTAATAATTGATTCTAATTCTACTCTGCATTACTCTTTACTTTACAATTTTTACTATTATGCAGGATTTATATAGCTGCAACATATTTATATAAATTTGCATAACACTTTATAATATAAAGGGGGACAGAACAATTACAACACAGTTCAATACAGAAGGAATAGGAGGATCCTGGTCATGGAGCTTACAATCTAAAGGGAGGGGGAGATGGTACAAAAGGTAAAAGCTGCAGGGGCCAATCTGATTGAGGTGACTCATGTACAGTTTTTAAAAGAAACAAACAGAAAAGTGCCTCAAAGTGCAGTATTTAATGAGGTATAAAGTTGGCCAAAAAAGTCAATGAAACACTCACATTTTAAACAAATAGATAAGCTCATCTATGCAGTATCTCTCCAGGTAGAAGTGGTGTAGCGCGCCTGCCCAGGTTAGCAGGGACAGTGGCATGGCAGAGAGGGAGGCTGGCCTACTTTGTGACCTTTCCAGGTATAGTAGATGGGAAGCAGCATGGAAAGCAGTGGTAGAGATGGCGTGTGACCGGGGAGCAGAATGCCCAAGGAACACAACGAGTTTAAGAGCATGCACAGAGCTCGTACTGAGAATGCGCGCTCCTTTCTCAGGCACTTTTCTGTTTGTTTATTATAATTCAGCCATACAGAGATGACTCCACTCTTAAGAGCTTGATTATTATAGACTGATCCTTGATCTATCTCTTGGTCGATTGACCTTACTATTCAGGACAAGTTTCTACAGCATTGTAAAGACTATTCGAATTAAGCCTCCCCACCAGGCATTGCATGGGTCATTTCATTGTGTGCTTGCATTATACACTATTATGTACAGTTTTTAGCTGGAGTAGGCTTCCCGGACTAAAAGAGTTTTCAAGGTTTGCCTAAATTCGGATAGGGTAGGAGCTGGCCAGACATACTGGAGTAGGGAGTTCCAGAGGATGGAGGAGGTTCCGTAAAAGTCCTGGAGGCGAGCATGACTTATGGCGAGCATGACATATGTTTGAATAGCAGACTTACAGTACTTTCTTCATATACATTCATTGCAGGCCTCACAGGTTGGCGATTCCAGAAAATACTCATTGGCTGAAGTACTGGTACGACTGCTGGCAGCAAATAAGCATTCACCACGGTTTGTTGTTACCCAGTACCAAGGATTTGTTCAGGAAGATAACAATCCCGCAGCCCTTGTCAGCACTTACAATGGACGTGTGCTCTCTGTTATACCTTCAGATGAAGATTTCCCAAATGTAAGTCCAGTACATGCCATGAACTAATGTTCATTGCTAAACAGTATTAAATAGGAAACATAAGCACTTACCTTTGTAACCTGCGACTTGATATTCGGCTTCATGAAGTACAATATATAGAAAATACATTAGGGACCTTATGGTGCTTTTTTTAACAAACATATTTACTATTCTATAACTGTAAAGCCGATATTGTTTTCAGTCTAATAAATCTCGTCTTTCTCTTTTTCTGCTTTGTGGTCTGATGGTTACAGAACATCTTAATCTTTTTTCAGGGAACCAATCCTCAGATTCATCTCAGCCTAGCCTCACAGTCTAATCATAGTCAGCTATTTCACATAACAGAAAGTGGTCTGCTCATAGCCAGAGCAAACCAACTGAAAGTAATGGAAACCTATCCTCTAAAGGTAAGATTTGCAGGAGGAGATACAAAGCAAGAGGCTGCATTATCCAACATATACTGTTTATGTGTGTTAGGCCTCGTACAGACGAGGGGACAGTCCGCTCGAAAACGGTCGGGTGGACAAATGTCCGCTGCAAACCTGTCCAGCAGACCAGTTTCAGCAGACATGTTCGGTCGTCTGTACGAGGCCTTACTGTTATATGGTTTTATGTAATAATAACATTCATGGAATTCTTTCAAAAATTTAGCTAAGACTCACCAACCACTTTTAAAAAAAATTTAAGGAATGGCACCATATATCATCAAATCAGGAGTTTTATACATTGTGATGTTAATCCTATTATTTATTGAAATAGGACTGTTGTGTTTTGATTCTAAGGCCTCTTTCACACTGGGCGGATCAGTAATGATCCGCCCCGTGCAGCTCCGCTTGCTCAGCGGGGATCGTTCTGTTGATCCCCGCTGAGCCGGCGGATGACAGGGCGGTCCCCACACACTGTGCAGGGACCGCCCTGTATTTTCTCCGCTCCCCCCTATGGGAGGATCGGATGAACACGGACCGTATGTCCGTGTTCACCCGATCCGATCCGCCAGACGGATAGAAAAGTAGGTTTTTCCTCCGTCACACTTTGGCGGATCGGAGCGGGTCAGATGTCAGCGGGCATGTCACCGCTGACATCCGCGGCTCCATAGAGGAGCACGGAGCGCCCGTACAGGTCCGCAAAAAAAACTGACAGAAGGGCCTGTACGGGCGCTCAGTGTAATACTTTTGGTGTATAAGTAGTGGCCCAGTAATCTGGGCAGTGGTTGGGTGGGGCTGTATCATCTGATGTTCGTGACGATACCTCACATGTGTGGTGCGATCACTGTTTACATATGCAGGACTTGCATTTGCGCGTAAGCACTGGGGGGGACAGGGGCGCTTTAAAAGGAGTTTATTATTATTATTATTAATTTTTATTTATAATTTTTTACACTGTCCTTTTATTTATGTTTTATCAACTTTATTGAGGGAATAATGGACTTTGTATGCAAATTAGCTAGATACGGCGATCCACGAACGTACGTCCGGCCGGCGCATTTTTTTACGTCGTTTGCGTTCGGCTTTTTCCGGCGTATAGTTACCCCTGCTATATGAGGCGTATCCTATGTTAAGTATGGCCATCATTCCCGTGTCGAATTTTAAAAATGTTACGTCGTTTGCGTAAGTCGTTCGCGAATAGGTCTTTGCGTAGAATGACGTCACCGTCGTAAACATTGGCTTGTTTTCCGGTTTAATTTCGAGCATGCGCACTGGGATACCCCCACGGATGGCGCATGCGCAGTTGAAAAAAAACGTAATTTACGTTGGGTCAAGACGTATTTACATAAAACATGCCCCCATCACATCCATTTGAATGGCGTGCCCTTACGCCGCCAAAGATACACTACGCCGCCGTAACTTATGGCGCACATTCTTTGAGGATTAAAAAAAAAAAAGTTACGGCGGCGTAGTGTATCAGAGATACGATACGCCTGACGGATATATGCTCCGATGTACGTGGATCTGGCCCTTAAAGTTTAACCTCCCTCGAACACTTAAAATCGCGAAACATGTAGAGCACAAGTCTTTCATTGTGGATCCGGTTGACCTCCTATCGAGGATATACTTATACTCAATATAGGCAGTTACTATATAGACATTTCTATAGCCAATTACCATATTTATCGTCGTATAACGCGCACCCAAACTTTAAAAGGGAAGTTTCAGGGAAAAAAACTTCCACAGCCCCCTGCGTATAACACGCAGGCACAGTTTACCCTCCATTTTCAGGGTAAAAAAGTGAGTGTTATACGCCAATAAATACAGTACTTACATCATTATTGAGTAGCTCCTGTTAGAAGGTCACTGGGTGTTTCCAATATTGTATTGTATTGTTTTTATTAAAAATGTTTCCTTCTCTATTTTTATGTATTTAGATGTTATTTCTTTGTGAAACATAAAATGTTGTACTTTTACATAAGGGTTGTAAAGGTTTGTTTTTTATTTTCTAAATAGGTTCCTTTAAGCTAGTGCATTGTTGGTTCACTAACCTTTTCCTTTGATTTCCCTTCTAATTTTTTTTTCTTTGTTTTCTTTGTCTGAATTTCTCACTTCCTGTTCCTCCTCAGTAAGCTGTTCTGACTGACTTTCCACCGCTTGGATGATGGGGGCAAGCTTACTGAGGAGAAACCGGAAGTGAGAAATTCAGACAAAGAAAAAAACATTTAGTAGGGAAATCGAAGGAAAAGGAAAGTGAACCAACAATGCACTAGCTTAAAGGAACCTATTTAGAAAATAAAAAACAAATCTTTACAACCCCTTTAAGCTAAAGATTGAGAGGAGGTCCCATTCCTAGCGACGCAACTTTTTTTTTTTACAGTTTAGAAAGGATTACATATACAGTATATCATTCCTTATTGCAAGCTGCTTTTATTACAAAGATTGTTGTTGATACTAGCATTAACCTTTTAAGGTTATATACCCCACAGGTATATACTTTTAGCTAGAACAACATGCGCGCTATGGAGGATTGGAAGCAGAAGGGTCCAGTTCTTTCAGATTTCATCATTTGTTCAAGTAGCAATAGTGGTCGGCAAATGATTTTTCATATATTACACATGTACATGGTCCAGGTTTTTAAGATACAGATTATAAAGCCTTTCTATAACCAATATGAACAAGACTGATGCCACGTGCACACAATCATTTTTCGGGTTGTAAAAAACTAAGTTTTTCAGGCTCTAGAAAAAACAAAGTTTTTTTCAACTTCATCATTATAACGATGTTGCCCACACACGATCGTGAAAAAAAAATGTGCGGTGACGTACAACACGTACAACGGCACTATAAAGGGGAAGTTCCATGCGGATGACGCCACCCTTGGGGCTGCTTTTGCTGATTTCTTGTTACTGCGTGTTAGTAAAAGTTTGGTGAGAGACGATTCGCGATTTTCAGTCTTCGTGCTTTAAAGATCGTTTTCTGTTGTTCAGTCTGTGCTTGTGGGTTCGTATCTGTCATTCAGTGCTTGTAGTCAGTTCGTATCTGTTTTTGCAGTGCGTTCTTGTCTGCTCGTTACTGTTTTTCAGGTCGTTCTTCAGAGGCCTTGCTGTTCTTCAGTGCGTTCTTTTAGTTCGTTCTGATTAGACGACCGTTTTCTAACCATGTTGCGGGTACGTTCTCGTCACAGAGATCATGCTGTGCTTGGTGCTGGGATTTCTTTATCCCAGCTGAGAACGAGCAACTTGTCAGCTGGAGCTGAGCTGACAAGCAACATAGCTACGTGAGCTAATAGTCCTAACATCTGATGTGCCTGTATTTTTCTATTACATTGTAAGCATAACATTTTGTGAGGGGCTTGGTTTGAATAAAAAGCAGTATCACACTATGTTTCTTTCCTATGCTTATTTTCCATGATCATACTCTGCCCTTGATTACCCATCCACTCCACCGAGAGACGCTGGTAATAGGAGGAAAGATATTTAGAGTCTTCCAGGATACATCCTAGGCATACCATTTGAAGGAGCCCAGCAGGATCACAGGAGTTCTCAAGGCTGATTACACCATAGGCATCTGGTGAGTAGAACTCCTAAGGGAGACCTGTATGTGAAGATCTTTGTGTGGACACTTCAGGAGTATAACAACACAGGAATTACAATGATTTTAGAGACTTTTTTATGCTAATGCGTTTTTTTGGTAAATGGACTTTGTATCATCGTTTCTTTTGCAATTTCAACCATTATCATTTCAGTGAGGTTTTGTGCTCTTCTTTTTCACTCATGGTATATGATTGATTTGGAGTGACAATTGCTCTCACCAAGGGTGAATATCTATCACCATAAGCAGAGGGGTAATTTTAGATTTTTTTCTTTTACCTAAGCGCTGTTAGTGTTTCCATATAGAGACACCTTTCCTAATTTCTAGCCTAGTCACTTCCCAAAGTATTTTGTCTGCTCCATTGTAGTCCTTGCCCAAACCACGCCCCCCCCCCCAAATGTGTGCATTTCCACATTTTTGGGGAATTCAGACAGAGTGCTAGATCCCTTATTTTTGAGGTCCCCAACTCATCTTGAACCCCCCTCCCCAAAAACAAATTTTTTGGGCCATCAGAGGTGGTGATGAATCTGATTAGTGATCCATTATTTTTTTGGTCTTAAAATACTCCTTCAAATTAATGATATCCTGTTGTTTTTGGCAAGAATGTTTTTGGATAATCTGATTGCAATGTTTGTTTGAATACATTTTTTTTCTCCACAGTTCCCTACTACGCCACAGGAATGGCAGACTGTGGCATCAGAGTTCATGCAGCGTTGGAACTTTCCAAACTGCAGAGGAGCCATTGATGGCAAGCACGTCCGCATCGTGCCACCACCCCATTTGGGATCCTATTACTTTAACCACAAAGGGTTCCACGGTGTTGTGATGATGGCGGTGGTGTCGGCCAATTACGACTTTTTATTTGTGGATGTGGGGAAAAATGGGCGGATGTCTGACGCAGGGTCTTTGCCCAGACCGAGTTCGCCCAACGGCTTCAGTCGGATGACCTGGGATTGCCACCTGCAGCGGACAATGAAGAGGGACTACCGTTCGTCTTTGTTGCTGATGAGGCGTTTGCACTGGGTCCCCACCTGATGAGGCCTTTTCCCCAACTAACCCTCACCCCTGAGAGGAGGGTTTTTAACTATAGGCTGGCCAGAGCCAGAAGGGTTGGTCGAAAATGCCTTTGGCATCATGGCCAGCCGGTTCCGATTATTCCTCACCGCCATCAACCTGGCGGAATACAAATGGAACCACGTCATCATGTGTTGTTGCATTTTGCACAATTATTTAAAGAGACATTCATCAAATTATCTAACCATTGTGCCTGATGAGGCCATTGAACAAATTCCGTTGCTGGCCCTACAGGCTTGGCCCCCAAAGCGCCCATGCTGTCCGCCAAAGATATGTGGAATATTTTATGGGTAGGGGGGCCATTGCAATGCCTGATCTTTCCTGAAATAAAAATTTATTTTTGAATGAAAAAGTATTTTTTTTTTATTTCATTATTTTCTAATTTGGGTTTATTTTATCTTTCTCCTAGGTTATCCTAGTGCCATTGTAGTGCCATGTGTATTTTCCTTTACTAAATAACTATCATTGTCAATGTAAACACTACAAATATTTATTTGTTCTTTTAGGCAGCATTGATATACTCAGCCACACATTGTTGAGTATAAAACTTAAAAATAACAAAAAAATATTTTTTATTGTTTCACATTTTAAATGTGTCATTTTTTTTATAGTTTTATTTGTAAAATGGCAGTTTTTTTTGGTGAGAATTTTTTTTTATTTAAAAAATATATTTTTGTTTTTGTAAAAATGTTTTTTTTTTTTATTTTATTTTTAGAATCTAATATTTTGTTTTTTCTAGTTAAAACGCATGAACAATGTCACTTTTTTCGTTTGTCATTGTTCATGCGTTTTAGCACGTAAAACTAAAAATTCAGATTAAAATAAAAACATTATTTTTTAAAATACAAATAAAAACAAATAAAACATTACCAACAAACAGACGTAAAAGTATAATTTTTTTTCTAAACCCTCCCAAGAACATCAATCACGTATTTTATTCGTTGATCCACCTTTTTTGTTTTTTCCCTTATCTACCCAAACTTGTGTTGATGTCCTCCAGGTCAGCAGAGCAGGCCATTACCTCGCCAATTAGCATCTGGGCGCTATGTGTATCAAAGCCGTCCCCAGCCAGAAAAGCTCCTGAAATTTGGAAACACACCATTTATTATAAATTTTACAGGCCTACATCTATTACCTAAGGCTGTGGTGTATGACACTGACCTGTTGTGGTGCCACTTCCTCCGCTTCTTCTTTCTCCACATCCCGTGGGGGTGGGGCTTGGGTAGGAGGTGTGGGGTTTCTCGGCTCCTGTCTGGAAGTTCGTTGTCGCCCTATGAGATTGTAACAAAAGGGATACTTGAGTCAAAAAGATTTGAGGCCTGAAAGAGGAATATGAATCATTATTTTTGTAAGTGTGGTACAATTGTCTGTTTTGTCAATACTTCTAAGCTGAACACATGATTGTATCCATTACCAAAGCTGCTACATTTATCTATTTTTGGAAACACACCAGGTATCCACTAGATCACCTGTGTGTGACACCCTAAATAGGCTGTTCTTGTGGCCAACACTTGTGCTACTGAGTTCACATGTGTAAACAACTGCTATGCATACTCTCCTTTACTGTATATTGAATTTAGTTTGATTAGTTAAATCTAGTTAAGAACACATCTACACTAAAAAAAAATAATTATTCTCCCATAAATAGTTCAAGATGTCAAGTTTCATGTTTGTGGGCACAATAATTGGTCGTATGAGTCGTCGTTCATTCGCTCTCTAATAATAAAATACGATCTTTTTGTCTGATACAGTGTTAACTACATTTGTCCATGCCTAAATAGGCATGATGAAATTTCCAAAACACTGTATCAGACAAAAAGATCGTATTTAATTATTAATGAGCGAATGAACGACGACTCATACAACCAATTATTGTGCCCACAAATATGAAACTTGACATCTTGAACTGTACGACATGAAAGAAAAAGCACATGCAGCAACATGATATTAATAAAACTAATCTGAATACACAGGAAAATTACTTACTTTTTTTAATGACTCTTTTAATCTTCTGGTATTGCTCCGGCTCCCTCAATTTGATGTCAGACCATCTTTTGCGGAGCTGTTCCTTGGATCTGCGCACCCCAAATTTGTGGTACAGACTTTTGACCACTTTGTCCATTATTTGGGCCTTCACCTTATTAGGGTGTTTGTATGGGCCATGTTTAGCATCATAATCCTCCCTCCCCAATATTGCCACCATTTCCACTATCTCCTCAAATGCCATATTTGTGGCCTTGTATCTCCTGGATCTGGTGTGTGGTACCGCCTGGGTCCGTCCTGGCTTGAGGTTGCCACTTGCCGAGTGTCCGCCATGTTGTCTTGCACTAGACGACCGAGAAGGGGCAGGGAAAGTACTAGAACGAACGTCAGGGGCAGGGGAAAATGTGCAGAGCTTCACGCATGCGCAGTGTATAAAGGGATACCGCATGGGTCAAAACAACGTTCAGTGTGTGGAAGAAGGCGGAAGGAACGGACGTGTACAACGACGGTACGTAACATGATTTTTTACTTTATTGATCAGTGGATGAGTTTGTGGCCTATATATGGTGAGAAAGTTTATTAGTAGAGGCTTGACTGAAATTAGCTTTTTTTGTATTGATTTTGAACATGGATGCTTTCAAAGAGCATGATTTTTTTACGGAATTTGTGCAGATATGGAGGGATCTCCATCTATTGTGGCAAACAAAAAGCAAACTTAATAAAACAAAGAGGCCAGGAATCCAGCACTGGAGAGCCTGCTTGCATTTGTAAAGACAAAGATCCCCACAGCAACAGTCAAGACTGTGAATAAAAAAATTGCGACCATTAGGGGCACATATAGGATTTAACGAGCGCTAGTCCTGAGCTCAATGAGGTCTGGAGCTTCTGCTGACAATGTTTATAGGCCAAACCTCTGGTACTATAGCCAACTCCATTTCCTGGACGACCACCTGGAGTCCAGGGCATTACTTTCTACCCTTCCCCCCAGAAGAAGCTCCAGCCTTCCCTGCAGCCAACCCCCCAGCCTTCCCTGCAGCCAAGAGCAGCCATCCTCGGAGGAACAGCCAGAGTTCCTGAAGGAGCCTGATTGTGACCCATGGAGCCAGGTATTGTAATTTGCTAACGATTTTTTGTAATAAAAGTATAATGTAAAATTGATGTTACTAGTGCTCAAAATGTAAGGATTGAACAAAAAGTGTTGGACATATCAATAGACAGTAGTGGCCAAACATGATGGGGACAAGAATGAAAAATGCAGGGTCCGAATGATTGTCTGTAATATATATTGGCATCCAATTTGCATCTTTCATGAGTTGAAAAATGTGTGTGACTTATGAAGACAAAAAATAAACTATGTACTTTTTTTATACACAGACAGAGCAAAGCCAGGAGGCGGCAGGGCCCACAGGGATCCAGGAGGAGGCAGGGCCCACAGGGAGCCAAGAGGTGGCAGGGCCCACTGCAAGACAGGAGGAGGCAGAGCCCACTGGGAGCCAGGGGGAGGCAGGCCTCAGTGGGAGACAGGAGGCACGAGGAGGTTTCTTCAAATGGAGGAGGAGACCCAGGCCCTTATTTGCGAAGCAACTGCGGCCCTCCGAGAGCCCCCCAGCGCAGAAGAGGGTTTTGCAGCGCTCATTGCCAGCAAGCTGGAGAGGAGCCAGTGTGTGTGCTGTGAAACCCCCATCTTCAAGGCAGTAAGCCTGGCCATGTTGGGGAAGCTCGATGACGACACCGACATTGTGCGGATCGCTCCTCCTGTTCTTGCTCCTGCTCCTCTTCCTGAGCCTGCTCTTGGTCCTGCTCCTGGCACAACCTCAACCTCCAGGAACCCAGCCTCCGAGGACTCGGGCTGCAGGGAAGACTGCAGGGAAGAGGACAACCAAATCCAGGAAATGAGGAGTGATGTGATGCCCCTAATGGTCCCAGTTTTTTGGATCACATCCTTGGTTGTTTGCTGTGGGGATCTGCGTCTTTATAAATGCAAGCAGGCTCTCCAGTGCTGCCTTCCTGGCTTCTTTGTTTTTATTAACAGAGCTTTTTGTTTGCCTTCAGCCTTTATTTTATGTTACTTTAGCCCAGAATAAATGGATTTTTTGTTTGCTGACAAAACTTGACCATGTGTTTTTCTTAAAAATAGTGAGTTTGCTAGTGAGTAGGCAGGGACATTTAAAAAAAAATCATTTTCTAATTAACAAGGGACACTAACCTTCTTGTGGGTAAATTATACTAAATAATAATGTTGTTGTGGTAACTTGACACACTCCAAAAAAAATGGAAAGCAGTCTAAAATATTATCCAATTAATAACCAAAAAAGAAGAGCTACATTAAAAGATTTTAAATATGCAGAATTTTTTTTAGATGGAGATCTGGCTTAAAAAAAAAACTATAATATTCAGGAGATAACAATAAATTATAAAGTAACAAGCTTGTCATAACTATGTGACAATATCAGCAGCAAAAGATTTGGATTAGTGTAGCATTAAAAAGAAGAAAAGAATGTGCTGCATTACACGATGCAATCATTTATAACATAAGAAATGTGCTATCTCCATTACGAACGCTAGTTTTACCAGAACGAGCGCTCCTGTCTCATAACTTGCTTCTAAGCATGCGTGGGTTTTTCACGTCGTTAAAGCCCACACACGATCAGTTTTTTACAACCCGAAAAACGACATTGTTTAAAACGTTGTGAAAAAATAGAGCATGTTAGAAAAAAAAATTGTTTTTCAGAACCCGAAAAATGCTCTGAAGCCCACAAACGATCGTTTTAAATTACATTTTTAAAAAACGTTGTTTTTTACAACCCCGGAAAAATTATCGTGTGTACGCGGCATGACTCTTTTCTTAATTGATGAAAAATGTGTTCCTTTATCCTCATTAATGCACCTTTGCTGACCTCCTGTCTTCCTCTCACTGTTACTGTTTTCTCTATTCAGTTGCTGTTTATTTACATCAATAATCAAAAATCCCATGCTCATGATATATTCTGGTAATTCATTTTATTTCCTTTACTGTAACCATAAGTGATTCAGACAGCATTGTTTCATGTTCAAACAAACAGTTGTTAAGTGTGATTCATATTTAACCAAGGCATTCTTCCTGTGTTAACTATAGATAATTGCAAGAGATGAAGAATCTGGGGAAATAGCAAACTGCACAGTGATCGTAAAGGTCTTGGCTCATGGGCAAGCAGGTAGGATATGTGTCACCTCTCCCTACAACCAGATCTGTAAATTACTATATGAACCTTAATACTACATTAGTTTACTTTGTGTTTGTGTGTCTAGACGATTTTCAGCGGCTTTTACTAAAAACAAAATCAAAAATTATGTTTGGTCCCATATACAGAAAGTATGGTGGGCCTAAGATACTTTTTACACCTGTAAACTTATAAATGATACAGCAGCATCCATGAAAGGGCATATTCATGGAAGTTACTTATGTGAACACCACCAAAACTTATTCTCTCTTATGCATCCACTCTTCTAACAAGCAGAATTTTGACATGTCCCCGATAGTTAGATCCCCACCTTCAACGCTGTACCATAGCTTTATAGCACCTCAAGTTAATGTTGTTAAAGCCATCAAGCAAGCATAGTGACATTCAAATAGGCCACATTACCAGAATTTATTTTTCCTATTTATTTCTTAAAGTGATTGATTGTTTAAGTAAAAGCTGGCATTCTATTTTTGTTGGTCCCCATTATTCTGCCTGTCCGTTTCCTAGAGGTAGAATGCACTATAAAACGTATTGTTTGAGACTTTATCTTTTTCTTGTTATTTACTTGTTTTCTTAGCACCTCGGGATCCATCAGAGCCAAAAGCCATGTTCACTCTGCCAGACTTTCCGATGATAGGTGCTGGACTTGGGTTTTTTGGGATAGTGTTTGGGTTGTTGCTGTTCCTTTTAATAAGAATTGTGAAGAATCGTCGACAACAACAGCAACAGATGAGCCAAACTTCACTTGTCACAGAGAAGCATCCTAGTGTGGTATGACATTAGTGGTCTTGTGTCTACCTGATGCTAAAACAGATGTATTACATAACATAATCTGATTCTATGCAATACAACTTATGTACCGTAATATGCAACCCTCAGGCTGCTCTTATGAGTCTTGTGTATCAGCTAAGCTTAGAGACCCATCTCATCCACCTTTCCACTTTTTTAATTTAAAGTACAACTGCACCAGCCAAGAGAATCAGAATTTTTAATAAGCTTTGTTGTATGCCAATGGGGACAAATACCCTTCCAAGTTTTGCTTTGATATGTTTCACCCACCCAGAAGCTTAAAAGGATAAGTATGACCAAAAGCTCTTTTGACCATACTCCTCCTGTGGGTCACAGGAGTGCACTTACTTGTGCTCTCCTGTGACCCAGAATCAGCCGACAGTGGGGTAAAGTCCGCTTTTGGCTAACATCACAGAGATGGTCCAGGCTGTACAGGGATCCCAACAATAAGGCTGGGATGTGCCCAGATGCCTGACCAGCTGCTGGCTCTGCCTTTTAGCATGCCGTTGAGAGCATGGAGCCAGCCGCGTCCACCCACTCTACAGACCAGCACTTCAGTGAGTGCTGGAGAGGCAGAACAGAGAGTGGGTGACTGACAATCCCCACTCTCTATTTAGAAAAGACCAAGAACTGAGCAATCAGCTGTCTCTTACTGCGCATTTCTCAGTGTAGAGGCGGCAGGGGACAGTTGCAGCATGGTGCATATATCTAGGTGAGTATAAATGTTTGTTTTCTTAGATTCCCACACTTCTCTTTTAACTGCTACCCGACCGCAGAATAGCACCGGTGCGCAAAAGGGCATTCCCGTACATTCCTTTGAAATCCCAGGCTAGCGGGCACGTGACTGCCACGGCGAGGAGAGGCAGAACGGGGAAATGCCTGTGTAAACAAGGCATTTCCCTGTTCTGCCTAGTGACATGACAGATATCCACTGCTTCCTGTCATCAGGAGCAGTGATCTCTGTCATGCCCTAGGTAGCCCATCCCCCTACAGTTAGAACACGCTGAGGGAACACATTTAACCCCTTGATCGCTCCCTATTGTTTAACCCCTTTCCCTGCCAGAGACATTTGCACAGTAATCAGTGGCTATTTTTAGCTCTGATCACTCTATAAATGTCAATGGTCCCAAAATAGTGTCTGCCGCAATGTTGCAGTCCCATTAAAAATCGCAGCTTATCGCCATTATTACTAATAAAAAAATAAAAATAATAAAAATGCCATAAATCTATCCCCTTTTTTGTAGACGCTATAACTTTTGCGTAAACCAATCAATATACACTTATGATTTTTATGATTTTTTTACCAAAAATATGTAGAATACATATCGGCCTAAACTGAGAAAGAAATTCGTTTTTATATATATATTTTTGGAGGATATTTATTATAGCAAAAAGTAGAAAGTATTGCTTTTTTTCAAAATTGTCGCTCTTCTTTTGTTTATAGTGCAACAAAAATAAAAACCGAACAGGTGATCAAATACCACCAAAAGAAAGCTCTATTTGTGAGGAAAAAAGGACATCAATTTTGTTTGTGTACAGTGTCGCACGACCGCGCAATTGTCAGTTAAAGTGACGCAGTGCCATATCTCAAAAAAATGCTCTGGTCAGGAAGGGAGTAAAATCTTCTGGAGCTGAAGTGGTTAATCAAGGAAGTTAAGGAGCTATTCACACATTTATATACAAGCTTCACTAGCAATAATAACATTGTTAAAGTTACAGCACATCTGTAATACATCATTGTATAACAACCTTACCGTAGTTATTATTACAGGTATTTATAAAGCACTGACAATTTACACAGCAATTTACATATATATATTACCAAAAGTATTGAAACGCCCGCCTTTACACGCACATGAACTTTAATGGCATACCAGTGTCCGTGGGGTTCAATATTGAGTTGGCCCACCCTTTGCCAACTCTTCAGTTCTTCTGGGAAGGCTGTCCACAAGGTTTAGGAGTTTGTCTATGGGAATGTTTGACCATTATTCCAGAAGCACATTTGTGACTCGCAGTCTCCGCTCTAATTCATCCCAAAGGTGTTCTATCGGGTTAAGGTCGGGACTGTGCAGGACAGTTAAGTTCCTCCAACTCAAACTCGCTCATCCATGTCTTTATGGACCTTGCTTTGTGCATTGGTCCTTATCATTTGGTGGAGGGGGGATTATGGTGTGGGGTTGTTTTTCAGGGGTTGGGCTTGGCTCCTTAGTTCCAGTGAAGGGAACTCTTAAGGCGCCAACATACCAAGACATTTTTGAAAATTTCATGCTCCCAACTTTGTGGTAAGTTTGGGGATGACCCCTTCCCATTCCAAAATGACTGCACATCAGTGCACAAAGCAAGATCCATAAAGACATTGATAAGCACGTTTGGGATGAAGGAACTTGACTGGCCCAATACTTTTGGTAATATAGTGTATATATATATATTTTTTTTTTCATTCACATCAGCCCCTGCTCCTAAGGAGCTTACAATCTTATATCCCTAACTCACATTCATAAATACATAGGCCAATCTAGACAGGAGCCAATTAACCTACCAGCATGTCTTTGGCGTGTGGGAGGAAACTGTAGTACCCGGAGGACACGTACACAAGCAGAGGGAGAACATGCACACTCCAGGCAGGTGGTGCCATGGCTAGGATTTGAACAGATGATGCTAGTGCTGCTAGTTATTAATGAAATATTAGAAATAAATAAAATACTATTAATTATTTTCTAAACTGTCTCAGGCATTATCTTCAAACACTGCATGAAAAAAGTTTTGAATATAGCAATAAGCATTGTATATACCGTATTTTCCGGCGTATAAGACGACCCGGCGTATAAGACGACCCCCTAATTTTCCAGGAAAAATTATGATTTTGGGATATACTCACTGTATAAGACTACCCCCTTCTTACTGTCTTTCTGGAAGCTGAGGGGTAGCCAGAACCGCTGACAGAAACAGGCTTTTTCAAATCTCACTGTGCCATTACATTACATTACTCACTGTGCCATTACATTACATGCCCAGACTGTGCCATTACATTACTCACTGTGCCATTACATTACATGCCCAGACTGTGCCATTACATTACTCACTGTGCCATTACATTACATGCCCAGACTGTGCCATTACATTACATGCCCAGACTGTGCCATTGTGCCATTACATGCCCCCACATTGCCATTGTGCCATTACATGCCCCCACATTGCCATTGTGCCATTACATGCCCCCACATTGCCATCACTTGCCCCTCACATTGCCATTGTGCCATCACTTGCCCCCACTGTGCCTGAACTTGTTGCCCCCCCAGTGCAATAACACTCACTTTTTCCCCCAGCGCTGACAGTGTCCCATGCTGCGATCGCGATCGTGAAGGATTTCAAAGCCGCGCCTTCACTGCAGAGTGTTCTGTGATAGGATGAACAAAAATCTTCCCAGCAGCGCCTCTGTTATGTTTCCCGCCTATCACGGACGTCTTCTCATCTCGTCCGAGGATGAGAAGGCATCTGTGATAGGAGGAACAAAGAACAGAGGCGCTGCTGGGAAGATTTTTGTTCATCCTATCACAGAACACTCTGCAGTGAAGGCGCGGCTTTGAAATCCTTCACGATCGCGATCGCAGCATGGGACACTGTCAGCGCTGGGGGAAAAAAGTGAGTACTGAGACTGTACCCGGCGTATAAGACGACCCCCGACTTTGGATGCATTTTTTTGCATCCAGAAAGTCGTCTTATACGCCGGAAAATACGGTATATATATTTTTTTATTTAATACATCAGCTTAGCTTTTTGCAGTGCTTTACTGTAGGCTGACATTTGGCCTAAAGAGTGAGCATCTAAACCAGCACACAGTTTGGTCAAGGCTGCCACACTGGATGAGATATACCATTGTATAGAAGGATTATTTTAGGCTTTAGCAGAGTCTTTTTGTGGGGAATGTTCAGATGCATTTCGTCCAAACCCTGGTCACACTTATTTCAAGTATAAGTCAAATAATGGTAAATTAATCTGAATTATTGGTTCCAAAAATGTGATCTGATGTTAACTGAATTATAGAATCATGTTGGAATTATAGTAAGAATCACTATCTTATATAACAAACAACATAGAACACTTCAAATTGGTGCGGCTTTGATGAACACAAGGTTTAAACATTCTAGGTCATTAAAAGAAGAAGAATGTTGCCCTTTAGGACAGTGACATTGGATCTTGTCAACATATGGCACACTGAAAATAAGCTTCAAATCCTGAAGACACACCACACATCACACACTGCGTGTTTTCTTTATTAGATGAGAGGAAATAACAATATAACTACTAAGTGTAATAGTGATACAAAAAAGATGTTTAAGAAGTGACCAGAACAACTAAGTTTAATTGGCCTAGATGATTTTGATTTGCCAAAGTGAAGATCACAGGAGTAGTCAACATATTTTGGAGGCTCACTAGTGTTGACTACATTTGTGACTTTAACTTTTGCAAATAAAAGTCAACTGGACCTATTAAACTTAGTTGGACTTTTCACTTGTTAACCATATATTTTCTTTGCATCACTACTAACAGTGACCTTTGTTGGGTTCACCTGTTTTACAGAGAACTGCCCTCACTACATACGTGCAATTCATTCTTTGACCCTAGTATCAAGCGCTCCACCAACGCTTCAGTCTACACAGTATTTGTGAGATACTTGGGACTGGTGAGGACCATACCCTCTAACCCTGACTAATTGTGGACACATCCATTTCTGTCTCTTTCCCAAACGAAGTCTCTGTGTTTGGTGCATAATTCTGCTCTAGTCTTGTCACCAGTTGACTTGCCCTAATCAGAATTCCCTTGAGTCTGAGCATTTACTGTTATTCCCCTTCTCTTGCATTCTTCTTTTTATTTCTGGACATCCCTCTGTATTTCATCTGCCACACCCACACCCTGACAACACCATAGAAAATTGAGAACAAAGTCTACAATCATAGACACATTTCCGCTCGTTGTTTACAATCTGTGCACAAAATGTCTGTGATTGTAGTCTCCAGCAGCCATTTTGTCTGAACTTTAAATTGAGACTTTCACTGGCACAGGCTGCAGACAACTTAGCGTGGGCAGGTACAGACAGTGTCAAAGCATCATCTATCAGCACAGTTTGGGAACCACTGATTTGGATAATGGCAACTTAAAAAAGCATCATTGGAGTCACATGTTCCAATTATTGAAACAAGTGTACCAATTATTTTAGGCATGGGCTTTCAACTGCCCCACATTATAAAAGATACACACCAGAATTTATTTAAAATCCTATTTGACATAGGAGTGGTCAGAAGTTAAAGAAAAAATACAAACATTCCTGATAAAAACATCTGGTGAAGCTTGAAATGACACAGCTATGTAATCTACTAGCCAAATGATAATCAGATACGTGGTACAACAATTTTAGCTATGGAATTAAAAAATGGGAAGATATTAATTGGAAACGTAATATTTAACACTGATTGTAAATTCAGTGTTATAGCCCTAATTATATGAATGCTAACTTGCATCTCTTCTCTCTCTTGTGCTGCAAAAAAGAGCTTGAAATGGTTTCAGACAGTGAGTATTGGTTGGTAGGAAAAACATTACTTGAGAATTGACATCAAAATTTACCTCAGAATTGACTTTAAAAGTTAATATATTTTTTTTTCACAATTTAAAACATCTCTTTTCAAATGTTAGTCATCTATGGGCTAGCAGCGGTCCAGGAGGAGCAAAGTTATTATTACAAACATTATATATATATATATATATATATATATATATATATATACTTTCAATAATGCTTTAAGGCTTCCTTGGCCAACTTCCTTTTAAAGTATGGGCTTTGCAAAATAAAAAAAACATATACTCACCTAGGTAGATGTGGCAGTGATCTGATGCTGCATCTGTCCACCGCCAGCTCTGCAGTGAGGACTGAGCAATCAAACACTGCGATCACTCAGTTCTCCCCCTCAAACATGAGCTGGGACTGCTGTTCTCAGCAGTCTGATCTGGCACTTTAGTGCTCACTGGAGGGCTGGGCTGTCAAGGGGGCAGGAAGGGCTGGCTCAGGCTCTTGGGTGATCACTGAGAGGCCGAGCTAGGTGCCGCTCCAGGCTTCTGGGTGGATTCCTACCATATGGTCGGGATCTTTTCAGTTCCTGGAGTGGCTCTATAATGTCAGCCGACAGTGGGCTTTAGTTGAGAATGGGTAACAGTAGCTTTGGCTGTATGTCTTCTTTAAAATAAATGTCCGAACATCACACAAAGAGTTACCCTCACAGGAGTTTTCAGCATTCCTCTGCAAAACTAATACTTCATACCAGCCTCCTGGCTTGTCTGGACTTACAGGCGTCTGTTCCTTGTCTGTTTCTCCCACACACAAATCTCAAACACACTCTTGTGTTTCATATGCATCACCCCTAGCTGCACTGTCTCCTACCCTCTCCTAGGTAGAACTGTCCTGTCTCCTGTATATAGTCCTGAGCCACAGTCACTTCCAGTCTAATGGCCTATTCACAGATAGTTGCTTACAAAACATGGACTCAGAATTGGAGGCATCTTCCGTTCTGACTTTCTACAAAGTCTCCAAACTCTAGGACTCAGGACCAAGATTTACTAATTAAAAGGAGACTAAACAACCAGGCTTTCAACCTGTATGGATAAGATCCCTGGGTGACACGTAACCCTTCTCACATACACCATTGTAAAATATATATATATAATTTATATATAATATATTTTTATAATTTAATATAAATAAGTTCCCAGGTGTCAGTACTTTGGAATGGGAACCCCCTTTTTTCTGATCACAACTGGCACAAGAGGAGTGTTCTCTTACTTTGGAGAAATGTTCCCTCACTTTGTATTGTATGTACAAAACAGGAAGGAAAACCTCCCTAAAGTCCGACTGACTTTTTCCATCGGAAATTCTGACCGTGTGTATGTCCCATTGGACATTTTTCCGAGGAATTCAATCGGAGTTTAGATAGAGAACATGTTCTCTTTTACTCCGATGGAATTCCGATGTGAGTTTGGCCAGGCAAAAGCCAGATCGTGTGTACGGGGCATAATAAGGCACAGATGCTAAAAAAATGAATATAAATTCACTAGCAATCAGGATGCTTTTATTACAGAAGAGACATACTGAGTCTCTAATGCAATAAAAGCTTTTCTGCTATTGCATTTCTTTTTCTAACCATGACCTGACAAAGTTTACTAGACTGCTGTGAGCAGATCCTTTTAAAAGGCTATGAGACTTATCTTACAGTGCTGGAAATCAGAGCAAACGCCGACCAATAGGGAGTGGATCAACCACATGGGGGGATACCCTCCACCTGGAACGAGTCTTGTTCCAGCATAGAGGGTGCCCTGGGAATTTTGAGAAGCTGTAGGGACGTTGGTAAGCCATACCGGGTCTTTCTTCAACAGATATTATCATGGATACAATTTTGTTACCTTAATGCTTGTGGAAATCTTGTCTAATGCTTCCACGCTTGAAGCAATTGCATGTGGGTAATAGATTATGGTATATTGGACGTCTCAAATTTGTACTGCATTACTGATGATTATGTATGTGTCACAGACTTTTGCACTTGATGTCTTGCTGTTCTCTCACTGTGAACCTTTATATTGTTTTTGACTATGTACTGTATGTTAACAAGTTGTTCACAGTTTGCTTAATAAACTTTTTTGATTTAAAAAAAAATCTCTTTCAATGATAAAGTTCCACTTTAGATTTACAGATTTATAGCTGTAAATGACTTTGTTTATGGCTTGACCTTTGCAGGTAAATACCAGTAAATCTTCACCACAGCGAGCAGAGAAAGGCTACCAAAATGCAGCTTACAGTGAGAGCCCTGATGATGTGAAGACTTGTGAAGAGCAAGATAAGGGGATGTCACCTAGCAAACAAAGCAAAATAAAAGAGTTAGGAAAGGCAGACGGGAACTCAAGCAAGCAGCAAAAAAGGACGCCAGCTGTAGCTGTGATTTCACCTGGAAACCAGTGTCATGGAAGCTCTCCATGCAAAAACAAACAACAAGAATTGTCAGGTAAATACCCAAGCCGTGTAACAGAATAGCCTATTCTAGCTTATTGCATTTCATATCTCCTTATGTAGGATGGGACTAATATAACTTATTATTGTCTAAGTGATGTATTATTATGCCTGACAAATTTGCCACCAGGCATAATGATGTTAAAGGCAATCTTACATTTATCTTGTGCACATTTTTCTTGGATGTGGCAATATTTTCTGTTATATTCCTATAAACCCCACCCCTTTCATTGTAGCTGAGCCTTTGAATAGAAATCAATGTACCCACCAGGAAGCCACCCCAACAAAGGAACTTCAATCAAAGAAAGTTGCGATTACCCAAGCCCTAGTGGTCACTGAGGAAGTGGACAGCAGTGACCAGAAGCCTCCACTAGATGATGACCTCAATAGCTGTATTCAGGCAATTAATGATGCAACCACTGATGCCAGTGAGCAAGTATCAGAGAACCAGGATACCTCAGAAATATGGCCTGAACCCCCACAACTATCCCGGCTCCCCATTGTTGTAGAAGTGAATGAGGAAGTGACAGTACGCGACAGAGAACTGAATGCTCAAACTCCACCAATGGGCAGTGAGATTATCACTCCTGGCTCTCTCATGCAGTTAATGGAAGACTCAATTGAATGTTAATCCCTTTAAGCCTCATGCCTAAAAGAAAAGAAATGGATAATCCGATTTATTGTTGTGGACAACAAGGCATGAGGCTGGAAACCATGCCTTGGTACCGTCCAACCCTGTTGGGAATTTAAGGCTAATATTGTTGTGTGAACTATAATAGGATCTGGTCTGATAAACATTACCCTTTTTATACTTGTCCAGGACAATTTTCATTAATCAGTGATGGTGGAGGGTCATATCAATGAATAGCTCAGTCTACACGTGCATTACTGTATTAGCTGCACCAATCTCACTCCTGTACTAACTGCAAACATACAAACTGCTATCAGTAGTTGTGGAGTCTGCTTTGTGTTATAAAATACAGCAGATTATGTATATCACCAAGACCCTGTTTCACATTAAAGCTGTAAAAACTGTTTGTAAGAGGAATGTGCATGTGTAACATATGTGTCAGATAACACCAGTTTTCACAATGCATGAATTGCCTGATATGTTTATTTGTATCGTGAAAGTCCAGTGACGAATGAAGCAAACATAATGTTTCTTCGTAGTTATCTTACTGCCTTTAAAACATCTCCATTTTGGTCTTGTCATTTGGAGATGGACAATCAGTGCTGGGATGTCAGGTTGCTGCCAATTTGTGCCAATGAGTTGGTAACTTTACTGACTGTCTGATAAAAGTGTAATGCCTGTTTATCATTTGTATTATCAATATATAACACTATTTTCACCTTGAAAGATATCAGTTCACCCAGCACTTTATTTTACAGAACAAGTACACCAATTTATGCATAGTAGTTTGCTGTTAGCGAAACTGCTAAAAATGCCACCTAACATCAGAATACATATACAGTACCTACCAGGGGTCAAGTCCTGGGGAAAAAAGTGTGGGAACTCCCACCCAAGATCCACTCCCCCACCAAAAAAAAAGAAGATACGCTCGTATGCATAATTACTAAACCACTGTTTTTTTTTTCCGATCCACTGTACCTTTAGTATACCTTTATGTTACGGGCCGCTTCCTGTATAAGGATTCATCGGGTAGTGTGCGGGTATTCCGTCACTTCCTCGATGCTGCAATGTCTCCTGGGAGCTTTTGTCATTGTTCCCAGGAGACATTGCCGAGGTCTGCTGCGAGTTATCGTGGGATTTAGAAAGAATGTTCCGCAATATCTCCTGGGAACAATGACAAAAGCTCCCAGGAGACATTGCGGCATCAAAGAAGTGACGGAATACCCGCACACTACCCGATGAATCCATATACAGGAAGCGGCCAGTAAAATAAAGGATTACTAAGGTTCGCCTGCCCCTGACAGTGACTCAAGCTGGGCATCGCCGCTTAGTGAAGGATTGGCTCGGGTGGCTTGGCTTCTCTCGGTTGCTCTAGTCCTGCAAAGGGAACTGCGTTCCTGCTGTGAAAAAAGTGCAGGAACTCCGTTCCCACGCGTTCCCGCAGGACTTGAGCCCTGGTACCTACAGAGTAAGCATTACTAAACATGAATGTGTAGAAAATCAGGTGAAAGTCTAAGTTAAGTTAAATGTATATACAGTATATATTTGTATATCAGCTCCAGGGCCGGTGCTTACATTGAATGAAAAGTGTCCCTTATGCCCCCTGCATTTCCCTGTAGCTGGGATCTTCCAGTGCTGTGGGGGTTTTTACAAGCCTTTGGACCTTTCATCTTGTCAAACCTGCCAACTTTGCCCACACTTTTTTTCCCCCTGCTCCATTCATAATAGCTGTACTATCCCCAGGGCCGATCCTAGGCAGGGTGCGCAGGGTGTTTTGCACCCAGGTGCCTGCAGAGGTGGGGGCTCTGAAGTGCCAGAGTTCTCCCCTCCTTCTGGTAGTGCTCAGTCTCCGTAGTTTTAGAGGTACTTTTAACCCCCACTAGCCAACTAAATGGTTCAAAGCGCCACTACTGTGGTGCTTTGCAGGCACTGACCAATGATTTCAATGGGCAGGGGCACTTTAGGAGCGGTGTATACACACACTAAAGCGCCTCAAAGAAGCTGCTTGCAGGACATTTTTTGACGTCCTGCCAGCACACCGCTCCAGTGTGAAAGCACTCGGGCTCTCACACTGGGATTGCGGATGAGGCTTTTTTCAGGCGCTATTTTTAATGCTAAACCGCCTGAAAAACGCCTCTAGTGTGAAAGGGAGACCCCTTTCACACTAGGTCCCACTCCAGGTCCCACTCCAGGTCCCAATAAAGTACTCTGCTTCTCTTCCTGTATTTTCTTTATTAAGAGATCATGTACGGATCCCAGGTTAATTAGGACTTTGTTGGGAAGCATTTCTGTGGTTGAGTCGTTGCCATAGAAACATTTGTAAAGGGGAGGAGTTAGTAAAATGACCACGCAGGGACGCCAGAAATATTTCTGCACCCAGGCGCCTGTGACCCTAGGATCTGCCCTGACTATCCCTTCCCATAATGGAAATGCTCTATGAATGGAGGAGGCTGACCTTTATAGTACAGTTTTTTTTAACCAAGCAGGGGTGTTAAAGGGTGGGCATAGTCATCACTTTTAACGAGTGGCTGTGATGGGTCCAGTGGCTCATATTAAACCCCCAACATCAGAAGATCACAGCTGCAAGGAAATCTGGTGGAAAGAGGAATAAAGGTTTCAATGAACATAGCAGCCACCAGCACAAGGGACACTTTTCATTCAATGTAAGTACCATCCCTAATGCTGATTTAAAAAAAAATATTTAACTTCACTTAAGCTTTAAATGATTGCATACTTGATTTCAAGTGTCATCTGGAACAAGCCAAGACTTGATGACGGCACCCTGCTAATTAGTGACTAAGTATTGACTGATGACATAAGGGTAAAGATAGAAATGCAGGGGAACTGTCTGTTGTTATATACCAAATAGATTACAGTCTCAGTAAACAACCGTCATTATCTACCGATTAGTGAATAAAGTATTAATTGCTACTGTGGAATACTGTTGGGTAATATCTAATAGGACATTTTTTTTTTTTTTTTACAATAAACGTTTTAAGTATAAATCACATGAAAACAAAGTGTATGTCATTGAATACTTATTTTGTATTTAGTATTAGGATGAATTTCAGGCATTACCTCTCCTCCATTATACTAAGATTGGTATTCACAATTCTGTTATTATCCAGCTCATTTCTAATTCACCTGCAGTTTTAGGATTCTAGATATGATTTGATGGGGATCCAGCTTCTATGTGATTTAGTACTGTATAGTCCCAAACCATTGTACTACATTCTCATAGACATGAATGCAGAATGCACAAAGCTGCTTCTTTCGTGATTTAATATTATACTAATGCCGCATACACACGGTCATAATTTCCGATGAAAAAAGTCAGACGGAATTTTTTCATCAGATATTCCAACCGTGTGTATGCCCCATTGGACTTTTTCCGTCGGAAATTCCGACGGACTTAGAAAAAGAACATGTTCCGTTCGTCTGTATGGAATTCCGGAGAAAAAAACACGCATGCTCGGAAACAATTTGACGCATGCACGGAAGCATTGAACTTAATTTTTCTAGGCTAATCGTAGTGTTGACGGTCGGAATTTGGTGTGTCCGTGTGTATGCAAGACAGCTTGAGCGGAATTCCATCAGAAAAACCCGTCTGAGTTTATTCCGACGGAAAAAACGGTCGTGTGTACGCAGCATAATATTTATATATAAAGATGCTTTGCATAATAGTGAATACAAGTAAGAGCACTTTAAAACAAGCTTTTCCCAACCTCTCTACCTGCATGTACTGTGAAGGAATTCATTCTCAAACATCCGCAGGGCTAATTCAGATGGGCAATCTGGTGGTGAGTATAGGCTTCTATGTTCAAAAGCAGCTAAATGCTTTCTCTAGATGCAGCAAAACTTTATGCTTTAGTGCATATAAACCTGACAGATAGCTGCAGCCAGCAGCACTGTCCCTGGATGCAAACTGTGTCCAGAGCCAGTCGGAGTTCCTAACTGTACGGTCGATATGTATTTATGTAACCACTTGTATGTACATGTATGGTTACATGTGAATAGCAGAAGTGCCTGAAAGTCTGTTATTTATTTGTACAGGCTGTTGGCTGCAGATTTTCCTCACAAACTATAGCCTAGTACACACTATTCACTTTTTTTGTTCAAACCTGTAGGGTTGAACGAAAAAAACTGACTGCTCGGGAGGAGCCGCTGTACTAAATCTCCCCTGCCGTGCTATTGTGTTCAGACAAGGGGGACGCCAATGTCTAAGAGCGCTGATCGGGAGACGGTCAGCAGACCTTTTTCAATCATAAGACAAAGAAAAATAATTGCAGAATTGTTTCCACTTTTAATGTGACCTATAAACTGTACAACTCAGTGGAACAATAAACTGAAATATTTTAGGTGGAGGGAAGTGAAAATAAAAACTAAAATAATATTGTTGCATAAGTGTGCACACCCTTAAACTAATACTTTGTTGAAGCACCTTTTGATTTTATTACAGCACTCAGTCTTTTTGGGTATGAGTCTATCAGCATGGTACATCTTGACTTGGCAATATTTGCCCACTCTTCTTTACAGATACATTCCAAAACTGTCAGATTGTGAGGCATCTCCTGGGCACAGCCCTCTTCAGATCACCCCACTGATTTTCAATGGGATCCAGGCCTGACTCTGGCTGGGCCATTCCAAAACGTTAATCTTCTTCTGGTGAAGCCTTTCTTTTTTGATTTGGATGTATGCTTTGAGTCGTTGCTGAAAGATGAAGTTCCTCTTCGTGTTCAGCTTTCTAGCAGAAGCCTGAAGGTTTTGTGCCAATATTGACTGGTATTTGGAACTGGTCATAATTCCCTCTACCTTGACTAAGGGCCCTGTTCCAGCTGAAGAAAAACCAAACCAAAATCATGATGCTGCCACCACCATGTTTCACAGTGGGTATTGTGTTCTTTTGGAAGTGTGCAGTGTTGTTTTTGCTCCAAACATATCTTTTGAAATTATAACCAAAAAAGTTCAACCTTGGTTTCATCAGACCATAACATATTTTCCCACATGCTTTTGGGAGACTTCAGATGTGTTTTTGCTAAATTTAGCCAGGCTTGGATGTTTTTCTTCGTAAGAAAAGGCTTCCTTCTTGCCACTCTACCCCATAGCCCAGACATATGAAGAATACAAGAGATTGTTGTCACATATACCACACAACCAGTTTTCTTCTTGTCTTTTCATAAATTTTGGAGGGACTTCCAGTTCTTGGTAATGTCACTGTTGTGCCATATTTTCTGCACTTGATGACTGTCTTCACTGTGTTCCATGGTATATCTAATGACTTAGAAATTATTTTGTACCCTTCTCCTGACTGATACCTTTTAACAATGAGATCCCTCTGATGCTTTGGAAGCTCTCTGCGGACCATGGCTTTTGCTGTAGGATGCAACTAAAGCCTCATACACACGATTGGCTTTTCACTGGACAAAGTGTAGGACTTTTGTCTGAAGGGCGTTGGCCAGGAACTTGTATTGCATAAAAACGGCAAAGAATTGTTGGCCAACAGACACAACACTATGTGTTTTTTCAGCTCTTTAGCGCCACCCTTTGGGCAACTTCTGCTAAGGTTGTGTTATGGTGAGCATTGCTTCTGGGCATTCGTGTTTGTACTTTGGAGTTTTGTCCGACGGACTTGTGTACACATGATAGGAAAATCCAACAACACACAAATTGTTGGCGGACAATTTTAAAGCATGCTATGCCACATTTTTTGGCAGAAAATCCAACAACAATTGTCCGATGGAGCATACAAACGGTCGATTTTCCGACAACAGCCTTTCATCACACATTTCCCATTGGATAATCCAATCGTGTGTACAAGGCTTAAGAAAATGTCAGGAAAGACCTACTAGAATAGCTGAACTTTATTGGGGGTTAATCAGAGGCACTCTAAATGATGGCAGGTGTGTACTGACTCCTATTTAACATCAGTTTGAATGTGATTGCTTAATTCTGAACACCGCTACAAAACCAGCTACACTTATGCAACCATGTTATTTTATTTTTTTATTTTTACTCCCCCTCCCTAAAAGATTTCAGTTTGTTTTTCAATTGAGTTGTACAGTTTATAGGTCACATTAAGGTGGAAAAAGTTCTGAAATAATTTATCTTTGTCTCGGTTTTTTTACCTCACAGAAACCTGACATTTTAACAGGGGTGTGTAGACTTTTTATATCCACTGTATGTGACTGTGGAGGACTGAATCAAACTGAATATTTTGCTTTGTCCAGTTCCAGCCAAAACATAACATTTTTTAAATGTGTACAGAGGGTGGGGAGGGTTAGAATATCTGCAAAGATTGTATTGCTGCCTGACTCCCCATTGGGGAAGATTTAACCTAATTTCCTGTCCCGTGTACAGGTTGCCACAAGTAGAGGAAGTGATTTTGGATATCTCTCTGATGGGGACAGAAATGGCACATGTATTTACTGTAGTAGAGTGGACAGGGATTAGAACATGTTAGATCTGTATTGTTCCCTGTGTCTTCATGTCTCAGTGACACCCACATCCTATTATTTCTTATCCTGGTGTCATTGTGACAGGAAGTAGGTAGAAATCCTCCTATTGAGAACACAGACAGCATAAAAAACGTAACAGAAATTCTGACTCTTACCCAGTCTGATAAAAGCTAAAAAAAAAATATTTGGCTGGAGTTGAGCTTTAAATCAATATAAATTCTGACACCTATACAAAGAATTCCCCAGGCAAAGTTTTATCTGAAACCGACAAAGGATACAGTGGTAACATAGGGCGTTTGGAGGAACCACTGAGCACAGGGGGAAAGCAACACTCTTAAGAGTCAGTTTCAGAAGGAACTTCTGGGGATTTCTCTGCATCACATCAGTGGTTGGCAGTGTGGGCAGCAGGAGAGATAAGTACTTTACTTCCTTATTTGCAGGTACGTCTTTTTTATAAGCAACTTTGTTTAAAGGGGCTGTAAAGGTTCATTTTTTATTTTCTCACTTACCTTTTCCTTCAATTTCCCTTCTAAATGTTTTTTTTTCTTTGTTTTCTTTGTCTGAATTTCTCACTTCCTGTTCCTCCTCAGTAAGGTGTTCAGTAAGCTGTTCTAAATGACTTTCCACCGCTCGGATGATGGTGGAAAGCTTACTGAGGAGAAACAGGAAGTGAGAAATTCAAACAAAGAAAAAAAACATTTAGAAGGGAAATTTAAGGAAAAGGTAAGTGAACCAACAATGCACTAGCTTAAAGGAACCTATTTAGAAAATAAAAGACGAACCTTTACAACCCCTTTAAGCAATATAGTCACTGAAAGACAGAACATTTCCCACTGGGTTCAGTGGACACTACAAGATCTTGTATAAAGAGAAACAGGATAAACTTAAACACACTTATAATATCAAACTTAAAGCAGGAGAAAGACCTTTAAGTCAATGTCCTCCCAAAGGTAAAAAATGTTTTCCCTAAATAGCTTCCTTTACCTTAGTGCAGTCCTCCTTCACTTACCTCATCCTTCCATTTAGCTTTTAAATGTCCTTATTTCTTCTGAGAAATCCTCACTTCCTGTTCTTCTGTCTGTAACTCCACACAGTAATGCAAGGCTTTCTCCCTGGTGTGGAGAAAGCCTCTTGAGGGGGGAGATGGCGAGCAGGAGGGTCAGGACGCTCTCTACTTTGCAGATAGAGAAAGGAGCTGTGTGTTAGTGGGCGTCCTGACCCTCCTGCTCGCCCCCTCCCCCCTCAAGAGGCTTTCTCCACACCAGGGAGAAAGCCTCACATTACTGTGGTGAGTTACAGACAGAAGAACAGGAAGTGAAAATTTCTCAGAAGAAATAAGGACATTTAAAAGCAAAATGGAAGGATGAGGTAAGTGAAGGAGGACTGCACTAAGTAAAGGAAGCCATTTAGGGATTTTTTTTTTTTTTTACCTTTACAACCCCTTTAGGAGTTTTATTCTTATCCACGTATTATACTGCTATATTGTGTCTATAATACTGCTATTCCGTGTCTATTGTACTGCTATTATGGTGGCCATAAATGTAACGATCTGGTTGAACGATTCTTCACAGGATCGGATATGATCATATCTATAAGTAGAAAAAACAGGTTCACCCTTAGAGGGCACTTTTTCCCCTTAGATTCCTGCTCGTTTTCTCTAGGGGAATCGGCAATTTGTTTTAAAATATGTGCAGTACTTACCCGTTTACGAGATGCATCCTCTCCGTCGCTTCCGGGTATGGGCTGCGGGAATGGGCGTTCCTTCTTGATTGACAGTCTTCCGAGAGGCTTCCGACGGTCGCATCCATCGCGTCACGATTTTCCGAAAGAAGCCGAACGTCGGTGCGCAGGCGCAGTATACAGCCGCACCGACGTTCGGCTTCTTTCGGCTACGAGTGACGCGATGGATGCGACCGTCGGAAGCCTGTCAATCAAGAAGGAACGCCCGCTCCCGAAGACCCATACCCGGAAGCGACGGAAGAAGATGCAGCTCGAAAACGGGTAAGTACTGCTCATATTTTAATACAAATAGCCGATTCCCCTAGACCGAACGAGCAGGAATCTAAGGGGAGAAACATTTTTTTTTTAGAAATGGGTGAACTCCCGCTTTAACCACTTGCTTACTGGGCACATAAACCCCCTTCGTGCCCAGGCGAAATTTCAGCTTCCGGCACTGCGTCACTTTAACTGACATTTGCGCGGTCGTGCGACATGGCTCCCAAACAAAATTGACGTCCTTTTTTCCCCACAAATAGAGCTTTATTTTGGTGGTATTTGATCACCTCTGCGGTTTTTATTTTTTGCGCTATAAACAAAAAAAGAGCGACAATTTAAAAAAAATATATATATTTTTTACTTGTTGCTATAATTAATATCCCAACTTTTTTTTTTTCTCAGTTAAGGCCGATACGTATTTTTCGACGTAAAAAAAAAAAAATCGCAATAAGCTCCACGTCCCTGCTGTGTTACCGACGATCGCGTGTACCCGGCGGACATCGCGGCCGTCAGGTACACGCATCGGCTTCCCAGCGATGCGCCGGGACAGTGTTTACCCGCTGCGTGCCCCCCAGAGGTTGATTTCGAGCATGCGCACTGGGATACCCCCACGGACGGCGCATGCGCCATTAAAAAAAAACGTCATTTACGTGGGGTCAAGTGGAATTAACATAAAACACGCCCACATCTTTGTCATTTGAATTCCGCGCCCTTACGCCGACACATTTAGTAGCGGAACTACGATACACTACGCCTGCTTAAAACTACGCCGATCTACGTGGATCTGGCCCTCACTGTATTACTGGCCAGTAAGCCAGGATATATGTGAGCCTTAGAATAAGAATGCAGAGTGTTTAAAACAATTAAATTACGTAATCAGGACTTCCCTTGTATAAATCTACGCATCACTGCCATTTCATCCATTTTAATCTTGATGCAAGAAGATACACACATTACCTCATCCATCAGGATCTTTAGTGTGGCATCTGTTGCACTGGCTGACCTCTTCCCTAATATAGAATCTTGTTTAGTCCGGGATTATAGCAGCAATTCACATTCTATTTCAATGCCAAAGTCTGACTAATTCTGTCACCAGAATTAGCAAGCAATTAATAAAAACTTATCAGTAAGAATGCATTTCCTCTTTCATTCTAATGAAGAAACTTGAACTAAAAATAATGTTCATTCAATCATACTATTATGTCCTATGGGTTCTGAAAACGATTCATATTGGTAAAATCAGACAAAAAGTTATTAATAACATATGTAAGCTACCATTTCTGGTTTCCTTCCAGCAATGGTAATTCCCTAACTGTTTTGCTGATCCTTTGGCTCTGATGCACTGAGTCAGGCTGCATGTACAATACAGTAAAACCTTGGTTTGAGAGTAACTTAGTTTGAGAGCGTTTTGCAAGACAAGCTAAATTTAAAAAGAAATTTTGACTTGATATACAAGCAATGTCTTGATATACAAGTAGCGTCACAACTGAGTATAAAAGAGAAGAGCGGCGCCTCTAATTGTAGCAATAGGGTTATATTAACCGCTTGCCGACCGCTGCGCGTACTTATACGTCGACAGAATGGCACAGCTGGGCAAATGGGTGCATATATACATCCCCTTTAATTTGCCGGACGTGTGGTCGCGCTCACGACGCCGGCGGCGCGCTCACGACCCTGCCGCGTTACCCCTCCGTGACCCTGCCTGCGGGACCCGCGGACTTGATGTCCGCCGGTGTCCCGCGATTGGGTCACAGAGCTGAAGAACAGGGAGATGTCAGTGTAAACACAACATCTCCCCATTCTTCCTAGTGACATGTCACTGATTGTCTGTTCCCTGTCATTCGGGAACAACGATCAGTGACGTGTCACGGCAATTCACGCCCCCTAACAGTTAGAAGCACTCCCTAGGTCACACTTAACCCCTTCAGCGCCCCCTACAGGTTAACCCCTTCACTGCCAGTGTCATTTTTACAGTAATCGGTGCATTTTTTTAGCACTGATCGCTGTAAAAATGACAATGGTCCCAAAATGGTGTCAAATGGTGTCTGATGTGTCAGCCATAATGTCTCAGCCACGATAAAAATCGATGTTCGCCGCCATTACTAGTAAAAAAAAAAAATTATTAATAAAAATGCCATAAAACTATCTCCTATTTTGTAGACGCTATAACTTTTGTGCAAACCCATCAATAAACACTTATTGCAAATTTTTTTTACCAAAAATATGTAGAAAAATACGTATCAGTCTAAATTGAGGAAAAAAAATATTTTTTTGTATATTTTTGGGGGATATTTATTATAGCAAAAAGTAAGAAATATTGCATTTTTATCAAAATTTGTAGCTCTATTTTTGTTTATAGAGCAAAAAATAAAAAACGCAGAGGTGATCAAATACCACCAAAAGGAAGCTCTACTTGTGGGGAAAAAAAAAAAGGCCAATTTTGTTTGGGAGCCACGTCTCCACAACCGCGCAATTGCCAAATCGCAACAAGTGGCCTGGTCTTTGGCCAGCCAAATGGTCCGGGGCTTAAGTGTTTAATGAAGGTACAACATTTAGAAACTCACATGGTTGATAATTAAAACAGGTACATCAAAGTATGCAGGCATCCGGGGTAAAGCTGTTCAAATAGACCATCCTCCTCCCTGCCATCAACGTCATCCCTTCACCTCTGCGCTCCATGAGCAATTCAAGCCTCGCCTTCAGATCGCTCTACTGCAGGGTACTCTTCCTGATCACAATTTCAGACTGACAGCGGTGAGAGTCAGCGGTGTGGAGGACAGTCTATGTGGAAAGCTTTACCCTGGATGCCTGCATACTTGGATGTGCCTCTTTTAATCATCAACCATGTGTGTTGCCTAAATGTTTTACCTTCATTAAATGTAACCATATTACTACACTCTAGAGGCGCCTCTCTTCTCTTTTATACTCTGTAGCTTCTGCTGGATTTTGCTTATAATCCCCTTGTGGAGGCCTCCATTGTGGATGGACATTTTATGGTTACACAACCTATCACATTGCTATAATCTTTTTATATGGATTATAAACTGAAGGACTTATAAGCGGTTGTGGAACAAATCATTTGAGTTTCCATTATTTCTTATGGAAAAATTTGCTTTGATATACAAGCGCTTTGGATTACAAGCATGTTTCTGTCCAAGGTTTTACTGTATACGGATTCAAAATGCATGCATTGCATATGACACACCTAAAGTAGAATTCCAGGTATGGATATTTTTACATAGTTACATTGGTCCAGCTTGGATATACTATTCTATACCTGTGGGATCCCTCTAGAATGGGAGTCTCAAACTGGCGGTCCTCCAGTTCTTGTGAAAACTACAAGTCCCATCATGCCTCTGCCTGTGGGAGTCATGTTTGCAACTGTCAGCCTTGCAATGCCTCATGGGACTTGTAGTTTCGCAACAGCTGGAGGGCCGCCAGTTTGAGACCCCTGCTCTAGAATCTACAAATCACTAGAAAACATGGCGATCAGCTTTAAAGAGGAATCCTAAATGTGCATACTTTATACATATAGGCCCAGATTCACATATAATTACGTTGCTCCTGGGCAGCGTAACGTATGTGATTTACGTTACACCGCCGCCGGTTTACAGCGTAAGTGCCTGATTCTCAGAACACTTACCTGTAAACTTGCGGCGGTGTATCGTAAAAGCGCTCGGCGCAAGCCCGCCCAATTCAAATGGGGCGGGCACCATTTAAATTAGGCGCGTTCCCGCGCACTGCGCATGCTCCGTCGGGTAAATTACCCGACGTGCATTGCGCTAAATGACGTCGCACCAACGTCATTTGCTTAGACGTTAACGTAAATGGCGTCCAGCGCCATTCACGGACGTCTTACGCAAACGACGTAGATTTTTTAAATTTCGACGTGGGAACGACGGCCATACTTAACATTGGCTGCGCCTCATAGACCCAGAGGCAACTTTACGCATCGCAAAGGCTACAGAAACGTCGTAAATTCTCTGCGTCGAGCGCGCGTACGTTTGGGAATCGTCGTAATTTGCTAATTTACATTAGCGACGGGGAAAACTACGTCGGCGACACCTAGCGGCGGGAAATAAAATTGCATTTAAGATCTGACAGCGTAAGAGCCTTACGCCTGTCAGATCTAATGGGTATCTATGCGTAACTGATTCTAAGAATCAGTCGCATAGATACCGGGGCCAGATTAGGACTTACGACGGCGCAAATGGTGTTGCGCCGTCGTAACGCCTTTGAGAATCTGGGCCATAGTTACATTGGACCATAAGAAAAGCAAAAGGAAGAGAGATAAGTGTCAGGCTAATCCTTTAAACAGCTTAGGAATTTATTCAGTATATAAGTATAAAACAATACTAAAAACTTGCGTGAAAAATGTTGGCGCACTTGCAGAGTGCTAGAGCGGGTGGGAGCTTCCACATGCAGTGTCACAGGAGGACCGCCGGAAAGTTTCTATTGTGGGATCCACGAGTATCATGTGTTAGCCGCAGCAGGAGCCTCGGTAAGCCTCATGGAGACGCCGGCTGGGTGTCTCTGGGTGGGAGTGGTCCAGGGCTGTCAAACTGGGGAGCCGCCCACACGCTGTCTGGCCAATCAGAAAGCAAGGCTGATGAAGAAGGCGAGGCTGTGCCTTCAAAACACTTTCTGATTGGCATTTTTGGATTTTTTTTCCAGGCATTTTACAGGCAATTGGCTTGTGTATCAAGCTTTAATGTCGTGTACACACGACCGTTTTTCATGTCATGTCACTCAACGTGATTCCTCTCAAGCCTGCCTTGCATACACACGATCGTGATAAAAAATGTTTAAAAAAAAGCGTGGTGTCGTACAACACGTACGACGGCACTATAAAGGGGAAGTTCCATTCGAATAACGCCACCCTTTGGGCTGATAATGCAAATTTTCCTTCTCATAACTTGCTTCTGAGAATGCGCGTTTTTTCCCCGTCGTTAAAGCCTACACACGGCCGTTTTTCACGACGAGAACAAGACGAGATGAGAAATGACGTTGTGAAAAACGACGAGAAAAAATAGAGCAGGTTCGTTGAGAAAAATGCTCTGGAGCCTACCCACGGACGTTTTTAGCGACCAATTTAAAAAAAGGGATTTTTCTCGTCATGAAAAACGGTCACGTGTACGCAGCATTAGAATTTTTTCTTGGGCTTGTAAAGGGGTGAATGAATGAAAACTTATATAGCGCAACACATGCGAACTTAATCGCCTCTGGGCGCTTGTTGTTCCTGTCTCCTTTGGTATCAAAAGAGATGAGTCTTGATCTTTCTCCTGAACGCCAAGTGGAGAACAGTTCTATAGGAAAAGAAAGAGGGGCAGATTCACAAAGATCTGCACCCGCGCAGCGTATCTGAGATACGCTACGCCGCCGTAACTTACCTGGCTTTGGTTTGAATCCTGAAAGAATTTGCGCCGTAAGTTACGGCAGCATAGTGTATCTCTTGCGGCGTAAGGGCGCGGAATTCAAATGCGGCGATTAGGGGGTGTGTTTCATTTAAATGAAGCACGTCCCCGCGCCGAACGAACTGCGCATGCCCCGTCCGTCAAAACTCCCAGGGTGCATTGCTCAAAATGACGTTGCAAGGACGTCATTGGTTTTGACGTGAACGTAAATGGCGTCCAGCCCCATTCACGGACGACTTACGCAAACAAAATAAAAAATTTCAAATTCGACGCGGGATCGACGGCCATACTTAACATTGCGTACGCCACCAGATAGCAGCTTTAACTATACGCCGAAAAAAGCCGAACGGAAACGACGTAAAAGAATGCGATGGCCGCTCGTACGTTCGTGAATCGTCGGAAATAGCTAATTTGCATACTCGGCACGGATTACGACGGGAACGCCACCCAGCGGACGCCGAAGAATTGCATCTAAGATCCGAAGGCGTACGAAGACGTACGCCTGTCGGATCTAACCCAGATGCCGTCGTAACTTGTTTTGAGGATTCAAAACAAAGATACGACGCGGGAATTTTGAAAGTACGCCGGCGTATCAACAGATACGCCGGCGTAATTTCTTTGAGGATCTGCCCCAGAATCTTCAGGTTTAAAAACGTGTGCATAAATGTTCATTATCATTTGTTCCCATAGAATTTTATTGGATCACAATTGCTAAAAATCGCTCAAAAAAGGCTCATGTTCTTTTTTGAGCCTAGGGTGACAAGTGTGAACAGGCAGGGATTCTGTGTAGTCAGGCTTAGTCAGGTGTAGGGCAATGAGCAGAAAAACAGAGCTTTATTGATTTTTTTTGTTATGTTCTTTTATTATCACTGGCAATACTGTACATATTAGGTCATGTGAGATCTGATTTAAACTCCCCATAGATTTCTGTTGCAACAGGTTATTTTTGTTGGAAGAAATTTGCAAACTTTTAAAAGGCGTGATAAAAGCACAAGCATAACCCAAAGAAAGTATAACAACATAAATATTGTAAAGATAAGCGTTCAAGGACAAAATAACCTCTATGTTTTAACTTGCGAAAGGAGCATGGCTGCTTATATAATTTTATAAATATTTACTTTACAGCATGACCAGGTCATTTGCTGGCGCTGACTCATGCGATAATGACAAGACTACACAAATTACCTGGTTGTAGAGCGACATAAATGTTTTTACGTGCTTGTCAGTATCTGGACTATCCGGTTGGGCATAGAGTTCCCATTTTGATGCCAATTGTCCCATAATGAGGAGAGATGACTAAAGGAACCACTTCCTGTTACAAGTACTCATTTGACTTCATGACACAGAGAGGCCCAGGCCCAGCCAAGGAAAATCCACACCCTTTATTACACTTCACATGCACAATGGCATGTTTCTAAAAGATGTGACTGTTATCGGTAATTGTCTTATTTAAAAAATAATCACACCAAGATATTTACAAAGTTGTAAGGAGTTATAATATCGATATTTTAGAAACATTATACCAGGGGTGTCAAACTCAATTTCATTGTGGGCCGCATCAGCATTATGATTGTCCTCAAAAGAGCCGGTTGTATCTGTTAGGCCCCGTACACACGAGAGGATCCATCCGCTGGAATTGATCCGCGGACCGGCTCCAGCGGATAGATCCCCTGGTGTGTACAATCCAGCGGATCTGTTTCCGCGGATTTTTATCCCCTGGGATGGATTTCCAGCGGATAAAAATTTGAAGACATGCTTTCAAATCTATCCGCTTGAATCCATCCCAACGGATTGATCCGCTGGTCTGTACAGACTCACCGGATCAATCCGTCCGAATCAATCCCCCGCATGCGTCGTAATGATTCGACGCATTCGTGGAATTCCTTATATGACAGCGTCGCGCACGTCGCTGCGTCATCATCGCGGCGACGGCGCGACACGTCATCGCGATGGGATTTTGGCGCGGATTTCGATCCGATGGTGAGTACACTCCATCGGATCAAAATCCTCGCAAATCCTCGAGAGGATTTATCCGCGGAAACGGTCCGGTGGACCGTATCCGCGGATAAATCCTCTCGTGTGTATGGGGCCTAAGATTAGATGTCCAGCGCGTCCCCTCCACTTACATTAGATGTCAAGAGCCACCCACCATCAGAAGTTGAGTCCCCCACTCAAAAAAAAAACACACATGACCCCAACATTGTGGTGTAAAATTTGTGCCCTTGCAGAGACATCGAGGCCCCATTCACACCTAAGCAGAGCGATTTTTAGGTGTTTTTATTTGAGAGTTTTGCAAGTGCATTACAAGCATTTTACATTAGGGTGACCAGACATCCCTGGTTTCCGGGGACAGTCCCCGGATTGAGGACACTGTCCCCGGACCAAGTCTGTCCCCGGTTTTGTCCCCGGATTAAATTTGAACAGGAGCTGGGGCAATTTCAAAGACAGTCAGTGCAGAATAAAATAAAAAAAATCTGAATTACACACCCCCGCTCTGCCGCTCCTACTAGCTTAGGTTCTATTTTTTCCTATTATCTGTGCCCCTTTCTGATGATCATGTGCTGGTCGGAGCGGAGTGAATATTTCTTCAGCTTCGGCCGCATGTTCTTCTGCCTTGTCTCAAGTCCCGGCCAGCTGTCTGCCTGCCTGGCGGAGTGATCTTCCTCCGATCCCCACCCAGAAGTACCTGGGGCCTGGAGAGTAAGGCCCCTTTCACATTGAGGAGTTTTTCAGGCGGTACAGTGCTAAAAATAGCGCTGCTATCCCGCCTGAAAAACTCCTTGGGCTGGATTCAGATACATAGGCGTATCTGTCCGCCCGGCGTAACGTATCTGAGATACGTTACGCCGCTCTAACTTTGGGCGCGAGTTCTTTATTCAGAAAGAACTTGCGCCCTTAGTTAGAGCGGCGTAGCGTATGTGTTGCGGCGTAAGGCCGCGTAATTCAAATGGGGACGTAGGGGGCGTGTTTTATCTAAATTTCCCTTGACCCCGCGTTTTTTACTTGAACGGCGCATGCGCCGTCCGTAAAATCTCCCAGTGTGCATTGCTCTAAATGACGTCGCATTGCTTTCGACGTGAACGTAAATTACGTCCAGCCGTATTCGCGAACGACTTACGCAAACGACGCAAAATTTCAAAACTCGGCGCGGGAACGACGGCCATACTTAACATTAGCTACCCCTCATATAGCAGGGGTAACTATACGCCGGAAAAAGCCGAAACGCAAACGCCTTAAAAAAAAAGCACAGGGGGGTCGTTCGTTTCTGAATCGGCGTAACTCCTCATTTGCATATTCCTCGCGTAAACAAACGGAAGCGCTACCTAGCGGCCAGCGTGAGATTGCAGCCTAAGATCCGACGGTGTAAGTCACTTACACCTGTCGGATCTTAGGGATATCTATGCGTAACCTGATTCTATGAATCAGGCGCATAGATACGACCGTCGGAAATCAGAGATACGACGGCGTATCAGGAGATACGCCGTCGTATCTCTTTCTGAATCTAGCCCTAGGGCTTTCACACTGAGGCGATGCGCTGGCGGGAGACAAATAAATCTCCTGTCAGCAGCATCTTGGAGCGGTGAGAGGAGCGGCATGTATACCGCTCCTTCCCATTGAAAACAATGGGAAACCGCGGCAATACCACCCGCAATGCGCCTCTATAGAGGCGCATTGCGGGCGGTATTAACCCTTTATCGGCCGCTAGCGGGGGTTAATACCGCACCGCTAGCAGCTGATTCCTGCGGCAATCCCTATTTTTAGGGGCGTTATACCGCCACGGCGGCTCCCGCCCCAGTCTGAAAGGGGCCTAAGACTTGACAGGCTGTGAGGGGGGGCGGCGGTGGCAACGGGCAGAGAGTCGCTGATTGCCGCCATTACTAGTAAAAAAAAAAATATGTCCCCGGATTTCGTTTAAAAAATCTGGTCACCTTATTTTACATGTGTATTCAAGATTCAGTTGTTTTTATTTTAGTCAATAGAAAGCACTAGGGGGAGGGGATTAGGGGTGGAGAGCTGCTGTTTTTCCAGAAAATATGCAACAAAATGTTTGTAAAATGCTTATGTTGAGCGTTTTTCAGGTGTTCCTATTGAAATCTATGGGGCCAATCTGCCTCCAAGAAGCTCATGTATTTTTTTGAGGAGACAAAATGCTCAGATGTGAACAAGGGCCATTGAAATTAATAGGATTTTGTTTGTTGTGTGGATTAGAGCTACAGGCTTCAAGCAGAAAATTTGCTCAGGGGTGAATAGGGCCTATGGGCAGGTTCAAACCATGGCCCAAGGGGTCTGCGAAGACAATGCTGCATACAGTAGGTGACCGCGATATTGTGTCAATCTCGCTCCCTTTGTCGGCGAGATTGACCACCTACGAGCCCCATCGCGGGAGCCAGCGCCGAGCTGGCTTGCCGCGATGGAGACAAAGCTGTCATAGAAGCGACGGGAGATCCGACTTGGATTCCCGCCAATTCTAGCTGCGGCATTTGGTATGCATCCTGAGAAGGAGAACTCCACGCCAGATTTTAAATAAAAAAACGACATGGGTTCCCCCCCCAGGAGCATACCAGGCCTTTAGGTCTGGTATGGGTTGTAAGGAGATCCCCCCTACGCCGAAAAACCGACGTGGGGGGGTCCCCCCACAATCCATACCAGATCCGTATCCAAAGCACGCTACCCGGCCGGCCAGGAAAGGAGTGGGGACGAGCGAGCGCCCCCCCTCTCCTGAGCTGTACCAGGCTGCATGCCCTCAACATGGGGGGGTTGGGTGCTCTGGGGCAGAAGGGCGCACTGCGGGGCCCCCCCACCCCAGAGCACCCTGTCCCCATGTTGATAAGGACAGGGCCTCTTCCCGACAACCCTGGCTGTTGGTTATCGGGGTCTGCGGGCGGGGGGCTTATCGGAATCTGGGAGCCCCCTCAAATAAGGGGGCCCCCAGATACCGGCCCCCCCCCCTAAGTGAATGAATATGGGGTACATCGTACCCCTACCCATTCACCTGGAGGCAAAGTGTAAAAGTAAAAAAACACACGACACAGGGTTTTTAAAATAATTTATTAGTCTGCTCCAGGGGGCCCCCCTGTCTTCTTTAGCCCTTTTAGCAGGGGGGGTTTTCTTCACCGCCGTCTGGTTCTCTTCCGCTCTCCGGGGGGTCTTCTCTGCTCTCCGGGGGTCTTCTCCGCTCTCCGGGGGGTCTTCTCCGCTCTCCGGGGGGTCTTCTCCTATCTTCTCCGCTCTCCGGTTCTTCTCCCGCTCGCTGTCTGGTGCCTTCTCCTTCAGGGCGGCTGGCCACCGCTATCTTCGTGTGTTAGCTCAATTACTAGCGGCGGCCAGCCCGCTCTTCTGTGACGTCTTCTTCTCTTCTCTTTTTCTGCCTTCTCCCGATGTTGACACGACCCCTCTTCTCGCTGCAATGACGGGTGCACGGTTTGCATCCGATTTATATAGGCCTCTCTTATGATGTCACAGTCCCATCATGCTCCGGTACCTACCCACGATGTGTCAACATCGGGAGAAGGCAGAAGAAGAGAAGAGAAGAAAAAGACGTCACAGAAGAGCGGGCTAGTAATTTAGCTAACACACGAAGATAGCGGCGGCCAGCCCTGAAGGAGAAGGCACCAGACAGCGAGCGGGAGAAGAACTGGAGAGCAGAGAAGATAGGAGAAGACCCCCGGAGAGCGGAGAAGACCCCCCGGAGAGCGGAGAAGACCCCCGGAGAGCGGAGAAGACCCGCCGAAGAGCGGAAGAGAACCAGACGGCGGTGAAGAAGAAGCCCCCCCTGCTAAAAGAGCTAAAGAAGACAGGGGGGGCCCCCGGAGCAGACTAATAAATTATTTTAAAAATCCTGTGTCGTGTGTTTTTTTACTTTTACACTTTGCCTCTAGGTGAATGGGTAGGGGTACGATGTACCCCATATTCATTCACTTAGGGTGGGGGGGCGGTATCTGGGGGCCCCCTTATTTGAGGGGGCTCCCAGATTCCGATAAGCCCCCCGCCCGCAGACCCCGACAACCAACGGCCAGGGTTGTCGGGAAGAGGCCCTGTCCTTATCAACATGGGGACAGGGTGCTCTGGTGTGGGGGGGGCCCCACAGTGTGCCCCCCTGCCCCAGAGCACCCAACCCCCCCATGTTGAGGGCGTGCAGCCTGGTACGGCTCAGGAGAGGGGCGCTCGCTCATCCCCACTCCTTTCCTGGCCGGCCGGGTAGCGTGCTTTGGATACGGATCTGGTATGGATTGTGGGGGGACCCCCCCACATCGGTTTTTCGGCGTAGGGGGGGATCTCCTTACAACCCATACCAGACCTAAGGGCCTGGTATGCTCCTGGGGGGGGGGGATCCATGTCGGTTTTTTATTTAAAATCTGGCGTGGAGTTCTCCCTCTCAGGATGCATACCAAATGCCGCAGCTAGAATTGGCGAGAATCCAAGTCGGATATCCCGTCGCTTCTATGACGCGCTCGGTGGAATGTGCTTTGTCTATTCCAGCGAGTGCGAGATGTCGGCACCATGACGCCGAGAATCAGCGCAATGCTGTCGTGCTAGAATCACATTCTCGGCAACATGTACTGTACCTTCGAACTGTCCGTGATTTGGAGGGACTGTCCCTGATTTGGAGAAATGTCCCTCTGTCCCTCTTTCCTCCTCATTTGTCCCTCATTTTGGTCTGATCTATATAGTTGTATATAAAATGCACTTTTTATCTTTCAAAAAGTGTTTCCCAGTGCTAAACCTTTCATCCGATTTCTAAATTGCTGCATTTGTAAATTCCAAAAGCCAATATAAAGGAATAGTAGTGGTAAAAAAAGCATGTGGGAAGTGTCAAGTATACCCCACCACATACTACAGTTGGAGGATATGGGGGGTTGTTTAAGAAATTACACAGAAAGTGCACTTGGAAGTGCAGTGCCTGTAGATCTGAGGGGAAGATCTGAAATGAGGGGAAGCTCTGCTGATTTTATTATCCAATCATGTGCAAGCTAAAATGCTTTTTTTTATTTTCCTTGCATGTCCCCCTCAGATCTACAGCGACTGCACTTCCAAGAAGCAACATTTTGCTGTAGGGTGGATTGTCAGATTTCAACAAGAAACACAAATGTAAAAACAGCACAGCCAGGATTGAAAAAGGACTGAACAGTCTGAAATGCTTATGACGGCCTTCCAGCTGTCGCGGATCTACAAATCTCACGAGGCTTTGCAAGGCTGACAGTTACAAGTATGATTCCCACAGGCAGAGGCATGATGGGGCTTGTAGTTCTGCAACAACTGGAGGGCCACCAGTTTGACACCCCCAGCAGAAGCTGTGGCAGTACAAATAAAGTTCTGTTTCACAACTGCAGGATGCTGAACTACAGACTTATTTTGGTCACTGGATTCTAGAGTGCCTGAAGCCCTATTCCAAACTGTGGCCTGAGGGTCGGATGCGGCCCTTTGCTCGCCTTTATCCGGCCCTTGGGGCAATTTTCCTCCCACTGATACAAGACACTATTTCTCTCACAGACACCAACAATGGGGCATAAATGGGATCGTATGCAGAACCATTACATTTACAATAATAAACCAATATATTGATATTTTAAAAATGTTATTTATTTAAAACTTTAACAATGGATTTGAATGGCCGGGGCCCTTTATTATTGGTATTGTATTTATTTACCAACTTACAATAGATAATAACCAATCACTTTAACTCAATTTAACTCAGCCATGACAGCTCGAGTTAATACTGTAACCAGTTCAATATCTCTATAACTGTCCCTTTTCATGAGAAAGGACCAAACCACATAATAAGGGCCTCGACGATGGGAGGGAGGGAGGGCGGGATGTTCCTTCTTCTGCTGATCCGCTGCTGTCTGCTTCACCTACGCAGCTTTAATTCTATATACAGTATAAGGGCTAGCTCGTGCCCTATTGGCATGTGACTAGTTTTTCAACCAATAATATTTAAACATATTTAAATCATAATTGACATTAAACCTGTAGTCTCCCCTGACCCCATAGGTGGGTGGAGCAAATTATTTTGCTCCTCCCTTTTCCTTCCAGCTACTGACATCAACAACGGGGCACTATTACTTCCACTGACACCAATGATAGGGCACTATTCCTCCCACTGACACCAATGATGGGACACTATTCCTCCCACTGATACCAATGATGGGGCACTATTCCTTGCACTGGCACCAATAATGGGGCACTATTCCTCCCACTGGCACCAATGATGGGGAACTATTCCTCCCATTGATTCATTGTTTACTCCCACTGACACCAGGACAATTTCTACTCCCAATGGCCACAGTCCAGCCCCTCTAAAGTCTGAAGGACATTAAAGCGGGAGTTCACCCGAAAAACTATTTTTAACATTAGATTGAGGCTCATTTTGTCAAGGGGAATCAAATCAAATAGGAACGCCCAGTCCCGCAGCCTATACCCGGAAGCGGCGGAGAAGATCTATCTCTAAAACGGTAAGTACTGCTTCGTTTTAAAAAAAAACACCCGATTCCCCTTCACAAAATGAGCCTCAATCTAATGTTAAAAATTAAGTTTTTGGGTGAACCTCCACTTTAAACTGGCCGTTTGTTTAGAAAATTTGAAGACCCCTGCCCTAGGCTAATGATAGACGGCCTACCTAGCGTTTTAATTTCAAAGCTTTATTTTAGCTTTTGACTGATGTGTACTGATAATACCTTTATGTGGTATATTCACAGCTGGATTCCTAACCAGTAATTTCATAAAAAATATTGTCAAATAATGCCGATAAGGACTTCTCATTTCTACTGCAAAAATAAGGAGACCATTGGAAGATCTCCTCATTAATCAACGTGCACTTAGCTCGGCTTGACTCATTCACACCCTCCAAGGCTGATGCCACAGTTGGGAAAACTCACCAGCGACAACAAAAACATTTGCACTAAAAATATTTGTACAGGTTGCACTGATGCTGGCTGGTTGAGCAAGCTGTCATTCTCTCACTGAGAACAACACTGTAGAATGTCACTCCCCAGCAAGAAAATGACATCTTGTTCACTCAGCCAGTGACCTGTTGACCTGTACAAACACATGAGTATTTTATGCACTTTTTAGTAATCCTGACATTGTAAGTTGTCATCAGCTAAAGAATTTCAAGTGTGATATTGACTTAAGATGTTATGTGTGTCATTAGCGTACTTTTTTAAAAAAAATAGTTATTAACAGTGGGACATATATTTATATTTCTGATCCATTGTGTCAAAGGCACAGTTCACACCGGAATCGTAGAGGAATGTAATTTCTGCACGCTCCTCTGCACTGCGATTTTACAGTCAATTCATTTGAAAAACTATGGGCTAGATTCAGAAAGAATTTACGTTGGCGTATCTATTGATACGCCGTGTAAATTCAAAGCTGCGCCAGCGTATCTTCTTTCTGTATTCAGAAAGCAAGATACGCCGAAATTAGGCTAAGATCTGACTGGCGTAAGTCTCTTACGCCTTCGTATCTTAGTTGCATATTTACGCTGGCCGCTAGGTGGCGCTTCTGTCGATTTACGTGAGGAATATGCTAATTAGGTAGATACGCCGATTCAGAAACGTACGTCCGCCCGGCGCATTTATTTTACGTCGTTTACGGCGTAAAGTTACCCCTGCTATATGAGGCGTATCCTATGTTAAGTATGGACGTCGTTCCCATGTCGAATTTTGAAAATTTTACGTCATTTGCGTAAGTCGTTTGCGAATAGGGCTGTACGTAATTTCCGTTCACGTCTAAAACATTGACGATTTGCGGCGTAATTTCGAGCATGCGCACTGGGATTCTTTCACGAACTGTGCATGCGCCGTTCGTAAAAAAACATCGAATACGTGGGGTCACATGTAATTTTTTAATAAAACACGCCCACATCATCCACATTTGAATTAGGCGGGCTTACGCCGGACAACATACGTTACGCCGCCGTAACAAGTTCTTTCTGAATACGGAACTTGCGCCCTAATTTACGGCGGCGCAACGTATCTGAGATACGTTACGCCCGCAGAATATTACGCCAGGCTATCTGAATCTAGCCCATTGCTTTTGGGGTGCCATTAAGGCAGTGCAATTCGAACACAGTGCATGGAATGCACCTTTCCTACACTGCGTTCTGGTGTGACCCGACCCTTAGCTGTGAACAATCATTCTAAACATTGCGAGTCTGTGCCCGGATCATCTGTATTGTGAGATAGTGTGATCTGCATATGGAAGGGATGAATAGAGTGATTTTGCCAAAGCTAGTTCTCAATTTCAAATTGCCAACTCTTCATTTCAATCATTGAGCTGCATAGGCACAATTTGCCTTATTTAAAACGTGTGTGTTGTTTGGTTGTATTTAGGGGCTTTAGGCTCCATGCACACAGAAGCTAAAAAAAAGCTATAAAAAAATGCCAGTAGCTTTGCAGGGAGCCTTTAAACGTTTTTTTTTTTCAATGGTTAAAAAAACGCGAAAAAACGCTGGAGTCTTTTATTTTATTTTTGTTTTTAGGGTTTTATTATACTTTTCTTATCTTTTCCAATGAATGCAAAGTGTTCTCTGATTGAGCAAGGTGGAGCTTGTGATGTCAATGCCCCACCTCTCATCCTTGTCCAATCAGAGAATGCTTTACATTTTTGAGAAAATGCAAAGTGTTCAATGAATGGTGCCCATTGCACCTCCTGTGTTCAGAATGCATCAGGGCAGTCGTTTAGGATGGGACCAAGAGGCTAGTTGCCTACTACAGTGATTTCTAGCTTCCATGGGGGCCCCACAGGTATGGCACATACTGTACATACATACACTAGTCCAAGTGGCACCAATGTAATTATATAAAATTTGCCTAAGATAATGAGGCTAATGAGGGCATGCTTTTTGCCACAGGTCTATGGTAGTTGAAAGGAGCTTCTGTAAGGACCCTTTCACATGGGCAATCCAATCAGGTCCACCTGTTTTTCAGGCAGACCTGATCACATGAAAAGAGACCTTATGCTACAATGCCATTTAAAGCCTATTGCACTCTTATAAAAAAACACCTTAATTTTGCCTTGCCCATTCACTCCCATACACTTTCTCAAAATGGCAAATTTGGTCTTAAACCACGTGATTTTCAGAAATGTGAAATCAATTTTGCTAATTTCTAATGGAAACCCTGAGCCATATACTGTATATGAATATCAGTTGAGCTATCTTCTAGAGAAAACTTACATTTTATGTTTACCGGTCTTATATAAAACGGATCTACACTAATTACTTTATATAAATTAGCTCTCTTCTTTATTGCTTTGAATACCCTTGCCAAAAAACAACCTGATATTTTCAGCAGTGGTATTGATGCTAAAGCTACAATGAGAATTTCTCCTCAGTCATGTTCTGTGGCATTGTCAGGTTAGGCAATGTACAGCAGGTTACGGCAGGTCCCGGTGTACTAGGCATGACCCGCCCTTCTAGACTGTGTACTGCTAAGTTACTTCTGTACTACATGTACAAACTTGCTAGATGCTCTTATAAAACATACAGGATTGCTAAATATAAATCAATATTACACATGCAGTGATCGCACAGAACTTAATTTTCTCTAGAGTTGGCTCTAAACATTACGCATCCAAGATCTGACCACGAATGACAATTGTGGAAATACATAAACATGCACACTTGTATTGCACCAGTCTTATGTCAATGGAACAATGATCAGCTGGGAAAATCCAATCCAACTGAAATACCATCCAACCCAAACCAATTCTGTCAACAGAATGTGTAGTTCAACCCAATTACTGTCCACCAACATTAGGATTGGTAATGGTAGCCTATTACTATATTAGTCAAAGTGTAAAGTCATTACCATCTTTAGTACATATTTCAAAATAGCCAATGGCAAAGACTACAGTATATAGGTTACGTCATGCCTCAATGCATTTAGAGCATTCTACATAATTGCTTACAGTATACATCAACACTTAATTTGTCATAATCCACAATAAACACAAAGAGGTGTACTTATAAAAAATAAAAACACATAGCTATTAGTCCTGCAAAACGGCAGCTACATGTGTCCTGTGCGAATGCCAAAATAATCAAGTGTTACTAGGCTGTTTTATCTCCATTTATTCATAAGAATTGTGTGAATCAGAAAAATACTGAATTATAGCAATTAGATGAAGCTTATGATCATAGGTAATAAATACATATTTACTAGGGCTGTTACTGATTAAAATTTTCGTGTTCAATTAATATATTTTTTTTAATCTACTAATTTCGATTAATTATAACGCACATACATTTTTCGGATCACCACCATATATAGTCCCCACTGTTATATCCACAGACATCTCCCCCACTGTAATATCCAGACATCTCCCCTCTGTAATATCCACAGACATCTCCCCCACTGTAATATCCACAGACATCTCCCCCACTGTAATATCCACAGACATCTCCCCCACTGTAATATCCACAGACATCTCCCACGCTGTAATATCCACAGACATCTCCCCCAATGTGATATCCACAGACATCTCCCCCAATGTGATATCCACAATCACCCCCACTGTAATATCCACATACATCTCCCCCACTGTAATATCCACAGACATCTCCCCCACTGTGATATCCACAGACATCTTCCCACTGTAATATCCACAGACATCTCCCCCACTGTAATATCCATAGACATCTATCCCCACTGTAATATCCACAGACACCTCCCCCACTGTAATATCCACAGACATCTCCCCCACTGTGATATCCACAGACATCTCCCCACTGTAATATCCACAGACATCTCCCCCACTGTAATATCCACAGACATCTCCCCCACTGTGATATCCACAGACATCTCCCCACTGTAATATCCACAGACATCTCCCCACTGTAATATCCACAGACATATCCCCCACTGTGATATCCACAATCACCCCCACTGTAATATCACCAATCTCCCCCACTGACTCTCCCCCATATGATGCATTCAGGTGAAAAAACTGGAAGTTTTATAACCCCTTTCAGTATGTAGCACCCTTCTAGTTTAGGGAAATTATAGGTTTTGGCTCCTCTGTAGTCTTTGGCGCAGCGATTAATTTCTTTGGGCTGCTTTAGGTTTCACAGGCTTCCAGAACATAGAGGGCTGGGAGAGTCAATATGGGAAGCTTGAATATTTAGTGCCCATCGGCCAATCCGTAGGGAAGTGTGCCCAGTAGGTGGCTGGGGAGAACATAAATAGTCTGGAGTCTATGAGGCAATCCTGCTGGAGTGTACTATCTGGGAGCATTTTTTTTAAAAAAAATTCTGCAACTGAGGACCGGGTCTAGAAAACTCACCAAGGAACTCCTAGTGGAAGCTGGGAGGTGTAACTGTCCTGGGACACTGTGAGTACTGACCCAAGCTCAAAAACCCAGTGGATGTGTGTTGTTCTACTTTGAGGGCTTGTTGTAGCTTTTTTTTCTGAGACAGCTCATACTGGGTCTCAGTTTGGCCTTCTCCTGGGTTACTGGGTTAAAGCGGTTCTCCACCCTAAAGTGGAGTCCCGCTGATCGGAACCCTCCCCCCCTCCGGTGTCACATTTGACACCTTTCAGGGGGAGAGGGGTGCAGATACCTGTCTAAAGACAGGTATTTGCACCCACTTCCGGCCCGGCATTCACGGGCAAAAGACAGGCATTCCGTCACATCCCGTGGCCCCCCCCCCCCCGTTGTGTGCTGGGAACACTCGGCTCCCAGCACACAGCGGGAGCCAATCGGCTGGCGCGGCGCGACTCGCGCATGCGCCGTAGGGAACCGGGCAGTGAAGCCGCAGCGCTTCACTTCCTGGTTCCCTCAGCGTGGATGGCGGGGGGAGCAGCAGAGAGACGAGCGGTCGCTCATCCTCTGCTGCGATCGGCGATGAATTCCAGGACAGGTAAGTGTCCTAATATTAAAAGTCAGCAGCTGCAGTATGTGTAGCTGCTGGCTTTTAATATTATTTTCCCATGGCACATCCGCTTTAAAGACATCTCAAAGAAGTTGCAACTAGTGAAGTGTGTCCTTCTGTTAGAAGTCAGCTTCTTTGAGTATTCCATACCACCCCAACCCTTCTCCTGTTGTAGGTTCTACAAGCAATAAATCATAAAAAGACATCCCAGAGTAAATGGACTGTTGCCAGTGTGATTGGTAGCTTCTGCACTGTTTGGGGAAGACCCAGTTAAAACCAGCAGCTCCTACAGTGGTAGCACTACAGGTAAACAGAAGAGAATCATCTCAAGTTTTTTCTATGCCTGTAGAGTGGGGGTCAGAGCATTGGTACATACATGAACAGCCAAGCAGGTAAAAAACCTAGGAGTCATAATTGATGACACCCTCTCGTTTGTGCCCCACTTTAGAAACATCCTGCGGAATGCCAATTACCATCTAAGGCTCCTCAGAAAAGTAAAACATCTATTCACGCAAAATAACAGATCACTACTTGCCCAGGCTTTTATGCCTTCACGGTTAGACGGGGCAAACGTATTCCTATTGGGTGCCCCGCAGAAATGGGCCCATAAGCTCCAGGTGGTTCAGAACCACACTGTTCGCTTTGTACTCGGTCTAGCGAGACGAGACCATATTAGCCTGGCCAGGAGATCACTTCATTGGCTCCCTATCGAGCAGAGAGTGATCTTTAAAACGCTCTGTATCTTCTTTCGTGCATACTGGGGACAGGGTCCCAAGTACTTACACAGCTTGGCGGTGCACTATGAACCCTCGCGCCCATTAAGATCCAAGACCCAAAATTTAGCCATAGTCATTCCATCTAAACTTTCTTCCATGGGAGGCAAACGACTCCAGAGTAGGGGTGCCATGCTGTGGAATGCCCTCTCCTTGGAACTTAAGATGACACCTAACCTGCTCCTCTTCAGAAAAAAACTAAAGACGGAGCTGTTCGTCCAGGCCTATGGATAAATTTATATTCTTTTCCCTCTCACAGTCCGCCCCCTCATTGAAGGGGCCACTTGCCTCTCTAATAACTATGATGTCTTCTACCCCTCCTCTAGTATCCCCACTGTTCCTTTTTTCTTTTATATTTTTTCTCATACACTTCACGGCTCTTTCCTCTTGCTCCCCTAAGGGCTGGATACCCTTTCCTTTCACCGCCCTCTCTTCTCTTTTCTCTCTCTTCTTCACCACGGATTGATTCAAAGTTACATCTCACCAGTGGCGCTTAGACGCTCACTTCACAGTGGGCATTTGGCGCCTAATTAAGCTCAAAAATCAATCAATCAATGAAGTTAAAGTTGAGAGTACAACATGGATATCTGATTTTATTCTTTTGATCCAGTGACCAGGCCCAGGCAAGAAGTCTGACCACCCTGACATTTGTCAGAAAGGCTGATGGGATAAGGTAAATAACCAAATAATAATAATAAAAAAATATCAGTTTGAAGTATTACCTGATTTAAGACTAGGATTAAGAATATATGCAAATTGGATGTGTTTTAAACCACATCAAATTCGCATGACATGTGAATGTGACCGTCTCTCAATGGAGCTGGTTCACACATGTCCAGGGTGGCCATGGTGCGGATTCAAAAAGGGTCCTGTGCATTTCTGGGTTTGGTTCAGGTGCGAATTCAGGCACAATTTTACACCTGAACCAGTGAACAGAGACACAACGCACCCCGGACTGCAAACTGCAGCCGCACATACGTGAACTTGGCCTAAAAGACAAAGCTATGTATCTGAGCTGATTCCACATTGTATTAACAGGTTACTTCTTATAATCACTATATGGAACAACTACAAAAAGGTGACAGCTATTTATAGATTGGTTCTCCCTTTTAGGAGACAATAGATCAGGAATGCCAACCACATTAGTTTCTGGCTAGCTTTACAAATTATATATGTACAATCAAAGTGTATCTAAACCCACAAACAAAAATATAATGCAGTATATGTTGCCACTTACCAGTCCTTATGCCGCGTACACATGTTTTTTAACCCGATTATTGTTAAACCAGCCTTGCCTACACACGATCGTGAAAAAAAAAAATGCTCGAGCAAAGTGCGGTGACATACAACACGTACGACGGCATTATAAAGGGGAAGTACCATTCGGATGGTGCCACCCTTGGGGATGCTTTTGCTGATTTTGTGTTAGTAAAATTTTGGTGAGAGACGATTCGTGCTTTTTAGTCTGTTACAGTGTGATGAATGTGCTATTCCCATTACAAACGCTAGTTTTACCAGAACGAGTGCTCCCATCTCATAACTTGCTTCTGAGCATGCACGTTTTTTTCACGTCGTTAAAGCCTACACACTACCATTTTTTACAAAGTTAAAAACGGCAACATGAAAAACTACGCAAAAATTTAGAGCATGTCTTGATCTCATAGGGACTTCTTAGTGATCCTGCTGTTATTTTGACAAATTGCCAGTAGCAGGATCGCTAGTGTCAGTCGCCCGACTAACATCAGCCTTATAGCAAAAGCATTCATATATTTTGAAAACATTGTGTAACTGTCTTTTGGAGGGTTATGGGAAATGGCCATCCTCAAACAGGATATTGGGCTAAAACCTGGAGGTAAAGAAGGGAACAAGAACCTTTGCTAAAAGTGAAAGAGTGGGATTGATAATGAAGTTGGTAGTAGCGATGGATGAACATCTGACGGGACGGTTCGCGAACGCTAACCACAAACTTTTGCAAATGTCCGCGAACCGCAAGTTTGCAGCGGGCCCCATTGACTTTAATGGCAGGCGAATATTAAAAACCTGCAGGTCATATTTGTAGCCACAAAATACTTACTAGCTGTGCACAAATAGTCCCACAACATGGACACTGACCTACCAGAAGTATTAAGTAAAAAAACGGATACATAAGTAAGTGCCGGCCATTACAGGCCCAAAAAATTAGCCGACAGGCATTTACCTGACAGCAAACAACTTTGTATTCTGTGCCTGTAGGTACATTAAGCTATTCACCGTATACAGAAGTAAGTGTCGGCCATTACAGGCCCCAAAAATTAACCGATAGGCATTCACCGGACAGCAAACAACCTTGTATTCTGTGGCTGGTGGTACATTAGGCATTCACCGGATACAGAAGTAAGTGTCGGCCATTACAGGCCCCAAAAATTAGCCCACGGCCACAGGCGTTCACCGGACAGCAAACAACCTTGTATTCTGTGGCTGGTGGTACATTAGGCATTCACCGGATATAGAAGTAAGTGTCGGCCATTACAGGCCCCAAAAATTAGCCCACGGCCACAGGCGTTCACCGGACAGCAAACAACCTTGTATTCTGTGGCTGGTGGTACATTAGGCATTCAACGAATACAGAAGTAATGCCGCGTACACACGATCACTTTTCGGCATGAAAAAAAACGAAGTTTTAAAAAACGTCATTTAAAATGATCGTGTGTGGGCTTCACATCGTTTTTCGGCTTCTGGAAAACGACAACATTTTTTTTCGAACATGCTGCATTTTTTAACGTCGTTTTAAAAAATATTGTTTTTCGAGTTATAAAAAATGATCGTGTGTGGGCTAAAACGACGTTTGAAACCCGCGCATGCTCACAAGCAAGTTATGAGACAGGAGCGCTCGTTCAGTTAAAACTACAGTTCATAATGGAGTAAGCACATTCATCACGCTGTAACAGACAGAAAAGCGCGAATCGTCTTTTACTAACACGGAATCAGCTAAGGCAGCCCAAAGGCGAATAGAACTTCCCCTTTAGAGTGCCGTTGTACGTGTTGTATGTCACCGCGCTTTGTTCATAATTTTTTTTAAATGATGGTGTGTGGGCAACGTCGTTTTTAATGATGAAGTTGGAAAAACTTAGTTTTTTGGACATGCTGAAAAACAAAGTTTTTTTTTAATGCCGAAAAATGATCGTGTGTACGCGGCATAAGTGTCGCCCATTACAGGCCCCAAAAATTTGCCCACAGCCACAGGCGTTCACCTGACAGCAAACAACATTGTATTCTGTGGCTGGTGGTACATTAGGCATTCAACGGATACAGAAGTAAGTGTCGGCCAGTACAGGCCCCAAAAAATAGCCCACAGGAGTTCACCTGAATTTGAATGAAACATGGTCTACTGGTCACATGTGTTGAATTCCTCCGAGATCGATGCCTCATTCATTTTTATAAATGTGAGGTATTCAACACTGTTGTGAGCTAGGCGAGTGCGCTTATCGGTCACGACCCCCCCTGCTGCGTTGAACGTCCTTTCGGACAGGATACTGGACAAGGGGCAAGCCAACAGTTCCATTGCAAATTGTGCAAGCTCTGGCCAGAGGTCAAGCCTGCCCACCCAGTAGTCCAGGGATTCATCACTTCTCAGTGCGTCCACATCGGCCGTTAACCCGATGTAGTCGGACACCTGTCGGTCTAGGTGTTCCCTGATGCTGGATCCGGAGGACAGCTGTCGATGGGTAGGCTGAAAGAATGATCTCATATCATTAGTGACCAACACATCTTCAAACCGCCCTCTTCTTGCAGGCGCTGTTGGATTGGTACCCGAAACCGTTTCTCTGCGAGTGGAAATTCCTCTGCCAGCGGACGCAAAAGCAGAATGCAGCATTTCTCAAAGCAAGGCCTGGAAGTGTTGCATTCTGATAGCCCTCTGTGATGGTGGTAACATTTCCGCCATGTTTTGTTTGTACCGGGGGTCTAAGTACGTTGCCACCCAGTACTGGTCCTTGCCCTTTATGCTTTTTATAAGGGGGTCCTCTTAAAACACTGGAGCATGAAGGCTCCCATTTGCACTAAACTAGAAGCGATGTACTGGCCTGGCTCCTGCTCATCATCCAGGATAATGTCGTCCTCGTTCTCCTCCCCCCCATCCACGGACAACACCAGGGATCCCAGAAAGGTTTAAAGCATGCTCTTCTTGCTCCTCCTCCTCCACCCTGGCACCATCCTCCTCTGACTCCTCTTCAGACTCCCGTTGTTGACTTGTCTCAGGTGGAGTAGCCCCCCTGGGAATTCATCCAGCATTGCGACTTCCTCATCTTCCTGCTCCTGCTCCTCGATGGCTTGATCAATGACACGATGCAATGCACGCTCCAGAAAGAAGGCGTAAGGTACGATGTCACTGATGGCGCCCTGGCTGCGACTGATCAGTTTGGTGATCTCATCAAATAGCCGCAGAAGTCTGCATGAGTTGCGCATGAGCAGCCACTGGCGCGGTGCAAAAAAACCAAGCTCCCCAGAACCTGTCCTGCCGTAGAGTTTGTACAGGTAGTCGTTAACTGCACGTTTCTGCTGGAGCAGCCTATCAAGCATATACAATGCTGAGTTCCATCGCGTCGGGCAGTCACAAATAAGATGTCTGACGGATAGATTGTGTCGCCGCTGAATGTCAGCAAGGCGAGCCATGGCCGTGTAAGATCTTCTGAAATGGGCCGAGATTTTCCTGGCCTGCCGCAAGACGTCCTGGACCCCAGGGTATTTGGCAACGAATCGCTGCACGACCAAGTTCAGGACTTGTGCCATGCATGGCACATGTGTAATTTTGCCCTGTTTCAGCACGCTCAGCAGATTGGCACCGTTGTCGCACACCCCTTTACCAACTGTCAAATTGAGCATTGTTAGCCACTGATCTGCCTGTGAACGCAAAGCTGAAAGGAGTGCAGGACCAGTGTGGCTCTTGTCTTCCAGGCACAACAGACGCAGGACAGCATGGCAACGTCTCACCTGGCATGTCGAATAGGTTCTGGGGATCTTGGGCGGCGCAGTGGAAGAGACGGTAGCATTGGAAAATGAGGAGTCAGTCTGTGGTCAGATGTATCTTGGCACCGCCACTGTGTGCCAGAGATACATTCACTTGCCGCTGAACATGGCCATATAGCTCTGGGATGCCCTTCTGTGAAAAAAAATCCCACCGCCTCTCCTGTCCAGGTTCTGAGGACCGGCAAGGAAGAATTGCGGTTTACCTGTCAACTGCCCAGCATTGGGCAGGTGACAGGTAAACTGCATACCCAAACAAAGGTAGACGCGATACCCAAACACAATTGACGTTCTTTTTTCCCCACAAATAGAGCTTTCTTTTGGTTGTATTTGATCACCAAAAAAAAAAAAAAAAAGCAATATTTTTTAATTTTTGCTATAATAAATATCCCCCAAAAATATATAAAAAAGCAAATTTCCTTCTTAGTTTAGGCCGATATGTATTCTAAATAAATAAAAAAAATCGCAATAAGCGTATGTTGATTGGTTTGCGCAAAAGTTATATAGCCAGATTCAGAAAGACTTACGCCGGCGTATCTACAGATACGCCGCGTAAGTGTAAATATGCGCCGGCTTATTTATGTTCCGTACCCACAGAACAAGATACGCCTGAAAATAGGCTTCCTCCGACCGACTACACTTTCCTACGCCGGCGTATCGTGGGCGCATATTTACGCTCGACGCATCTTGCGCTCACATTGATTTCCTATTCAAATATGCAAATGAGGGAGATACGCCGATTCACGCATGTAAGAGCGCCCAACGCAGGCTACGCACGGTGCGTGTAAGGCCCCGTACACACGACCAAACATGTATGCTGAAACTGGTCCGCGGACCAGTTTCAGCATACATGTTTGGTCGTGTGTAGGCGCGAGCGGGCAGATTTCCAGCAAACATTTGCCCGCCGGGCCTTTTCCCAGCAGACAAATATTCCTGGACGTGTTTTAAAACCGTCCGCTGGAATCCTGCCCGCTCGGACATGTACGGTCGTCAGTACAGACCTACCGTACATGTCCGAGCGCCCGCTGTCCCGTGGAAGCATTTAAATGGCAGGCCCGCCCACGTCGCCGTGTCATCGTCGCGGCGACGACGCGGCCACGCCCCGCGTATTGTTTACGCGCGGACTTCTGTACGATGGTTAGTACAGCCATCGTACAGAAGCCCTCGGGCAGACATGTACGGTGAAAACGGTCCGACGGACCGGTTTCATCGTACATGTTTGCTCGTTAGTACCCGGCCTAAGTCGTACGTCAGGCCTAAAGTTATTCCATCAAAAAGCTGGATTATCTTTGCACCAGACGTGCACAGGTCAGCTGGAGAGCAGCTACAGAAGCATCGTTACGGTCGAGCTGAGCAACCACACTTGCAGGAGAACACATCTGTGTGCCAACATGCCAGGGGCAGCTGTGGTCCTAACACTACTAATGGGTCCACCGACTCGTAGGAGGGCACGGGAGAGGATATACCGCACGAGCATGGACGTCTTTGGCATGGGTGTATCGCATCTTCAGATTCAGCCCTGATGCCATCCTAGAATTAGCCACAACCCTGCATGATGACATCACCAGCAAGACACATCGTGCACATGCAGTGCAGCCACTGGTCAAGGTACTGGCAACACTGCATTTCCTCGCCAGTGGATCTCTTCAGCGTACAAGTGGAGTCGTGGCTGGGATGTCACAATCCACCATGAGCAGATGTGTGCACCAGGTTGTCCCCGCAATCCTCAGACGCATGTCCCACCACATCATCAGTCCCACCCAGGAGCATCTGCGACTGAAGGCAATGCAGGATTTCTACCAAATTGCAGGATTTCCAAGCACCGTGGGGGCCATTGATTGCACACATGTGGCACTACGGCCCCCCGTGACACAGAGCACATATACCACAATCGTAAGCAGTGGCATTCCAGCAACGTACATGTGATAGCCGATGCCCAATGCCTCATATGGCACGTCCGTGCCAAACACCCAGGGTCCAGCCACGACAGCTACATATACCGTCAAAGCAACATCCCAACAGATTTTGAACAGAGCGTGTACAGGGACAGCTGGCTGGTTGGTGAGTGACATGGGTGTCAGGCATGACTGTCCGCCCCCATGATGCAGACATCACGAGGGGGCACATGCATGACTAACATCCTCCTGTCTTTTCCCTTCCAGGTGACTCTGCATATGCACTTGGACCCCATCTCTTGACTCCATACCGGAACCCCCAAACCAGGGGAGAGATAAACTACAATGCTGCACACATATACGTACCCGTGCAGTGGTGGAACACACATTTGGCCTCCTGAAATCCCGTTTCCGATGCCTGGATAAGTCCGGGGGGACCCTGTTGTATTCCCCAAACTTTGTGTGCCAGATCATTGGTGCATGTTGCATTCTGCACAACTACACCATGAGAAAGGGCCTGGAGATTGACATACGTGATGACCTGACCCCCGAATCACACAATCCCCCCTTAATGAGGCTACCCTGTCTGCTGAGGGAACAGCAGTCAGGAGATGCCTCACAGAAGACATCTTTGCACGTTAAACACACACATTCATCATGGCACAAGGAGAATGCACGCATGCACACCACTGTAGTCCCTAGCTCACACACACCACATCCACATCACATTGGATTAGCCCAAGTCCACCATGCAGGACTTGGGAGCAGCAACGCCACGCCAAGGCCCCAATTATGTCACTGTCCATTCATACCACATTCACACGGTCGTGGAGATAATTTCTCCCCGACGACCGAGGGTGACACCCCTTACTGGCAGGAGTGTCACCCCCACATTCACACACCAGTCACACTGTAGCCAGCACTCCTCACCGTGTGCTTACATAAATAAAAAAAAAGGCTCATGACCTTAGCATAAAAAAAAAAATCAAATCCTAAAAAATAAATAAAAAAAAGGGGGTTGCCACCTGGGGCCCTGTGGGCCTCCGGGCCCCTGGGGACCTCCGGACCCCTAAAAGTTTTTTTTTTTTTAAAGGGGGTTGCCATCTGGGCCCCTGAGGACCTCCGGGCCCCTTACAGGTGTACTGCCTGTACCCCCCCTGATGACGGCCCTGTTCAGAGGTGCCTTTTTTGAGATCGCTTCACTTCCCCTACAAGGCTGCCCTGACACAGTGGTCTTTGCTCTTCAGTAAGGATGAGCTCCGGCGTGTTCGCACACTCTGCGTGCAGAGCCTGCCAGGAAGTTGGCACTACGCTGCGCTAATCACAGGCAGTGAGACATTTTCCGATCTCTGCAGCCACGAATCGGGACAATGCCTCACTGCCTGTGATTAGCGCAGCGCAGTGCCAACTTCCTAGCGGGCTCTGCACGTGGACTGTGCGAACATCCTTACTCTTCATTAGGGATGAGCTCCGGTGTGTTCGCACACTCCATGTGCAGAGCCCGCCAGGAAGTCGGTGCTGCGCTAATCACTGGCATGGGGACATTTCCCGATCTCTGCAGCCGAGCATCGGGACAATGACTCCCTGCCTGTGATTAGCGCAGCGCCGTGCCGACTTCCTGGGGGGCTCTGCACATGGAGTGTGCAAACACGCCGGAGCTCATCCCTACTCTTCATACATAGAGCTATGAGCTCAAAGGACTTAATTCATGAACTTTGTTAATAACATCACCTAATTGCTGCGCCACTACCCACTTGTAGCAATATAAACCTGAAAGGGAATGCGAATGAAAAATAAACTTTTGTCTTTGGTTGGACATTCAGGGCAACTTCGCACCAGATGCAGTTCTTTTTTTTCTGGGCTGGTTCACACCACAAAAACGCACTCCAGATTCATTCCAGATGCGTTTATGCATGCGTGTTTTAACAGGTTTTCGATGGTGCGTTTTTGGTGCGTTTCTAAAAAGATTCCATGTGCTTTTTTTTCTTGTTTTTTTCTCACTAGAGTCCAGTGCATTTTTGATGCGTTCCAGTGCGTTTTTGCAGGAAAAATGCAGCATGTTCTACTTTTTTGCTGGAACTGAAAAGCGCTGGAACTGACTGCACTGGTGTGAACTATGCCACTGGAAACTATATAACCTACTTTCCTTGCGTTTTTGATGTAGAACAAAAACGCACTGGACTCCATGTGGTGTGAACTGGCTCTGAAAATGCATGCACAGTGTTTTCCATGCATTCCAATGGCTTTTATTTTTATGGTTGAACTGGATGGACTTGTGTCTTTTCAACCTGACTAACTATGTAGTTCACACCAATGCAGTCAGTTTCAGGTCAGTTTCCGGTGCAGAAACTGCCTGGAACTGAGCATGGGTGCACTCATGTGAGCCAATTAACCTACCAGCATGTGTTTTGAGTGTGAGAGGAAACTGGAGTCTACAGAGGAAATCCACACAAGTACAGGGAGAATATGCAAACTCCATGCAGGTAGTGTCCCGGTTGGGATTGGAACCAGTGCTGCAAGGCACAAGTGCTAACCGCTGTTATATTTGCACATTTATTTTGTGGCGCTTCTATAGTATATTGTGAAAGATTTCCCTTCTTAGCTGAACACAGACACACCTGACCTGACTGAGCCCTATACCTGCACACACCATAACACTGATGTCAGCCCAGCAGACTGCATGGAGGGAGGATCCATGTCACCTGAATCTCTGTCCTGCCCTCTCCCTCCTCTCACCCTGACAAGAAGAATTTCTAACCAGGAAGTTCACCGCCCTCCTCCCCTTCTGCTTTCATAGGCAGCTTCTGCTTTTTGTATTTTGTGTTTTCAGTCATCGTCTTGGAAGTGCTGTCCTTCCTTCCTTCCAGGGAGCTGGCTGGAAGAATGACTTCCCAGGAAAGCGTTTCTTTCTCAGCTTAGGAACGCCAAGACGCACCTGGAGAGCAGATCTTACGCAACAAAGAACTTTACACCTTGCTGGGCCACCTGACAAGTACAGTAAGTACTACAGTAAGTGATATTTGTTTGTTTTCATGACATGGATCCTTGTTATTATACAAAGTCAGTTCATAAATACCAGGGTTCTGTTGCAGCTGAAAAGAAAACGTAATTTCAGATATGACTGGAGATTCCATGTTACCTTGAAGGGCGTAGACACCCATCCTTTATTCTGAGCCGCTTTTTGATGTGTGCATCCACCTTGGCGCTGCATGCATGCAGACCCAGCAGCTCTATGCACATAGTCAGATATGGAGGTAGGAACAGGTGCACAGATCCAAACGCAGACACTGTGCATTTGGATCCATGCACCGTCCCCCGCCTGTGAACAGGAGGTGATGTATTCTCTGTGGATTGATTTTCAGAGGGACAGCCAGGGCAGTCCCATTCATGTCAATTGGGATGCAGCGGCTTCTAATCTGACAGCCCTGTGGGTGTCCCCGAATGCAGTTTGATTTTTGGAGACATGCACACCCACACAGTTATGAAAATGGGAGCAGCAGCTATGTCCATGCAGTTGCTGTGTCACAATTGACATGAATTGGACTTCCTGCATTGGGATGCACGGGACATCTGTGTTGTAATTTAATAAGCCATGACACCTGGGGCTGCTAGAATAGCAGAAGAGTGGCTGCATCTGATAGGTTGCAGTCAAAGTTCGGCCAACAATTTTTCACCTCCCTCAGTTTTTCTGATGAACTTTGTTGAGTCAGGTCGTGCCGACGGAATTGACCACAGATTGAATTCGGGCCACGTATATCCAAATTAAAGGAGATTGTACAGTCCTATTGTAATGTGTGGTGCGCTTTATAGTGAAATAGTATCAGAAGTCCCTAAAATGGTTCAGTTGTTCTTTGTTATCCATCAGGGAGGACCTACATGACCTTATCCTTAGTAACTTTCTCACCATCAATGTTTAAAAAGGGCTGTGCATGGCTACCTAAAGCCAAGAGACGGTACTTACATAAAAAAAATCATATGGGTACAGTATGGATAGGTGAAAAAATATTGTGCAAACGGTGAAAGTGGGAAAACAATAGTAAAGGGCTAGTGAGTAATAAATAGATAATATGAATGGAAGCTGCTACGTAGAAATGTGACAAACATTCTAAATGGAAGGTGGATAGAATGTAGCGCTAACCCTTATGTGAAATAGGAATACACATAAAAGGACGAGCGTTCTAAAAATCATTCAAAACTAAATGAGTAAGAAAGTCCCACGTGATAATAATCATTCAGTATAAGAAGAACAAGGAAGTCCAACCTAATATATAAAAAAGTGAAGGTAGATTTAGTCAAAATGACCTAGATCTAGTCCAAAGCAAACAAATGGAGAGTGAGTCTGCAGTAATGAATGGTGCTCTTCAAATGGGTAAGTCCAAGCTGATGGACAGGACATCTAATAAAGAAATCAATCTTCTCTAGTGTAGTAAGAATGGATACCCTTACCGCAACTGATGGACCCATATGTCAGCGACAGAGGATCATGTGAGCTTGGATAGCCGGATCGATACAGACGGTGGAAGAAACCCGGGTTGCATGACCGCACAATTGTCATTCAAAGTGTGACAGCGCTGAAAATTGGCCTGGGCAGAAAGGGGGTGATATTAAAGTCTTGTTTGTTATCTTAGCAGCTTGCTGTTGGGGTATCTAAGCAGGCGCGCTCCCGACCTGCGGCTCTGTGTGTCCATTCACACGCGGCGCCGCAACTTGGCCCAGCCCCCTCTGTCTCCTGATTGGCTCACTGGCTGTGATTGACAGAATTAGAAGCCAATAGCTCCTGCTGCTGCCAAAAGCCAGTCAGGAATGTGAGTCCCCAGAGAAACAAGTCTCTCGTGGACATCTCTGGATCGAGAGGGGGCTCAGGTAAGTATTAGGGGGGGTTGCTGCACACAGAAGTTTTTTTATTACCTTCATGCATAGAATGCATGAAGGTGAAAAACGTTGTACCTTTTACAACAACTTTAAGGCAATCCCTGACTCAGAGATGAGACACTTGTGTTCAGAAATCATCAGCAGAGTTCCTCCGTGAGATGTTTTATCCCATGACACTTGTACACATTTGTAACTGATGCATGTTTGCATTCAGAAGGACATACAGAGCTTTTGCCCACTCCACCAGTCCCGGTAACAAAATGGCATTCTGCCGAGCACAAAGCGGGCCCTGTGCGTGCTCATTAACCCTTACATCCAGTACCTAGTGATCAAGCCTTAGATCTTCATAACACTAGTCTGTTCCCAGTGACCAGAGGAGACGGACAGCTAGGGAGAGACTCAGGGCACCAACCCCCCTCTCTATGGGAGGACCTGTCACCTAACCAGGTACCAGACCAAACAACTGGTTGTTTTAACTGTTCTTCCCTTTGTTACCCATGGCAACTTCCTCCTCTTTTTTTGCCTTGTGAGTTAACCTTTTGTAGTGCTGCTACAAATACCCCATAGTGCTTTTACAGAGCCAGGTTCTTTAGGAATATGCCCAGACCCAACATGCACCCCCTTGAAGAACATCAGGCTAGGCTCATTGCAGTTGGAACAACTTTACTGAACACTTAGCATTACATATGCAACAGGGTGAAACAACCTTTCCCTATCCAACTCTAATTGCGGCTGCCCCAGCGTACCTGCACAGGTAAAGTCCTTGTGGGTGAAGTCTATACTTGTGAGATCCAGCGAGGCAGTGTCCATCATTATGGAGTTCTGAAGTGGACAGCAACCTTTCTAAATTGTTCCCATCTGCGCTGTACTAGTGGGGCACCTGACCTCTCCCCTTCTATAATACATGGGTGGTAGTGCCCATCATTACGGGGTCCCGATGAGTCAGCATCCTGATGTGGACTACATGTCCCAGCAACCTTCTTCAGCTGTTCCTGTCCCATCCAGGCTGCGCCCGTTCGGACCCAGACCTCTTCCCTTTTATAATACACAGGTGGCAGTGCCCAACATTAAGGGGTAACGATGAGTCGGCATCCTGAAGTGGACCACGGGTCCCTTGGCTTAGGGAGCCAGGTTGCCAACTAAACATGTTTTTGTGATCAGGCGATACGTCCATACACTACCGTGTTTCTCCCGAAAATAAGCCCGGGTCTTATATTAATTTTGGCAACCTAAAACACACTAGGGCTTATTTCTCTTCCATTCATGGATGGACACAGCAGCAATTGACCTTTAGGGTATTATATCCTTCCTTCCAGGAGAGACTAGGCAGAAAAAAACAGCACTTCAAGTGTTAAAACACTTTTCAGTACAGCTCCTCCCAGGGGGCGTGGTCCCCCGGGTATAACCCACTCTCTGACTCAGCAGCTCCAGTTTTTTTCTGCCTAGCCTCAGGAGTAGACATGGCCTTCTGGAGTCCATGTACTCTGGATTTTTTATTTTTTTTGCTTTTATTTTGTTTTGTTCCTGCATTTTTGTTCCTGATATCTTCTGCCGACTGGGTGACAGGCTGGGTCTTGATCCTTGTAGTCCCCCCATGCTCGGCCATCGAGCGTGTGCCAGCCCTCAGCTCAGCTCTGGGTCGTCCACGACATGCCCCGTTGCTCCAGGGGTGGCCGGGGAACTACATGTTCCAGGCCACACTATATGACCAGTCTCTATGGCTTTGTCACAGTGTGTCTGGCCGACAGCCATGCCGTTTAGCCGACGTTGGTTCTGTCCGGAATGCCTCCAGCCGGTGGTCGCAGGACGGGTAAGTAGTGACCCCTTGCCCTGGCAAGGTGGTATGGCTGGTGCTTCCTTGGGGAGGTCGAATGAGGGTCCGCCCTGCTTTCCTCTCTCCCTTCCTCTCCCTCCTTTCCCATGCTGGGTGGCGGCTGTAAGGGGGGGGCCCTCCTGGGGTTCTGTCACTACCGGGGACCGTGTACTGTAAGGTGCTGTTGTTTTTGTTGGGGGAATTGCTGTATGTGCTGGGCTGTGTCTTTCTGCTGTCTCACTGTGTGTTTTTAAACAGGTGTATGGTCGCCATTTTGTCGCGGATGAGGTGTGTATAGGTTGGCGGCCATTTTCTTGTGGCCCACATGCTGGTTTTCCCTGCATACGGTGGCCATCTTGCAAAAGTCTTGGCCTCTAGTGCCTGTAATAGCGCAGCAAAAGCCCGCAAATAGCTTCCTGAGGGACAGCGCAGCGCAGCCAGCACTTCTCAGCGCTTCAGCTAACACTACAACTGGGTCGAGTGGTAAGTTCCCTGGGGGTCCCCTGCCCTCTGTTTTGCAACCAGGAGGGTGACCGGTGGGTGTCTGCCTTGCAGTACTAAGGAGGCATAAGCGGTGGGTCCACATGGAGTCTGAACAGAGGCTTCTACCCCAACCATGCCTGAGTTAACCCTTAGTGCCCCTGCGGTCTCTGTAGAGCCCATACGGCAGTCCCTTAGGCGTTTTATCGTCAGGATTGAAGCGACAAATTGACAGAAGGGGGGTAAAAACCCCCTCCCTGCGCCTGCTTCTGGGAATGGCTCTGACACGGAACCAGACCCTTCTGCTGCTGCTGGCTCTGGTTCTGTCATGTCAGATGTTGCAGGCTTAGCCCACACGGTCAGTGAGGATGACTCTGCTTCAGGGTCAGCGCTTGATAAGGCGTTTTGTTGGATCTTTTATCACTACGGTGCGGCACACTCAAAAACTTGAGGATGGCAGAGTCGTCAGAGATGCCGGTCACTTTTTTGGTTCCGCAAGCCGCCCCGCAACGCAAAAAGTGTTTCCTTGTGTTCCAGACCTGGACAAAATAATGTACAAGGAATGGGATCGGCCGCAGAAAGTTTTTGCTGTACCAAAATACTTTGCGGTCCGTTATCCTTTTGAGGAAGACTTTAAAAAAAAAAGTCCTCCGTCAGCGGACTCCCCTGTGTCCAGACTGAACAAGTCTACCACGTTACCTGTGGAAGGGGCTCCCGCCTTTATGGACCCCGCAGCTAGGAGAGCTGCGGCTGTGGCCCGCTCCATGTTCACAGTAGTGGGATCGGCGGTGAGACCGGTTTTGGACGAAGCTCTAGTGTCAGACAATTACCGAGCGGGCAAAGTCCCTGCTGCAGGAGCTGGAGACGCATAAGGCTCCTGAGCTCTGTGTGGGCCTGGCTGACCAGTTGGTGCAGGGCCTGCAGTTTTCCTGTGAATTGGCCCTGGATACGCTCCCCTTGCTCTCCAGGGCCTCCGTCTACGCAGTGGTACTATGCCACCTTGTGTGTAGGTCTGCGGACCAAACCTCTAAAAGGTCCTTAGGAGGGGCTTACCCTTGAAGGGTGTACGGCCTTTTGGGGCGTCCCTGGATGACATCATTATAGATGCTACAGGGGGTAAGAGCACTCTGCTCCCGCAATCTGGGAAGGGTAAGGAGCCTCGTCATAAGCAGGGTCCCTCCGTTACCTCCCCCTAGCGTTTTTTTTTTTTTCGCCCCAGGTGCGGCAGGAAAACTTTTTCCAGGGTGCTAAGGCGCCCGCTGTAGATCAAAAAGCGCACCTGGTCCGCAAGCCCAACAAGTCTGCTCCTGCATGTAGGTCTGCCCCCACCAGACACTCGGGTGGGGGGCCGACTTTGCAGGTGCGCGGCTCGGTAGAGATCCCTCTTTCCGACCGCTGGGTTTGTGAGGTAGTTTCCTCGGGGTACAAGATAGAGTTTCTCTCTTGTCCACCAAACAGATTTTTCCTTCCAGCTTCCTCCGGTACGCCGGGTGGCCCTGTCAGGGGCTGGTCAGGATCTGCTGGTCAGGGAAGTGATTATACCGGTTCCTTCAAGGGAACGGTTTCAGGGGTTTTTACTCCAATCTGTTTGTAGTCCCCAAAAAAGGAGGGGGTCCGTCCAATCCTGGACCTCAAGGCCCTTAACTCTTTTGTCAAAGTGCAAAGATTCAGGATGGAATTGTTCGCTCGGTAGTGGCGGCTCTCCATCAGGGGGACTTTATGGCATCCTTGGGTACTCAGGACGCGTACCTGCATATTCCCATATTTCTGCATTTTGAGGTCGAAGAGGACCATTTTCAGATTGTGGCCCTCCCCTTCGGCCTGGCTTCGGCACCACGAGTTTTCACAATGGTGCTGGCTCCGATTCTGGCCCTGCTAAGGCAGCGCGGAATCGCTATTGTGGGATACCTGGACAACTTTCTCCTGAGAGCTTCTTTAAGCTCAGACTTAGGAGAGGATGGGTTCATCACCTGCCAGCCCTCCAAAAGATTCGGGTGGCTACTGAATGTCCAGGAGTCAATGTTGGTTCCGTCCTAGCGACTGGAATACCTGGGGTTGGTCCTGGATTCCTCAGAAGAAAGTTTTTTTTTTTTTCTCCCGACGGAAGAACTCCAGACACTGCAGTCTGCGGTGCAGCGGTTTGCGACCCAGCAGTGGTCGTCGCTTCGCCTTTGCAAGAGAATTCTGGGTCCCATGCTAGCCTCTTTCGAAACTTCGTGACATCTCCGGTACTTCGGACCGGGAAATTATTTTTGCTGTGCTATCGGACAGTGGTCACGACGGATGCCAGCCTCTCCGGCTGGGGGCGTTCTGGAGTGTCCAGTCAGCCCAGGGCGCTGGACTCAGGTGGAGTCCCGTCTGCCAGTCAATGTCCTGGAGCTCCGGGCTATCAGGCTGCGTCTCCCCAAGTGGTTTCCGGGTCTGCAGGACCGTTCGGTCAGGATCCAGTCCGACAACACTACGGCCGTGGCGTTTGTCTACCATCAAGGGGGCACGCAAAGCTCGGCCGCAGTGGTGGAGGTTGCACACATCCTCCGGTGAGCCACAAGGTATGCTCCGGCTCTGTGGGCCGTGTACATTCCGGGGGTGCAGAGTTGGCAAGCCGACTACCTACTCTGAAGTGTTTTCAGAGTTGTGCCAAAAATAGACCTTCGGGCGTCCCGTCTCAATCGGAAGGTGTCACGTTTCGTGGCCAGGTCAAAAGGCCCTTGGTCAGACGCGTTGGTGGCACCGTGGGGTCACTATCGCCTAAATCTACGCTTTTCCTCCTCTGAAGCTTCTCCTTCACCTGTTGCGCAGAGTGGAAGCAGAGGGGATGCCAACAATCCTGGTCACTCCGGATTGGCCGCGCCTTTCCTGGTACGCGGACCTGGTGCGTCGGGTGACAGACGTCCCTTGGATTCTACCCCTGAGAGTAGATCTTCTGTCGCAGGGTCCGATTTTTTTTTTTTTTTTTTTTTTTTTTTTTTTTCTTGCCCTGCTTTACAGTCGCTGGGTTTAACAGCATGGCTGTTGGGAGCCAGGAGCTGGAGGTCCGAGGTCCGTCAGGCTTGTGACCTTCCTGTGTGTCCTCCACTGCCTCCGTGGGACTTGAATTCGGTTCTCTCGGTGCTTCAAAAGGGCTCCGCTTGAGGACATTCGGGAGATTCCTCTTTCTCTCTCTGTCCCAGAGGGTTGTCTTTCTTAGTAGCCATTCCTTCGGTCAGAAGAGTTTTTGATCTGGCGGCCTTGTCTTGCAGGGCTCTTTTATAATGAGGACATTGTTTTACTATCCTTATGTCCTCAGCTGAAGGAGGCCACGTTACTTCCCTTGAATGTGGTGCGAGCCCTACAGGCGTACTTGTCTGCTACGGCTCCGTTCCGGAGATCGGACTCACTGTTCATGTCAGTGAAAGGTCTGTCGGTCTCGTCGGCCTCCATTTTCAGGTGGATCAGACAGGTTGTGCTCCAGGCCTATGCCCTAAAGGGGCGGGCGCCTCCCTTTATGGTTATGGCGCATTCGACCAGGGCGGTTGATCCCTCTTGGGTTTTCCGCCATCAGGCGTCTGTTTTACAGGTGTGTAAGACAGCGATCTGGTCGTCAATCCACACCTTTTCAAGTTTTACAAGGTGGATGTGAGTGGATCTGCGGAGGCCTCCTTTGGCCGCAAGGTTTTGCAGGCGGCTGTTTCTGGTTGAAGTTCCTCCGTTGAGGAACTCTGGTTTGGGGTGAAGCTTAATTGCTGTGTTGTCTTCCCACCCCTCGAATTTTTGGACACTGCTTGGGGACGTCCCTAAGGTCAATTGTTGCTGTGTCTGTCCATGAACGGAAGAGAAAATAGGATTTTTGTACTCCACCGTAAAATCCATTTCTCTGAGTTCATGGACGGACACAGCACCCACCCCTCCTTTTTGTTTGTACTGCTTGTTACGAACTGGAGCTGCTGAGTCAGAAAGTGGGTTATACCCGGGGGACCACGGCCCCTGGGAGGAGCTGTACTGAAAAGTGTCTTAACACTTGAAGTGCTGTTTTTTTCTGCCTAGTCTCTCCTGGAAGGAAGGATATAATACCCTAAGGTCAATTGCTGCTGTGTCCGTCCATGAACTCAGATAAATAGATTTTACGGTGAAAATACGGTTCCTTTCTTGCAGCTTCCCTGGCTGTCGCATGGTCTGCCTGGGCTCTTCTCTGCTCCAGGATCCCCGCTGGCGTCGGCCTGCTCCGTGCACTGGGGAGGGGGCCGCGGGCATCAGGCGGGAGGAGAGCAGAGGAGGAGGGAGCCGGTGTCCTGCTGCCGTCGGCCTGCTCCGTGCACTGGAGAGGGGGCCGTGGGCGTCGGGCGGGAGGAGAGCAGAGGAGGGGGAAGCCAGTGTCCTGCTGGTGTCTGTGAATAAATTGTGGTAACACTGCGCTGTCAAGTGGACTAACAAAAAAACTAAAAATTTCTGCAGCTTTAAAGTGGAGGTTCACCCAAAAAATAAATGTTTAACATTAGATTGATGCTATTTAAGGGGAGCAGAAACGGGTATTTTTTTTTAAATCAATGCTGTACTTACCGTTTTCGAGATAGATGTTCTCCCGCCGCTTCTGGTTATGGGCTGGGCGTTCCTATTTGATTGACAGCCTTCCGAACGTTGCATACAGCGGGTCACGAGTTTCCAAAAGTAGCCGACGTTCGGCTTCTTTCCGCAATTTTTGTATTTTTCAGTTTTCGAATTTTTCACATTTCAAATTTTTTCAATTTTCGAAATTTCGATTTTCGAATTTTTCAAATTTCGGAAATTCGGATTTTCGGATTTTTCAATTTTCGAAATTCCGAATTTTTCGAGTTTTTTATTTTTCAATTTTCGAAATGCGAAAATATTTGCAAATACGAAAATTCGGAAATACCAAATTTCCAAATTTCGAAAATTGAAAATTTCGAAATTCGAATTTTTCAATTTCGAATTTTCGAAATTCGTAAATACGAAAATTCGTAAATACGAAAATTCGAAAATTGAAAATTCGTAAATACGAAAATTCGTAAATACGAAAATTCGAAAATTGAAAAGTTTGAAATTTCGAAAATTGAAAAATAAAAAACTTGAAAATTCTAAATTTCGAAAATTGAAAAATTCGAAAATTTCCGAAAATTCTTTTCGTTTTTTTTCGTTTCATTCGTTTTTCCCGTTTTTTTGCTTTTTCGGATATCCGAAAATTTCCCGAATTTTACGAAAAAAGCAAAAAAATTACCGAAATTTCAGAATTTCCGAAAAAATAAAAAAAACGAATAAAACAAAAACGGAAAAACGAATTTTTTGAATTTCCCGAATTTACGAAAAAAAAAAAAAAACGAAAATAACAAACGAAAAAAAAAATTTTTTTGCCAGTGCACATGTCTAATCAATAGTGATTATAGCCAAGGTGAGGAAGGAAAGAAGGCTGACATAGTATAATCCAGTAAAACAATTTAATGTAAAAAATATTTAAAATCGCACTTACAATAAGTAGATAAAAATTTGCATGTGAAAATATGTAGCCGGCCGGCTAACACAGCCCGTTCACTCCGGGACACTGTATGTAGTGATGACGTCAGCACCCCGCTACCCTATGCCGTTTCGTCACAATTGACTTCGACCTGGGGCATGAGCTGCATGCTGACTCAGCGCTTTTTATATCTCTTATACAAAGATAGGACCGCCCCCATCTGAGCTCCTAGCATCCCCGAAGCTAGGGTAGCCATCTTGGAAGAGGGAAAAGTTTTGTACTAATATGGGTAAAAAGTTTGAACACATCCTCCCATACTGTCCTTATGGCTAAGGTGTCAGTGTTGTCTATATGTCACATAAAAAATTAATTTTACTCACATTTAACTATAATGCTTTGCTATCTGCTAAGTGGAATTAGTATGCACGCTCACCAGGAGACATCCGATCACAAGCCGGGACCTCTCAGTCAACGTGGTTTGCCATTCCATGTCCATTGATGCCATAGTAGAGAGAGAAAATAACCGCTCAGTAGTCTTCAAAGAACCTCCTCACTGGAACCAAACCATGGGTGCCGGCAATGCAATAGTGATGCAAAAATATGAAGGAAACTTAGACAGCCACACTCCAAAAATGTTCTTTTAATTAAAATCCATCACAAAATAAACATGCCACAGCAAAAAAATTGGAGCAAAAGCTAACGTTTCGCACTGTAGCTTCAGTGCTTAGTCATAGCTAGTACACCACGTGTGGCATGTTTATTTGCGGCTGTCCAAGTTTCTTTCGTATTTTTACACCATTGATGCCATGCTTAAGGTGGATGAGCTTGCCAACAGTAAGGTGGGACCCCATTATGTTGAATAGATGTCAGATGCCAGCCCATCGCGGACTCACAGCGTTCTGCCGTGGGTCGGTCAGTCACCTGACCATGAGGCTCCTCCCATGCTGTTCAGCTAGACTTGGACTAGTGGTCACATGATGGTTATGGGCATACTTGCCCATACGCCAAACAGAGGCGCCGCGTGGATGACACGCGAGTCCCGCACGTCCCGCTGCAGTGACGCCCACTCCTCACCCTGCTGTAGTGACGCCTACTACGTCACAGCGTTGGTCCGCATGTGTACATGTCATATGAAGCTGACGTTTCACTCAGGGAGGTGAGTACTATTGCCGCGGATATTTCCATTTTGAAAATGGGCAAAACTGCCAATTCAATTGTATTCGATACATAGCGCAGCACAACTCGAATGGAGAAAGGGGCCAAACCTCCCAAACTTCCAAACAACCCAGGGTGGGAGAATCAGTTAAATATTCAATAGTTAACCTGTGTAGGTGGATTGTGTGTTGAATATTAAACGTTCCACTCCACACATGAATTTGAATTATTGTGAAAGTTGACATACCAACACTCAATGAACAATATATATAGTGTTTAAAGGAAAAGAGAGAAACCTTATTTTAATTGAAAAATTCAATAAAAATTAATAAAAAATATTACTTGAAAAAATTGGACACTAGTGAGCATCAGGTTGATAAAACCTGATTACTCTGGGGAGAAGGCCACTTATTGCTCCCTGTGGTCAAATATAGTATTGCACCCAGAGGCAAAAAACAAATGCGGGACAAAATAAAATGGCTGGTAGCCATTAAACATAGCAGGTGATTTATATAAGAGAAACATTCACACAGTTCCCAATTGTTCACAAAGCTATGTGTCTATATTCTCTCACCTATACCCTGCCTGCAATTGGATAATCTGTTGGAAATTTGAATGTAATCATTGAAGATCGGTGTATGTATAATTGAAATGTAATTAAACTATAATTAAAATAGAATAAAATAAAAAATGGAGGAGAGCATTAAGGATTCATGTTTGAAAAAGAGTATGAGTATGTACGTATTATCCGGGAGCTCAGATAAGGTTCACAATCGCATAATCAGCTATTGTCTATAAATGCGTTCACATCTATGTCAATATTCAACCCATAGGGTGTGTAGCACCGTATCCGATGGATCCATGCCATTTCCATCCTGGATATTTCCCTGACCAATGAACCACCCCTCCAATGAGGGCTGTACCGATCTATACCCAGAATAAGAGTGTTAGCAGGGTTACGTTGATGGTAAAGATCGTAGTGTCTGGAAACCAAATGATCTTTATACCCACTTTTGTTGTTAGTTATATGTTCCCCTATGCGTACCTGCATTGCTCTTTTTGTTCTCCCTATATACTGAAGCCCACATGGGCATTCCAACAGGTATACCACACCTGTGGAACTGCAGGTGACAAATGACTCAATCAAGTGTTCCCTTGATGTACTGGTTGATCTGAATGATTCAGTTTTTTTGTTTCTGGTTTTATTAAGAGTGCAAAGCTGGCATTTCCGGCATTGATGGTAGCCAGTAGGCTCTTTCTGGAAAAAGGACACTTTTTTTAGGTGGTGGATCTACCACATTGGGTGCCACCCTATCTCAGAGAGGGAACACCTTTGAAGATCACCTCTGGTTTTGCTGGTAAAAAATGTGCTAATGATCCCATCGTTTCCCAGAAGATGCCAGTGTTTACGGATAATTTTATTGACCATAAAATATTGAGAGGAATAGGTGGTAATGAAAGGAATCCTTGGTCGATCTCTTTTTCGTTTGGGGCCATCCTCTAGGAATGAAGTTCTATCGATCCCAGCTACTTCTCTCTGGGTGATGTCTAGAGAGCCCCTATCATAGCCTTTTTCAACCATTCTTGTTTTCAAGATATCAGCCTGTATTTCATAATCTGTGACTTCTGAGCAATTAAATCTCATTCTTATAAATTGGTACTGACTGTAGCCAAGATGCTTTGACAGCTCCCCAAAGGAATATATGCATTCCCATCTGTCTTCTTGAAATAGGATATGGTTTTGAAGCCTGTTTCATTTTTGATGATAGTATGATAGTAAGATGATAGTTGGGTCCAAAAAATTTACTTGTTCTTGGCTGGCTTCATGGTAAAACGAATGTCCCTCTCATTATTGTTAATCGAAAGGAAGAATTCGTCAAGCTGTGGGGCGGTGCCATTCCACAGGAGGAGGACATCATCAATGTATCTTGCCCATAGGGCCAGACGAGGATTGCGGTCCTTGTAGATGACGTCGTGCCATAAATAAATTGGCCAAGCTAGGGGCATACTTGGCCCCCATTGCTACGCCCCGCTGTTGCCTGTAAAAATTTGAACTAAACCAAAAATAATTATGATTCGCTGCGTATTCCAAAAGGTCCATAATGAAGGATTGTTGTTCCTCTGGTATGGTAGAAAAAAGATTCAAATAATACTTGACTGCGGATAAACCCAGTCCATGTGGAATGATTTTATATAGGGATGTGACATCTGCTGTTACCAACCAGGTTTGATCGTTGCAAGATTGTTGGGATAGTAAGTTCAAAACGTGTTTGGTGTCCTTGAGGTATGAGGGTGCCTGTTGGACTAACGGTTGGAGGAAATGGTCTATATACTTGACCACCCGGGATGTAATAGAGTCTATACCACTCACGATAGGACGTCCCGTGGGGCAAGTCAAACTTTTGTGGATTTTGGGCAAGCAATACAATATTGGAACCCTTGGAGCCTTTGGTATCAAAAAAAGTTGTTCTTTCTCGTTTTAGAATGCCTGATCGGGCACCCTTATGGATCAATTTCTCCAATGTCTGTTTATATTGAATAATTGGATTCCCTAATAAGGGAACATAAGTGTCCCGATCCTCAACTATTTTGTTCAATTCTTGTAGGTAGTCTTTACGATCCAGGACTACTATCCCCCCGCCTTTATCAGCGGGGAGGATGACCAATTCTTTGTTTTTGCACAAAGTATCCAGCCCCTCCTCCAATGTTTTATCCATTTTAGAGTTAACTATTTTAATGTTCTCCAAATCTTGCAGAACCACATCGCAAAATACCCTTAATGAGGGGGCAAGAACTCCCGAAGGGTTGAATATTGATGCATTCAACAGTCCTGAGTGTAGGTATTCTTGTTGGACTTGAACTCCCGTATTGCCAGGTGTGCTTGCAAAATACCTTTTTATATCCTGCTGCTGTCTGCCCGCTCTGTGCACTGGAGAGGGGGCCACGGGAATCGGGCGGGAGGAGAGCAGAGGAGGGGGGAGCCAGTGTCCTGCTGGCGTCTGCCCGGTCTGTGGAGGTAGGGGCTACGGGCATCGGGCTGGAGGAGAGCGGAGGAGGGGGGAGCCAGTGTCCCACTGGCGTCTGCCCGCTCCATGTGCTGAGGAGGGAGGGGCTGCGGGCATCGGGAGAGGGGGAGCCGCTGCAATCATTCTGCAAAGTGGATTAAAAAAAATGTTAAAATAATTTTACTAGGGCTTATTATCGGGGTAGGTCTTGTTTTCGGGGAAACACGGTATACATAAGTTTACATGGGTACTGTGTCCCCCTGTATCTGAGGCCTTAACAGGATTTTATTAATATAAAGGTTTGATTAGTTATGGGGGGGGGGGGGGGGTGTTATAAACATTAAGACAAATTATGGTAAAAACTATATGTAGCAGGGTCATCCTGTCAGAGTCTAATGACAGGCCTGTATCCTGCTGGAACTTTGCTCACGCTTGTAAATATGTAAGATACCTTTAAGAAGTTATGCATTGTGGGACTGCAAGTAGCAGGAGATATGGACTCCATTGACTCTTAGGAGAAACAGACTACACATCCCACAATGCCCTGGGTTATCAGAACATGTGACACCTCCGCACAGACTTATGGGGGAGGTTACTTCAGGAAAGGGAGGGGCTGATCTCTCTCTCTCGGGACCTGCATCTTCTCCTCTGCAGAGCTGTGGAGGACAGCACAGCCGGGCTGCTAGGCCTGAAGCCTGGGCCTACATCCTCCAAGAGACCTGCCATTCGGAAGGAAGCAAGACCCCAGTATCCAGCTCGTGTTCCCGGAGATCGGAGAGGCCACCCAGCTGACAACTGAAACAGGTGGAGAGCCTGATGCCGGGACCCTTGTGCTGTGGAGCAGTGATCTACCAACGCGTCTTTTGAGAAGAACTCAGGCAGATCGGGCCTGTTGGGTGAGAGAGCACATGCTCAACTTCCAACTCTCCCTTTAGACAGTCAACCTAGTGCCACCCTACTAGCCGGAGACACATGTTTGGCCTCTAGCTGAAACTTAGAGGCCCTCTAACTTGATAGCGTCAGTCACTTCTGTATATTAACTAACTAATGAGCGATCAGTTCACCAACGTTACTGTTCAAGATACTTTGTTTGATTAACTTTCTCTCATCGTTTACCACTTGCGGATTATAAACCTAACGTGCACCAACCGGCCGCAACGTGGACTTGAGTCTCGAGACGTTCTTTAGCTGTTCTGCAGGATTGCCCGCTAGAGGGAGCTCGCGAGCATAGACTTCCTACATTAGTTTAACCACTTACCCCCCAGACCATATTGCTGCCCAAAGACCAGAGACCTTTTTGCGATTCGGGACTGCGTCGCTTTAACAGACAATTGCGCGGTCGTGTGACGTGGCTCCCAAACAAAATTGGCGTCCTTTTTTTCCCACAAATAGAGCTTTCTTTTGGTGGTATTTGATCACCTCTGCGGTTTTTATTTTTTGCGCTATAAACAAAAATATAGCGACAATTTTGAAAAAAATGAATATTTTTTACTTTTTGCCATAATAAATATCTCCCAAAAATATATAAAAAAACATTTTTTTTCCTCAGTTTAGGCCGATACGTATTCTTCTATATATTTTTCGTAAAAACAAATCGCAATAAGCGTTAATTGATTGGTTTGCGCAAAAGTTATAGCGTTTAAAAAATAGGGGGTATTTTTATGGTTAATTTTATTTTTATTTTTTTACTAGTAATGGCGGCGATCAGCGATTTTTTTTTTTTATTTTTTTTTTTCCGGTACTGCGACATTATGGCGGACACTTAGGACACTTTTGACACATTTTTGGGACCATTGGCATTTTTATAGCGATCAGTGCTATAAAAGTGCATTGGATTACTATAAAAATGCCACTGGCAGTGAAGGGGTTAACACTAGGGGGCGGGGAAGGGGTTAAGTATGCCTGGGTGTGTTCTTACTGTGGGGGGGGGGGGTGGACTCACTAGGGGAAACACATACATTGTATGAACAGAAGATCAGCATTTCCCCCGCTGACAGGACCGAGAGCTGTGTGTTTACACACACAGCTCCCGGTTCCCGCTCTGTACCGAGCGATCGCGTGTGCCCGGCGGCGATCGCGCCCACCGGGCACACGCACGGGAGTCGGGGGCGAGCGGGGGGTGCGCACGCGCCCCTAGTGGCGGCTCAAAGAGCCGACGTAGAGCTACGGGCTCTCGCCCAGGAGAGCCGACCTGCCGCCGTAGAATGACGGCGGCTGGTCGGCAAGCAGTTAACTGAATGGTACCATTCTTTAGCTTAGATCTTTTCATTATTACTATTTACTACTGATTCCCGCAAGGGCCCTTGCAGAATCATATTGTGTCTACTAATCTACATAAAGTAAACTTATCTTTTTTTTTTTGGTTTAAATATATTGACTGTGTGGTGTATATTTTCTCACCTGGAGGGACCATCCATAAAGCAGGTAATACCGTTGATACATTGTCATTGCATGTTGTATTCCGGCTATTGTGACTCCAGCCAAGCAGAGGTCACAATACACCAGCCAGGTTTTTGATGTGTCAAGGGAGGTTTCGAGCCAGTTAAATAGGGGTGAGCCAAGCAAAGAGAGAGGAGATCCCAAACCAATCAGCGGCTCCTGAGGGGGTAGCGCTACATATAGAAAGAATATACAGAAAATACAGAAGTTGGTGAAAAGTACTTGCTAATGAATGGCCCTCAGACAGTGTGAATGTGTTGGAGAACTGGACCAGGAACTTGAAAAAAGGACCAGGAACTTGAAAAAAGGAAAGGGTTGAGATTCAGCTTAACCACTTAAGCCCCGAGCCTGTTTTTCAGATTCAGCGTTTACAAGACTAAAACAGTTTTTTTTGCTAGAAAATTGCTTAAAACCCCCAAACATTATATATATTTTTTCTAACACCCTAGAGAATAAAATGACGGTCATCGCAATACTTTTTGTCACACCGTATTTGCGCAGAGGTCTTACAAGCACACTTTTTTTTGGGAAAAAATTCACTTTTTTGAATTAAGAAATAAGACAACAATAAATTTGGCCCAATTTGTTTATATATTGTGAAAGATAATGTTACACAGAGTAAAATGATACCCAACATGTCACGCTTTAAAATTGCGCCCGCTCGTGGCATGGCGTCAAACTTTTACCCTTAAAAATCTCGATAGGCGAAGTTTAAAAAAATCTATAGGTTGCATTTTTTGAGCTACAGAGTAGGTCTAGGGCTAGAATTATTGCTCTCGCTCTAACGATCGCGGCGATACCTCACTTGTGTGGTTTGAACACCGTTTTCATATGCGGGCGCTACTCGCGTATGTGTTCGCTTCTGCGCGCGAGCTCGTCGGGACGGGGCGCTTTAAAAAAAAAAAATGTTATTTTTATTGATTTGATTTTATACTTTTTTACACTGAAATAAAAAAATAAAAAATGTATCACTTTTATTCCTATTACAAGGAATGTAAACATCCCTTGTAATTGAAAAACGCATGACAGGTCCTCTTAAATATGAGATCTGGGGTCAAAAAGACCTCAGATCTCATATTTAGACTTAAATGGAAATTTTGTCATTTAAAAAAATGACAACAAAAAAATTGTCTCTTTAAGACGCTGGGCGGGACTGACGTTTTGACGTCACTTCCGCCCAGCAAAGCTATGAGGACGGGTGGGGGCCATCTTGCCCTCACTCGCGTCCTCACTGAAGAGCCAGCAGCATCCGATCTCCTCAGCCGCTACCGACGGCTCCGGTAAGCGGCGGAAGAGCGGCGGGCCCTCTCCCGCCACCGATAACGGCGAATCCGCCGCGGAGACCGCCGTTATCGTTTACACGCCCGCCCACAGAAGAGATGGATACCTCGGTTGTGGCAGCAGCTGCTGCCGTTACCGAGATATCCATCTTTAAAAAGAGGACGTATATATACAGTGGGTGGGCGTTAACCGGTTAAAGGGTCACTAAAGGAATTTTTTTTTTTTTTTTTTTTAGCTAAATAGCTTCCTTTACCTTACTGCAGTCCTGGTTTCATGTCCTCATTGTTCGTTTTTGCTCTGATGTTGCTGTAATTCTGCTCTGTTCTGGACACTTCCTGGTTGTCTGTTTCCTGAGGACCACAGTACTGGGAGCTTCTAGTTTCGTTTTCCAAACCATCACTTCTCTATGGCTCTATACAGCACAGAGGCAAGATAACATGCAAAAACAAAACTGAAACTACAGGTAATGAATGAATGAACGAAAAACAAAACTGAAACTACAGGTACATTATATGATTGATTTTTATCTATTTTTAATCGTTTTTAAAAGGAATCAGTTAACTATTATGTCTCTATACCCTGTAAACAGTCATTTGAGCAAAAACATTTTTTTCCTTTAAGAGACAACTCTGAGTCACCTGGGGTGCCCTCAAGTGTCCCCAGAATAGACTGAGAAATCTATAAAAGATGAGAACACCACAGTACTAGTCGAATCCAGCCGATTTTTATTCTACATGACAAAAAAGAGAAGACTTATTTTCATGTCATGTAGAATAAAAATCAACTGAACTTGTGCAGTGTTGTTGCACCTTTTTATCTTTTCTACATTCCACAGACCGTGTGAATACCATGTGAAAAAATATCCAATTCTAGCCTTTGATAATATTGTGGCTTTCTATTCCCTAAAGTGGACCTCTGCTTCACCCAAACAGGTCAAAGCAACAGGTTAACTTTCAAGTTTACCTGCCAAAAAATCCAAAATATGTGTAATTTGTGTCTTCTATCTTTAGGTTCAATAGAAATCTTACATCGCCCATGCATTATGGTGGAGATGGTGTGTTCAGTGTGATGTGCAGTGTTATTTTTTTTGCCATAGAGTGTCTGTCTTGCTTTTAGGCCAAAAAGTTAAATTCATACCCCCCCCCCCCCCCCCATGGCTTCTCCCAAACTGCAAACGCGACGTCTTATGACTTTATGCTTTAGCTGATTCCGTGTTAGTAAAAGACGATTCGCGCTTTTCTGTCTGTTACAGCATGCTTACTTCATTGTGAACGGTAGTTTTACCAGAACGAGCGCTCCCGTCTCATAACTTGCTTCTGAGCATGCGTGGGTTTTTAACGTCGTTTTAGCCCACACACGATCATTTTTTACAACCCGAAAAACGACATAGTTCAAAAATGTCGTTAAAAAATGCAGCATGCTCGGGAAAAAAAAAGTTGACGTTTTTCAGAAGCCGACAAATGATGTAAAGCCCACACACGATCATTTTAAATGACATTTTTTTTTTTTAACTACTTGCCGTCGCCGCACCGTCATAATACGTCCACAAGGTGGCTCTCCTAGGCGAGATCACGTATTATGACGTCCTACCTTTTAGCCGCCACTAGGGGCGCACGCGCGCCGCCGGAGGCGCGCGCACGCGCCCCCCGCTCGCCCCCGACTCCCGTGCGTGTGCCCGGCGGGCGCGATCGCCGCCGGGCACACGCGATCGCTCGGTACAGAGCGGGGAACGGGAGCTGTGTGTGTAAACACACAGCTCTCGTTCCTGTCAGCAGGGGAAATGCTTTTCTTCGGTTCATACAATGTATGAACCGAGGATCAGTGTTTCCCCTAGTGAGGCCACCCCCCCCCCCCCCCACAGTAAGAACACACCCAGGCATACTTAACCCCTTCCCCGCCCCCTAGTGTTAACCCCTTCACTGCCAGTGGCATTTTTATAGTAATCTAATGCATTTTTATAGCACTGATCGCTATAAAAATGCCAATGGTCCCAAAAATGTGTCAAAAATGTCCGAAGTGTCCGCCATATTGTCGCAATACCAAAAAAAAAATCGCTGATCGCCGCCATTACTAGTAAAAAAAATATTAATAAAAATGCCATAAAAATACCCCCTATTTTGTAAACGCTATAACTTTTGCGCAAACCAATCAATAAACGCTTATTGCGATTTTTTTTTTACGAAAAATATGTAGAAGAATACGTATCGGCCTAAACTGAGGAAAAAAAATGTTTTTTTATATATTTTTGGGGGATATTTATTACAGCAAAAAGTAAAAAATATTCATTTTTTTCAAAATTGTCGTTCTATTTTTGTTTATAGCGCAAAAAATAAAAACCGCAGAGGTGATCAAATACCACCAAAAGAAAGCTCTATTTGTGGGAAAAAAAGGACGCCAATTTTGTTTGGGAGCCACGTCGCACGACCGCGCAATTGTCTGTTAAAGCGACGCAGTCCCGAATCGCAAAAAGTACTCTGGTCTTTGGGCAGCAATATGGTCCGGGGGGTAAGTGGTTAAACTAAATTTTTTTCATGTTGAAAAATGATCGTGTGTACGCGGCATTAGTATTACTCCTTAGCCCTGTATCCTTTGACCTATTGAGCAGTTTACCCTTGCAGTGTGGGGGCCCCACTACAAGGCTTATTTGTTATTTATTTTTTGTTCTGGGAGTCATGCTTTAAAGGGTCACTAAAGGAAATTTTTTTTTTTGCTGAAATGACTGTTTACAGGGCATAGAGACATAATAGTTAACTGATTCCTTTTAAAAATGATTAAAAATAGATAAAAAAACAATCATATAATGTGCCTGCAGTGTAGTTTCGTTTTTGCTGTTGTTTCCTGGTTCTCTGATGTACAGAGAGCCACTAGAGGGCAGTCAGCCAATAGAGAGCAGTGATACTTTGTCTAAAACTCCTCAGCACCAATCCAGTTTAGTTTTACTCACACCTCCTTGATTAGTGACCACTGTGAGAAATCTCCCAGTACTGTGGTCATCAGGAAACAGGCAACCAGGAAGTGTCCAGAACAGAGAGGATTTACAGCAACATGAATGCAAAAACGAACAATGAGGACATGAAACCAGGACTGCAGCAAGGTAAAGGAAGCTATTTAGCTAAAAAAAAAAAATCCTTTAGTGACCCTTTAAAGACCAGAACCTGCTTTGCAAAGTAGAAACACACTCATGGCTGTTCTTGCAACCATGAGCTTTGTTACATTCTGCTAATGCCAAGACATTCTACTTACATTAACATCAGTAAAAGTGTAAAAACCTTGTCCATCAACATCCTAGAGATTCGGGTGGTATGTTTGGCTCTAACAGCCTGGACATTCAGGTTTCAGGATTATCCTGTCCAAATACAATCCGACAATACCACAGCAGTGGCTTACATCGATCACCTAGGGGGTACCAAAAGTCACACAGCCAGAGGGAGGTGAACCATGTTCTGGCTTGGGCAGAGAAGCATGTATCTTGCCTATCTCTGCAGTCTTCATTCCGGGAAGTGAAGTATTGGCAGGCGGATTTCTTGAGCTGTCAACAATTGTTCCCGGGAGAATATTCTCGACATCCCGAAATTTTTCTGGCCATATGCCAGAAATGGGGTATTTCGGTCATAGATCTATTGGCCTTCAGTTTAACTCAAAATTGGACAACTTTGTGTTAAGAGCAAGGGATCCACTTGCATACGGGAGATGCGTTAGTATCCCTGCAGTTTCAGTTTTCACAGATTTTATGCATTCCCCCAGTGACCCTTCTACCGAGGCTTCTATGCAGGATCAAAAGGGAACAGAAGCCGGTAATTCTAGTAGCTCTGGAATGACCCAGACGATCCTAGTATGCAGAAATCATGAGGGTGGCAGTAGGGGATCCATGGACTCTTCCTTCTCGTCCAAACCTACTTTTGCAGGGGTCGCTATTCCATCCTGCCTCCCAAATGCTGAATTTTGCGGTTTGGCTGTTAAGCCCACATTCTAAAATAATCGGGGGCTTTCAGGGTCAGTAGTAACTACCCTGATTAATGCCTACTTAGGTGGGACCCAGTCGATTACTGAGTCCCCAAACGGCAGATCAATTGCTCTGGGCCAACGTGGTCCTAAAGCCAGGATCCTTGAGTTGCACACGCACCCCGGCCCGGAAGGCCATTTGCCGGGGAGGCGTGAAGTGGCTACCCTAAAGGTGGGCGCCACACAAAGAGAAGTCCAGGAAGATGGCGTCTGCCTCATAAATAGTCTCTCCCAGCCTGCACAGCGAGGCCAAACCCTCCTGATAGGCTGCTGGGCAAGAGCACCCAATCCTTGACTCCACTGCTGTCACCTGCCGACCCGGGATGAGATCAGCACCCCAGAAACAGAATGGACCCACAGCACAGCCAAAGCTGAAACAGAGACCCAAATTTGAACAAATCAAAGTGATCAGAGTTAACTAACTCTCTGACCCCCTCTAAATTTCACATAGCAACGGTTATGAAAAGTAACCAGGTTATATATATATATATATATATATATATAATATAGTGTGTGTGGCGCTACCCCCGAAGGAGCCGCTGATTTGTTGTTGGGATCGGCATATTAAGTTACCTTGATATGGTCTAGGGGTGTAGTTGGAGAACAAAGTAGCGAAGGTCCAGACAGTGAAAAAAGTTTTTCCAATGCTTTATTTCCAGGCCAACATCAACATCAAATAGGAAGAAAAGGTTGATGAAGAAAAAGGAAGAACTTTGCGGTATCGGGCCTGGATATGAACCGAGCAGTCCTGCTCTCAGTAATGTCAATTTGTGATTCGTCGCCACTCTAGCCAGAGTGGGTGACGTGCCCCCGGACAGACCCTTCTCAACAGTCTGGCAGCCGAGGTGTCACTTTGAATTTGCTGGGAGGAACAGGCCTCTCTCACAGACCTGGCTCTAGGGCCTCTGCCACAGGCCTATTACTTTTAAGCGAGCTAAATAGGTGAACGGAGCGAATCCTCCCAGTAGGTTTTAGCATTGGTTTACCAGATGACAGCAAGCATACCTGTCAGTATTCCAGTCACCAGATCCCCGATTGGTTCGTTCAAGCCCTGTTGGACCCCCCAATCGAATGGCACCCAGCCTGGGATCCTCTCAATAGAACCGGGGACTCAGTAAGCCAATGAGGTCCCCTTTCGCCTCCGGATGAGGCTCTGTGTAGTCTGCAATTTTGGCCAGGTGGGCCACACCGGCAGGGTCCATGGGATGCGCGCACCCTGAAGGTGGATGCCGCACCTGGAACCGGGACCCCGCGAAGATTTTCGAGCACATGACACCTGTCACAGATATACTCTCCCCCAGCATGCCCCGCGAGGGGAAAAACTCCTCTGATTGGCCGCTAGGGAAAACTTGCTCTGCCAGAACCTCTCTGGTGCCAACTGCTGGCCAGGGATGGTACCGCATCCCTGGAGGACAGACTAACCCAGTGGATTTTTCTGGAACGACAGAAGTTCCAATTTAGCAAATTTGTAAATGGGAGCAAAATAACTCTCCCATTTCCCACTAACTTTAGCGTAGTGCCCATACTGAAAGTAAGGGGGCGCTAAAATATATAATATATATATAGTGTGTGTGTGTGTGTGTGAAAAATTGTGAGTGCTGCAATTAAAAAACATAAATATTCAGTTCATACAATTGTGTAACAAAAATTAATTGTGCTAACCCAAAAAGTGAATTTTTATAACTGCTCGTAGGCAAAAATACAATGATAAGCGATAGCCAATAAATGGCAAAAAATAAATCAGCGAGACGATATAAGAGAACAATGACCTGCCATCTTTTAAATGCTGCCCGAGCATGTATACCAGGGACGTGGAAGCAGACATCCCCTCCAACTATAAGGATGTGGCTTAATAGAGTTGAAAATCTGAACAGAATGGAGGATTTGGTTTGGACCTCAAGGCAAAAACGGAAGGTATATTTAGAAATATGGGCAGAGTGGAACACATTTAGATATTGGGAGGAGACAAGACTATATGTCCCTTAATATAGACCCTCTATTTGCAATCATTAAATCTAGAACCCAGGCCTGGGCGAGACTACCTCTGGGGGTTATGGGAAGAATCAATCTAATCAAGATGATTCTACTACCCAAAATCTTATACATGATATGGCACGCTCCCTTATATATCCCACTAAAGATATTCAAACAGATGGAGGCAATACTAAACTCTTTTGTATGGGGATCGGGCAGACATAAGCTAGCTTGGTCTGTACTTAAGAATCCCACGCTAGAGGGGGGATGCTCCCTGCCAGATATTCAGGACTACTATATAGCAGCACAACTGTCCCATTTATATCATTATAATAAAACTGAGTCGAGGAAATATGGATCGATGGTTTGCAACAAGCCGGGAAGTGTGTTCCACACTCCCTGCCAGGCGATATTCAGGAAGGGACAGGGAGGGTGTAGGACACCGCAGTTTGGAGCAGGCATGCTAGTACATCACCAAAAGATATGGGACATAGCCCTTAAAAAGCAAGAAAGGTCACATATCCACTCACACACGCCACTATGGGTTAATGGAGACATGCCCGAACTGACCTCAGTACCAGACTCACAGATCTGGGCCTCGTACGGGGTACTGTACCTCTCTCAGGTCCTAACAGAAAGTGGAATCAAGCCCTTCTCAGTGATGAGAAGGGAATTCTCCCTCCCACAACAATTTCTATTTAGATATCTACAGCTCAGACACGCACTCAGACAGCAAGTGGCATTAGTGGCGGTGGACCTGGGTGTTCCGCCGGTGCTGGATGTCATATTCGGGGCTGACTCGACCAAACTCATATCCAACTTGTACTATAGTATTAGACAGCGTAGGGTAAACAAGATAGTCCAGACAGCGAGAATACAGTGGGAGCAGGACGTGGGCCCTATTGAGACAGAGGATTGGGGGGAAATTCTGGAGGGCGTTAAAACCGCATCCCCCAAGCTATCTGACAGAATGACACAATTATATATAATCCACCGAGCTTACCTGACACCATTGAGATTGACAAAGTTCCAACCCACAAGGAGCACACTATGCCCCATGTGTCTATCGGAGGAAGGCACCTTCTTCCATTTGCTCTGGCAGTGCTCCGACATGCAGGCTTACTGGCTACAAGTGACGCAATTTCTACATGACAATATGGGATCACCAGTGGGAATGGACCCAAGATTGTGCCTACTGGGTTTAATACCAGACGTTGAGGTTGACAAATACCAGACCATATTTTTACAAGAATCATTATTTGTCGCAAGAAAAGTGGTAGCTAGGGCATGGCTGCAAGCAACGGCTCCATCCTTACGGGACTGGAAGAAGGAAATAAATGCGGTACTGCCCTATAGGAAAATGATATACAAACATAGGGGCCGCCCACAAAAATTTTCTAATGTTTGGGACCGTTGGCTGGAAGATGGGGAAACGTGTACCGTATAATCCGTGAGTGATAAGGGGAAGGCAGCGGGCGGAGGGAAAGAGAATGACTTCTGAATGTATGTAAATGTGATATGGGGTACCTCGTGTAAGATACAGATAAGTAGACTGTAATAAAGTTATGTATACCTACCCGGAACGTAATGCATTTGCGGATGACCTTGAATTTTGAACATATAAGTTGTAAAACAGGAGGAAATGTAACTCCTGTGATGTATAACCTGTACACCTTAAGCACATCTCAATAAACTTGACTTTTTATGGTTAAAAAAAGATATTGGGAGGAGGGAAAGGCCTTGATGGACGCGGATTGAGGGAGGGGTGGACGGGGGGGGACCTGATGGGGGGAGGAATTATGAGCTTTTTCTTCTTTTTGTATTTTTTGTCTCCCTTTTTTTTTTTTTTTTCTTTTCTTTTTGTGTTTGTTTTGTTTAGTTTGGGGGGGTTATAGGGGAGGTAAGGCAGGAGGAACAGATTAGGTGCCCCAAGCCCGACGAGATATGGATCTCCCGTCGGACAGGTGGCAAAAGGGAAGGAGGGCAAAATGGTATTAGGGGAGCGGATCAACAAAAGTAGATTTGGGGTAGCAGGGAAGGAACAAGTATAGGAAGAGAGATAATGTAACATATTATGAGCCTCTTTTCTTCCCCCAAAAGAGATCCACCTCCCCTTTACTTTTTGTTTTTACTTTTATTATTTGAATTGTTATGAAGATAATACTGTTACTTATGTATCGACTGATTTAAACCAGAGGAATGCCTCCTAGGTTTCTGTATACTCTTGCTTTGCTAAAAAAAACAATAAAAGAAGATTGAAAGAAAAAAAAATAAAAAAATAAATAAAAATAAAATAAATGAAACTAATGAAGAAACCATTCAGTCCATAAATTGCTTAGGTGGAGCTACAGTGTCTGATGTCACCATGCACCAGCTGGTCTGTCTTGAGCCGCGGCTGTGTTTTTGAAATCTGTTGAATATCAGTATCGTTGTTTAGAAATAAAGCCTTAAACTTAGTACTGCACAATGAAGTCTCTTCTTTAGCCCTCCTAAATCGACCTTGGGAGTGAACTTTGCCTTGTCAAAACCTATGAGGAATATCGCAGCAGGGGAACAGCAGTAGCAAGAGGAGAGGTCAGAGGAACCTGTGGATATACCGTCCCTGGCTAACTGATCCCTATTGTATAAGCCCATATGATCTCTATAACCTGAGATCCGACATATTTGGTAAGTGGCGTTGATTGTTTAATGGACAGAACATGCGATTAACCTTCTGTCAAGCTGTTTGTTTTTACTGGTCTGCAAAGCAATTTATGGACTGAATGGTTTCTTCATTAGTTTAATTTTTTTTTTGCTATTTACTGGCAATCACTTATTGTATTTTTGCCTATAGTTATAAGTTCACTTTTTGGGTTACTGCAATAATTTTTGTTGCACAGTAAGTGCTTCATGGGCAGTGCATCACCAAGCCTCAATGACTCAGATTTGCAAGGCCGCAACTTGTGGTCAGTGCATACAATTACTAGATTCTATCAGGTGGATGTAAGACAGCAAAGGGATGCTGCCTTTGGGCGCAGTGTACTGCAGGCAGCAGTATAGGTCCTTGAGTCTGATGGCGGCCTGCTTTTATTCGTGTCTCCCTCCCCTCAGAAGGCATTGCTTTGGGATATCGCACATAGTAATAACTATGGCTGCTCTGTGTCCCGTGATGTACGATAAATAAAATATGATTTTTATAACAGCTTACCTGTAAAATCATTTTTCTTGGAGTACACCACAGGACACAGAGCTCCCTCCCCTCTTATTGGGATACTTATTGCTTGGCTGCAAAAACTGAGGTACTCCCTGGATGGAAGGGGGTTATCTAGGGAGGGACTTCCTGTCTTTGATTGCACCAGTGTCCATCACCTGACGGTGGCCTATAACTCACATAGTAATTACTATGGCTGCTCTGTGTCCTGTGATGTACTCTCTAAGAAAAATATTTTACAGATAAACTGTTATAAAAATCCTATTTTATCTTCTTGTGGTTTTTTTTTTTTTTTTTTTTTTTTTATATAGGTGTTGGTACCGTGAGGAATAATTTTAGGGGTTTGGCAAGGATAATATATATTTTTTTTTTTACTTGAGGTAAATAAGTGGGAAGATATTGGTGCCCTGGCATGAGTGTGAGTGCATGTACATGTAATAACTGCATTCCACAGTTGCATAGAAAAACATCACCTGTTATTCATCAAATGAGACTCCTTATTATAAAATGGTGCGTCATAAAAAAATGTAATTAAAATCAAAGGAAAGCTTCATGCAGGTCACATGGTGGAATTCCCATGTTACACTAATTCTGGATACCTGTAATTGTTGGGAGTCTCCATAAGGACTAAAAATAACACTTCTTTAATCAGGAGTCTCGTCATCGTGTGCTATTGCAGAAACCAGCAAGAAGTGAATGAGTTCAGTCTGCCCAAAAGGTTGCTGTGTGTAAGGATATGGGTAGCGTGGTACAACTATCCATAGAATACTTTACTTCTTTAACCCCTTCCCACCCTCTCCAGCATCCTTTTAAAAAGTTTGGAACACCCGTGGGGTGGGAAGTATTGACGATCTTGTGACCCCCCCCCCAATCACAGGGGTCACATGGTCGAAAGCTGGTCCCGTTAGCTACTGATCTTTAGCCCAGCGTGCATGAAGCCTTGGTTTCTTTGTCCAGCTACAGTCTACAAATGGTCCAGAATGACCTGCGCTCAGAGGAGGCAGGTTTAATAATAATAATGGGCCTTAGTAAATTTAAAGGCATACTTGCCAACTGTCCCGTTTTTAAAGGGACAGTCCCGTCAAATAGGACCTAGTCCCGGCTAATTTAGCCTGCCGGGACTTGTCCCGGCTAGTGGGGAAGGCAGGTGCGGCAGTATGTTTATATATCTCCCTGCAGTCCCCGGCTGCCTGGTCCTGACACACACATTGCAGAGTGAGACGGAGTGAACTGAGCCCGCCCCCCTCCTCCTCCTGCTGTGTGATGTTTCCTGTATACACAGAGGAGGAGGGGGAGGAGAAGGAGGCTCACCACGCTGCTGCCGAGAAAAGCTGCTCGTCTGACAAGATGACACATGTCCTGATGCAAAGTAAGTGAGCCTTCCAGAGGGGGAGGGAGGGGGTCATGCCTACAGGTTACAGTTTACTGTGAGTAATTTTGGGGGAAAGGATATGTTCTAGGGGGCACTTTATGATGTATGCTGCAAGGGGGATTGGATATGAAATCTACCCCCTTAGCACATATTCCTCCCCCCAAATTAAAGCTGCCTTCTGCCACAGAGGGGGTGGCCCTTAGCATCCCAGAAGAGATGTGGCAAATTGCTCCAGGTGCCCATACTAATGCCCCCTTTCCAGGCAAGTTAGCAAAGTGTGGGTTCCAGGTCACAGGTCCAGGTTCACACTGAAAAACACAGGAACACGCTGTGCGTTCTGTGCAATTTCAGCCCAATTATGTCCGCACACTCTCTGACCATCTCCTATACCATGTCTGCAGTCTCTAACTAAGGATGAGTTCCAGCGTTTTCACACAGCCCATGTGCAGAGCCCACCAGGAAGTCAGCACTGCGCTAATCACAGGCAGTGAGTCATAGGTGTACAAGGCAGGAGGCGTGCTGATACTTGTAGTCCTTTATATTGGACCTTCCCTTACCCTAAGGACTTCCTCTCCCCTCTTACACAATCACAAAGGTTGTATCAATTTCCTGTAATTCTCTCTTTATTGAGTAGACCCTATAATCCAGTGGTCTCAAAGTACCGGCCCGCGGACCAGTTATAAATGGCCCGCAGGCAGGGTGGAAGTGGGGGGAGTAGATTTCCTTCACATGCAGAGTAGCGCAGGAAGCGTCTGTCATAAGTTCACTTCTCTGTCTCACGCTGCGGCTGCTCCCCGCCCCCCGGCGCCCCCCTTCTCTCTTCTCGTCCATCCCTATTTGCTTGTGATATCACCTGGGATGGACGAGAAGAGAGGGGGGCCCGCCGGGGGGAGGGGAGCAGCCGCAGCGCGAGGCAGAGAATCGAACATATGACAGACGCTTCCTGCGCTACTCTGCATGTGAAGAAAAAAAGAAAAACAAGTAAATGCTGACATGTACACTGATTGTGCCCCATGTGCTCTGTTTGTTCCCCATGTACCCCGATTGTGACCTCATGTTCCCCATGTGCCTTAATGTCCCCCATGTACCCTGATTGTACCCCGATTGTGCCCCCATGTACCCTGATGTGCCCCATGTACGTGCCCTCATGTACCCTGTTTGTACCCTGAATGTGCCCCATGTACCCTGATGTGCTCCGATGCGCCCCATGTGCTCTGATGCGCCCCATGTACCCTAATGTGCCCCGATTGTGCTCTGATGTGCCCCATGTACCCTGATGTGCCGGGCTCTGTACCCTGATGTGCCGGGCTCTGTGCCCTGTCGTGCCGTGTCCTGTGCCCTGATGTGCCAGGCTCTGTACCCTGATGTGCGCTGTGCCCTGTACCCTAATGTGCTGGGCTCTGTGACCTAATGTGCTGTGCCCTGATGGTGAGTGGTCAGTGTGCAGTGGTCGGTGTGCAGTGAATTGGTCATCGTGTAGTGCAGTGGTCAGTGTGCAGTGGTCGGTGTGCAGTGTAGTGGTCAGGGTTAATAATGCATCCACTGACACCAGTGCTGGGGGTAAAAATGCATCCACTTACAGCAGTGCTGGTGGTAATAATGCGCTCGCTGACACCAGTGCTGGGGGTTAATAATGTGTTCACTGACACCAGTACTGTTGTTTTTGAAGTTTGAAAGTTTGCATGCGGCCCCCCATGGCATATGAAAACTTTTCTTGTGGCCCTCAGGTAATTTGAGTTTGAGACCCCTGCTATAATCTGATAAGTAGGCGAAGATTATGCAGAGTGGGTGGAGCTTCGGGGAAGTGAGTGTGGTAATTAATTAATAGCTGTGCTGCAAAGTGTCCCTGGATTTTTTTTTCAAATGTTGGCAACTATGTAAAGGCAGAAAATGGGGTTGCCATCCAGCCCTAGTCCGGGTTTTGAATCGTGTATCTGGGTTTCAGACTGCCTAAAACTTAGACATATTATTCAGACAGACTGTGGCTTCCCAACATAGGTGTGGGCACACCCTAATCACCTCATGTAGTGCAGATTCCCCGTACTGCCCAGGTCCCCCCCTCTACTCAGAGCTGTGGGCAGGTTCCGGATGGTGAGAGAGCGGGAAGGGGCCTGTAAATTTGTCATTTACTCGCCCCTTCCTTTTCTGGATGAACACACTGAGTGATCGGTACCGATCAGTTTTTTTTAGTATGTGTGTGTGTGTGTACACAGACACATGCACATGTGTTTGGGGGTGCACACCTATGCAAGTACCACAACTGACAAATGCACAGGCGTGCTCGCGGTCCGGTAGAACAGAAAGGACTCCATGTGCTCCTCCCACCCATACTCCAATCCCTGGCATGCTGCGCCTCAGAAAATGGATGTGCGGGCTAGAAATTTGAAGCCCAGTAGTCTCTCTGCAGATACATCGTGGATGAAAGATGTCGATGCCTGAGCCTCCATCCTTAGGGGAGCATGGTCACCATCCACTGTCCTGTAACTGAAATCTCCCCCTCCCTTTTTCTCTTACCTCTGAGTGCACTAAGGAAGGTTGGCTTTTGGGAACCCTTATTTAAGGGGGAATGCTGGGAACTCTGAAGCAAGTGGGGGGGGGGGCTTTGGTGAGCAGAGACCCCCTTACATCAGAGTTCCCCCTTTAAAAAAAACATACTGCAGTTTAAATCTCTGCATTAAAGCAGAATATTGAAGCAAAGGCTTTTTGTGTCATTTTATCGTTTTAATAGACTTTTTTCAGTTTTATCTTGTTATTTCTGGCTGAAATGTCATAATCATCCTTTTGCATGTTGGGTCTTGTGGTTTTCTAGTTAGGGGTGTTCAGCTTTATGTACTTCCCTTTTCATTTCTGGATGTTGGTTTAGTCCAGATGTATTATAAATACAGTGGGGAAGTCCCTTTTGTATATTTGCAGATCCTACTACTGCCATATGAGAATAGGCTTTATACTTTTTTTTTTTTTTTTTTTTCTGGGTCATGTGCTTGTAAAATCCATTAAGGTGGGAAGTTATATTTATTCTCTAAAGCGCTGTACTTTTGTTAGGCTATACACAATTCAGATAGTGTGCATTTTTTTTTCCAGTTTCATTCATTTGTTCTTTTATAAAATGTATCTATTTTTAAAAGTGTTTGTCAAAATCGGTTGTAAAATACTTCCTTCATGTGACAGGCAACAGTCGCACTAGTCGCGCACTGAAATGATCCATTTTAGCGTGCAGGTTGGTGTCCATTGTGTGGGGGGCGCGGTGCAATAGCAATTTTACAGCCCAATGCAATGTTTAACTTTTTTCTTTCTTTTTTCTAACTTTAATTGGTAAAATTACATTTCATTCTTGTCTATCTACCACAGTGGAGCGGTCAGTCACTTATGTATGATAAATATTCAAGCTTCAAGTGTATATTTAGCTTTGTTTTCTAATTGTGGCAAAGTATGGTTCGATTTTATTTTCTGGTTGATGCAATGCAATCATAACGATCAAATCCACAAACGATCCAATAGCCATAACTTCCCATTTTGTTAGATTTTTCTTTTTTTTTTTTTTTTACCTTTAGATTGAACCTAATTTAAACTGAGTCGACTGGACAGGGCGAGAAATTATTCGTTTTGCATCGATTGGCAGCAGGGTTGCCAACCTCCCGTAGCATTTTTTTACTGGCAATCTGAGAAATTACAGAAGTCCTATTGAAAACTAACACAGTGAATATTTGAAGTATAAACCTGATATGGAAACACTGACAATACCTAGAACAAAAGTAATTTGCTTGATTTACACTTAAAAAGTCAACACCGCATGACATTATCAGCCCCTGATATTTACTGGCCGTTGGCAATTGATTTTTACAAACTGTTAGTTAATTTACTGGCAGTTGGCAACCCTGACTGGCAGCCGTGTGGCACTTGGTTCATGAATACTGTTGTATTACGATTGATCGGATTATGAAATTACATAGTGGAAACAGATGCAATCAATAAGTCATGACTGTATCTTAACTGTCGATCGAAATCAGCTTACCTGTGTGTGAAATATTAATTCAATGGGTTGTTGATGATAATAGATTAATTACTCCTCGGAATTCATTGATCAGAAAATAAATTGATCATTTATCCAAAGCGTGTATGAGCACCATTACTTAAAGCGGGGGTTCACCCTAAAAAAAAAAAAAAATTCTACCATGTCATCCAGCATACTAGCGTGAGCTACAGTATGCCTTTATTTTATTTTTTTGCGCCGTATTCACATTTTAATCTCGTAGTTAAGTTTCAGACTCCCCGCGAGGAGTAGGCGTTCCTATGCAGAGGGGAACATGATTGACGGCGGGCTATGGCGCGTCACGCTTCCCGAAAATAGCCGAAATAGGACTTGGCTCTTCACGGCGCCTGCGCAGTCAGCTCCTAGTCTGTGCGCAGGCGCCGTATAGCGCCGTGAAGAGCCGAGTCCTACTCCGGCTAATTTCGGGAAGCGTGACGCGCCATAGCCGGCCGTCAATCATGTTCCCTCTGCGTAGGAACGCCCATTCCCCGCGGGGAGTCTGAAACTTAACTACGGGATTAAACTGTGAGTACGGCGGAAAAAAATAAAATAAAGGCATACTGTAGCTCACGCTAGTATACTGGATTTCATGGTAGAAACTTGTTATTTAGGGTGAACCACCGCTTTAAGTTACAAGATCTCTAATGTATACCGCTACAAGAAAAAGTATTGTCCAGTGGCAAAAAAATTGACTTGAGAAAAAAACTTGCGTAGCTATCAATCAAAAAGCTGCAATGCATTGTTGTAGAGGAGGCCAGCTATATTCTTATATAGCCTAAAATATTTTAGGGTTAAGTAGATAGTCCATTACATACTGTATAGTACTTTGTGGTTATAAAGCTCAGTTCTGTGGAATACTCCATCTTGCACGAGAAGTGTAACTTTCATAACGGAGAAGTAGGAAGGGGATTCAGTGACTTGTAACACAAGCAAAATACTAATAGTCATGAGTTGAATCAAATTTGCATTGCACTGCAACTGTTATTTTCACATGTGAATCCCCTCAATGAATCTGCATTTGAAGACCTATCATAATGAAACCCACTTTATTTTTAAAGATCAGTCACACCTTATTCCTTTGAGAGAGAACCATGTGTTTTTCATGTGCTCTTCCAGCTGGTGGCCATCTCATCTGTTGGTCCTACAACCCCCTAGTACATTTTCAAGGGGGTTCAGGTGAAAAACACATACAGTAACAAGGAGTCCTCCGGGCCTGACAACAGAGCCACAAAAAAAGCAAAGTGTACTGCAGGAGCCACTGGTAGCTTGAACCTATTTCCCACCTCAGACACACAGCCAGGCACACAGCATTTTTGCCATTCTTCCTCTGGCTCGAAAGATCAGTCTAAAGATACATTTTTATGGCTTTTATTAAAACCGTAGGGGGAAAGGGATCATGGGATGCCCTAGAACTGCAACAGCTGTAGGACTTGCTCAGTACAAAATGTAAACTGTACTGTATTGCACAATTCTCTGACGCACTGCAATCTCATGACTGTATTGCACAACTCCTGGCTATACTGGACCTGCAAAAAGAAATGTATAGCAAGCATGAAAGAAACCTTGCTCTGATCTGTCAAGCCCACTGTGAAAAGTTTAGAAAACGGCAAAACCCAAATCTAGGTGCTCCAAGGCTCAGGATGTCCTTCCTACATCCAAAAACTGTGTCCTGAGTACTAAAACGAAAGCGCCTTGTGCACAGCATTATCAAAAAATGACAGACATATTTATATATTTTTTTATATATATATATATATATATGTATGTATATATGTGTATGTATATATATATATTGTGACAGGAAGTCAGGTAAATCTGTGGGTGTTGTCACTGACGGGACATACATTTCTGCCTTGTTTAGACGATACACAGATTGTTATCGGGCGTCGGCTACAAACGTAGTCCGAGGAAGGCTAGAGGCTGTTAGAAAACTTCAGCTGTTAAGAATGAAGCAATCAAGGCCTTTATAAGTAGCCAGAGGGTTACCACTTGGTTGCTGCATCACTCCTAAGGCTGTGTGAGTAGGAGAGCAGTGCCAGAAAGTCTCCTGATGAGGTGAGGAGACCATTGACTTTTTCCTGTGTTATCAATGTCAAAAGACTACTGTTTGTGCTGTATGACCAGCATTGTCTGCCCAGCGCTAGGCTGAGCCAGACTCCTTAGATAGGTTCCTGTGTGGAAGGTAGACACCCAGAGTGGCTAGGATTTATTTTATATTTGATTTTGTTTATGCTGTTTGGATGCTTGCAATTATTTTCCAGCAAGATGGAAAAATAAACCCAAAACTTTATTTTTCAACTGTCTTCGACTGCCAGTCTGTATAAAATCAGTGTGTGGTGAACCCAAGCAAGGGGTCACACACCCCGCTACCGAGCTAACCCCTCACAAAATATATATATATATATATATATATATATATATATATATATATATAACACACACACATTAGATAAAAGGAGAATGGAGTCCACTCCCACCAATCAAGTGATGTCATTGATTAGAATAAACAAATATCGCTGTGAGTGTGTGCTTCCTGGAAAGTGCAAGCCATATCGTAAACATTTTTCAATAAATATACTGGATAAAAATGTATCTAAAGAAAGGGACATATGATAGATTTGGATTAAATGTAGTATAAGAGCATATGGGTTGCACTTCCTAAGAACCACACACCCACATCGAGTTTCTTGCTTATTCCAATCAATGACATCACTTGATTGGTGGGAGTGGACTTTAATGTCCTTTTATCTAATGTGTATCTATATGTTGTGTCTGTCATTTTTTGATTAATGCTGTGAACAAAGCTTGTGCCGAAACGCGTCAGTACTGATCGTGGCCTGTCATCCCTTGGGAGATCAAAGCACCCCACTGTCAATTCTCCTCTGTAGGGAAACGGGGTGAATTATTCAGCCACAAAATATTTAGGCTTCTTTACACCAGCTTCCTTCTGGCTCAGCGCAGGCTGGCTGGGCAAATGTTCTTCAGTAGGCCCCCCAGCTGAGCCTAGCTGGGACCTCCAATGTCTTTACAAGGGCTCCTCCTCCTGCACAGGGATTTCCACCTGCTGGACTGATTTCAAGAACTCTACTCTCTGCTGCCAGGCCTCAGACAACTTATGGGCTCTCCCTCCTCCTTCTGGGCACAACTCCCTAGGAATTGTTCGGAGTTCCATAAATGTTTAGGTCAGAGGCATATCTAGTGAAAATGGCGCCTATGGCAAGCACTGAAACTGCGCCCCTGTTGAAACATTTGAAGCCCATCTTTCAGATAATCTTAACAAAAAAAAACAGCTAACAAAACTAGTGATATTTATCATCCCTTGTGATACCTTGGGTAGTGACATATCCTCTTTTTGGAGAAATCTGGGGTTTATTAGACCCCTGGTCCCTCCTCTGCCCCCCAAGGCCAGGTAAATGCAGAACCAATACTGGAAGTGATGAAATCTTCATCACTTAAGGGCTCAGTTTTCACAGAGGGAGAAACTGATGTTCCTCCTTCTTTGTGCGCTGCCAATCCGACGAGACGGAATGGGAGAGCCTGGGAGAACAGGGGAGGGCTGTGGCTGAACGCAGCAGGGATAGAGCTGCCATTGTCCATTAGCAAAGGTGCTGAAAAGAAGATCCTGCCTATGCTCGGGAGGAGAGAAGAAGAGACCCTCAGACCCTGGTAAATGCCATGATGCCCAGCCACTCATCAGCGCCCCCTTCATATGGCGCCCATGGCACTTGCCATGGCTGCCATACCCTAGATACGCCACTGGTTTAGGTTGCCTGTCCTGCTCTCCCTCCCCCTATGTTTCCAGAACATTCTAGAAGACTGGGGGAGTAGCTGAGCAGCCCAAAGCAGTCAACCCCTGCTGCACTCTTCTTCACTCTACTCTGAACTAGGAGGATGTTGCACTGCAAATTCTATTTTCATTGATTCATTCGCAGTACATGCTGCTGATGTTGACTCTTCATTGCTAGAACCTTTCATCAAACTGCAGAGCGATCTAGTTGCCCAAGCAGGATTTATGCTAGATAACCCTTATATTCAGTTAAACCGTGCAATTTTTAGGAAGTTTCCTTCACTTTGAGAAAAGAGAACTATTTATAAGGAATTTCTCACATCCTACTCTCTAGAATCGTGCTTCATTCGGGTGAGTAATTCATTAACACAAATGTGCAGCCGCCTGAACATAGTAAACAGAGATAATCTTCACTTGCTGCAATGGAACCTGGTATAAAATAACTTGCATCTGTTCACCAAACCCAAGTCATGTTTGGGGCTCTTTCACACAGTTAGCCAGCGGGGTTGGTAAAGTCGGGTGGCTGAGTTGCTGTTTAACATTACAGCCTGATTGAGCTGTACACGTCGTGGCAGCAATACTTTGTATAGCGCTGCAGTATTTTTTTAATTGGACTGCAGAGATTGACAGGGGACACTGCCTGTTAAATTTGCCCATTGAGATCAAAGGGGCCGCACCGGAACTGAAAGCCAAATTCTTGGCTCGCAGTTGCAGTGCAGTCCCGTAATGTAAAATTGCCATTCAGCAATAAGGCTTAACTGTACTGTAAATATCTCCTAAACCTGCACCATTAAGGGGATATTTACTTCTGTAGCAGCTGGTAACGACACAATCGCATGCGCTCCTAAAGGTACTGCATCCCCGTGATGTTCCTACTGAGTTCTGTGCTGTAAACGGTGACTCCCATGCGCATGCCCATTAACCCAGAAAGAAGACTGGGTGAAGATGGAAGCCCCGTCAACGAGTGTTGCCAACTTACCAGATTGAAATTTACTGACACAACACCCAAAATTTACTGGCACAGCCAAGTTTTTACTGGCAGTTATAAAATTAAAATTTTAAGTGCAAATTCCAGTATTTATGCTACAAATCAGTACAATATCCAAGTAGCAATGCAATTTAAGGTAGATATTAAGGCAAAGGGCATATTTCTTATTTATTGTTTTCCGATATAGTAAGTACGTAGCTAAAAAACAGGACTCAGGAGAGCAAGAAATTCGAATGGAGGATGTACTCATGAAATTGACTCACACAGTGATGCTGACAGCAGTGTGCAGCAGCACAGATTATGATGACTTCTCACCGACATGACATGGCCTCTCCTGAGTCACAGTGACAGTCTCTCTCAATGCCAGGTGGTCCCTCCAGTCCAAACAGCACTGACAGTCCCGCTCCTGGCTTGCCTTACTCCTGTTCTGCAGACCATAACAAAAGGCTCTGGCCGCTCGGCTCCCTTGCACCATGACCTCACACAAAACGCTCAGACACCACTTCCACCAGACCTATCCCCTCACCGGCACTGCCCAAACACACTGTAGCAGGCACTTGGATGGTCTCAGCCGGCTCCGAATCCGAGCTGCCTATGCACCGTTCCGAGCCGAGTGCCACAGCCATATTTTTTACTGGCAACCTTTGCCTCTTACTGGCAGGAGAAAAGTGGCTGGCTGGCGGTTGGCAACACCACTGTCAACAGTGACAGCGCGTTGCTGGAGGGCTTTGTTTTATGTTGAGTTTCACATAATGTACTAATATGTGATGTATACTGGCACATTATAACTTTGCCTTGCAGGGGAAAAGTGTTTTTTTTTTTTTTTATCTTCCAGTTTTTAATACCGGTTTTAGGAAGGGAAAAAAAAAAAACACAGGTGTCAGGAGGCAGCTGTATTGCCTCCTGAACGCGTGTCATCTGTTGCTCTACAAATCAGAGGGTGGTAAGCACTGCCACCTGTCTGAAAGGAACCTAAATCTGAACTCCAGGCAGACATAAAAAATGCTGTTTAACCACTTCAGCCCCGGAAGAATTTACCCCCTTCCTGACCACAGCACTTTTTGCAATTCGGCACTGCGTCGCTTTAACTGACAATTGCGCAGTCGTGCGACGTTGCACCCAAACATAATTGACGTCCTTTTTTCCCCCCCCACAAATAGAGCTTTCTTTTGGTGGTATTTGATCACCTCTATGTGTGTGTGTGTGTGTGTGTGTGTGTTTGTTTGTTTGTTTGTTTGTTTGTTTTTTTGTTTTTGTTTTTTTTTAATCGAGACTGCAACATTATGGCAGACACATTGGACACTTTTTGACACATTTTTGGGACCATTGTAATTTATACAGCGATCAGTGCTATAATAATGCACTGATTACTGTGTAAATGACACTGGCAGGGAAATGCCTTGTTTACATAGGCATCTCCCCGTTCTGCCTCTCCTGACTTCAATCTCGGGCTACTCCCATTTGCCTGCCCGTGCCATTCTGCCGACGTATATCAGCGTGTGGCGGTCGGGAAGTGGTTAATGCAGCTCTGCATTTATTAATATATTTGTTGTAAAAAAATAAAAAGAAAAAAAGTTAGAGGGTTAATTTTCCATTGGGGACACTAGTTCTGGTGACCTGGGGTCCCCAAGGGGTTTCTTCTCACTTCCTGTTTTGTCTATGGGACAGGAAGTGAAGGGAAATCTCCCCAATGGGACACAGATGGAAAAAAATAAACTGACAGGGGTTATAACCCTTCCTTGCTGTATTAAAAAAAAAAAAAAAAAAAAAAAGTTGTAAACTGCGTTACAATAAATGACCTACATCCTATATATTAATAGCAAATTTCCTATTTACAAGCCTAATGTGCAAGTGGAAATCTTTTTTTCCTGGTAATGAAACTTGGACAGGAGGAAAAGAAGATTGTAAGTGGGGCCAGGGGTGGAAAGGGTTTAGAAAAGGTGCCAATAACTAGCACTGCATGAATAGCTATCATTAATATTTCTTGTCGCTCTAAGATGAGAGCTTAAAATGAATACTTTTTAAAGTTCACACATTTTAGAATTGCTTTTTGTCTTGTAGGACTCGTTAAGATGGTGAGGTTGGTATGTATTGCTGCTGTCAAGGTTTTCTAACTATCCACAATTTTGCACGTGGAGATGAATTCGCACCCACGACGCATCCGTCTTAAGCCATGGCTGGTAGCACAGGTGGACAGTGGGAACTATCCAGGCCTACACTGGGAAGATCGGGACCACAAGCTATTCCGCATTCCATGGCGTCATGCAACACGTCACATACCAATGCAAGACGATGAGAACACCATATTTAAGGTGGGTACAGTATAACCCCTCAATGGCCTTCCAGTCAAAGGATGCAAAAAGTGACATACCTTCATATGAATCTAGAATGTTCCTTATAGATCTTTTTTCTAACATGCAATATATCTTAAAAAAAATCTGTTTTCCAAGCTACAACCAGGAAACATGTAATGGCTGTGTTTTTCAGAGCTAGATAAATACTCCTACTTTATAAAGAAAGAAAACTATAACCCTATGCACAAATTTTGTTTCAATGCATTTGTAATGGCGTGGGCTCCCCCCCCCCCCCCCCCCCCCCCAAGACCATTCCAGGCAGATTTTGAGAGGAAACCCTATGCCAAAGAAATAAAAAGAAAATTGTGTGGGGGTCCCCCCTCAAAATCCGTATCGAAACCTTATCCGAGCATGCAGGTCTGGAAAAGGGGGGAAACGGGCGAGCACCCAATGCCCCCCCCCCCACCATACCAGGTGTTATGACCCTGACAGTGAGAGGACTCTATATGAGATTAGACCGCAGCTGTAGAGGCTTATCAGAAATGAACCACCAGATCACTCTCACTGAACAATAAGAGTTTGGGGTTATATCATCATATCCTCAGTGGAACAAAACACAAGAGTAATAGCTTAATTCCTCTTAAGCTTAACTAATGAGAACAATCTGGATACTACAAGTATAAGTCTTTGTCTAAGTAGATTCAACAATCAGGATAGTAGTATTACATGTAGGATATCTCCACACTGGTACCAATAGAGTGAAATATGTCTGCTGTATCTGGTGCTAGTATATAATAACAAGTATAAGGTAAGAGACACAGTTCTGGAATATACTAGGAATCAATGTTATTGTAATAGCTGGGTTCAAGTATACTTGCGGTTTTAGGAGGTAGTCTGTACCGGAATGTCTGCACAGGTGGTGGTGGTATCTATATACAGCAGTAGTTTGGTATTTAAATATACTTGCAGTTCAGGAGGTAATCTATACCAGGGAGTCCGCACAGGTGGTGATGGTATCCAGCAGGATAGTGAAACACAGGAGACTTTGGAGGAGTAAGTAGTGGAGAGAGGTGCTACAGCGAGTCTGTAGCTTGTCCAGGGTTTCCCAGATGGCGGCAGGGTCCAACAGGAATATCCGAACACCCTGCCGCCATCCCCGGGAGTTTAAATAGCCCGGGCAGTGGCTGAGCTGAGCGCCGCACGTTGGAACGCACTTCCGCGTTCCAACGTGGAGCGCAGACGTCCGCGCACCGGAAGTGACGCGGACGTGTATCTGAATGGAGCGCAACTGTCATAAGTGACAAGTCTGCGCTCCATGAGGAGGAAGTAACGCTGACGGCGTTACATACCCCCCTCCTCAAGGGGGCACCTCCGGAGCGCCCAGTGAGACATGGTTTATCAGGATATTTATGATGAAACTGCTTAATGAGCCGAGGAGCATGAATATTTGAAGAACATTCCCAGGAATCATCTGTGGGAGAATAGCCTTTCCAACGAATCAAATATTGAATAGAGGATCCTCTTTTCCTAGAATCAAGAATCTTCTCTACCTGATATTCAGTTTCACCAAAAACTTGAATTGGAGGAGGAGGTTGTGGATCTCTATTTGGAAAAGGGTTAGATTTATAAGGCTTGATTAGTGAAACATGAAAAGATGGATGAATCTTCCAATCTGGAGGTAGAAGTAATCTAACAGCATTTTTATTTATTACATGAGAAATTGAGAAAGGTCCTGTATATTGACGACCAAGCTTTTTTGAAGGAATATTAAGTCGTAAATTCCGAGTGGATAACCATACCAAATCTCCAATTTTGTATGGAGGTGATATTGTTCTATGAGAGTCGTAATATTTCTTTTGTCTAATTTGAGCAGTCTTTAGATTAGAACGAAGAGTGTTTAGAGTGTTTTTTATGGTTGATAAGAAATTCTCAACAGCCGGAACATTACTTGGAGAAAAAGTAGAAGGTAAACTATTAGGATGAAACCCATAATTTGCGTAAAAGGGTGAAAACTGAGAAGATGAATTGGAAGCATTGTTATATGCAAACTCTGCATGTGGAAGTAAGTCAACCCAGTCATCTTGAAGATGGGTGCAATAACAGCGCAAATATTGCTCAAGAGTTTGGTTAACACGTTCCGTTTGCCCATTTGTTTGGGGATGATAAGCAGTAGATCTACGATGATCTATTTGTAAGGTTTAGCAAAGGGCTCTCCAAAACTTGGAAATAAACTGTGACCCACGATCCGAAATGATTTGGGATGGAAGGCCATGCAATTTAAGAATATTAGATAAAAAAGCCCTTGCTGTTTCTTGAGAAGTAGGTAACTTTTTCAAAGGTACAAAGTGGGCCATCTTGGTTAATATGTCAACAGTGACCATGATGGTGTTAAATCCATTTGATCTAGGAAGGTCTACTATGAAATCCATGGATATAACATCCCAAGGTCTGTCAGGTATTGGGATGGAGGTTAATAACCCATAGGGTGGTTTCCTCGAATGTTTGTTGATTGCACAAGTGTGGCAAGAACTCACATAGTCATGAACAGTCTTTGTCATATGGGGCCACCAATAACTTCTCTTCAGTAAAAGAATGGTTTTACTAATACCAGGATGACCTGCAAGTGGGGCATCGTGGAGTTGTTTTAATAGTGTGAGTTGTAAACTTGGTGGAACGTAGATCTTGTCGTTGAAAGTAAATAGTCCATTAGACTGCTGTTGTAGACCTTTAGGGAGTTGAGATTTATCTTTAGAAAGAGTTTGAATGAGCAATTTATCGAATGTCAAAGTTGTTCCAATAATTCGGTTGGAAGGAATAATGGAAAGTGGTGGAATGTCCATGGATTGATCTTCATTCATACGAGATAGAGAATCTGCTTTGATATTTTGAGTACCGGGGAGGTATGAAATGACAAAATCAAAACGATCAAAAAATAAACTCCATCTGACTTGACGGGCAGAAAGAGTTTTACAAGTTTTGAGATGCTGTAAATTACGATGGTCAGTGAGGATAGTGATAGGGTGTGTAGAACCCTCCAGAAGGTGTCTCCAGTTTGCGAGAGCGTCCTTTATTGCTAACAGTTCCTTTTCTCCAATCGGATAGTTTTTTTCAGCTGGTGATAAAGTTCTGGAATAAAAGGCAACAGGATGTAGTGGATGTGATAATGTGGGTCGTTGGGAAAGTACAGCACCCAAGGCAAAATGTGAAGCATCAACTTCCAACGTAAAATGAAACATTGGATTGGGGAGTTGGAGAATGGGAGCTGAAGAGTAACTAAGCTTAAGTGTTTCAAATGATTTCTGTGCTTCCTTGGACCAAATGAAAGGTATCTTAGAACTGGTTAGACTAGTAAGTGGTCTCACAATTGATGAGAAATTTTTAATGAATTTTCTATAATAATTAGAGAATCCAAGGAATCTCTGAAGGGCCTTTCTGGTCTGGGGAGAAGGCCAAGACAAAATGCAATCCACTTTAGTATGGTCCATCTGAACTCCATCTGGAGTGATCTGATAACCAAGAAAGGAGATAGTAGTCTGACTGAAGACGCACTTCTCAAGTTTTGCGTATAGAGAGTGAATTCTGAGTCTCTCCAGAATCCAACGCACATGTTTGTGATGTTCCTCGAGAGTATCAGAATAAATTAATATGTCATCTAAGTAGATAACAACACAAATGTCAAGCAGATCATGAAAAATATCGTTAATAAACCACTGAAAAGTTGCTGGGGCATTACATAAACCGAAAGGCATTACACAGTACTCGAAAAGCCCGTATCGAGTTTTAAAAGCAGTTTTCCACTCATCTCCAGAGCGAATCCTTATAAGATTATAAGCACCTCTAAGGTCCAGCTTTGTGTAGATCCTAGCTGTCTGTAACCTTTCAATAAGCTCTGGAATGAGTGGTAATGGATATCTATTCTTTACTGTGATGTTATTGAGGGATCGATAATCTATTATCGGTCGAAGTGATCCATCCTTATTTTTTACAAAAAATAGAGCTGCACTGGCAGAAGAAGTGGAGGGCCTTATAAATCCTTTTTTAAGGTTCTCATCCAAGTAATCTTTTAGGTGTATAAGCTCTGGTTGAGAAAGGGGGTAGATCCGAGCAGTAGGGATAGGACTGTCAGGAATTAAGTCAATAGGACAATCGTAAATCCTATGTGGAGGGAGTTTCTCCGCGTTAGTCTTACTGAACACATCAGCAAAATCTTGTAAGTAATCTGGTAAATTAGTAGGATGAATCTCTGAGAAGGAGATGATACATGGAGGATGACAAAATTCTGTACAGTAAGTAGACTGTAAAGAAAGAGATCTTGTGGGCCAAAGAATAGTAGGCTGATGAAGATGCAACCATGGTAAACCTAAAACTATAGGGAAAACTGGAGATGAAATAATATCAAAATTGAGAGTCTCTGTGTGGCCATTGGCACAAGAAACTATTAAAGGAACTGTCTGAGATGTAACTGGACCGAAAGAAGAGTTAGAACCATCAATAAATGTGAGTGACACTGGAATCTGCTTTAACACACTGGGAATTTTATTTGCTTTTACAACATTTGAGTCAATGAAGTTGCCACATGCGCCGCTGTCGACCATTGCTTCAATGGAAATCTTTCCTTGATCCCACTGTAGGGTGAGAGGAACAAAAATATAATGATTAGATATGGTTCCGGGTGAATTTAATTTATTAATGTGGGAAAAATTACCTTCTGAATTCTTTTTGAGAAGAGGGCAGGTGGAAACGATGTGGTCAGGAGCAGAGCAATATAGGCAAAGATTGTTAGCTCTGCGACGCTGTTTCTCTGCAGAGGTTAAAGGTCCTTTAATAACACTAAGATCCATTGGAGAATCTTTGGGAGGTGATCTAGATCTCCTGAAGGGAGTGACAGAATAGGTAGTGGCACGTTCGGTCTTTCTTTCGCGAAGGCGACGATCAATAGTGACCGAGAGGTGCATAAGATCTTCCAAAGTAGTGGGTAGGTCAACACGGGCTAACTCATCCTTCATAGCTTCAGATAAACCCAAACGGAACTGGTTTCTGAGAGAAATATCAGACCATTGAGTTTCTCTGCACCAACATTTGAATTCTGAAATAAAATCTTCAACAGGACGCCTTCCCTGTCTAAGACTCCTGATTGAATTCTCAGCTGTTAACTGTTTGTTGGGATCTTCATATAACAAAGACATCTCATCAAGAAATGTGTCAAAATCTCCTAAGAGATCTCCGTGTTCTTCTACATAGGTGTCCGCCCATACCCTGGGCTCACCTTTAAGAAAATAAATTAATGTAAGGATCTTTATCCTATCAGAATGATAAGTACGTGGCTGTAGTTCAAACATCAATCGACATGAACTAATGAATTGTCTGTAATTTTTTCTATCTCCAAAAAATGGTTCCGGTGAACAGGCCTTTGGTTCAGGTCTTTGCCTGGCTTGTGCCAGATTTTGATCTCTTAAAGCATCATTCTGCATACGTAACTCATTTATGTTGTTAGTAAGATTATCAACTCTTTGAGAGAGTGCAACTAAATGATTTGCAAGGTCAGCTGGATCCATTTAAAAGATATATGTAATTATATCCTTTATCTTTTTGGGTTCGGATATTATGTTATGACCCTGACAGTGAGAGGACTCTATATGAGATTAGACCGCAGCTGTAGAGGCTTATCAGAAATGAACCACCAGATCACTCTCACTGAACAATAAGAGTTTGGGGTTATATCATCATATCCTCAGTGGAACAAAACACAAGAGTAATAGCTTAATTCCTCTTAAGCTTAACTAATGAGAACAATCTGGATACTACAAGTATAAGTCTTTGTCTAAGTAGATTCAACAATCAGGATAGTAGTATTACATGTAGTATATCTCCACACTGGTACCAATAGAGTGAAATATGTCTGCTGTATCTGGTGCTAGTATATAATAACAAGTATAAGGTAAGAGACACAGTTCTGGAATATACTAGGAATCAATGTTATTGTAATAGCTGGGTTCAAGTATACTTGCGGTTTTAGGAGGTAGTCTGTACCGGAATGTCTGCACAGGTGGTGGTGGTATCTATATACAGCAGTAGTTTGGTATTTAAATATACTTGCAGTTCAGGAGGTAATCTATACCAGGGAGTCCGCACAGGTGGTGATGGTATCCAGCAGGATAGTGAAACACAGGAGACTTTGGAGGAGTAAGTAGTGGAGAGAGGTGCTACAGCGAGTCTGTAGCTTGTCCAGGGTTTCCCAGATGGCGGCAGGGTCCAACAGGAATATCCGAACACCCTGCCGCCATCCCCGGGAGTTTAAATAGCCCGGGCAGTGGCTGAGCTGAGCGCCGCACGTTGGAACGCACTTCCGCGTTCCAACGTGGAGCGCAGACGTCCGCGCACCGGAAGTGACGCGGACGTGTATCTGAATGGAGCGCAACTGTCATAAGTGACAAGTCTGCGCTCCATGAGGAGGAAGTAACGCTGACGGCGTTACACCAGGCCACATGCCCTCAACATGGGGGGGGTGGGTGAAGTCACAAGGGGTGAAGTCTACTGGTGATATCACTGGATGGCCACGCCCCATAGCTATATAAGAACTGGCAGACATTGCAAATTAAATAATAGCAGGAGCCAGTGTTGGCAGAGGATCGGGTCAGCGGTGGAGAAGGTGGCAGCGGAAGAAAAAGCCCGGAGGAAGAACACATTACAATTTTAATAAAAGACTTGCAGGTGTGTCTGCCATAATGGGTAATTATGCTTTGAATACATTATGACGAGCCATAGAACTATAATTTGACTTTAAAAAGAAAGAAAAGGAGATCTTTTGGTGGTAAAGTGTTTTCTGTTGGACAGACATACTATGTCCATCATCTATGGTCATCATAAGGGGTGCCCTATTACTTGAGCACTGGAGCTATAAGACCTCTTGCAAAATAAAAATAATGAACATGTTTTCTTTTTTACAGGCCTGGGCAAAGGAAACGGGCAAATACAATGAGGGGGTGGATGAACCTGACCCTGCAAAGTGGAAGGCAAATTTGCGCTGTGCTCTGAACAAGAGTCGAGAGTTTAAATTGTTGTATGATGGCACTAAGGAAACCCCCATGCAGCCTTTCAAGATCTACCAGCTATGTGACCTTTCTGGGCAGAATGAAGGTACAGCTAAACAATAAATTTAGCTAAATATCTGTTTTGTACCTATATATTAAAGGAAATGTACTGTAAAAAGTTGTATTTCAAAAATTATACAGCATAGAGTATAACAGGGTTCAACAAACCCCGGGCACCAGGTCGCAATTGCGACTAGAATTAGCGACCTGGTGCCTGGGGCGGTACAGCTGGGGTATCCTGTGTCTCCATGCGCCCCCACCACGCGATTGCGTCGGGGCGCGCCGGCCGGTAATTGAGCCTGCGGCTTTGCGGCCTTCTGCAGGCCTATGCTTCCTTCTGTGATCTGGCAACATCTTGTTGTGTCCGTTGGTATGACAAGACAACCAGCAATGCTAATGGAGCTTCCTCTGTCTGTTTTCACTGCAATCTCCTTCCCTTTTAATTAGAACCCCTAAACGTTATGTATATTTTTTATTCTAATACCCTAGAGAAAAAAATGGCAGTCGTTGCAATACTTTCTGTCAGACCGTATTTGCGCAGCGGTCTAACAAGCGCAATTTTTTGGGAAAAAATAAACCTTTTTTAATTTAAAATTGTTTTCATATGGGGGCGCTACTCACGTATGCGTTCGCTTCTGCGCGCGAGCTCGGCAGGAGGGGCGCGTTCTGGCTCCTAACTTTTTTAGCTGGCTCCTAGATTCCAAGCACATTTGTCAAACCCTGGAGTATAACAAAAAAGTGAAGGCGGTAAAGTGCTATCAGCATTTCAGATATGCACAATGGCCCGGATTCACAAAGCACTTACGCCGACGTATCTCCAGATACGCCGCGTAAGTGTAAGTATGCGCCGTCGTATCTATGCGCCGTGCCCATAAACTGAGATACGCCTGAAAATAGGCTTCATCCGACCGACGTAACTTTCCTACGCCGTCGTATAGTGCACGCATATTTACGCTGGGCGCATTTGCCGCTCACATTGATTTTCTTTGCACATATGCAAATGAGGGAGATACGCCGATTCACGAACGTAGTTGCACACGGCGCATAATATACGTGATTTGCGTAAGTCGTACGTCTGGCGTAAAGTTATTCCCCATATAGGAGGCGCAACTCATGCAAAGGTATGGACCAGGGAACACAAGCCATCGTATCTTTTGTCGTTTACGTTGTACGTGAATATGACTAGGCATAGGTTACGTTCACGTCGTAGGCAGTGATCCGTCGTATCTTAGGGAGTAGTTCCGACGTGATTTTAAGCATGAGCACAGGGATGCGGCCACGGGACGGCGCATGCGCTGTTCATTTTAAGTACTTCTATGACGCTTGGCCCATCATTTGCATGGGGTCACGCCTCATTAGCATGGCTCACGCCCACTTCCACCTACGCTGGCTTACGCCGAGGAAACCCAGCGTAATTTTCCCAGCGAGTGGGAGCAAGTGCTTTGTGAATCCAGTGCTTGCCTCTGTGCGCTACGCCGGCGTAGCATAAAAGAGATGCGCTACGGCGGCATAAATATGCGCCAATGTATGTGAATCCGGGCCATAATCTCTGTTGGCACAGTAGTCAGAAGATGTGACTAGTGAATTTTCATACTTTTTAGCACGATCATGACAATAACATGAATAATTGGTACACAAACCGGCCGTATCTTGTGATCAGATGGGGAAAAAATAATTTTCCTCTTCAATATCTGTGTAGAATGCAAAGTGCCAATAGTTTTTTTTTTTACCAATCTGACCATAATCATCTGGTTTGAGTGATGATTGTCTATTGGTCCATTTTACCCTATGTGGTAGGCATCTTGAGAAAAGGACTGTAGTCAAAACATTGCCATTTTTTTTTTTATTTTTTTTTTTACTCTTTTCACTTTCCTGCGTTCAGTTTGTTTAGCTAGTATGCGTATTATCCTTAATCCTTAATAAAATCCTAAATTTTATACTTCCATTGCATTCTTGTTTGTATGATTCTTTGTCATTTTAATTTCAACTCTTTGAGTACGGTATCTACATCACTCTGTATCGTTATCAGCATTTGGATATGCTGGTTTTCATTTCACAATTTACGGGGGGGGGGGGGGGGGAGAGCTAAGTATAAATATAGTCTTTCCTTATGTTATTCTAGACATAAAAATATCATGGGATGCACAATTAAAATAGCTATGTATTCCTTTTACATTACATTATATTAGATTTTTTGTTCTGCCTGACCAAAGTATAGAAATCTATTCTCGCAAAGGGTCATGTTTATTTACAAATTAATTCAGCTCTGGTTAGAATTCGATTTAAATAAATGAGGTGCCAAGGCCTGTATAATGTTTGAAGCCTTTTTTCTGTCTGTGTTGTACTTCAGATTCTTTACATTTGGAAGCCTTGCCTGATGAACCTATAAGCGATGATGAGAAAGAAGTAAGTATGCTTGATTATACTAACATAGTGTGGAGAGCGCCCAAACATCACTGATGCTGGTCTTGCAGTAGCAATTACTGTATACAAAAAAATACAACCAAACTGATTGCATATTTGGTGTTGTGTGCAATCGGCTAGGCAGTGGTAGTCAACATGAAAATTATGGCGGGCCTTAAGTGCGACACCCCCTTGACATTTCCAAAGGGAATTGATCAGTGGTGGCCCATCCATAGGGGGCGCCCGGGTGCCGCCCCCCCCCCCCCCCAAAGTCCATAAAAAAAAAATAATAATAATAAAAAATTATTTAAACATGTCCCTTTAAAAAAAAGAAAATCGAAAAAAGGTCCTTATGTGCACTGTATCCGGGAGCCGGGGACAGTGCAGTTTGAGTAGCGCCACGTCTGTGCAATCGCGAGATTGCAGACGTGGCGCTACATTGGCAGCAAAAAAAATGCCTTTGTGGCGGAGCCCATCGCGCCACAGCTTCCGGCGCAATGTACTTGGACTTGTGGCCGGGCGGGTAGCACGGCACCCAGTATATTTCGGTGCCTGTGCCGCTCAGAGGGACGCATCTCCGTGAGCCGGGCATGAAGGTAAAGCAAGCAGCCTTATACATTCCCCTCAGCAGCATAGAGCAGCATAGAGCAGTGTCCACAAACCCCCCCCCCCCCTAATGAGCAAAGCTAGCGCGGTCCCCCCCCCCCCCCCCGGTTATTGAACTTCTTAATTCTATTTCCTACAAAAATAGCGGCCGGCTCCCCCCACCGCTTATTAACTTTTTTTTTTTATTATTATTACATGTTCGCCTATAACTTCCTGGGGAAGACACATGGCCAGGTGATATCAGTGTGATCAGTCATAGAAGATCACATTGTAGGAAAGCAGAAAGCAGTGTATTATATCAGTATGAGAGATGTCAGTACAGGGACATGCATTGCAGTGTATTACATCCATATGTGAGATATCCCCCCCCCCCCCAATGTAGTTATTTTCGCAGTCTCTGTTAATCTCATGCAGTCAGTATGTCCGCAGTCTCTGGTAATTTCGTGCAGTCAGTATGTCCGCAGTCTCTGGTAATTTCGTGCAGTATGTCCGCAGGCTTTGGTAATCTCGTGCAGTCAGTATGTCCGCAGTCTCTGGTAATTTCATGCAGTCAGTATGTCCGCAGTCTCTGGTAATCTCGTGCAGTCAGTATGTCCGCAGTCTCTGGTAATCTCGTGCAGTCAGTATGTCCGTAGTCTCTGATAATCTCATGCCCATTTAGAGTCCTTCATTAATAACAGTGTAATTTTTTAGTTTGTTTGCGCCGATCTGTAAGGCTGCGCTATATACCATGATTTGTGATGCTGGGGATGTATACTCTGTCCTGTGATGCTGAGATGTATACTCCTGACACTATGGGTGGAAGCAAGGGGAATATAGGGGACGGAGTGGGTGGATTCTATAAGAGGTGTGGCTTATGAGAAGTGGGAGGGACCAAATGTGAAGGGGCGGGGTCTTGTGCCCCCCATCCTAAAACTTCACCAGCCGCCACTGGAATTGATGGTCAATGGCAGTGCAGTAACCTCACTGCCTTTATGGCCCGTATACACGATCCGAAAATCGGATGAAAAATATTGCTTTTGACGCAATTGTGCGATAATCGGATCGTTGGTACAGAGCTTTTGAGAGGCGATCACGATAATTCATCAAATTTTATTATTGAAACGGACATGCACGAACATTTTCCTTGTACGACACCATATCGTATGATTTTAGTCAGTACAGTTGTCGTCCTAACACATGACATCACTTCGACTTTTTTTTTCCTGTTGTATGAGAATTTTTGTGACTTTAGTAATCTATTCAATTTCTACTTGCGACTAGTAAGTGAAAAAAAAGTCGGACGATCTGACGTCCAATTTTCGGATCATGTGTACGGGGCATTGGCCTCCTCCCTTGTACATCTGGACAGTCCTTAAGACGTTTGCCTCCCTGGCATTTTGGTGCTCAGGATGTCCCATTAGCCCACATGGTAATCCCTTGTGCTTGGCATCTCCTTCAGCTGCCTCCCATATTTTGTCTTGTGCTACTTTATCTCCTTCAGCTTAACCTCACCATCTTTTCTGGTTGCCCTGAGTTTCCAGCACCCTGCAACCCCTTGTTCCTGCTCATGTGGGAACTTGGCTTCAGGAGTTGTACACCATTCAAATTTACATACATTTCTGCAGGAAAATTCTGCATTCCTGGATAGTGTTGTACCCCCTCAGCATTCCATCTCTCCTTCCCTTTCAAAGACCTGACATCTCTGTTCTTTCGAGGAACTTACTATTTTTTTGAAGCACTGGATTTCATGTGTACCCTAGGGCCTTTAACTGGCATCCCCACTGTGGAACACTCAGACGACCTTCCATGAAGAGTGTCCATGAAGATTTTATGAACCCTTTCATTCAGAGCCCTTCTGAAGGTTCTAACATCTTCAAGCTGGATAGGGCCTTACAGGTGTCTAGTGTTCATAACTTCACTAACTTCAGGTGTCTAAGATCGATAACTATCAGTCCCCAATGTTTCCCTGTATGCTGAAGGTGAGGTAGAGCGGACCTATCTGTCTATATAGGAGTAGTAGACATTCATTGAACTGAACAGCAACTGGGAGATGAGGCATTATCCAGATTGGTCCTGTTAGCCCCTCTGAGACAATCTGGATGCCAGTATTAATGATTAAAGACAAGCCAGAGGAGTTCTGGAACGCTTGTATGACCACCTATAATCTAGTGGTCCAAACCTTGGGGTAAGAGGCATGGTGTGCTATGGTGTCAGTGGAGGAGTGTCATTTCACCTATATTATATTTCTACGCACCTTGGGTGTCCCCTAGGATGTATGGACATTTACATCTAGGAACGTTTAGTTCTGTTAATCATTCTGGGAGTTCCTATTGAATGAACTTTTAAGCAATGCATTTCTTCTCAATACCTCTACACAGGGTATCCGCTCTTCTGTATATCATGAATTCTGCTGCCAGACTCATCTACCTTATTATCCACTCAGTGTTCACCCCCTCTGTCTGCCAGTCACTCTACTGGCCTCTGATCATCCAAAGAAGAAAATAAAAAATACTAACCACAACATACAAAGCCATTTACAAAAAAAATCACCAATCTTATCTCAATATACCACCCAAACCATCCTCTCCGCTTCTCCCAAGATCTCCTACTCTGTAGCTCCCTTTTTCTCCTCCTCCCATGCTCCCTTCAAAACTTCTGCAGAGCCTCCCCTATCCTCTAGAACTCCCTACCCTAATCTGTTTGGCTATCTCCGACTCTGTCCACCTTTTGTAGGTGATCCCTGAAAATTCATCTTTTCCGGGAAGCCTATCCTACCCCCACCCAACAACTGAGCTTGTAAGTCTTCTGTCAGCTATTCCTTTAATTGTATTACTTTATTTTTGTACCACTTGCTCCTAACTATTAGATTGTAAGGTCTCATGAGCAGGGCCCTCGGAATCCTCTTGTAATGAGTTGTATTGAAACTGTACTGTCTCACTTTTATATAATAAAATGCTACGCAAACTGTTGGTGCTATATAAAACTTGTATAATGTTAGTCATCATAATAAAGGTTAGGTAGGTCCTGTAGGGTTCTTCTATCAGATCCCAGTGACACTTTTGGGTGTTAATGTGGATGAGTTGTCCAGCCTCTTGTTTTTTCTGGTGTCCCCTTGTATCAGTATTGGGTTGTGGTATACATTTTATCTTACTGCCTTCTTTCAGTCATGTTGATTTGTTGGTTGGTTCCTTTGAATTCTCTACCAGTCTCAGGGGTGATGATTCTCACATTCTTTGGATATTTTGTTTGCAAGACTGGTTGTGTGGCCAGTCAACCTCAGTGTTATCATGGAACCTTCTTTCATTGAAGGATGGGGAGTGAAAGGTGAAAGCCTTCATATGTGGATTTCTTGGTCTCTCTATGGACCCCTTCCTTTTTCTTTTTTGTATATACTGTATGTATCTTACCCATACACTCTTAACAATGTTCTTTTTGTCACTTGAAGATTTAGAAAATGTTTCTGGATTTTGTAGTCCGTCTCCTTCATAGTGGCACGAGCCGATGAAACATTTTTGGCGCAGTTCTCTGTCTTAGTGATTGGCTGATTTATGACTCAGTTGTTGACTTTTTTTATACTCTGACTACTGAAGCTTCCACAAGGCGTAATTCATATCCATAGTTTATGAACACCTGCAGAGCACGGAAATGTAAACAGCCTAACTGTAAAAGTCTTGCATTAAATTAAACTAGTAACACTTTTGCTTAAAGGGGTTGTAAAGGTACAATTTTCTTTTTTTCCTAAATAGCTTCCTTTACCTTAGTGCAGTGCTCCTTCACTTACCTCATCCTTCCATTTTGCTTTTAAATGTACTTTTTTCTTCTGAGAAATCCTCACTTCCTGTTCTTCTGTCTGTAACTCCACACAGTAATGCAAGGCTTCCTCCCTGGTGTGGAGTGTAGTGCTCGCCCCCTCCCTTGGACTACAGGAGCGTCAGGACGCTCTCTACGTTGCAGATACAGAAAGGAGCTGTGTGTTAGTGGGCATCCTAACTCTCCTGTAGTCCAAGGGAGGGGGCAAGCACAACACTCCACACCAGGGAGAAAGCCTCGCATTACTGTGTGGAGTTACAGACAGAAGAACAGGAAGTGAGGATTTCTCGGAAGAAATAAGGACATTTAAAAGCAAAATCGAAGGATGAGGTAAGTGAAGGAGGACTGCACTAAGGTAAAGGAAGCTATTTAGGAAAAAAAGAAAATTGTACCTTTACAAGGTACGTAGAAAAAAAAATTGTACCTTTTACAGCCCCTTTAAGGCTCAGTCTCTACATCAGAATTGAGCAATACCATTGATTTCTTATTGGGTTTCTGACATTTTTCAGTTTAGAATCTACTAATATTAACCATATTTTATTTTGACACCTAAGACATGGGGGTTACTATGATTGTTTAACAATAAAAAGGGGGTGAGGGGGCGCTTACTATAAAAACTATTTTAAACTATATAAAATAGCGTGCATAAAACATCAAATAATTCAGGAGTGATGGTTGCAAAACACATTCATAAATGACTCTTCATAAAGGTGAAATAATATTAATATAAAATAACACTGTGAAAAATTAATTAAAAAGTGCAACAATCCAGTGCAGAAATCACCTGTGTAATTGTGTGTGTGTGTGTGTGTGTATGTGTGTGTGTGTGTATATATGTATATATATATATATATATATATATATATATATATATATATATATATATATATATATATATATATATATATATATATATATATATATATAAAAAATTAGGGCTGTTACTGATCAAAATGTTTCTGTTCGATTAATCGTTTTTTTTTTTAATCGACTAATTTCGAATAATTATAACGCACATACAGATCCAACTACTTTTAGCTGATCTCCTTGCAGGCTGATTCCCAGTGCAGCTACCAACCACTGGAGAAATGGATAGCAGGATACAAAAAACACACAAAGGCAGCGCTCGATGGGAATAGCATTAAAACTTTTATAGTCTTCTTCAAGTAGGTAACCAAATAAATATTGCACTGGAGATAAAATCGATGTAGCTACATAAACTGTAAACATGGTGCGAGTAATACCAAACGGTACCAAAAGCAGTCATAAAAACATGTAGCTAAGTATGATACTGGTATAAAAATGTGTACAACGATACCACTGCTGAATCCAGATAAGGAGAGGTTAACATCAGTGCGTCGGCATGTAGATGTCCCATGAAGGGAACTATCACAACTCCCAGTGGATGGTTGTAGAATCCCAGGTTGATAGAGGGAAGTGTAACAGCCCTTGCGTGTGGCAGATAGTGAGGTCCCGCCGGCATGCAAATATGAAGGCACAGCAAAGGAGCCCTTCAGATAATCACACCGCAAGCCCCGCCTGTGTCCATGACGTTACTGGATCTCTGACGGAACTCCCTGAAGGCCCAGAAGCCGGCGGAGAGGTGAGTACCAATCAAAAGAATTTTAATCGATCAAAAAGATTTTGATCGATCAAAAAAATTAATTAAAAGTTAATTTGCACAGCCCTAATATATTCCTGTGCATGCAAAATACATACACTAGAAAAGACTATATAAAATTGTGTAATAAACAGTGCGGAAAAAACAAATCCAAAATAATGCAAGTCTCTGTGCTGGAAAATCTCTAAGCCACACTCCACAGCAATGTACAAAATAAATCCAAAAAGTGCAGATGCAAAATTTTAGGACAGAGAGCTGTGGTGACATCACTTTCCGGGTGCGGCCGAATCCGGAAGTCTTCCTGCACAGTACTGTCATTATATGCTGAATTATCTCTGCTTAAAATGTGATGCCGCGTACACACGACCAGTTTTCATGTCCTAGAAAAAAGGACGTTTTTTTCTCGACGTGATTCTTGTCAAGCCTGCCTTGCATACACACAAGCGTGAAAAAAAAAATGCTCGAGCAAAGCGCGGTGACGTACAACACGTACGATGGCACTATAAAGGGGACGTTCCGTTCGGATGGCGCCACCCTTTAGGCTGCTTTTTGCTAATTTCGTGTTAGTAAAAGTTTGAGAGATGATTCGCGCTTTTCAGACTTTGTGCTTTTCAGTCTGTTACAGCGTGACGAATGTGCTATCTCCATTACAAACGCTAGTTTTACCAGAACGAGTGCTCCCGTCTCATAACTTGTTTCTGAGCATGCGCGTTTTTTTTCCTATCATTAAAGCCTACACACGACCGCTTTTAATGACGTGAAAAACGACCAGAAAAATTAGAGCACGTTCTAAATTTTTAATGCCCATTTTTCACGACGAGAAAAATGCTCTGGAGCCTACACACGATCGTTTTTAATGACTAATTAAAAAAATTGCATTTTTCTCGCAATGAAAAACGATCGTGTGTACGCGGCATGAGTGTTTTACCATTAATAAAAGTTTGTTTTTGTGTTTAAATACTTCACTATGGAGTACCCTCTTTTTCCTGTATGTGTCTGTCTGAGCATCTAACCAGGAGGTGTGACCATAGAGAGAAAGTGTGTGCAGGTATCGTTTTTTATGAGGAATACAACAGAAAGGCCCCTTTTACACGGGGGGCTCCGTTGATCCCGGCTGAGCCGGCAGATGACAGGGCGGTCCCCGCACACTGTGGGGGGGGGATCGGATGAACACGGACCGTCTGTCCGTGTTCACCCGATCCGATCCGCCAGACAGATGGAAAAGTCGTTTTTTTCTCCGTCACACTTTGGCGGGTCGGATGTCAGTGGGCCTGTCACCGCTGACATCCGTGGCTTCATGGAGGAACACGGAGCGCCCGTTCAGGTCCGCCTAAAAAACTGTCAGGCGGACCTGAACCTGACCCGCCCGTGTGAAAGAGCCCAAAGGCTTATTATTTAGCCTCCTAAGGTGAGAGGCTGGGGGAAACGTTTGGTACGTAGCACTGGATGAAAGCACCTGCACTTTATTGGATATCACTGCAATTAAGAGACAATTGTTTTTCATCTGCACTTTTTGGATTTATTTTGTACATTGCTGTGGAGTGTGGCTTAGAGATTTTCCAGCACAAAGACTTGCATTATTTTGCATGTTTTTCGGAATAGTTTTTTCTGCACTAAAGACTGTCTATTGCACAATTTTATATAGTCTTTTTTAGTGTATGTATTTTGCATGCACAGGAATATATATATATATATATATATATATATATATATATATATATATATATATATATATATATATATAATATAAATATATATATATATATATATATATATATATATATATATATAGTAGCAGAGCGTCCCAGAGAGAGCCTGGAAAAGTCCTGTTCGGGGTTTACACCTCTCCCAGGCTCCTCTCTTATATGTTCAGGGATCTCTGAGCTCTGATCCAGTACAGGTGTTGGCCCTCTCCCCCAGGTCAATTTAAGCTCACCTGTGCAGACAGTCTTTGCTCTGCCCTGGGACACACAGATAGTGTTGGTCTGTGAGAGCAAAGAGGTTGGTAAACAAAACTGTTAAGCAATCTATGTGGAGGCTGACAAGCTGTAGGTTTGTTCAGCCTGGTAGTGAGGGCGTGCATATTGTATAGTTAGAGCCGGGACACGGCTAGGCTTTTTGTTTAATTACTTTTTTTTGCTTTTCTGCACACTGTACAGCACCTGTAAAAAGACTTTGTATATAGCACCAATAAACACCCCACTGTTTATCACTTATATTATGTACTTGGTATCTGTGCCTGCACATCCCAGGGAGCGTTTGTACCTGCTACCTATCCCTCAGCTTACATATGGTGGAGGCTGCGACCAGCAGTAGTAAGTTACTATTTAAAAGGCCAGTACCTAAAGTGACAACATGAAGGAAATCCTCAAACAAATGGTGTTCTCCAATGCTGCACAACAGCAAACTAACGCTGCACTGCAGCAAGCCAACGCTGCACAACAGCAAGCCAATGCTATTGCACAGGAGCAAACCAAGGCGCTGTACCAACAGATTAATGCTGCACAAGAGCAATCGCAGCGGCAAATTGGTGCTGTACAGGAGCAATCGCAGAGGCTGTTTGAACAGCTTGCCACTGCTGCAGAAGCGGATAGGAAAACCCTGACTAAGGTTGCAGAAACGCCTAGCACAGTGGGCACCTGCCGAAATCAAGGATATTGGAAGCAAGCCTTCAGCCATCCATGTGGCTCGCTTTCTGTCCAAGATGACTACGGATTATGATCCAGAGGCCTTCCTGTTAACATTTGAACGGACCGCTGAGAGGGAAGGTTGGCCTAAAACCAAGTGGGCAGGACTGATTGCCCCCCTTACTGTCTTGTGAATCGCAGAAGGCCTACTATGATCTGGAGTCGGCAGAAGTGGGAGACAATGAGAAGGTCAAGCAGGAAATTCTGGCGCAACTCAGTGTCACCTTGGCCGTTCGAGCACAACGGGTCCACAGCTGGTTCTTCCAAGTTGAGAGGCCCCCAAGATCGCAGATGTTCGATCTAATCCACCTGGTGCGAAAATGGCTACAGCCGGAGTCCCTGTCTGCGCCACAAATAGTGGAGCGTGTGGTCATGGACCAATTCCTGAGGTCACTGCCAATCCCCCTGCAGAAGTGGGTGAGTCAAGGAGACCCCAATTCGGAAGATAACCTGGTGGAACTCGGTGAGAGGTACTTTGCTGCTGAGAACCTGGTCACCACCCCAACAGCTGCACAGACTTTCCACCCAAAGCCACGGTCTCCCCAGGCAACCGTAAGACTTTCCAGGGGAAGTGGGTGGTAAGCATGGCAAGGAAGTAGGGGGGAGGATTTTTGGTGCCAGGACTGAGGTTTGGCGTCCCAAACAAGGGAAACCACTGCCTGTCAGCAAACCGAACTGGGGAAACATCAGGTGTTTTCGTTGCCAAGAACTGGAACATGTTACAGCAAACTGTCCATTGACTGATGAACCAATGCAGTGTGATCTGTCCATTAGAAGACAGTCTGTTTGCTGCTATTTCATGCGCTGCAGCGCCAAATGTGCGGAAACACTTGTGTCAAATGACTGTTAATAATAAGCCTATTACGGCCTTGCTGGACTCTGGAAGTCTGGTTACTTTGGTTACAGCTGAGATGGTTGAAACTATGAATTTTCATGCTAAAAAAGTTGCTGTGATCTGTGTACATGGGGATACCCGGGAGTATCCTATAGCCACAGTTAAGTTTAAAACTGGCTTAGGTACGGTGTCCCATGCGGTCGGACTTGTGCCCCACTTGGTGCAAGAGGCCATCATTGGTAGGGACTTCCCTAAGTTTTGGGAACTGTGGGATTGTCCCGACCCGGTCGCAGTACCTGACTCAGTCGCAGAGCCAGAGCTCCTGGCTACTTCTGATATTGTGGGTTCAGGGGACTCCTCTCAGGGCTCTCCGAGCTTTCCTTTCTCAGTTATGGCAGGAGAGCAGGAGGAGCCTGAGGAAGTCCCCACAACCAGTAGAGCCGGACAGCCGCTGCTGACTCTGAGCCTACGTTGGAGTTTGCTGACCTTAATGTGCACAAGGAAAATGTTGGTACTGAGCAGAGAAAAGACCCTACCCTTGCCAGGGCCTGGGAAAATGTAATGGTGATTAATGATGTACCTGTTGAACCAGGGGATAGGACCTGTTTTCCTTATTTCTGCAGCAATGAGGATTTACTGTATCGTGTATGTAAAATGAATGCTGAAGTGGTTGAGCAGTTGGTGGTCCCTAAGCCATACAGGCGGGTGGTGTTGTAACTTGCTCATGGGCACTTGCTAGGAGGCCATTTAGGGGTTGAGAAAACCACTGAAAGAGTGTTGCGCAGGTTTTACTGGCCTGGGATACAGAAAAATATTGAGAATTATTGTCAATCCTGTCCTGTGTGTCAGATGTCAGCCCCACAGCCTCACTTCCGAAGTCCTTTAGTGCCCTTGCCCATTATTGAAGTGCCCTTTGAAAGGATTGCCATGGACCTTGTGGGTCCGCTCCCCAAATCTGCCCGTGGTCATCAGCATATCCTCGTGATCATGGATTACGCTACCCGTTACCCTGAGGCCGTTCCCTTACGCGCCGCGTCTGCTGAAAACATTGCCAAAGAGCTGGTTATGGTGTTCAGTCGGGTTGGCATCCCTAAAGAAATCCTTACAGACCAGGGTACCCCATTTATGTCACGGATAACTAGGGAGCTGTGCAAGTTATTTAAGGTGAAGCAGTTGCGAACCTCGGTGTATCATCCTCAAACGGATGGCTTGGTGGAACGCTTCAAAAAGACATTAAAGAGTATGTTAAAGAAGGTTGTGGACAAGGATAGGAAAAACTGGGACTTCCTGATACCATACTTGATGTTCACCATCAGGGAGGTTCCCCAGTCCTCTACGGGGTACTCTCCATTTGAGCTGCTCTATGGGACCCTCGAGGACTCTTAGACATAGCCAAGGAAACTTGGGAGGGGGAACAGACACCCCACAAAAGTGTCATTGAGCATATCGCTCAAATGCAGGAGAGGATTGCAGCAATAATGCCGGTGGTAAAGGAACACTTACTGCAGGCCCAAGCAGCCCAACAGAGAATATACAACAGGGGGGCCCAACTCCGTGTTTTCTCACCTGGTGACAGGGTCCTCGTGTTGGTTCCCACTGTTGAGAGCAAGTTCCTGGCTAAGTGGCAGGGTCCCTTTTTGAAGTAATTGAAAAAGTTGGGGAGGTCAATTACAAGGTGTATCAACCAGGTAAAAGGAAGCCCGAACAAATTTACCACATAAATCTGTTAAAGCCCTGGAAGGATAGTCAGTCCCTCCCTGTAGTGCCTAAAGGTATTGAGTCCCCTCTGATGATCCCTGAGGTCACCATTCCAGACACCCTGTCATGTTCCCAAAAACAGGAAGCTAGAGTTCCTGATAAGGAATCGAGAGAAATTTTCAGAGTTGCCTGGCACGACCTCAGCAGTTCAGCATGATATTGTTACTGAACCGGGGGTCCGTGTCAAGCTCAAACCGTACCGAATTCCTGAAGCGAGGAGAAAGGACATCAGTGATGAAGTTAGGATGTTGGAGCTAGATGTCATTGAGGAATCCAATAGTGACTGGTCTAGCCCCATCGTGTTAGTCCCAAAACCGGATGGCACTTGGAGGTTCTGCAATGAATTTAGGAAGCTTAATGCAGTGACAAAGTTTGACACGTACCCAATGCCCAGAGTGGACGAACTTATAGACTGACTTGGCAAAGCTCGCTATCTGACCACTTTGGACTTGACAATAGGGTATTGGCAAATACCCCTGACTGCTAGCGCCTAAGAGAAGACTGCATTTGTAACCCCGGAGGGATCCTTTCAATATAAGAGGATGCCTTTTGGGTTGCAAAATGCCCCTGCGACGTTTTTAGAGGGCTATGAACAGGACCCTAAGGCCTCACCGACAGTATGCAGCAGCCTATCTAGATGACATAGTGGTACATAGCACTCACTGGGAGTCTCACTTGCCCGTGTCCAGGCTGTCCTTGATTCCCTCTTCAAAGAAGGATTTACGGCAAATCCCAAAAAATGTGGCATCGGTCTAGAGGAAGCCAAGTATTTGGGCTACACTATTGGCCGTGGTGTCATAAAGCCCCAGGTGAATAAAATAGAAGCCATCCAGGAGTGGCCACGTCCTGCAAATAAAAAGCAGGTCAGGGCTTTTCTTGGCATTGCAGGGTATTATAGAAGGTTTATCCCAAATTTTGCAACTATAGCTGCCCCACTGACAGACCTTACGAAAGGGAAAGACTCCGTAATGGTGAAATGGTCCCCAGTAGCGGAAGAATCTTTCCAAGTCCTGAAAAAAAGCTCTTTGTGCACAGCCAGTGCTATACTCCCCCGATTTCGCCAAAGACTTTTTGGTTCAAATGGATGCCTCTGATGTGGGTATCGGGGCAGTACTATCACAGGTACACAATGGGGAAGAACACCCTGTGGTGTACCTAAGCAGAAAGCTTAATGACCATGAGAAAAAATATGCAGTCATTGAAAAGGAGTGTTTAGCCATAAAGTGGGCCGTGGATAACTGACCATGCTCCCCTGAAATGGATGGCCCAAAAGAAGGAGACGAATAGACGGGTGAACCGGTGGTTTTTGGCCCTACAGGATTACTCCTTCATTGTAAAACACAGGCCAGGTGTTGAAATGGAGAATGTAGATGCCCTGTCCCGTGTTCATTCCTGTTGGGCTACAGGTGTTCCAACCCTGGGGTTGAAATAAAGGGGGAGGATGTGTAGCACAGCGTCCCAGAGAGAGCCTGGAAAAGTCCTGTTCGGGGTTTACACCTCTCCCAGGCTCCTCTCTTATACGTTCAGGGATCTCTGAGCTCTGATCCAGTACGGGTGTTGGCCCTTTCCCCCAGGCCAATTTAAGCTCACCTGTGCAGACAGTCTTTGCTCTGCCCTGGGACACACAGATAGTGTTGGTCTGTGAGAGCAAAGAGGTTGGTAAACAAAACTGTTAAGCAATCTATGTGGAGGCTGACAAGCTGTAGGTTTGTTCAGCCTGGTAGTGAGGGCGTGCATATTGTATAGTTAGAGCCGGGACACGGATAGGCTTTTGTTTAATTACTTTTGTTTTGCTTTTCTGCACCTGTAAAAAGACTTTGTATATAGCACCAATAAACACCCCACTGTTTGTCACTTATATTATGGACTTGGTATCTGTGCCTGCACATCCCAGGGAGCGTTTGTACCTGCTACCTATCCCCCAGCTTACAATATATATATATATATATATATATATTCCACAGGTGATTTCTGCACTGGATTGTTGCACTTTTTAATTCATTTTTTATTCGTTATTGTATATTTTTTCACCTTTTTTATGAAGAGCCATTTATGGATGTGTTTTGCAATTATCACTTCTGAATTATTTGATGTTTTATGCACGCTATTTTATATAGTTTAAAATTATTTTTATAGGAAGCGCCCCCTCACCCCCTTTTTATTGTTATACCTTTCAGTGTGTGAACTGGCTGCTACTTTTTTCGTTTTTAGTATATTATATCTCTTATTGGTTTGCGCATTAGTTTCCCCGTTTTTCATATTACTGTGAATGTTTGTTATTTATACCTGTATATTTTCTGTGCAGATCAACCACATGTTTCCAATGCTTGACATTCAAGGTGAGTATGTGCTCTTCCTGGCCTTTTGATGGTAATGTCTAACCATAATGCGTATATACACTCGATGGCCACTTTATTAGGTACACCTTGCTAGTACCGGGTTCGCCCTCCTTTTGCCTTCAGAACTGCCTTTAATTTTCGTTGGCATAGATTGAACAAGGTGTTGGAAACATTCCTCAGATTTTGGTCCAGATTTCCATCACAACCCAAAGGTGCTCTATTGGATTGAGATCTGGTGACTGTGGAGACCATTGGAGTGGGTACACTGTATTCATAAAGGGATGGTCAGCAACAATAATCAGGTAGGCTGTGGCGTTTACATGATGCTCAATTGGTACTAAGGGGCCCAAAGAGTGCCAAGAAAATACCCCCACACCATTACACCACCAGCGTGAACCATTGATAAAAGGTAGGATAGATCCATGCTTTCATGTTGTTTATGCCAAATTCTGACCCAACTATCTGAGTGGACTTGCACCTGAAGGTTGGATAAAACAATTGTGCTCATCTGGAACGGTTTAGCTGCCTTTCCTTACCTTCCTTCTGAATGTCGCATCTGAAATCGAGACTCATCAGACCAGGCAACATTTTTCCAGAGATAGTTGTGCATGAAAAGCCCAGTAGATCAACAGTCAATTAAAGAGGAACTGCAGTCTGCTCATATAATTTGTAATAAAAAACATCTTTGCCATTCTGAAGCTTCCCTCCAACCACTTTGCCTATTTTATATATACTGTGATTCTGTTTTTGCCAAATATGCTGCTGAAATCTCCCTCCACTAAGTCTGGCTGCAGCCATTTTAACTGGGCAGCTGAAGCTGCTGCCTGTTCACTTCCTGGATTTACACAGACGCGCAGAAGCGCACCTCCAACTCTGCAGCCCTGCAGTTCTCTTTGGTCCTCTTATGACTAACCCCCAACCCTTCCTGGCAAACTCTCACCAGAGTGAGAGAGAGAGGGTGTACGATGTCATGAGCCTAGGCAAATGACCAGACAAGAAAGAGGAAGTGGGCTGTATAAGGTATTTACTGGCACAAAAAAAAAAAATCTATCCAAAGTTAAAACAAGGGCAGAAGATTTAACAGATGGAAAGTTAAAAAATCGTGACTGAAGGTCCGCTTTAAATCCCCTTTCTTCCCCATTCTGATGCTTAGTTTGAACTTCAACAAGTCGTCTCCACCACATCTAGATGCCTAAATGCATTGAGTTGCTGCCATGTGATTTCTATTGCTGATTAGCAATTTGTGTTGCCAAACAATTGAACATGTGTACCTAATAAAGTGGCGGGTGAGTGTATATTTTTTTTCTCTATTTAAAATGCCAATATATACAATGACATGCCACCTTGGACCCTGTCTTTGTGGACAGTATGACCACTTGCAGCATCCACACGTAGCATAACTCTTCATTAAGTTGAATACAACACTATTTTACTTCAGATAAGCACAGTAAAGGGAATGTGTTTTCAGTCTTTTGATGTATATCTTATCCCTGCAATGACTAATGCTGACTTAGAGAACATGGAATTTGGCTAGGACTGAACTAACTAGCACTAAACAGGAGCGAAGAACAGAGGGGCATACCAAATCCAGAAAATAAACAAGTTGTAGTGGTGCTGAACTACTGATAGATGTCATTAGAACATCATAAACATAATGAAGCATCAGAAAAATACAACTAGATAGATAGATAGATCGATCTAGAGAGAGAGTGAAAAAAAGATCTTCTACATTTAGAAAGTCACAAAGAAAATAGAAAATGGCAGTATCATCCTGATATATTATTGGTTAGATATTTGTATTTTTTTTCTCTAACATATTTTCTGTGAAATTTTGTTTTCAGATCCACTTCCTCCTTATACCTGGCCCAAGTCTGAACCTGTTTTTAGTTCATGTCCAAATCTTATACAGCCCAACCTTGCAATAGCTGATTCTGTGCCCTCGGCATCTCCTGTAACCTACCCTGGTGTGGAGCTGTCACCCCAACCTGTAGTAATGACCCATCCAGAGCTGGTTGCCCCAACAGGTCTGGAGACCACGCAGAATGCAGAGCTTCCTATACCAGGAGTAATGCCTACACCTGTTGAGCAGGGGATTCCAGGCTTACTTATTAGTCCACAGATGCTGCCATGTAAGTACAGCAGAAGTCAGTCTATACTGGCCATGATTTATTAAACTGCAATGCATGTAAAGCAGGCTAAAAGGCATGATGATATTGTAAGGCCACTGTAGCATACCCTAAAGCCTATGAACGGGGCCGATCCTAGGCAGGGTGCACGGGGTGCTCCGCACCCAGGCGCCACAGAGGTGGGGGGCGCTGAAGCTCCAAAGTGCTCCCCTCCCTCCTCCTTGTCTGTGTCCAGAGGCGGAGCGCATGTAGCGGGTGCTGTGGTTCCCCTTCCCGCTTGCTCTCTCCGCTGGCAACTGACCAGAGCGCATACCTCCCGCTGTCCCCAGAATCCAGTCTGGGTACCACAGCGGAGCCTAGTACTGGAACACGTTCCGGCACTAGGCTCCACTAATTAATTCTGTCCGGTGTGCATGGAGCAGTCTCCTGTCTGCCCCGCCCCCTCTTTGTGTGTCGGCTCTTCTCCCATAGGCGGTGTGATGAGAGGCTTCTGGGTTGGCCAGAGCTGCTGCCAATCATCCAATGCACTCCCAAAAATGCTCTCAGAGTGCCACCCTCCAAGTAACCAAAGATGCTTTAGGACCCCACATGGACTTGCAGTCCGCCCGGTGCGCCTTTTACAGATGGCCCCTGGAGCCAGTTGGTCAGTCCGCATTAGTGATCGAGCACAGGCAAATTAGGCAGCCGCGAGGCCCCTGTGAGTGCGAGTCCTTAGGCAGCCGCCTAATTAGAGAGCCGCCTCTGCTGGAGAGTGAAAAATCAGTTTTGTCTGTATAGAAACCAATCAGCTTCGAGTTTTTTTTTGTCAAAGCTTAATTAACCGTTTAAGGACCGCTGCACACACTTGTACGTCGACAGAATGGCACGGACAGGCAGATGGTCGTACAGGTACGTCCCCTTTAATTTGCCGCTGTGTAGTTGCCTTTGCGCCGCTGGTGTCCCGCGATCATGTCACGGAGCTGAAGAACGGAGATGTCAGTGTAAACACAACATCTCCCCGTTCTTCCTAGTGACATGTCACTGATCGAATGCTCCCTCTAATCGGGAGCAGCGATCAATGACGTGTCACTCGTAGCCACGCACCCTAACAGTTTAGAATCACTCCCTAGGACACACTTAACCCTTTTAGCGCCCCTGCAAGTTAACCCCTTAACTGCCAGTGTCATTTTTACATTAATCGGTGCATTTTTATAGCACCGACTGCTGTAAAAATGACAATGGTCCCAAAATGGTGTCCGATGTGTCTCCCATAATGTCGCAGTCATGATAAAAAACGCTGATTGCTGCCATTACTAGTAAAAAAAAATATATATATATATATATATATAATAAAAATTCCATAAATCCCCCTATTATTGCGTGGTGGTGTTTTTTTTTTTTTTTTTTTCTTTTTAGTTTTTTACCATAAATACGTAGAAGCCAAATGGTCCAGGGCTTAAGTGGTTAAAGCGGTTGTAAACCCATCGATGTAACACTTAAAAAAACTGTTAACATTCCCGGCATGCCGGGAATGCTAACTGCACATTGGTTGTGCTCTCAACCAAACTGTCAAACCATCCAATGGCTGGTGTCATAACTGATCACATGTGCAGCTTCATGGCAGTTGAAGATTGAACAAAGGCCAAGATGGCAGCTTCCTTGGCTGAAAAAGATAGGAGGGTTTACAACCGCTTTAAACAGCTGAAGTTAGAAGCTAATTGGCTATCCAGCACAGCCACACCAGATTTTGCCCTCTCCAGTTTAATAAATTAACCCCAGATTGTTCTCTCCGAGAGAACACCGGGTGAACACAATGGCTCCGCGGGAGGGATTGACTGTGTTGATGGGGAGAATTTAGATTTTTTTTTTTTCCTGCAATCCGTGGTTGCAGGAAAGAAAATGGCACTGTCTATGACTGGCTTTACCAGCAGCTTACAGAGTAGTGATTAGGGTTGCCACCTGTCCAGGATTCACCCGGGTTTTGAATCATGTGTCTGGGTTTCAGTCCTCCTGAAACCCGGACACAATATTCAGACAGGAACATGGCTCAGGAAAGGGCCTGACAGGAGGGTGAGGGGGCACTATGCATGCCGCATTACTGTTTTCTTTGGAGCGCACAAAGGTGTCCCAGGTCTATTATAATCCTCTAGTCACTAGTGTTTTTCCCCCAAAAAATAATACATTTGAGTGTGCAGGTTTGGCTTGAAGAAAAAGTGGCAACATTAGTGGTGATGCTTCACTTATTTCTATTTTTATGCATCCCTGCTCTTTTTCCATCAACAATGACTGTACAGCTATACAATAAACACACACATATATATGTTTTTTTGTATTACTTTTTTTTCCTTACTATCGTTTCTGTTGTTGCAGTGACTGACCTGGAAATGAAGTTTCTATATAGAGGGAAGCAAGTTGGAATGTTGACTGTTAGTAACCCTCATGGCTGCCGACTTTTCTATAGTAATCTTGCGCCAACCCCAGAGCAAGTGGAGCTGTTTGGCCCAACTTCACTGGAACAAGTTCGATTTCCTGGAACAGATGAGATTAGTAATGAGAAACAGAAGTTCTACACTAACCATCTTCTGGATGTAATGGACCGGGGTCTGATCCTGTGCCTACAAGGGCAGGATATATACGCCATTCGCTTGTGTCAGTGCAAAGTTTTCTGGTCTGGGCCATGTGCCCCTAATGTAGGTGGACCCAACCCTATAGAAAGGGAGAAGAGAATCAAACTATTCAGCCTTGAGACTTTCTTGAATGGTGAGTGTTGGAGCTTTTGTTGTACGGAACATGTAAAAACGTACATTGTAGTTATATTGCTAATTCCATATACAATTCTTTGTTGGGATTTGTATGAGACAGTAAGGATCCAGTCACAACCAAAAGTATTGGGACTCCTCCATTTTTTTTTTTATACCATAGTCCAGGGGTCTCCAAACTTTCTAAACAAAGGGCCAGTTTAATATCCTCTCGACTTTAGGAGGGCCGAACTGTGGTCACTTTGATATTGGGGTAGGGTGACCAGACATCCCTGGTTTCAGGGTGACAGCCCCGGATTGAGGACACTGTCCCCTGCCAAGTCTGTCCCCGGTTTTGTCCCCGGATTGGATTTGAACAGGGGTTAGGGCAATTTCAAAGGCAGTCAGTGCAGAATTTAAAAAAAATTCTAGCTTAGGGTGGTGTATTTTTTTTCCATTACTTGTGCCTCTTTCTGATGATCGTGTGCTGGTCAAAGCAGAGGAAATATTTTTTCAACTTCGGGTGCTTGCCCATTCAGCTCCGCTTGCATGTTCTTCTGCCTTGGCTCAAGTCCCGGTCAGCCACCTGCCTGCTTATCTCCTTGCCTTCCCTGGTGGAGAGTAAGGCCCCATACACACGATAGAATTTATCCGCGAATACGGTCCAGCGGACCGTTTCCGCGGATAAATCCTCTCGAGGATTTCGGCGGATTTTCATGCGATGGAGTGTACACACCATCGCATTGAAATCCGCGCCGAAATCCTCTGGCGATGACGTGTCGCCGCGATTATGACGCGGCGACGTGCGCGACGCTGTCATATAAGGAATTCCACGCATGCGTTGAATCATTACGACGCATGCGGGGGATCCCTTCGGACGGATGGATCCGGTGAGTCTATACAGACCAGCGGATCCATCCGTTGGGATGGACTCCAGCAGATGGATATGTTCTGCATGTCAGCAAATATTCGATCTGCTGGAATCCATCCCAGGGGAGATATATCCGCGGAAACAGATCCGCTGGCGTGTACACACCATAGGATCTTTCCGCTGAAACCCATTTGCTGGGATTTATCTGCGGATGGATTCTATGGTGTGTACGGGGCCTAAGACTTGACAGGCTGTGAGGCGGGCGGTGGCGGCGACAGGTAGAGAGTCGCTGATTGCCGCCATTACTAGTAAAAAAAAAAAAAAAAATGTCCCTGGATTTAATTTAAAAAATCTGGTCACCTGATATTAGGGGTGAAATAGGGCGTGGAATTGCGTCCTATTTCTGGTGTCAGTGGAATTAATATTGCCTCATTGTTGGTGTCAGTTTGAGGAATAGAGCCATATCATTGGTATCAATAGGAGGAATAGCACCCCATTATATGGGTCAATGAAAGAAATAATGCCCCATTATTGGTATCAGAGGGAGGAATAGTATCATTTATCGGTAGAAGGAAAAGTTCCCCAAGGGCCGGATAAAGGCCATCAAGGGCCGCATTCGGCCCCAGGGCCGCAGTTTAGAGACTCCTGCCATAGTCTATAGAGCAAACACTTTGAGACTGACAGTAATCTAATCAAAGTAATTTGGGAGCACAGGAACTACTGCAACCAGCATATAACAACCATACATATATAGATGCACACCAGTATGGAAATGCAAGCTTTATATAAAAATGATTAGCAATAATACCTATATCCAATGTACAAACTGGTATTCTCAGCAAGGGGGCAATAAAAGTCCTGGTAGAATTGTGCACATATACCCTGGACTGGTATATATACTGTACAGTTAAAGTAGAACTATAGGCAAAACCTTCTTCCTTTCGTCTTCTTTTTTTCTTTTTCATTTTAGATGGCACAATGGAGGGTTATAACCCCTGTTAGATATTTTTTTTTTTTTCGCACTCTGTGTCCAATTACTGAGATTTCCCTTTAACTTCTTGTCCCATAGCCAAACGGCAAGTAAGAGAAATTCCTTGGGAAACCCAGATCACCAGAACTAGTGTCCCCATTGAAAGATTTACCCACTATTACTTTTCTGGGGACAACCCAAAGTTGAAATTTTTCTTTTGCTTTCACTTCCAATGATAATGGGACACCGGACAAATATAAAAAGGTCAATCTCCTTAACGGGGGCACAGACCGCAATAACAACTGACAGGGGCTCCAATTCATCTACACTCTATTAAAAAAAAAATATTTAGCTATACATTTATAATAGAGATACCTCCAGATAAAGGTTACAGCTAAATCCAATTGCAGGGGCCCCTGAGGATGATCTGTCATGCAACCGGACCTCTAACTACCAGAAGTGGCCAGCAGATGCCTAACCTGGCTCTAGTCTATGCTGATTATTGAGCCCTAAGCTAAAAATAGCAATAGAATCCCAGACCAGAAGGGACAGAGTTAACTAAAATAACAGGAGCTGCATATACAGTATCTCACAAAAGTGAGTACACCCCTCACATTTTTGAAAATATTTTATTATATCTTTTCATGTGACAACGCTGAAGAAATGACACTTTGCTGCAATGTAAAGTAGTGAGTGTGTAGCTTGTATAACAGTGTAAATTTGCTGTCCCCTCAAAATAACTCAACACACAGCCATTAATGTCTAAACCGCTGGCAACAAAAGTGAGTGCACCCCTAAGTGAAAATATACAAATTGGGCCCAAAGTGACAGTATTTTTTGTGGCCACCATTATTTTCCAGCACTGCCTTAACCCTTTTGGGTATGGAGTTCACCGGAGCTTCACAGGTTGCCACTGGAGTCCTCCTCCACTCCTCCATGATGACATCACAGAGCTGGTTGATGTTGGTGACCTTGTGTTCCTCCACCTTCCATTTGAGGATGCCCCACTGATACTCAATGGGGTTTAGATCTGGAGACATGCTTGGCCACTCCATCCCCTTTACCCTCAGCTTCTTTAGCAAGTCAGTGGTCGTCTTGAAGAGGTGTTTGGGATCGTTGTCATTTTGGAATACATGCGGCCCATTCTCTGAAGGGAGGGGATCATGCCCTGCTTCAGTATGTCACAGTACATGTTGGCATTAATGGTTTCCTCAATGAACTGTAACTCCCCAGTGCCAGCAGCACTCATGCAGTCCCAGACCATGACACTCCCACCACCATGCTTGACTGCAGGCAAGACACTTGTCTTTGTACTCCTCACCTGGTTGACACTCCCACCACCACGCTTGACACCATCTGAACCAAATAAGTTTATCTTGGTCTCATCAGACCACAGGAAATGGTTCCAGTAAGTTCCTTAGTCTTGTCTTCGGAAAACTGTTTGCAGGCTTTCTTGTGCATCATCTTTAGAAGATGCTTCCTTCTGGGACGACAGCCATGCTGACCAATTTGATGCATTGTGCAGTGTATGGTCTGAGCACTGACAGGCTGGCCCCTGAAACCCTTCAACCTCTGCAGCAATGCTGGCAGCACTTATATGTCTATTTCCCAAAGACAACCTCTGGATATGATGTTGAGTGAGTGCATTCAAATTCTTTGGTTGACCATGGCGAGACCTGTTCTGAGTGGAACCTGTCCTGTTAAACCGCTGTATGGTCTTGGCCACCGTGCTGCAGCTCAGTTTCAAGGTCTTGGCAATCTTCTTATAGCCTAGGACATCTTTATGTAGAGCAACAATTCTTCTTGTTTTTTTTTTGTTTTTTGTTTTTCCGGATGATCTGAGAGTTCTTTGCCATGTTGAACTTCCAGTGACCAGTATGAGAGAGTGAGAGCGATTTAACGATTTTTTCCACTTCCTCCTGGGGTTTTCAACAATCCAGAGACAGGAAGTCTATACATAATGTATCAGCAGGCCCAGGCATTTACAAATACAGACAGTAGAGGGCAGCAGATCTCTACATGGGCATAAATGGTTGTCTTCCATATACAAGCAGTCCCCGGGTTACAAACAAGATAGGGTCTGTAGGTTTGTTCTTAACTACTTGCTGACCAGCCGCCGCAGTTATACGGCAGCAGGTCGGCTCCCCTTCGCGAGGTCACGTAGAGCTACGTCGCCTCGCTAAAGTGACCACTAGGAGCCCCCCGCTCGCCCCTGATCCCGACGTGCGTGCGATCACCGCCGGGCACCCTGTCGGGGGGGGGGGGGGGGAATGACCTATCATCTGTTGATACAATGTATGAATAGCGATATGTCATTTCCCCATGTCAGTCCCACCCCCCTTCAGTTAGAACACACCCAGGGAACATGATTAACCCCCTCCTCGCCCCCTAGTGTTAACCTCTTCACTGCCAGTGGCAATTGTAAAGTAATCAATGCATTTTTATAGCACTGATCGCTATAAAAATGCCAATGGTCCCAAAAATGTGTCAAGTGTCCGCCATAATGTCGCACTACCGCCATCAGTAGTAAAAAAAATATATATTAATTTAAAATGCCATAAAACTATCCCCTATTTTGTAAACGCTATAACTTTTGCGCAAACCAATCAATAAACGCTTATTGCGATATTTATTTTTCATTTAAAAAAAAATGTAGAAGAATACGTATCGGCCTAAACTCTATTTGTGGAAAAAAAAGACGCCAATTTTGTCTGGGAGCCTCGTCGCACGACCAATTGTCAGTTAAAGCGACGCAGTGCCGAATCGCAAAAAGTGGCCCGGTCATTGACTAGCAATATGGTCCGGGGCTGAAGTGGTTAAGTTGAATCTGTTTGTAAGTCTAAGTGTAGCTCCAGCCAAAAAAATATATTTTTTTCTAATCATCATACTTGCCTCCGGTGGATGCAGCGTCAGACTGATGCTGCATCTGTCCCCTGGCGTCTATTCACTGAGAACCAAGCCACTGAACCATGGCTCGGTTCTCACTCATCCCCGAGCGGAACGATGCCGATTGTCAGTCGGCATCGCTTCTGCTCTACTTCTCAGCGCTCATTGGAGCGATGAGCCATGGCGGGACGGTGATCGGCCATCTCAGCGGCTCGCTGAGACTGCCATTAATCAAGGCAGCTGGCGGATCCCGACTTGGAAGTTGTGATGATGCGCTGCCCCGACTTCTGACTGCTCTCCACTGAAAACGGGTCACAGTAGTGCAAAACCAATTACCGTATTTATCGGGGTATAGCGCGCACCCCTAAAGTTGCCTCAATTCCTGTGGAAATTTTTTTTTTTGTACTTACAGTTTTGGTGTCTTGCGCGGCGTCCATTGGCGGCCTCGTCAGGTCCGGCGTCCGTCTGCGGCTTCGGGGGTCCTCTTCGTCGGGTACGACGTCTTTCTGCGGCGTCCTCCCCGCTAGTTTCCCGCGCCGAGTTTGAATTCTGCGCCGACATATACCGAGCGCAGTACACTCGTGTATCGTCGGGCAGGCTCGGCAACTCTCGCGCTGACGTCCTGTACGTCCAGGACGTCAACGCGAGAGGAGCCGAGACTGGCCTACGATACACGAGTGTACTGCGCTCGGTATATGCCGGCGCAGTATTCAAACTCAGTGCGGGTATCGGCGTATACCGCTCACCCACGATTTTGCCCCGATTTTCAGGGCAAAAAAGTGCGCGGTATAAATACGGTACACTCCTGTGACCCAGAGGAGAAGCCCAGCCTAAACATCTCAGACTGGACTTCTCCTTTAAGATTTTTGGATAGGCTAGGGAAGGGTTAACACCACTATAACATTTGGTTTGCTGTCTGTGCCCCTGTTCAGAAGATTTCACCTCACTTTCTGTGACAATTGGATTTTGAAAATTTTGGGTTGTTGTGGAAACAAGGATTAATGATAAAGCATCAGTGGAGGCATCTTTTTCCGATAACTCTTAAGCCCCGTACACACGAACCTTTGTCCGACCAAATTCACATCAGAATTCAGACGGTATTCCATCTGAGTAAAAGAGAACATGTTCTCTATCTAAACTCTGATGGAATTCATCAGAATTTCCAATGGAATTACTCCGATGGGGCATACACACGGTCGGAATTTCCGATGGAAAGTCAGTCGAAATTTTTCCATCGGAAATTCCGATTGGCTTTACTGGAGTGAATTTCCCTTCCTAGGGGTAGATTTCCTCTCACTTGTCGCCATTGGTTTGTAAGTAGGAGTCGTTTGTAAGTCAGATGTTTGTTACTAGGGAACCGCCTGTAGCTCTGTTCAGTCAGTTTTTAGGGAAAAAAATATTTTTGTTTATACTCTTGTCACCCATGCCAATTTTTTTCAACAATAAAAAAATGGACAGGTAAAAAAAAAAAACTATGAATACTGATATAAGCTGAACTGAAGACCGATGTATAAACTGATGTAAAATTATTCCGATGATGTGAAAGGGGCCTAAATTGTGATTCTGTTTTGAAATTTTAGAGGGTTACTAATAATTTGTCTGTGACTGCATAACTAAAAAAGATGGAAGGTTTCTGATTCATCTCTGCTTTAAAACATGATTTATGCTGCTGGCAGCTGATTTATTGAGCATTTACGGTGCATAAGTAGTCTCTATTTTGTTGACGCGCCCCCAAAATGTATTTGATTGATGTGGTTTGTTAGTAGTATTTACTACCGGTTTCTAGGCATGGACCTTGACCTATTAAAAACGTCAGCGCTGACGCTCAGACAAAAGTGTGAATCACTGCTTTGTAATAAAAAAACAAAAAACATTAGTAATTGCCAGGCCTTTGAATAAGCAAAATAGGCATGCAAAAGCATGTTGACATTTCTCGGCTGAACACCTTGGAATGCAAGTGCGTTTTTATCTTTAAACCTAAGGATAAAAAAATCATGTTTTTAGTGAACTTGATATGAGGATATATCGTTACCAGGCAGATTATTGATAGCGATTGCCTGGTTTAAAGTTTTAAGTGTAATGCAGGTTTTTTTTTAATTTTCTTTGAAAAAAAATATTTATTTTAAAGGTCTCTACAGTGGAAGTTACAGCCATCCCTTAATTTGTAAAGGGTCAGTGCACCCATAAATATTATAAAAAAACAATAAAAAAAAATAGCTTGTCATAAAATACTTTTTTTTTTTTTTTTTTGGACTGGACCTCTTAAAACGTTAGGGGATACTGCTACCTAAAGAAGGATTAGACAATGGTAGGGAAAAAAAGCGCAAAAATGTAGGTCAGTCCAGGATAACCCCTCCTAATACTAGCATGCCTCATATTTTTATAGGCATAACACTAATAAGAGCATGATTATAAATATATGGAGATGGTGGGACCGGTGTTTCTTAACACTCCAATGGACTTTATAATGAGTACAAAAATTCTACACGTACAGGACACAGGATTTTAGTCTGTAGTCTTGGGTATATAATGTTTGTTTAAAGATTTTATTGGTATTTCAGAAAAAAATCATTCATTAACCTCCCTGGCGGTATGATTCTTTCAGAAAAAACATGCTAAAAGCGGTACCATTATTTGCAAGGAAATTTGGCGTTTTATATTGTAGGTCTGTAATTTTTAGAAATAACTCACTTAAATCTGACCAAACAAGATTCTAATAGGCATCCCGTGTATTACATTTTTTTAAAAACAAAATTATAAATTATAATATAATAAATAATTATAAATAATTATAACAAATAATAATATAATTATAATAAAAATTATTCAATAATGTAATCAAATCAAAATCACTGAAATTTGCTCAGTTGCAGAATTGTCGCTGTCATTACTTTTATTTTTTTATGACGAATTTCCCCACAAATCGCTATCGCACAATTCTGCAAGTGATTATAATTTATTATCGCTGTTTTTTAGCTGATATAAATGGACACTTTTGGTTGCTATGGACAATCTACAGTTTGCAGGGAGAAAAAAAGGTTTTTATTATATAAAATGACATGCAGGACACTGGGCAGACCACTAGGGACAGGGGGGGTGTGTTTGTTTTTTTTTACATACAGTACTGTAATCTATAAGATTACAGTATACTGTGTGTATAGTGTTTGTTTACGTTTTTGAATTTGGCGCCGTTCTCCGTCCCCGTGCGTCGTAACGTCGCAGGGAACGGAGATCGGCGTCACACGGAGGCACTATGTGAATCGAGCGAGGTCCCGCTCGCTCACACAGCGCGGTGGCATCGCTGGATCCAGGGACAAGGTAAGTAAAAAGTGCCTGTGGATCTAGCGAGGCAAGCCCGAGACTGACACGGGGTTACCGATAGTAGCAAGAAAATCTAACCCCGTGTCAGTCTCGGGAAGACCGCCAGGGAGGTTAAGGCAGTATACATGTGAAAATATAGCAAGACAAACAGGAAATGAAACAAAGTGGATCAATAATATCCACGGAACAGTACAAGTCATATAAATATATATTTTGCTTTCATATCAAATGGTGTCAATTAAGAAGGTCTACCTATATAATGTTTATTCAGACACTGGAGGGAAGGCATATATTGGCCTGAACTGAAGCTGGCCATTATACAACTTTCTTATTTAATTTCATTTAGATGTACCTTCAACTATGTAGTGCAAGAGCCCACCGGATTGCATACAAATTGTAAGTCAGGTGTCTCAAACTGGCGGCCCTCCAGCTGTTGCAAAACTACAAGTCCAATGAGGCATTGCAAGAATGACAGTTACCAGCATGACTCCCACAGGCAGAGGCATTATGGGACTTGTAGTTTTACAACAGCTGGAGGGCCACCAGTTTGAGACCCTTGTTGTAAGTGTTTAGGTTTGACCTCCTATTTTTTATTTTCTAAGAAAATTTGTATAATGTATGGCCAGCCTTGATCTATTGGATTATCAGAGCACTGGATTGCACAGCTAGATGATTATCGGCCTTAGTGAAAAAAAAACAGGGGTAACTTGATGAACCTGGAGGCCAGGATGTTGGCATCTTGCTTCCTCCATTTCTGCCATTGAGCCCTGGTTCACACTGGGCTGCGGGAGTGAAGCCGTCAGAGTTCAGCTGAACTCGTAAAATTTCACTCCCGCTGGCAGTCCCGATTTTGGCCGCGATTTCAGAGACATCTGTGCAGGTTTCTGCACAGATGTCAATGTAAATCGTGGCCCGAAATCGAAAAAAAGTAGTACAGGAACTACTTTTTGAAATCGATGCGGCATCGCACCGATTTAGGACGGTGCCATTGCCGGCAAATGCCGCCGATTTGATATTCAATTTGTTTTTATTGGATTTTTTAAAAAACATAAATATAATTTACATTACATTATCGATAAGCATACAAAAGGATTTCACAATTAAAATAGATTTAACATTTCATACACATAAATCGCAACAATAAACAATTACACATAACACAACAATATGGGTCAATCCTGCCTCCTCCTGATCTTTTACTCTATCCTCCACCTTTGCCCTCTCCTCCTCGTCTCCCCCACCCCAGGAAGAAAGACAAGAAAGGGGGGGAAAAAAAGGGGGGGGGATTTTAAGTGCTGGGTGCCCAATTTCTATTTCTAAACTATTAGTGCCTGTGCCCTCCATATTCTTTTATTATGAGGGGACAAAAGTAAACTCTCGTACCCCATTACCTATATGCCTCTCTCAAAGGTAGGAAGGGAGGGAATGGGAGAGGAAAAAAAAAACTCCCCTTAACCCAACCCCCTTTACTCACCAAAACTATTTTATTTAAGTGCAATTTGTGCTTCTCACCCTTTAATTTAAGTGACTTCGCAAATTTCTCCCTCCCTTCCCCTCTCCTTCCCTTGTACCAGGGAGAGAGGGAAAGGGAGAAAGGGAAAGAAAGAGAGAGGGGGGGAAAAATAAAAAAATGCCGCCGATTTGAGATGCGATTTGACATCTCAAATCGCATCTCAAATCGTACCAGTGTGAACCAGGGCGGAAGGTTGAAGATGTCGGGATGGAAAGACCATTCCCCTTGGTGCAGGCAATTGCAACTCCCTTCTCCCTGTCAGCGCCCTCTCTGTCTGTCTCTGGCCTGGCCCCGCTCCGCTATTTTTGTAATATTAAATTTGTCACTACTAGCCTCTCTAAGTTGTATTTAAAAATGAGCGCTGTAAATACTGAATATCGGGTCTCTTCAGGCCGGTCACGTGACTCATGGCCGATTTTCAGCTCTAATGGGTGGCTTCTGCGAAGGAGACGAGCGGCCAAGTGATCTCCCTCTGACGTCAGAGGGAGATTACGGCCCCTTCCTCAGAATACCTCTATCAGAGCTGGAAAGCGACTGCGAGTGATGTGACCGGCCTGAAAGCAGCTGACATTCTATATTACTGCGCTCGGTTTTAAATACAACTTACACATTGTGCTAGTAGAGGGGCTGGCATAGTCTTATAATAATGCCTTAACAACCACTTTAAGTGTGTGCTCTAGAGAGAGAAGCTTGTTTGGTGGAAGTAAAACCTTTGCCTGAGATGTGTCTAGGAGGAGGCCTAGATATTCCATATTCAAGGACAGTGGTGTGGTGCTATACATTTTGAATATGTAGAAGCCCTTGAAGACCGGGTTTTCAGAGCCTTCTGCTGATGAAGGACCCTTTTCTCCTGTAACATATTTGATGAATTTGTCATGTGCTTCGCCAAAGAGATGTTCTCCTTCAAAGGGCATACAAGTGAGGGGTCTTTAACAAGCAGCTTCAGCTGACCAGACTTTCAGCCATGAGATTCTTTGAATCTGGACAGAAGTGAGAGCGATCCTGGAAATTTGTGTTATGACTTGTTCTAGTCTCACTTGCCTGACGAAGAGGTCCTGTGCGACTTCGAAACGCTGCTTTTTTGTGATCGTTTCTATGCATTAAAACATTTTTGGCCGTTTTTCTAAATGATCCTTGGTGTGCTGGCGAATATATCTACATGACTTGTTCTAGGACATAAACATAGAAAAGTAAGGATGAGGACAGTTTTTATAGGTGTTCTGCCAGAGTTCGGTGCTGAAAGACATCATACAATTAGCTGTGATTTGACAAACAGAAATTGCAGCAATAGCTGGTTGCAGGTTTTCAATTTCCTGTCTGCAGAATCCTCCAACAGAAATGGCATCTACTATAACCATAGTAAGATGTTTGTTTAGGACTAAGAAAACAGAGTCTACTACTGGAACGGTCTATTTCTCATTAATAATTTTTCCACTGGATATAGCTCAGAAATTATTTCTTCTGATAAGAGCTGAAACACAATCCTGATAAATTGCCCATTCTATTTGATCATGAATGAGTCCCATGTCTACCTCTTCTAAAGAAAGTAGTTCCACTGCCAACTCAGGTGGAGACGTTGAAGGTGGAGAATAAGCCTGGCACTTTTGGGCTCCGAACAGTGATGACTGAATTAAGGCCACTAGTTGTCTGAAAAATTTGAATGTAGTTGCAGAGAAATCTCCCTTGGTCACATAGGCGGCCTGTTACCTTTCTGAGATAGAGCTAGCATTGGAGGCAGTGTTAAAATGGGGTCCTGATCTAGTGCATGGGAAGCAAAGTCACTCTAAGGCCGCGTACACACGACTGGTCCATCCGATGAGAATGGTCCGACGGACCGTTTTCATCGGTTCACCTCTGAAGCAGACTGATGGTCTGATGTGCGTACACACCATCAGTTCAAAAACTGATCGGGTCAGAACCCGGTGACGTAAAACACACGACGTGCTGAAAAAAAAGAAGTTAAATGCTTCCAAGCATGCGTCGACTTGATTCTGGGCATGCGCGGGTTTTGAACCGATGCTTTTGTGTACTAACCATCGGTTTTGACCAATGGTCTGCCGTCAATCGGTTCGATTTTCAAGCAAGTTTTAAAACTTTGGTCTGAAGGACAAAAGTCCGATGGGCCATACACACGGTCGGTTTGGACCGATGAAACTGGACTTCGGTCCGTTTTCATCGGTTTGGACCGGTCGTGTGTACGGGGCCTAAGTAGTATGAGTGCTTTGCATGCCATCAGCAGAGCAAATGTTTGTCTGAAATTTGACGCAATTTCCTTGCGAGGTCCAGGTAGGATCACAATATTTTACCATGGTTGCACGGATCTGGATGCACTGCGTCTATTGTTGTAGTAGAAGGCAGTGAAGAATTTGATTGAAGAATTTGAAGTGCCTGTACATAAGAACCAGTTAAGCATAGAAACTTCTCCATAAGGGAGGTAAGGTCCATCACCTACAATTGGCAAAAAGAGTCTCACAGAGTGAGGTAGGATTATAGGCACATACCTAATCACCTGATAGTAGCAGTATATGACCCAGGATCTATGAATATCCAGCCTGTGGCCTTTATTGTACAATAAAGATATCCTATTTGTTAAAGATCCTTCCGCAGGACCTCGGGTGGAAACTCTTGAGGCCATAGGTTTGGATGGTGGTCTGCCTGAGACAACTAGAGATGCTGGAATGAGATGCAGGTACATCCTAAAAAAAGAATCACCCTGGTTGAGGTGAAAGTCAAACTACCTGGTGGAAGCAAGAAGGAAGTCTTGGACCTCAACATCACCTTGCCTTTTGCAAAACAAGAAAGGGAGAGGGTTATAATGGGTTCCAACAACAGTCTTTTAAGTACAGAGAACGAGATTCCAATCCCATGGACTCACAGGGAAATAGGGAGGGTTACATGGGAGACCCCCTTTACAAAGGTCCTAATCAATGAGTGGGAAGTCAATGGTCACTAAAACAGGACAGAAAGGGTAGAAACCAGATCCTTGATAGTGTTGAAAGCCAAAGGCTGGTAAAGAACCAGAGAAAGGAGAGTATCATTTAACATATTGATCACCTCTTAACACTCCCCACAAATCATACAAATCTCTATGTAGTAATTTTACACTTGAAATATGAGGGAGTCGGAAGCACTCGCTAATTTGTTACGTGACGTGCTGTATTTTTGCTTATACACCCAGGTAGAGTGAATTAGTGAGCCACGTCCTAGCAAGGGAAAAACCTATACATACTGTAATGTGCAAAAGTTTTAGGCAGGTGTTAAAAAATTCTGTAAATTAAGAATGCTTTCAGAAATAGAAGTGTTTATTTTTATCAATTAACAAAATGGAAAGTAAATGAACAGAAGAGATCCAAATGAAATCAATATTTGGCATGACTACACCCTTTGCCTACAAAACAGCATCAATTCTTCATTATTCTGCACCCCAGTTCCTATGTTTTTAAGCATAGGACATGGAGACAAGGCTAAGCGACTCAACTATGCACGAAAACATAGGAACAGGGGTACAGAAAATGGCAGCTAGAGTGAGGAGTCAACGTTTTTGAAATACTTGGCGGTATAAAAGGCAGTTTGTTCTCCGAAGGGCTGAAGAGCGATACAACAATGAGTGTTTGCCAGCAACAGTAAAGCATGATGGAGGTTTCTTGCAAGTTCGGGGCTGCATTTCTGCAAATTGAATTTTAGATTTGGTAAGGATCAATGCATCCATCATGTCATACCATTAGAGAGGCATGTGATTGGCCCCAATTTTATTCTGCAGCAGGACAACGACCTCATACATGAAGCCAATGTCATTAAGAACTATATTCAGTGTAAAAAAGAACAAGGAGTCATGGAGGTGATGGTCGAGTGTGACTGACCCTGTAAATGCTTTTCTTGTTGTAAAGGGTGACAGCAGTGTTGCCAACCGTCCGTTAATTTACGGACAGTCCGGTAATTTCACCCCATTTTCATGGTGTCCGTGAATGTCCATTACTGGCAGCCGGTGCCAGTAAGAGAGATGGCTGCAGGCTGGCCATGCAACTGCGCATGCGCTGTTCCGAAGTCTGCAGGACTCGGGAAAGATCGTACAAGCTCGGCCGGGCGGCGCATGCCCAGTAACCTAATGTTTTTAAACGGAAGCCGCCACTCGTTCTCGGTGGTTCCGTGTGGAGAGTGCGCAAGGTGGAGAAGAGTGACGTGATGGGTCATGTTGATGACCTCCGCCTCTCGCACCGTGCTCTATGAGCACAGAAGACCGTCTCCATGGAAACATTATCCAGGCCGCGGTCCTTACTCGGCCAATCAGCGAAAGTCCAGCCGCCCCATTCCGCCCACCTTGTGACAATTTTGCTGTTTCAGGCAAACCACCCAGGTACTACTATCTACTTTGCTAGTGGTCTCCCGCTTATCCAATAGTGTAATTCAGAAAGAAGATCGCCAGTGTTACGAACCAATGGGCTGACGACATTGTGGTGTGGGCGGCGCTTGTGAAATGTCCTCTGTAATGTGGAAGACTGAAGGGGTCCCCTGCCAGACTGGCAGGGGATGGTGTCACGTACACATTGGCTTTGTGGTGGGCGCAGGGATATCTCTTAGGCTATAGCAACCTGACATGTCTGGAGGACTACGAGTCCCAGTGTGCTCTCATGGTCATAGGTTGGCAGAGAGGGGGGGGGGATGGTGGCAGAGAGGGGGGGGGATGGTGGCAGAGAGGGGGGGGGATGGTGGCAGAGAGAGGGGGATGGTGGCAGTGGGTGTTGGTTGCAGAGAGAGGGTGGATGGTGGCAGAGAGAGGGTGATTGTGGCAGAGGGTGTTAGTGGTAGGGGGCGATTGGAGGCAGGGGGCAATGGTGACAGGTGATTGGACTAAATTTGCCCTAATTATGTTGAAAATAACAAAAATTATGTTTTTTTACCTTTAATATCTACCTTAAATCACATTGCTATTTGCCTAGTGTACTTGTTTGTAGCCTAAATACTGAAATTTGCACCTAAAAATTTAATTTTGTAACTTTTGTGAAATGCCAATAAAAACTTGGCGGTGCCAGTAAATGTTGGGTGTTGTGCCAGTAAATTTGAATCTGGTAGGTTGGCAACACTGGGAGAAAGACTAATCCAGAGTTCCCATAATAAAATAACTTCTGTAGTAAACATACTCCCTGTAGTTACATATGTGAATTGTGTGACATTATGAGATGGTATTTGTGTACTGCACCTAATTAGAGAGACCTCTGAAGTGTGCTCTAATGCATGAATGGCATTCACTACTCAGTTTCACTTTGTAAATGTGTGTTTTTTTTTTTTTTGTGCGTTTTATACAAGAGCCCACCCACCCGGAACGTGACAACGTTTTTCTTTGTGCAAGTGCGGATATTCTGACAGTTCTATCACTATCTTCTTATATATTGGCTGTGGCTAAGATGTGTATGGGCATTATCAGTATAGTATTTCTTTTATTTTCAGAGCTCATTGCTTGCCAGAAAGGTCAAACAAATGTATTGCCTCCATATGAGATATTCTTCTGTTTTGGTGAAGAATGGCCGGACCAAAAACCAAGGGAGAAAAAACTCATCACCGTACAGGTAATGAACTGCAGAAAGATGTGTATTACCCCTTTTGTGCCAGAGGTCCCTGTAGCCTCAATACCCAGGCAAATCTCAAATTTATCAGCATCAGTGTGTGTATTTGTATATGTGCGTGTAATCTAATATTAAAATAGACATGCTTCTATAGGCTGCATGTGATCACTATCCTAGTTGATATATTGATCACATAATTGTGAAATACTCTGATTTTCTCACAATTGTCAGTGGAAGCTAGGTTTGACCGCTAGCAGCCCCACTGGTAGCTATAAAAGGGTGACTGTTTTTCTAAGTAACACAAAGATTGTGAACAGGAAGAGGATGGCTCACAAACTGTTTTTGCCACAGAATGAAAACCATCTCACTTTTTCTGTAAAGCATATTTGCATAAAACAAAACAAAATGTTGCATCTTAACAGTCCTTAGATGTAGTGATTGCATTAATTTTATGTTTACATATTTGACTTTCCTTTATTTTCATCTGGTAATTCTGACAGTAACATACTTCCAGTCCTAGGATGACAACACTCACTCAGCCTTCCATATTGTTGTTCAGTCGTGTCCAACTCTTCGTGACCTCATGGACCACTGCCTCCCGGAGCTTGCTTGACTTCATGTTCTTTGTTTTTCTATGACGCTGTCTATCCATCTTGTATTCTGTCATCTTCCTCTTCTTCTTTTCCTCCCATGTTTCCCTGTTAGGCTTTTTTGTTTTTGTTCATGAGGTTTTCGTGGCAAGGATACTGGAGTGGGTTGCCATTGCCTTCTCCAGTTTTGTCAGAATTCTCCACTGTGACCTGTCTGTCTTGGCTGAGCCTACACGGCATAGTTCGTAGCTTCACTGAATTACGTAAGCCCCTTCACCATGGCAAGGCAGTGGTCCATAAAGGGGCTTTCCATATTAGGACATCCGAAACAACATTGAACTACAGAACTCCACTCCTTGCCTATTTTACATAACTTGAGTGATGGGGTTCTGTGGTCCTCAGAGATAGCTGAGAACAATATAATTGATAACTTCCTATGCTTACTTACTGCCAGTGCTGACTGTTATCCGCTCATAAGATTTCTGTCAAAATCAACAGGTATATTTTGAAACTTATCGGTCTGTTGAAGAAAACCCTTCTAATAGTATACAGTATTTACTGGTACATTTTAAGGTTCTGTGTACATGGGCTTTTATATAAATTTTACCATTCATATTGTCTTACATAGAGCAATAAAAAGCACAAAATGATCTAAAAAGCCCATGTAGACTTTAATTTTATGTTGTATACAAGTAAAGACACAATAGAGAAGAAAAACTAGTACAACCGTTATCTGCAGTATGGTTCTAATATTTTTATTTTGTAATTCTAGGTTATTCCTGTGGCTGCCCGCTTGCTTTCTGAAATATTCTCAGGGGAGCTGTCGTGGTCTGCAGATAGTATAAAACTCCAGATATCACATCCAGATCTAAAGGACAAAATGGTGGAACAATTCAAAGAACTTCATCAACTGTGGCAGAGCCAGCAGACCCAAGTGCTTGCTCCACAAGGTGCAGGAACAAATCCAGGGGTAGATGTGGCATCCGGTCCCTGGCCCATGCACACTGAAAGCATGCAATAAGCTCTGTATGATCACCTGTGTTACTTCATGTGACTTGAAAATTGCAAACCGGTTCATTCTCATTTGGACTTTGGGTTGGCTAGTTAAGGTGTCTTCCCACTGCCTCACCTTGGTTTGTATAAAGAACACTCAGTGAATCTAATCGTCAGGATGTATTAAGAATAAACTGTTGAAGCTTGAGAACAGACCTGGAAAAAAGAAATCTGGTAATATATCCTTAGCTTAAAATTTTTCACTGATTACAGGCTATTCTCTTTCAGACATTTAATGGCATGTAATACAGCTCATTCCTGGTCTGGTTTCTGCAGTCCTCTAATGCCATGTCGTACCTCGCTGTAAACTGCCTCTCTGCAAAAACCGCTTCTTTGTAGTTTGTTAAATAAAATCGCTGTGAGCAATGATGTGTAAAAAAAACAATCAGAAATGTAAGATAATTAAGAAAAAAAATATACAAATATATATATGTATATACAAACACAAACACAACAGTCTAGAAAAAGTATGCCACAGGAAAACATATCCACATTTTCTTGGGTGCAATGTTTAGTAGAAAGATAATAATCCACTTCAATTTTTGGCCTATTACTGTATATGACTAAAGGTTTGCCAACAGTCCAATGTTTCTATGTATATTTGTTGTGTAAACCAAAGACAGTGACTGAAAAGTAATATTGATTCAGGTAAAGCCTTTAAAAGCTGAACCCTGAGATCAGAAAATATTGTCTAAATACAAAAAGTATGTGTATTTTTACTCGAACTTTGGTGTACTTTTGTGTGTTTTTTTTCCAAATCTGTGCAGTAATTCAGTGTAAAATTTGTGCCATTGTGCAGAAACCTCCTGGATTAAAGTCACTACTGCCCGCTCCCTACTTGTGCAGGGGGACTGGTCTTATATCTGCCCCCTCTTGTAGTTTTCTCCAGGCAGCCTGTGGTGGGTGGCTCTATTTGATGGAATGTATTTGAATGAAAATTGTCTCCATTGTCCTTTTTTAAAGAACAATGGAATTCAGTAACAGTCTGGTTGTAATGTCACCTACAAAAGGTTGGGACACTGCAAGCAAAAGAAGGTTTTTATGCCAGCTCCAGCATAACCTCTCCCCTACCCAGCATGCCTCAGTATTTTGCTGGTGTCCTTAGAAGGTTGGATGCTTTCTCCTCATCTCCAATGGAAAAAATATATTTTTGCTAGCCTTCTTTGTAGTATTTTTTTCCTTGGTACTTTTAATCAAGATTCTAATTACACATCAAGTCGGGCTCTAAGCACTAGTGCTTTTTAATGGCATTCCCATTGTGGAATGCTCAGATCATCACCCATGAAAATGGTGTGTTTTCTAGTCTGTTGTAGTCTGCTGGACCTAACACCTGCAGGCCTTGATTGGATAACTTTGGGTTATCAATATGGGAGGTGGTTCAACTTCAATCCTCACTAGGGATGCTTACTTCCTGTGGATTTTTGATTCCTTCTGTGTTGATAAAGGAAATGCCCCTTTTTCCCCTTTTCAAGGCTCCTAGCGTATTTAGGGAGTACCCTCCTAAAACCGTTTTCCCTTCTTATGAGGACTGTCAGTCTTTTTCTACCTCTCTGGGAGTCTGGACTCCGCAACACATCTCAGTCTCTTTGGACCAAGAAGTCCCAGGCGCAACGGTCAGCTTTACGCAAGGGATGGGGTGGTTCCTTTCCCCCATTCTGGTAGGACTTCCTAGATGGTTGTGTACTCCTTCTTGGGACTGACATTCCTCATTCCTGTCCCAAATCAGGTTGATGTTTTCAATAGTGGGACTAAGATTCCTGCCCATTAACAGAGCAGTAATACTCTGGGGCAGGTTGGTTGATTTTTAGAATCATGTGTTAAAGCGAGGTTAAGGAAGGCTTGCCTGCCAAACCTTAGGAACACCCTCAGGACTTTGAATGGTAGGTGCCTTGCTTACGGTACTCATGTGTACCAGTTTGGGCTTCAGTACACCCTCATCCCTGCGTACCTCTTATATGGGTGACGCTCATGCACCTTACGCTCTCCTTTCGAGCTTTAAGGTTGGTAGGTAAGCTTGGGTTACTCAATAGTGCAGGGAGTGGGACTTCTTCTGTTGACTGGCTGGCCTTCTCTTTAGACATTCCTATTGTTCAAACCTCCCTCCGCAAACATATTTTTCCTGGGACTTGGCTCAGTGAATATTTACTGCTGACCACTTCTAGTTATTGGTTCTGGTTTTCTCATGTTCGGGTAGTGTTTTATTCCACATGATTATGGTGGACTGTTTGGTACTTTAGTCATTTGCTGACTCCGGCCCATTGTTTCTTCAGGTGGCTACTTTCCCTTGGTGTTTTTGGAGCACAACATTGATCCTCAGTGCACACCCCTTGGTCCTGGCAGTTTCCCAGTGGTATTCACCTCACCTCATCTAAACTTGATTTGAACATAGTACTCCAGATTCCTCTGAAATGTAGCTGGCTCTGGAATTCTTTTTAGGCTTGTCTGTGGCTGTTGCGCATGAATCAATTTTACCCCTTCGGATGTCCCTCAATTGATGATGGAGGTGAGATTTTTTGTACTTCCCATAAAAAAATGTTTTCTTTGATTCCATTGAAGGAGACAGGCCCTGTGTACTGACTGCATGCTCACAAAAATATACAGGGGGATGGTGCTGGTGTACAAATTTTTTTTTTTTTTGCTGTAGGTGGTAGTATAACCTGACTGTTTCTGAATTCCTGTGCCCCTCAATGGACCCAAAGAAACCTTTTACAGTACAGAAACATTATTTTTCATGTCTGGTGTTCAGCTTTAAACTGCAGTAGAGGGCCTTTTGGTGTGCATGTTTAAAACAAAGAAATATCAAATAGACAAAACCAGATGTATTCAGTGTGAGTGTTGTCCAAACTACTGATAGGGATTACTACCGTTCTCTATTTTGTAGATAGTAGATGTACTCCGCATTGAAGACGAATTTCAAGCACATACAAAAGACCCATATTAATGCAGTTCTCATGTACTATTAATTGATGCATCATTAAAAGGATTGTCTGCACTGCAAAGAGCACAAGTGCCTGAATTTACCTTGAATTCAGCCTCTTGATATCCCCTGTACAGTGGTATGCAAACTAGGAGTAGGAAAATCAGCACAAGGAGTCAATCAGTTGTGTTGCAGGGCTCTAACAAGAAACACGCATATAGGAATAGAGAGCAGAGTGGAAGAAAGATAAGCTCATCCATGTGCTGCTTCTCTGTTACTGCCCAGTCACAAGCTGAAGGCAGAGTTTTGGAACCCCCCAGCCTTTATAGACCCCTTGCTATCAATCAGGGAGATGTGTAATGCCTACTTCCCCAGTCCCGCCTAGAAGGGGGGGGGGTAGTAGTAGTCAAGTGCAATATGGAACGTAGCAGGCAGCTGATTTTACAGCCAGGTGCTGGTTACAAGCAGCATATATATTAGTAACTTACACATGATATTAAACAAAGGTGTAGAGTTGCGAATAAAGAAAAATACAGGAACTGCTTTTGAGTGCAATTTCTGCTCTCACTTCCATATTCTAGATCATGTGTGAATTTCTGTGGAATTTTTTTTTTTTTTTAATCTTTCAGCACATATAGAATTTATATCACAGTATCAATCTTCTATTCATTTATGCTATAAAAAAAAATTAGACAAATAAGCAGGAGTGCTCAGTGTCTATACTTCTTACTATATATATAGTGTGTGTGTGTGTGTGTGTGTGTGTGTATATGTATATGTATATGTATATGTATATATATATATATATATATATATATATAAATAAATTATATATATATATATATATATAATATAGGGCTGCAACTAACGATTATTTTCATAATCGATTAGTTGCCCAATTATTGTTTCGATTAATCGGATATTAGGTTTTAAAAAAAAAAAAATAGCATTTTTACATTTTTTGGGCCAATTTGTTGTTGGGCAGATTACAAAACACAAATTGCCGCAAAAACACATTATATGCTTTTCTGCAGCTTCTCCTTAAAAGTATATTGAACCAAAAAAAACATAATAGCACCGCTTTGCGTTAAAAAGTCCTTGCCCTTTCCAAATACTGTACGCAGAAGCGAAAAAAAAATCATGGATGTGAACGTGTCCCATAGGAAAACATGTAAATGAACTGTAGTATGTTTCTGAAAAAAGCGGCAAAAAAGAGGTGTGAACCCCGGCCTGAGATGTTTAGTAACATAATGGGGTTGAAAAAACTAAAATAAGTACAAAAAGAGCAAATAATCACTACTGTAAGGGGTTAATTTTTTTACTGTGGGACGGTGAAAGTAATATTTACAGTAGCGATTTGCTTTTTTGTACTATAAAGGGCTAATTTTAGTTTTTTTAACCCCATTATGTTTCTGGCCGATTAATCGATTAGTTGTCGATTAGTTGTTTTGGCGCTATATATATATATATATATATATATATATATAATATAAAAAATCTATTAAATGGTTTTTCAATGGCTGGTATTATTGCCCTGGGTTTTTCTTAATGCTGTAAATGCCTGTCTTCTGGAGATATGGCATACAAATAGAAGAAGTAAATCTTCTTGTGCAATTGTGTGAATCTGTATTAAGAGAAATTGCTGACCTCCATCTAAAACTTCTGGTTGTCCAACGGTTTTCTTAGCGATACAAAATAAGCATGCAAAAAGTCAGTGCCTCCAAGTACTAAAACAAATTTATTACCATTAAAAGCCTTGCAACTAGCATTTTAGGATGGCTGCCTCAAAGTTCTTGGCAGTATTGACTTCTTTTAAAGGCATTTTTTAAACCTTTCTACCATCATCTTCTGTTTGTCACTGTACAGACAGTCTATATTAGTTATAGCTGTGTAAGAAATGTGTGTGAAACAAGCAAAATAGCACTGCACAGGTTAAAGGGGTGGTTAAGGTTCGTTTTAATTTTCTAAATAGGTTCCTTTAAGCTAGTGCATTGTTGGTTCACTTACCTTTTCCTTCAATTTCCCTTTTAAATGTTTTTTTTTCTTTGTCTGAATTTCTCACTTCCTGTTTCTCCTCAGTAAGCTGTTCTGGCTGACTAACCGCCATGGATGATGGGGGCAAGCTTACTGAGGAGGAACAGGAAGTGATAAATTCAGACAACGAAAAAAAAACATTTAGAAGGGAAATCGAAGGAAAGGGTAAGTGAACCAACAATGCACTAGCTTAAAGGAACCTATTTAGAAAATAAAAAACAAACCTTTACAACCCCTTTAATGCAGAATAGCTCTACACAGATTACTGCACAACTTGTGTCTGTAGTCTGTGAACTCCGTTTTCTTGTGAAGTAACGACATATGCTGCAATTTCGGGGTCTCTCAGTCTAATGAGGGTGTAGGTGAAAGCAATGGACAGCACCTACCATGCTGCAAGAGATGTGTTTGTTACATTACAAACGTTTTATGAAACAGAGAAATGGCTTGGCATGCACATGACCCAAAACATGAAGTTGCTTATTCTTCCAGGTGAATAGTGACTGGGTAGGTGGACCAATGCATGGACATAGGCAAATCAATCAGTCATGACACTATACTTTTATGGCCCGTACACACGATCCGAAAATCGGACGACAGATTGTCCAACTTTTTTCGCTTAATAGTCGCAAGTAGAAATTGAATAGGTTACTACAGTCACAAATATTCTCGTACGACAGAAAAAGAAAAAAAAAAAATCGGAAGTGATGTCATGTGTTATAATGTATTTGTATTGTATTTTCAGACGACAACTGTACTGACTAAACGAAAATCGTACGAGGGAAAATTTTCGTGCTTGTCTGATCGAATTCTCGTGATCGGCTCTCGAAAAGCTCTGTACTAACGATCCGATTATCGTACGATTTCTTCCTCCGATATTCAGATCGTGTGTATGGGCCATTAGTCTCAGCCAGCTGTTCATTTGTTTGTATTAATATATTTTTTATGTGAAGCCAGGCCTCAGTCCTAAAAGTGCCCTTCGTGCATTATTTAGGCTTGGTACAAAATGTTGCATTGTTTGCAGCCCATGCACTTGAATTGGGTGCTGTACCGGCAGAAAAAAAGGTCCCTGCACCCTTTAAAAACCCCAGTCACAGGGAAATCTCATGGTGCTTTTGTGCCATGCCAGTTCCTACCCCTTCAAAATCACTGCATGCTTAAATGTGTGGGTGTGATGATATAAATGAAGGGCAGCCCCACACGTCTATAAACCAGCAACGGGTGCGATTCCCACAACCAACCACAAAAGTGTGAACCTAGCCTAACAAAGACTAAAGGCTACTAGTGTCTATAGGGAACTTACAGGAGCTCTGAACTTAAAGGAGTTGTAAACGTAGTTATTTTTATGTAAAAAGAAAAACACGGCTATGCTTAACTGCTCTTTGCAATCTTTTTGCACAGAGCAGCCCTGATTCTCTTCTTCTGGGGTCCCTCGTTGGTTCCCCCTCCTTTTCATCAGGTGCTCCCACGAAAAGCCACTTTCAAAGGGGGCACCCGTGCAGGCTCGCTCCCGAGTCCTCCTGCTGTATCTATTGACACAGACAGTGGGACTTGGCCCCGCATCACTGGATTTGATTGATAGTAGAGGTAGCCAATGGCTCCTGTTGCTATTAATCTATCCAATGCGGGGAGAGAGAGCGGCTGGAGCCACTGAGCTTATGCACATCACTGGATCGAATCGGGCTCAGGTAAGAAAAAAGGGGGAGTCTGTGGGGAGCTGCAGCACAGAAGGTTTTTCACCTTAATGCATAGAACGCATTAAGGTGGAAAACCTGGGGGCTTTAGAACCACTTTAAGATAATCTTCAACATACCAGGTGACAAAAAATGAATTTTTACTTCCCTGTAAATTCCATATCTTAAAGTACAATATAGAACACAGGCTAAATATTCATACATTATGGGTTATTTGCGCCTACCGTCAGGTGAGTTTTTATTTATCATTTTCAGAACAAAAAAAGAAAGAACATTAGCCGCAAAGGCCAAAAAAAGTTACATACAATGAACTATATACACTTCTTCGGCATTTGACTCATGCACAACTCTGTACCCCCACCTAGTACTAAAGCAATACAAATTTTCAGGGCCTCCAATCACATGCAATACCAGACGAATGAGAGAGAACATATTTCTTATGTTCCCACATCATATCTCCCAATACTGTTTTATGCCCCGCCTCCTAACTACTCATATGGAGCACCAGCCTCTATAAATCAAGCAATGCAATATCCATACATTCAGTAATTAAAAATTTTGTCCAACCCTAGTACAATCCTTCAGTCCGACACAGTAGTCTCGCTATTCATCCAACCGCCCCACACTTTATCAAATGTATTTGGTACACCTCTGCTGTTATAAGTAGCCTTGTATAAGGGGATGGCTTTATTAACCAAGGCTTTCCATACTGGGATAGACAGGGGACTAGACTTTTTCCATCATAATACTATCGCTTTCCGCGCATAATATATGAGAGTTGTTAGCAAAGTACGTGTCACTCTTTTAGCAGCCAGATTGTCCCTGGCAAAGCTTTTTGACACACACCCTGTGCGTACCGCTAAAACCCTACCCCACTCCATGAGAGTAACACAGGAACAGATAGGAGGATGAAGATTTCAAGGAAAGCAGGAGCCAGCAACACCAAGGGACATGGTTTAATAGTAGTACTGTCTCCTGTGCAGATGTTTATTTTTTGACGAAACATTAATTGCTGGATATTTATAGTCCCTTACACATCCCCAAGAATAGGAGGGATGAACAACACCAAGGCAAACAGAGCAGTGCCAATGGACCCAACCAAACAGGCAAGGGTCTTACAAGTTGTCTAAGGCTCCTTTCACACACGTTGGATGCTGCCAGCGGATTTCCCCACTCTTAGGAGTTTGGGTGCCCCTTCATTGTGAAGACAGCTTAGGTAGACTTGGTGGACTTTGTGTTTCAAGATATAAGGAAGGGCTGAATTCTGGTTTTGAAGATGAAGCCTGAGGACAGTGATGAGGCAATTCATTTTGATGGTGTAGAAGCCCCTGAGAGAGGTGGTTTTGGAGTCTTCAGCTGTGAAAAGTGGACCATTCCTGCTCCATCCTTTATGATTTTGTTACGTGGTCTTCTTTCAAAGGGCATAAAAAACAAGGCATATTTTACAGGCAACTAAGCTGACTAGGCTTTTAGCTATAAGATTCTGGGAATATGGACAGAAATAAGAGTCATTCTGGACATTTGTGTAATTACTTGTTCTAGGACATCAACACCAGAATAATAACGTGGAAAGCAGTGTTTGCAAGTGTTCCGCCAGAGCTTGGTCCTAGAAGAAATGATCCTGTTGATTGTTGCATTCAAATAAAAAAATGTGCAATACAGTGCCAAGGATTTCTTAAAAAGAAAGAAGCAATTAAAGATCACAGCTGCTCTAATTAATGGCAGGACCAAAAAAACTATGTACAAAGATTGTAAAAGTGCAGCGCTGATCAAAATAACTATAACACCCTATGTGTAGTAGTGGAGTATCAAATAAAATAAAAATTCATTAACACTATGAACCTTGCATAACTCGGTGAACAATTAGCATGACTATAAAGCATTAATGTGCAAGTACTTCAAAAAAAGAGAAAATTTCATAAATGCAAAAAAAATATATATAATATATAACAATGATGCTCTAAACAGTCCTTGAACACAACTAGCATATAAAATGTGAAAAGTGCTAGACAAATGTTTATCATAGAAGTGCAAAAATATATATGATTCTTCTGAAACCGATGTGTAGTGGTGACACCAGTGGTAACTTGTAGGTAGATTCAATGTGACTGACACCCAGGTGAGTTCTCCACCAGACGTACTAAATGAACTCGCCAGATCCACCAGCTGGTAAAATTATAAACCAGTGTCTGCGCCTCTTAGCAATCAAATGCCTCGGGAAGACGTCGTGCTGCTTTTCAACTGGACCATTAAATTCAATTCTTCTAACACATTATACAATATAATTAAGCCCCAATCACATGTTCCTTAATCTAAATTTGTTCCTCTCGGGATAAGCAGCGCCATATTAAGTGTTGTTTCCATGTCTGTATTGGCAAATACTGCCCGCCCTTTCATGTAGTCCTTGCTTTAATCTCGTGCATGCTTGATCGTTTCTCAGCCAAGCCTTCTAGTTCCAGAGGCTGAGAAAGAACGTGCCGTGAATCGCTGGAGAGATGTGCATGCAACGTCATTACAGATAACGGGATGGATTACCAGCAAAGGTGGTACAAAATGTAATAGCTGCAGGGGATGATCTGAGGGAGGTAACTCAAGTACAGTTCTTAGGTGGGGTAGGCTTCCTTGCATAAATGAGTTTTCTCTTTCGTTCATCAGCCTTCATCTTGACAAAGTGGGTATTAGCCTTCCTTTAGGAGTGACTAGGCAGAAAGTGTTAACAACTTCAAAGCTGAACTATTCATGCTCAGCGGCCATGTCTTTGTGGCCGCGCTGTTCTGCCTCTAGCGGCTGCTTGGCGGCCTTTGTCCTGGGCTCCTGGCTCTATCTACACCCAGTGGTCATGCACTTGTGTACCGTGGCATTGGTTGGTCTCGATCAGCCGCCTGTTTTTTCCTGAGATCCATGCACTGGTTATGGTCGGCGGCCTCACTGTGTGGGCTTCTAGCTGCCGCCTGGCGGCCATGTTCTTGGTGCCATCACGCTCTATCTACGCTTGGCGGCCATGTTCTTGTGGTCTGCGATCGGCGGCCATTTTGCTATCTATCAGACAGCACTTAAACGGTGCAGACTGACAGACACAAGCTGCTGAAGGGTCAGACTGCATATCTGACAAGGAAGCAGCGCTATTAAGTGGCAGACGGCAGCATACTACTGTTGGAGGGTGGTGAGTCCTCTGAGTGGGAACCTCTCATCTCTGCTGCAGCTAGGAGGGTGGGTTACTGTGCCTTGTCTTGAAGTCCCTGTGCCAGGCGTGTGGGTCAGCATGGTATCAGAAGCAGACACAGGGGAAAAAGTAACACCTGAGCTTGTAATTGATGCCCCTGCACCCGATGTATTGGTGGACGCTATGCAATCCTAGATGCCTTTGTTGCCAAGGTGGAAGCAGCGCGTGGGAAAATGGGGGCTAGAAAGCGCCCCCTCTTCCTGCCATTTTCTGGGGACAACTCAGATGCGGGGGCCGAGTCCAGCTACAGCTCATGACCCTGGCTCTGAGGCATCTGAGGATGCGGACCGAGATCGGCCGGACAGTGAGGATGACTCCGGATCCAGGTCAGCACGCGATAGGGCTCTGGTAAGTGATCTTATAAGCGCAGTGCAAGATACTCTAAAGATAGAGGGGTCTGCAAAAGCAACAGAAGCGCCGGTCCCTTTTGGGTTCCGTAAGGCAACCGGCACTGCTAAGGTGTTTCCTTGTGTCTTATTTAGACAAACTTTTATACAAGGAGTGGGAAAAAACACAGAAATGGACCTCGCCCCAGATAGTGGACACTCCTGTGTCCAGACTAAACACGCTAACTACTATACTGGTGGAGGGGGCTCCCGCCTTCAAGGACCCTGCGAACAAGAAGGCCGAGGCGATCACCTGCAACCTGTACACGTAGTGGGTTTGGCGGTACGCCCAACCATAGTTGGGGCCCTGGTGTCTCAGACACTCACGGAATGGGCAAAGATGCTGCACAATGGGTTAGAAGCATGTCAGGCTTCCCCAGATGAGGTAGCCCTAGCTGACAACTGGTACAGGGCCTAAAATTTGTTTGCGAATCAGCCTTGGACACGATTCCTCTGCTGGCCAGGGCTTCAAGCCATGTGGTGGTGTTACGCCACCTGCTTTGGTTAAAGAATTGGTCTGTGGACCAATCTTCCAAGAAGGCCCTGATGGACTTGCCCTATAAGGGCGACAGACTTTTTGGAGCTTCCCTGGATGACATAATTAAAGATGCCGCAGGAGGTAAGAGCACGCTGCTCCCACAATCCAAAAAGGGGGAAGAGCCATGCCATAGGCAAGGGCCCTTCTTCACCGCGCATAATCGTTTTTTTTTTTCCGTCCGCCCAGTGCGGCAGGTAAAAGACCTCAGGCCGATAAAGCACCTGCTCAGGGACAGAGACGTTCCTGGTTTCGCAAACCCAACAAATCTGCAAACAAAGCTACATCCTCATGAAGGTTTGCCCCCACCCATCTCTCGGGTGGAGGGACGTCTTCACGACCCAGTGGATATCTCAGGTCCCCGACTGGTGGGTTTGCGAGGTAGTCTCTTCAGGGTACAAGATAGAATTTCTATCTTGCCCACCAAACAGATTTTTTCCCTCCAGCTACAAATGACTCGTCGGGAAGCCCTACTTGGGGCAGTTCAAGACCTGCTGAAACGCAGGGTGGTTATTCCTGTCCCAGTACAGGAACGGTTTCAGGGGTTTTACTCACATGTGTTCATAGTACCAAAGGAGGGTGTTCGTCCAATCCTGGACCTCAGGGCCCTCAATTGCTTTGTGAAGGTACAAGGATTCCGGATGGAGTCAGTTCGCTCCGTCATCACTGCCCTCCAGCCCGGGGACTTTCTGGCATCCTTGGATATCAAGGAAGCCTATTTGCATGTCCCCATATGCACCAGGCATCAGATGTCTGCGTTTTGCGGTTGGGGAGACCACTATCAATTTGTGGCTCGCCCCTTTGGCCTGGCATCGGCACCAAGGTGCTTGCCCCAATTCTGGCCCTACTAAGACAGTGTGGCATCGATATTGTGGGCTACTTGGACGATCTTCTTCTGAGGGCTACTTCAAGCTCAGAATTAGAGGTGAGCGTGTCTATAACCTGTCAAACCCTCCGACACTTTGGTTGGGTACTGAACACTCAGAAGTCAGTAATAGTACCGACTCAACGCCTAGTAGATCTGGGGTTGATTCTGGACTCCTCAGAGGCTAAGGGTTTTTTTCCCTGTGGAAAATTTGCAGACCCTTCGGGCTGCATTGCGACAGTTGACATCCCAGAAATGGTTGTCACTCAGCTTTTGCATGCGAGTCCTGGGCCTCATGGTGGCCTCCTTTTGAGGCGGTACCATATGCGCAATCTCACACGAGAGTGTTACAGAAGGAAATTCTGTCCAGATGCGACAAGTGCCCATCATTCCTGAATTGTCAAATCCGGGTGAGCCACCTGGTCAGGACCTCCCTAGTTGGGTGGCTGACCTCACCGATACTTCTGTCCGGGAAGTCGTTCCATCCTTTTCACTGGATAGTCATCACGACGGACGACAGCCTTACCGGTTGGGGGGGGGGAGTCTGGGAGGTTCATTCAACCCAGGGTCGCTGGCCTCCGGAGGATTCCCACTTGCCGATCAATGTCCTGGAACTTCAGGTGATCAGGCTGTGCCTCTCCACATGGTCTCAGAGGCTACAGGGGCGTCCAGTCAGGATCCAGTCGGACAACGCCACGGCAGTGGCATATGTCAACCATCAAGGTGGTCAGAAAAGAGCGTACCGGCCCTGTCGGCTGTATACATTCCGGGCGTGGAAAACTGTCAGGCGGACTACCTGAGTCACCAGATGCTGGACCAAAGAGAATGGTCTCTGCACCCGGATGTGTTTCAGCTCCTTTGCCCAAGATGGCGCACGCCAGATGTAGATCTCCTGGCGTCTTGACGCAATTGGAAGGTATTGAGGTTTGTGGCCAAGTCAAGAGACCCATGGGCAGACGCGACAGATGCGTTAGTGGTAGCGTGGAGTCAGTAGCGGCTAATCTATGCCTTCCCTCCTCTAAGGCTCCTTCCTCATCTGCTTTGCAGAGTGGAGACAGAGGGGATTCCAATGATCCTATCTGCTCCGGATTGGCCTCGGCGTCCTTGGTACGCCGACCTAGTGCGTCTAGTAGCAGATGTCCCTTGGCGTCTACCGCTAGGAAAGGACCTGCTGTCTCAAGGTCCCATACGCTATCTTGTTTTACAGTCACTGGCTTTAACGGCAGGGCTATTGAAAGCCAGGTGCTAAAAGACCAGTGATCTGAAAGCGGTGTGACATCCATACCAATATGTCACCCGGTAAGTTTATGATATGTGAGGGGGTGAGTTGAGAAGTCGAGAGATAAATCTGGGTGTCGTCAGCACAGAGGTGGCATTCGAGGTCATGGAAGGTTATCAACTGGCCCAGGGTAGAGAGAGAGAGAGAGAGAGAATAGGAGGGGCCCAAAACTGAGCCTTAGGGTTCCCCAGGAGGAAAAGGAGTGGAGGAGATGGTGTTGTATGTATGCGACACTGAAACTGCACTGAGATAGGTAGGAGGAGAATCAGAAGGTCAACCTAGTGTTGTTTATAGAGTGGGTGGTTAACTGTGTCAAAGGCAGCAAAAAGGTCAAAGAATGGAGTACTAGCCGTTGGTTTTAGCAGGTCATTAGTACATTTTAGTAGAATGTTGTGGGTGAAAGCCAGACTGTAGGGGATCGAGAAGGCTGTTGTCGGTGAAGTAGCAACTCGCACGGTTGTAGACAAGGCGTTCAAGAAGCTTGGAGTCAAAAAAGGGCAGGGAGATGGGTCTTAAGTTATTCAAACAGGTGGGGTCCAGTTAAGGTTTTTAAGTATGGGGGTAACCAGTGCATGTTTGAGTGGGGATGGAAAGGTGTTGGAGGAGGGACCGGTTGAATATGTGGGTTAGAGTTTAGGATAGAGCAGGAAGGTGGTTGCAGTAATTATGAGGGGACAGGTGGTGAGGTGGGCCACAGAAAAGCATTTGGCAACAGGGTTGGAGGAGGAAAGTATGGTGTGGTATTGGTTGGGAGAGAAAGTTGGACACTGAACATCTCATCACGAATGGTGTCGATTTTGTTTTTCAAATGATTGGCAATCTACTGGGGAGCAAGCAAGTTGGTGGGTGGAGACGGTGTGGGATGACGTAAGGAATTAAGGCTAGAAAATAGCTGACAAGGTTTGGATGAGAGGGTTTTTACGAGAGTGGTGTAGTTGGCTTGTTTAGCAGCATGAAGGCAGGAGTTGTATTTGAGAAGGGCAGATTTGTAGAGGGTGAAGTCTTGCAGAGATTTTGTTTTACACCATGCTCGCTCAAGAGCATGGCTGTATCTCTTGAGACTTCTGGCGTTGTCCGTTTTGCCAGAGTTGTAGCAAGTGAGCCCTTGTACTGTGTGTAGAGAGAGGTGCAAGTGTGTGCAGGGATGACAGTATGTTGTAGACAGAAGTGGCCAGGTCTGGGCAGGACAGGAGTACGATTTTATCATAAAGGCAGTCAGTAACAGAATGAAGGAGTGAGGTGGCGAGGAGGTCAAGTTGAGAAGTGGCTAGGGTTTTAACATTGATTGGAATGTTAATGTCACAGAGGATGAGGGCGGGTACTTCAGAGGAGAGAAAGTAGGGTAGCCATGTGGAGAACTCATCGAGAATGTGTGACTCTGGGCTGGGAGGCTGGTAAATTACTGAAAACCTCAAACTGAAGAAAAAAGACGAATGCAGTGCACTTCAAAATAGAGGGAGATGTAAGAAGAACCTGGGAGGTGCTTTATGTGGAGAGAAGTCCAACTCCACCTCCTTTTCCTCCGCTGGGTCTGGGTGAGTTCAGGAGGCCACCATGGGAGAGGGCAGCTGGGGAGGCAGTGTCAGATTCCTGGAGCCATGTTTAGGCAAGTAGATTGAGGGAGTTGGAGATACTCGGAGGGGTGAAAACCTTTTTAGGACAACCCCAATCGATCGTCATAAATTGCCTATTCAATTTTTCAAGAATGGAGAATGTGTTTTTAGACTTTGCAGTCCTCTTTGTACCTAAAGGGGCATGGGAAGATGAAAAAGCTTTTGGTATTATCGGCAGGGCATAGTTGTGTGAGGTCGAGCATCGGGATCGCAGGTCCCTTACAGCCGTACCATGTTACAGGAACCCCACATTTATGGCTTTCCAGGTGCTCCATGAGTAGAAGACAGGGCTGGATATCGGGAGAATTCCCGGTAGGCTGCCTGTCCTGTAGCCGGTTTCAGCTGCGGGGCTGCAGTGCTCCCTGTCCTCTCTCTCCCGTGTATCATCACGGAGCTGGCTGGCTTGGTCTGTGTTTGGCGATGACGCTGTAACACGGTCCCGCCACCCTAGACCGACTCAAGTAATAGTAGATAGAATCAGTGTTCAGCCTATCACACGAACCTGTCTAGGGGGGCGGGGACAGCGTTATCGCCGAACACAGACCCAGGCAGACCAGCCAGCTGAGCTCAGTTATGATACACAGGAAATGTCATGCCCGCCCGGGGTGCTTAATAGGAGGATCGTATATAGGCTGCATATACAGGAAATTAGCTGTCTATTTTACTCCATACAGCCGCTGGATGCTTGCAGGAGGGAGAAGAGGAGAATCAAGCATTCCGCGGCTGTATGGAGGAATATAGAAAGCCAATTTCCTCTATATGCAGCACCCCTGCTTCTCCTCCTATCAGGTTCTCCTCCCCACCACACTCTCCAGCCCCCCCAGTTCTTTCTGCCCCCCCCCGGTCTCTCCAACCACCATCCCAGTGTTCCCCCCCCCCCAGTGCTCTCCACCCTTGTTCTCCCCCCCCAGTGCTCTCCACCCTTGTTCTCCCCCCCCAGTGCTCTCCACCCTTGTTCTCCCCCCCAGTGCTCTCCACCCTTGTTCTCCCCCCAGTGCTCTCCACCCTTGGTCTCCCCCCAGTGCTCTCGACCCCTGTTCTCCCCCCAGTGCTCTCCACCCTTGTTCTCCCCCCCAGTGCTCTCCACCCTTGTTCTCCCCCCCAGTGCTCTCCACCCTTGTTCTCCCCCCCAGTGCTCTCCACCCTTGTTCTCCCCCCCACCCTTGTTCTCCCCCCCCAGTGCTCTCCACCCTTGTTCTCCCCCCCAGTGCTCTCCACCCCTGTTCTCCCCCCCCAGTGCTCTCGACCCCTGTTCTCCCCCAGTGCTCTCCACCCTTGTTCTCCCCGCCAGTGCTCTCCACCCTTGTTCTCCCCCCCAGTGCTCTCCACCCTTGTTCTCCCCCCCTGTTCTCCCCCCCCAGTGCTCTCCACCCTTGTTCTCCCCCCCCAGTGCTCTCCACCCTTGTTCTCCCCCCCAGTGCTCTCGACCCTTGTTCTCCCCCCCAGTGCTCTCCACCCTTGTTCTCCCCCCCAGTGCTCTCCACCCTTGTTCTCCCCCCCAGTGCTCTCCACCCTTGTTCTCCCCCCCAGTGCTCTCCACCCTTGTTCTCCCCCCCAGTGCTCTCCACCCTTGTTCTCCCCGCCAGTGCTCTCGACCCCTGTTCTCCCCCCCCAGTGCTCTCCACCCTTGTTCTCCCCCCCCAGTGCTCTCGACCCCTGTTCTCCCCCCCAGTGCTCTCCACCCTTGTTCTCCCCGCCAGTGCTCTCCCCCCCAGTGCTCTCCACCCCTGTTCTCCCCCCCCCAGTGCTCTCGACCCCTGTTCTCCCCCCCCAGTGCTCTCCACCCTTGTTCTCCCCCCCCAGTGCTCTCGACCCCTGTTCTCCCCCCCAGTGCTCTCGACCCCTGTTCTCCCCCTCTCAGTGCTCTCCTCCTCTCTTCTCCCCCCCAGTGCTCTCCACCTCTCTTCTTCCCCCCCAGTGCTCTCCACCTCTCTTCTTCCCCCCCCCCCCCAGTGCTCTCCACCCGTTCTCCCCCCAGTGCTCTCCTCCCCTTTTCTCCCCCCAGTGCTCTCCACCTCTGTCCCCCCCCAGTGCTCCCCATCCCTGGGTCCTGTGTCTGCATCTACTTCAGAGCAATCTTTATGGTCCCTTTTCCAGCATCTGTACACAAGAGCTGATTTTGAGGCCCTGGCGAACAGGGTGGAGACTGCCCTGAGAGGGGAATTACAGTGTCAGCGTTAAACACTAGGGTGTATGATGTGGAATAAGAGCATGGCACCGAGTCCCAATCTTTCCAGAGTCTATAGTTCTCACCGACAGATCTTTCTGACCAAGTCATTCAACTCCAGTTGTTATTGGACAATTTAGAAAACCGTAGACATAGACAGATAATACGGCTTTATGGGATTCTGGAATTGGCAACACAGGAGGCACTCCAATCTACTGTGACGGCAATCTTCAACAGATACTTAGATCTCCAGCCAGACACGAGTACATCGAACCCTTGGCCTCCAGCACCCCTTGCCTGACAGGTCTAGCGATGTATTATGCCACCTGCACGCCTATACTCTAAAAAGAAGAAATCTTGCAACAGGCCTGGCTTGTGGGGTTGCTGGAATTTGATAGCGTTGCAGTTAATCTTCTGCCCGATTTCTCCAGAAAGACTCTCAAACCGTTGCTTAAGCGGTTAGGTGAGCTGGGACTAACCTATAAATAAGGAAACCCGATTGTACGGAAGGGCAACAATAACTTTCCCTCTACGCCGCTCCTCCAAACTCCCAGACCATTTTGCCTTTATCAAAATAGATCCGATTCCAGTGCCGAACTGCTTGACCGTCACGATCACCTCTGAGTTTTTTTTTTATTAGGAGATGGGAGAACCTTTGCCCTCTTGCTCAGCCTCTATATAGGCCCTTGTGGGCTGGTGACTTGCTCACAATCCCTCGAAACTCTATTGTTTTACACTTTGAGGCATAGGGTACGGATCTCCTCTCATCTTTGTAGACATGAGACTACCACGCATTTTTTTCAGTCTTATTTTGGATGCCCAGCATCAACTGCACCCCCAATTCCCTCTACCTGCGGTGTGTTATCTCTGTGGTGGGGTGCCTTTTGTGAGGATATGGCCTGTGCTTCTTCTGGTGTGTGCATGTCCCGGTGTAGATAAGTACATACTCTCTGGATAGCACAGTAGGGGTCAGGGTAATGCTTAATTGGCATAACCTAGCTTTTATGGCATAGTCTGATGTTAGTGGGTTTATACTATACCTAATTTTGTTAACATTTGACATGTTTACATGGGTGTGCCCTCCTGTGTAGGTAGGTATAGGTCTGCGTAGATGGCTGTGCCCACCCACGTTGCTATAGGCCCTGCATACATGGCTGTGCCCTCCCTGAGTAGGTAGAAAAGATGACACCTTAAAGAATAAAATGGCAGTCTGTGCAATACGTTGTCACACCTTATTTGTGCAGTCTTTACCACTCTCGCCAAGGCTCTTCTCCCCCGATAGCTCAGTTTGGCCGGACGGCCAGCTCTGGGAAGGGTTCTGGTCGTCCCAAACGTCTTCCATTTAAGGATTATGGAGGCCACTGTGCTCTTGGGAACTTTAAGTGCATCAGAAATATGTTTTGTAACCTTGGCCAGATCTGTGCCTTGCCACAATTCTGTCTCTGAGCTCTTCAGGCAGTTCCTTTGACCTCATGAATCTCATTTGCTCTGACATGCACTGTGAGCTGTAAGGTTTTATATAGACAGGTGTGTGGCTTTCCTAATCAAGTCCAATCAGTATAATCAAACACATCTGGACTCAAATGAAGGTGTAGAACCATCTCAAGGATGATCAGAAGAAACGGACAGCACCCAAGTTAAATATATGAGTGTCACAGCAAAGGGTCTGAATACCAAGGACCATGTAATATTTCAGTTTTACTTTTTTAATAAATCTGCAAAAATGTCAACAATTATGTGTTTTCTGTCAATATGGGGTGCCGTGTGTACATTAATGAGGGAAAAAAATGAACTTAAATGATTTTAGCAAATGGCTGCAATATAACAGAGTGAAAAATTTAAGGGGGTCTGAATATTTTCCGTACCCACTGTATTTGTAAAGATAAAATATGTGCCAGTTGACCAGCAGGTTCCTATGTTTGACTTCATGTGATATGTATTGCTTTTTTTTATGGTCTGCATTTCCCTTTTTCTTGTATAAAGAATTTACAAAAAAAAAAAAAAAAAACACACCACATTTAAAGTATGTAGTTATAAACACAGCGTTGCATTTATGTATGTATTTTTTATGCATGGATCGTTAAAATGCTGATGAAATACCTTTCTCAGTCCGTCAATGACCTAGTGGAGATATGCAGATCAGGACATCCGATTCTACTTTTTTGGGCTGGGTCAGTATTGCAGCCACTGACAACACGCAATAGAAAAATACATGGAATGTGCACTCTTGCCTGTTATATCAAGCTCATGTCTAGTGTTGATCCTCCTATAGGCAATGCATCTAGACAGTGCCATGCGTCCTGAAAGATGAACCACAAGTGGCATTGCATTTCTATTAAGTTATCAAAATCATTCATGTTGGGCTTTTTTTTTTTTTGCAGTGCCTTTGGAATTTAGCGTAAAGCCTCGTACACATGCTCGGTTTACTCGGCAAGAACCACCAAGAAAACTGCTGGCAGAGCTTTCTTACCGAGTATACTGAGCGTGTGTACGAGACTTTCAGGTTTCTCGACAAGAAAACTGCCGAGAATCTAGACGAGAAAAAAAAGAACATGTTCTCTATTTTCTCGTTGTGAGATTCGCGTCAGTTTTCCTTCCCGAGAGAGTGTATACTTACCTGGTCGCCGTGAAAACCTACGCAAAATTACTTTGACGCATGCGCGGTAGCTTCCTAGGCATTTGCCAGCAATAGCATTGTGCTAATCAATGCGACGCCACATCTGCTGCGCTGCACCAATTTCAAAAAGTAGTTCCTGTACTACTTTTTGCAATTTTGGGCTACGATTTACATTGACATCTGTGCAGATGTCTCTGAAATCGCAGCCGAAATTGGAACGGACAGGCGGGAGTGAAATTGTACAAGTTCAGCTGAACTTGCACGGCTTCATTCCCGCAGCCCAGTGTGAACCTGAGCTTACAGACAGATGCAATCATTTGATTATCACACAATCACAAAGCTAAAAAACTGCTACACCTTTTCCAAAAACGAAACAATGAAAAATCCTGTTTTTACTTAGTTTTATTTTGCACATTTTACTTTTTTTTCCATTTCACAGAAAGTTTAGCTGCATATTTTCTCAGTTTGCATCCACGCAAATTTAAACTCCGCCAACCAGTGATTTTATCTGACGGCTTTTAGTTTCTTTTTTTTTTTTTTTATATATTTTTTTTTTGTAATTGCAGTTTTTTTCTTATTTTTCAATTTTTTTATTTTATTTTAAAATGAGTCCATCAAGGAAAGCTCTAAACCCGTCGACACCACCTCCCAATTCCCGATCCTTCCCATAACAAAATGCATATTTGATGCTTGGGCATTGCCGTTAGAACCCCTTCACCCCCGAGGTCTAGACTTAGACAATGTGGCACTGTAGGGGGATTGGGATGTTGGGACACATCTGGCACCACCTGTTCACTGAGTGCCTTATTGCTGTGGGTTAGACCTTTTAGACAAACCTTTTAACACAGCTCTTATAGAACATTTGCCCCCGCTCAGAAGTGAAGGGGTTGAGTTTTCACACTCTCTTTCTTCCCAGTTTTGTTACATCATCTTCAGCACGCTACACACAGGGACGCTGTCCTCAAACTCGCCTGCCAGCCGTTTCTTTCACTCTGCGTCCCCCTTTTGGCATCACACGCTTGGGGGTTATAGAAGCCAATCCACAATGGTTCTCGGTTCTGGAGGTGCTGTCTGAGCTGGTAACCTGTCTTCACTGTAGAGTAAAAGATGTGTGTAGAAGAAACCATTTATTAGTAATAAATCCTCCACTGACCTACCACTATGCCATAATCTAATAATCTACCGTTCATGAAAACTCTGTTAGTGCATGGGGGGGGGGGGGGGGTTCAATGCAAAAGGTATGAATGGGTCCTGAGTTGCAATACTTTATAGTACAATTTACTTTATTCACTCAGACAAAGCCTTCCTCAAAAGGTCTTATTCATCTGTACTTTTTATCAAATGTTTTTAATTTTTTTATCCTCAAACTGGCTTTTTTCTCAGTTCTTGCCTGAATGTGGCAGGGGGCAATACAATCGTTTTTGTTGGTTGAAACAAACATATACAGTACAAGTTTACTATAAGTACTGCTTGTCAATGTCTACTACTTTTTTTTTTGTATTCTGTAACTGATTTGGCCTATGGCTCCCACTGCCCTAAGTATCTCGTGCGAGATCAGGAATAGGGGAGAGCAGGTACATGCAGTCGTACAGTAGGAATTCGACAGATATCGTTTTTTTCCAATGACGATATTTTAGCCACCTCTCAGGCAGATATGTGCCAATATTCTGTACATTTAAATTTTTTATTTTTGCACTTTTTTTTTTTTTTATTGAAGATTTTTCAAAAAGTACAGAAAGAACATAGGTATTCAGCAATTACGTTATGACCGTAGTTTGATACAGAGATAATTCGTAATAATTCGTAAAGTAGCTCAATAAAACGGTTACATTTTCCAAGAGTAGGTACAATTCACGAAAGGTTCTACCAACTTCGAGAGTAAATGAGGCAGAAACAGAGTGTATTTCAGTTCAATAACAAGTCTACATGACATACCGATTATCATATCCTATTCACAGATATACCGCTGCTTTGGACCATTGAGACCAAGGTTGCCATACATCCAGCTTCTGCTGGTATTTGCCCTCGCTGGATGCCAGCATTAATTCGTAGTTTTGGTGTGTGTTCACCTGATCTAGGGTGTGTTCAACGGTCGGGACGTGTGGGGTTTTCCAAAGTCTTGTAATGGATAGTCTGGCTGACAGGAGAATATTAGTCACTACCACTCTGTAGGCCGTAGAAAAGTCCTCTATCGTCAAGTTTAATAATGCCAAGGCAGGTGTTGGGGATACCAATTTTTGAGAAATATCCGTTATGATGAGGAATATCGTCTTCCAATAAGGTTGGATGAGCGGGCACGTCCAGAGAATATGCAATAGGTCACCTCTTTGCTTATTGCATCTCCAGCAAATGTCAGGGGTGGAAGGGCTGAAGTTCGCGTTTCTCGCCGGGGTAAGATACCACCTAAGCGATATTTTTTGCGCTAATTCCCAAAAGGCGGAGTTTTTAGTGGATTTGTATATTGAGCGAAGGGCTGTTCTCGCCACTGTGACTCGGAAAAGGTATGTCCCAGATCCGCGTCCCAGTGTAAGTGAGGTTTTGATTTGGCGAAGGTCCGTTTTTGGTGGAAAATGTCATAAAAGAGGGAGATTCCCTCGCTTTTGTGGCTTAGCAGTGGTCAAAAACAACCATACCTCAGGCGGGATGGAGTAAGACGGAGTCGACATCTGAGCAAAACAGTGTTTCACCCTAAGATAGTTGAATAGTTCTGTACATTTGAGATTAAACTTCTCTTGCAGGCGTAGAAAGGATTATTTTTGCACTTTTTTTAATCACCGTTATTGCTGTCACAAGAAATGTAAACATCCCTTATAACAGTAATAGGCAGCTGCATTGGTTTTTAGTACAATGAAGCCTACTGCCGCTGTAACGAATGATAACGGGGTGATGCCTGCAGGCAATTCCCCAGCAAAACCCATTGAAGCAATATCGGTAAGATCAGTCTAGTTTGCGTCAAGATACCGATTTTTGGGAAAACGCAGATATCAGCCTGCAATAAATCGGCCTTACCGTTAATCGGTCGATCCCTATTGAACATCGCTGGAGTGCCAAGAGGAGACAGGAGGCATTTTTACAAAAATGGAGCTACTCTAAAATACAGACAAAGATTCATTGTTTTTTGACCTGCCATAAAAGTAAATGGCAATGCACTGTTCCACTACAAAAATCAAGGGCTGTTAAATAGTACAGTTTCATAGATGTGCTCTCCTTTAAGCTCTATTTTTTCTTTTGCGACACCCACGCACACCTTTTAAGCAGAAATATAGTACAGAACACTACTTACCAAAGAGGACAGGCAAGGTGGTTTAGGAGCGCAGCTATCGGAATAACCTGGTGAAATCTCTGAGAGCCCAACACACTTGCTTACATTCCTCAGCACTGTAAAAAACAAATATCGATATTACCATTATTTAATTTTTTTTGCACCTGTTTATATATATATATATAATTTTAAATACAAGTAGGCTAAGCTAACGTGATTGTACTCCATCTTATGCCCCCATAAATATTTCAAAGTTCAGTCAATTTCTGCTGAATCATTCAATGTTCAAGACATGGGTGCCACACAGTACCACCCAGCTTGACAAAAGGTTAATAAAAAAAATTGACCAAGCTGGGTGGAAAATTATAGGCTAAATAAATAGTGCCAGCAACATATCCGATGCAGTCACTGTTTGGCAGCCATGGATATCATCCACACAGTTAGCAGGAATGGAGAAACCAACCAATTTTCCCTCATTCAGCCCACTGGCTGAATAGAAGAAAAGTGGGCCAGGTATGGAAAACTTTACAGAGTTCAGCTGCCCTATTACTAATGTCAGAAAGACAACAGCATATTAAAATGAGCGGGCTTTACCTTGTTACTTGTTTGTGGAAATCTGTTAACTGCTTATGTGTTACTGTAATTGCTCCTCCCGATGTCTCCTTTGGTAGACCCTTCAATGCCGTTTCCAGCCATCTACAAAACATCTGAAAAGGGATAAGGAGAAATTTTTACAAATTTACATTTATGCAAGTAAATAAGAATGTAAAAAGCTGCAATGACAAAAACTACTCAAAGATGTTAACATAACATTAGTGGTCCTTAAACTGGAAATATATGGTAACAAAGCAGGTATGCACATGCAAATTATGGCTCACTTAGCTCTTTGTGTGCTCTCCTCCAGCGATGACTGGTCAAAGCTTCATTCAAAACCCTCCACTACTTCGTTCACCTCTTGTAACACTTTTGGCCACTGAACAGTCAATGATGTTGTAACTGCTATGTGTACAGAAGTTTCATTGTCTATACACCCTGCTATATTGTCAGCATACCAGGAGTGAGCTTGGCACACGCTGTGTATTGTACATGCCAGAAAAACACTACTAGGAACATTCCCTTTCCCAGTGACAGAGCCTCTAAATGCATGGTTAGAGGATTCCTGCTTTTTTATACTTCGTACCTAAACATCTTTGCATTTGAATGTGGCACACAGCTGTCAAAGGTTGAGGACATATATATATTAGACTACAAAATTTAAAAATGTTATATACCGATTCTACGGTTTCCTTACCGGCCTGTCAAATATCATCATTTCCCACACAACTTCAGCCACATCAGGCAATGTATAGGGTGGGAGACAGAAACAACAAGCATGGAGAATCTGGCTGACCAGCTGTTGCCCAAACTGATTCATTACTTGCTGAATCAGATCCTTCCGCACTTCAAAGTTCTCCTCGTGCTGCGTTAAGAGAAAAAAAAAGGGGGGGGGGGGGGGATCAGCTACAAGTATTTAGAATATAACACTAATTTGTATGTTAAGCAATTCTTTCAAACATACAGTATTAACACAAAAAAACATGTAGTAGTATTTTGCACACTTGAAGTCTTACATCATTGGATATCCCAGTGTGTATAAGATCACGCAGAAACTTCATGACACTACAGTTGGCATCTCGGTGGTCTAATGTAGTGGAAGCAATTGCCCACTGCAAGACATGCACTAGCACCTGACTTCTCAGAAGGACAATGGGACATCGCTGTACGAACCTGAGAAAGAAAATAGAAAAATCAGCCACTGTGCACACATAAGCACAAATTTTACCAGGTTATTAATACGAATAATAAATTACAGACTGCATGTTGTTGATCCAGAAGTATCAAATGGTTAGGGGGATCATGAAGGAATTTATATTATTATTTATATTAGTAATTTATATTAATTTAAATTATTTATTTTACAGTTTGGAACGGTTAGAATGGTCTGGTCTATTCTGGTGAGCGTTTCCACTGCAAGTCAGACCGTCAGGGGCCATACAGGGCCCTAAAAAATGCCTAGTGTGTCCACCAATCAATGGAATGTATTGTAGCTCCGCCCTAACCGAACCGTTCCGTTTTCTATGGCCCCACATCTGAAGCAGGACCCAGAATGGTGCGGTATGGTTCGGTTTTATGGCACACTTTCATGATGGAAACACCCAAAATAGCGTACCGTACCGAACCGATCCGCTCAATGGAAACAAGGCATTAGCCATCTTTCACACTGGCAGAGTCCACCAGCGGGTCCGCCCTCTCAGCAGGGGATGTCTATGCTGAGCCTGTGGATGACAGGTCAGTGGCTGCTCTGATACAGAGCAGACACAGACACAGCCCGCTGACCACAATGTGCTGTCAGATGAAAACGGACTGCCTGTCCGTTTCCATCCGATTAAAGCCGCCATCTGTCTGTTAACAGACAGGATCAGATGTCGGCGGGTGTCAAAGGATCCATAGAGAGCAATGGATTGTCTGATCGGGTCTGCCTGAAAAACTGACAGGCAGATCCAAATCAGTCCATTAGTGTGAAAGGGGCCTTACTGATCCAGTGGTATAGTCCGAGTCAGTAATCTATAACAAAGTATGCAGATGGACGTTGACTTCTTTGGCTGGGGTCTTGTTTTCAGTCAGCGACTGGGAGCTGGAGGCAGTCAGGTAACTGAAATTTACAAAAGGAGTTCAGCCATGGCAGCCAGTGTATTTTTCTCTGTACAGGTTTTCTTTTATGCCAATGTTCAAGCAAGCACTGAATATGAAAAGATGTGAGGTCTTTAGCACTCATAACATGCAGAGATAATGGGTTTTAATTATAGTATATGCAAAAGTGAGATGTTTGGATTACCTACAAAATCTTTTTTTGGAGCACATCACGGGTGTATTCATGACTCATTGGGTTGTGCTGCAACCTTCAGGGAAATTGATACAGAAAAAAAAAAAAAAAAAAAAAAAAAAAGGGCAGGCTTCTCGACCAAGGCATTAAACAACTTTCCCATCACACCTTAGCCTCATTTTGGAGAAGTAATAAGAAACACAAGGGGAGAGATCCCAGTTTCCTGTGATGTACTCCAAGAAAAGGATTTTACAGGTAACCCAAAAAAAGAGGAATTTTGATTTCTTGTAAATTCTATATCTTGGAGTACAGTATAGGACACAGGCAATGTAATCAGACCCTGGGTTATAGACTAAAATCTTCAGGTAACTGGATACTGGCAAAGCTTTCGAGGGCACCTCAGCAAACGGATTGTTGGTCTAAATATGAAGGTCCTCCCAAATATCCCATATGTATGATGGTATAGCTTCATATTTGGCCTAACAATCCGTGCGCTGTGTATATCATCTTTTATGGATGATATCATGCTCATATTGCTTTGACCCTGCACGTTTGAGGGGACCACCGTCCACTGAGTGATGTCTACAGGAGTAAGAAAGCCGAGCAGGAGCGGAGATGCCAGGCAGCCTGTGCAGCTCTTCGCCTGTCAGTCAGGTATGCAGCGGTCCGGACACTGGCGGCTCATCCATTCTGTTCTGCATTTTCTTCTAACAGATTAAACATTTTTTCCTCCATCTTGTCCCCCTTCATGATAAAGAGGGGGGGGGGGGGGGGAGAAGGGAATGCATTTATTTGTGACCAAAATGGTGCAAACTGGCAAGTATTCTGAAAGCTGCTGCTGAAACTCAGTGACAGCGCATGAGAATTTCTCCCTCGTCATAAGGAACTGGTAGAAAAAGTGCCCTGGAGGTATCAACACTAGGCAGGTGGAAGGAGTCGGATTCACATGGAAACAAACTGACCCCCCAAGGCATACTTTGTAAAGGGGCCTTCGTCCAGGCTCCTACTTGGCAAATATGGTATTGCAGGACCCCTTGCCCGAGAGAACACTGTGCTGAAAAGCACCAGTGCAATAGTACCCCAGGGGATTTAAAAGGAAAAAGTACCCCTGGGGATTTTGTATGAATATATGAAAGAAAAAAACGCTCTGTGCCCCTTGCCCTGTGATGTACAAAAAAGTACAGAATTTGGACATTTTAATTTTAACCAACAAACTGCAACCAGCGCACAGATGTGAATGGGCTCACTGGATTCAATGTCATTTTATGACACATGTATTTGTGTGTGTTCCAAAATGCACAGAAATGCAAAAATGTGAACCAGGCCTTAGGGGATTTCCACTAAACAATCCAGGCTGCAGGGCTTCTGCAAATTCCCATCTTCACCTATCACAGTCAGCATGCCCAAAGTGCTTTCAGAGACTCAACTGCCCCTTCATGGGGTCACTGCCCTAGACCTGTAAAGCATCCTGCCAACATTCATCAGATACCAGGTAACCCAGATAGCAATGCCCAAAAGGATGCAGAGTTCACTGGCAACATTAGAGATAATCTCTGTTCTTCCCCAGCAAGGTTCAGATACCATATTTCATATTTCTGGGCCTCATGGCTGTAGGCAACTGATCAGTTGAAGCTCTTCCTTTCTCCATCAGGGGAGTGTGGAAGTAGGCAGTAAAAATCTATAGGCTAATGCCTACAAAAGGAAATTCTGCAGATAGATTACACAAAAACATCCGCCATCTAAGGATGCTAGCAAAAATCTGAAGATAATCTGTGAAGGGAAGGGTTATGCTTGGGAAGTGAAGCCTTTCTTTGCCACCGTCTATTCACCTGAAGGTAGCAGCATAGCACAAGTCATGTATATGATGAAGCCCTGTATCCTGTGATGTACGATTAAGAAACAGAGGTCATTTGCAGCAAAGTAACTAAAATAGACAGCCATATCCAAATAAGAATAGTGGAGGAGTGATAGCAGTGCAGATGTGGAAAACCTATTTACCTGGTAAAGAGCCTGAAAAGGTCATCAACAGTGTCTGGGTGATTACGAAGTCCATTTTGCTGCTCCAGGAGTTGAAATGTAGGAATACAAAGAGCCTGCGAAGGAAAAAACAAAAGTTAATGTAAAAACTAGGCCTACATAAGGTTACATAATATAAAATATTGGTATTTGTAAGGAAAGTCTAAAACTGCAGAGGTATTATGGGTACTGAGCATATAAACCTGTGGAGTGCATCATACCACATCAACTATAAATCATTGGGTAGAGACTCATTACACAAATAGAAAGAGCTGTGCAAGTTGATAAAGTGGCCAGAATACAAGATTTTAACCACCTTAACATTGACTGGTGTAATTTACAAGAAGATCTTATGGGACAAGTGAATGTCTAGCCTCAGCTTGAACTAATGTTATTCTGAACCAGCTAATCTTAAAACAAGCTAAAGATTAAAACAAATATTCATATTAAAAAAAAAAAAACCTTGGTATCAGCCACTCCAACATCATTTAAATCTATGATCAAAATGTAACATTTCACACTGTATTCTATTTTTAGCCTACGCCTATTAATCTGAACAATCTTACTTTGTGACGATCCCCACACATTTAATTCCTTTGAATTCTGTGACACACATTTACCATGACCCGTTTAAAGGCAGTTCTATTTCACAGAGCCTGCCTTCTGAATTACAGAAGCACTGAGGAGTTTCAGGAGGCAGATTCAATAGAGCATGGGTGCCAAACCTGTGGACCTCCAGCTGTTCCATCATGCCTCTGCCTTTGGGAGTCATGCTTGTAACTCTGTAGGTTGCAATGCCTCTTGGGACTTGTAGTTCTGCAAAAGCTGGAGGGCCACAGGTTGAGCACCCATGCAGTAGAGGATCACAGCTTGTATGTATCAAGGTACCATGGGATATATAGTCCTTAGAACATGAATGTAAATGGCAGACAGGAAGATGCAAAGCATGCAGGGAATCCAAGAAGCTGTGGAAAGGCATAGCCTGCAGACAGGCAGAGCTCACAAACCTGAAAAAAAGATTTTTCATGCAAGCTTATATTGGATTTTCAAAATCCAATATGTGTCATTGCTTGTTTGCTTTAGTGCACATGTGGGACAGGGGAGATCTCCTAAACCGTGCAGGTTTAGGAGAAATCATGGGTAGCTACAGGTAAGCCTTATTATAGGCTTACCTGTAGCATAACGTGTCTGTAAAGGGTTTACAACCACTTTAAAGACTGCCATGTCTAGATTTAAGGTTAAAGAGTCATAATAAAAGTGATCCAACTTTGCCAAAAGGTGAAGCCCAAGGTTTTTGGCGTAGGAAAAAGAATCTATAACTTCCTAAAAAAAAAAAAAATGATACAGGGTTCAAAACATGGGATAGAACAGTGGTTCTCAACTCCTGTCCTCAGGACCCACTAACAGGCCAGATTTTAAGCATTACCTTGGGGAGATGCAGACTAGAATACTACAATCACTGAGCAGCAAATTATATCACCTGTAATGTATTCATGTAATCTTGCAAACCTGGCCTGTTACTGGGTCCTGAGGACAGGAGTTGAGAACCAGTGGGATAGAAGGATCTCCCGAACTTCCACCAGTAAAATCTTGTCAGGGGGAACCATCTCACATTAGGTCCCAAACTGACTTCCAGCTACAGTACAGACTGCCGCATGTAGAGGGAGAAGGGATGCACAAATACACCCATACGCCTCTAGGTGGAAAAGCCCTTTTAGCCAACTGGAATGACCACACAATGTCTACTCCATAGGACTGAATATTTCAACGAAGAGAACCACCACCAACACAAGGGATGCATCTCGTTCATTGCGTCATCTCTCGTGCTGATTTATAAAAAAAAAACACATTTAAAGCTGAACTTCACCTAAAAAGGGAAGTTCCACCAATCCTCTTGCTCCCCCTTCCACTTTTGGATAGTTTTATTTTTATTTTTTCTGGGAGTGGTATTCAGAAAGCGCAGCAAGACTTGCACATGCACAGTTCGAAGCCGCAGGAAGTCATAGCCGCTTCCCACAAGCAAGATGACAGCACTGGGGACCAAAGGCCTGCCCATAAACCAGCCGAAGTGATGACAGTGCTGGATCCCTGTACTGGCAAGTTTGTGTCTATTAAAAGTCTGCACCTACAGTAATTGTAGCGGACCTAAGTTTTGTACAAGTTCCCAAAGTTTAAGCTTTAAAATATAAAGCATCTACATATGTATAATAAATCTATAGCAAAATTATGATCCAGTTGTACTGGATTGCCAATAAGGGTCAGAAACCAAAGCTTCAACAGCCATACTTTAAAGCCAGTGACTGAAGCCGGATGGCAGTTCAGCCGTTGGGACACAAGATCATGACAATCTGGCACTGCCCATGAAGCATCTGCCAGATATGGACCACATTCGCCTGGGCTAGTTCAGAGCAATTAGGACCATCTGAACGCCCTTCATCGTGATCCCGCAAAGCTGATCAGGAAGAAGTTTCAAGGAAGAAAATGGAAGGTGCTCAGCCCTACCAGCCTATATACTGCATGAGTCTTCAGAGACAGGGCAAGCATTGAAGGACGCAAGTTCAACTCGAACATTGGGTGTTCGTCGAATAGCAAACATTATGCGGTGTTCGCGGCAAATTCGAAAGCCGTGGAACACCGTTTAAAAGTCTATGGGAGCTTAACATGAAAAATCAAAAGTGCTAATTTTAATATATGCATGGTATTGTCATAAAAAGTGTTTGGGGACCTGGGTCCTGCCTAAAACATGTAGCAATGCAAAAAAAAAGTTTTTTTTTAAAAAAGCTATTTTTTTCGGGAGCAGTGATTTTAATAATGCTTAAAGTGAAACAATAAAAGTGAAATATTCCGTTAAAAATTTGTATCTGGGGAGTGTCTATAGTAGGCCTGTCCTGCAGAAAAATTACATTTCTAAAGAAAAAAAGTTGTTTAAAACCGATTACGGCTGTAATGAATTGTCGGGCCTCGGCAATACAGATTTAACTCCTTGGGAAAAAAAAAATGGCATGGGTCCTCCACCCCGTCCATTACCAGGCCCTTTTGGTTATGGTATGAATATCAAGGGGCACACCAAACCCAAATTCCACACCAGGTTCTTCAGGTCTGATGTGGATATTAAGGGGAACCCTGCGCCAATTAAAAAAAAATGGCATAGGAGTCCCCCAAAAATCCATACCAGATCCTTATCCGAGCAAGGCAACCTGGCAGGCCGTAGGAAAAGTGGGGGTTTCCCCGTGGTGTCAGAGGGGGTGGGGTCACCCGTTTACATCTTCGGGTGGCCCTGCCCTCAGCTATATAACAGCTGTCATGGCGGTAGACGCGTCACTCGGCGCCCGCCTCCTATGGAACTGTCGAGGCTTTTTTTTTGTGTTTCGGTCGGGCGGCGCGAGATTGATTTACATCGCTGGACTTTCCATTTTAATAAAGGACTTGTCCCGAAGTGTCTCCTGTCTTATTTTACCATTTTTGACACTTTGGTGAAATGGTAGGGGTAAAATGTACCAGTTATCAATTCACATGGAGGGGTCCCTGTTAAAGGGGGCTTCTAGATTCAGATAAGCCCCGAGCAACCAGTGGGCAAGAGTTGTGGGGATGAGGCCCTTGTCCATCCACCTAGGGGCAAGGTGCTTTGGGGTGGGGGGCGCGCCCCAAAAGCACCCATGCCATGTTGAGGGCACGTGGCCTGGTATGGGTGAGGAGGATGGCGCTCTCTCGTCTCTCTCTCCCCCCCCCCACCTTCCTGCAGCTTGCTCGGATAGGGGTCTGGTATTGATTTTTTGGGGATCCCTATGCCTTTTTTTTATATTATGCCAGAGATTTCCCCTTAAAAGCCATACCCAGACCTCATCAACTAAACTCATCCTTAGTTTGTACACTTCTTGTGTCCCACAAGTCACAAGTGAACTGAAAGTGCTGGAAGAAACTCACCTGCAACATTTCAAGCAATCCTTGTTGGCAACCTTCCTCCATCCCATACTCATCCACCAAGATGCTACCCAGATATAGGAAACATGAATGTTGGTGAATCTGGTAGACATTAACCATCTGAAAAATATTAACAAACTGTTATAAAAAATTACGACTTTTCCCAAGTACACACACATTGCAAGTTGCATTTGACGTCAAAGCAACTCATTTGTTATATTTGATAACTTGGGCCCCTTTCACACTATTTATCAGCGCTTTACCGTCAATTTTGCAGCGCTATTCGGCCACTAGCGGGCTGGTTTTACCCCGTTAGTGGCCGAGAAAGGGTTAAAAACCAACGCAAAGCGATAGCCGCAGTGCCCCATTGATTTCAATGGGCAGGAGCAGTATACACACTGCTCCAAAGATGCGGCTAGCAGGACTTTTTTTTTTACCGTCCTGCTAGCTCACCGCTTCAGTGTGAAAGCCCTCAGGGCTTTCGCACCAGGGAGACAGCAGCGGCCGTTTCAGGTCGGTTTGCATGCGCTATTTTTAGGATTATATCGCCTGCAAATCAACCCAGTGTGAAAGGGGTCTTATAGTAAAAAAAACAACACAATTAAAAAACTTCTAGTCCAGACCAATCCTGACATTTTTGTCACACCTGTAAAAATCAGCATTTTGCTAGAGAAATTACCTAAAACCGCCCAAACATAATTTTTTTTTTTTTTTTTTTTTTTTAAAAGCAGAGGCCCAGTGTCATCCTACCCAGGCTTCTCAATGGCACTGTTAAAGGCAGCGGCTGGATGGGGACCACTCCCATGTATAGGCATTTGTGTGACCGAGGAAGTTTGCCTGCCAATTTTTTACTCCTAGTATGCAGAAGGCTGCAACTGTTGGAATGTGGTTCTCCACCCAAAAGAGAAACAAGCTTGCCTCCTTCGAGCCGTCTGACTTTTGACTTCCCCCAGGGTGACCATGTAGGTGAGGGGGTCCAGTGTATACCAGGCAAGATAAAAAGTTGCAATGACCGCCATTGTATTCTCTAAGGTCTCTGCTAAAAAAAAAACATATATATAGTGTTTGAGAGTTCTATGTAATTTTCTAGCAAAAAAAATTGGGATTTTTACATGTAGGAGCGAAGTGTCAGAATTGGCATGGGTGCCAAGTGGTTAAGAAAATAATGTAAAATACCTGTGTGACAAGAGGCTGTAGGAGTGCAGCAGATCCTTTTCCAACACAGCGCACAGCAAAGCGAAGACATCGGCAACATCGTTCCACAATTCTGTTGTCGGCACGATGCTTGTTCAAAGTCTCTGACATGACGGGCCATATCTGAGATTGAAACTGCTATTATCACCAACAAACGGACAGTGTAGTCATTAAAAATTTTACAAGATTACCAGCAACCACAGACGTTACACACATACACAATCTTACACAGAATGGGACAAGCCCACCTTTTCATTACTTACTTCTTGGATGACTTTTTGGCATGGGTGGGTCTGTCCATTTTCTACCGAGGGAATGGTGTGCCTTCAAATAAAAAAAATAATCTATCAAGAGCATGCATTGCCTGCTCTACACCACTGTATAAAATCAAAAACAAAAAGAGCGCACACAGTTGTAAACTGCATTCACCAAATGGCAATAACAGGCTTAATCAATTGGACAAATTTCATTATCATTGCCTTTAAAAGCATTCTGCATTGCCCAACAACCACATACACAATGTGTTTACTGCTTACATGACACACTTACAGCATGAGCAGTGAAGCACAGGTATACAGGAATAGTTGACAGTGTTTAGCTCATAGCAATAAATTGCCACAATAAAAAAAATTATACTTTTAAGTGCAGATTAAAATTCTGATTCGCTCATTTTGTGCAATGCAGACAGTACTGATCAAAAATGTTTATAACCAGCTATTATCAAAACAGCAGTACATTGTATTTCATAATGCTATAATGGATGCATTGCAGCACTGCTAATGGTAGGACACATACCTGAAGATGACTGCCAGTCGGTCCAGAAATAGCGTGGGGTCAGAGGACAAGCCATTATTAGGGTCTTGGGAGAGGAGCTGAACAGAGAAGTAGGGAATAGGTTTCTTTTTTTGCACAAGAAAAAGGGAATAGGTTTCTTGACATATTAAAAATAAATGCATACAACCACTGGGAACTGCAGTTTACCTTGAAATTAGCCATAAGAAAACCCCTATACAGAAAGCTATTACACAAGATAAAACTAGGAAAAATGTTTTATTATAGGGCAAAAAGGTGGAAGAAAATAAAGTTTCTAAAAATGACCCTACATGGGAGGGGCTTAGCTGCTGTCATAAATCCATTTGACAAGGCATCCAAACACTGTGCAGACAGCTACAAGATGGAGGTATACCAAGTAAGTGTGTTACTTTTATATTCACTATTTCACTTATTTGCTGATTAAAAGGATGGGCTTTGATCTGCATATATCAGTTAAAGCAACCCAATATGCAAAAACAAAACTTTATTTTTTTTATATAATCAGCCCTAATTAAATTCCTTCTTGGACCCTGGGTGCTTGTCCATATCAGATGCAGTTTGGGAGCACTGGCAGTGCATATACAAGGCAGAATTCCTTGCTTTCTGAAATGTGCGCTGACAAAAAAAGTACTCCACTCACACCTTTAGTTTAAGTGCAGCACGTCGTAGGGCAAACCACTGCTTCGCAATTCCACCACAGAGAACAGAACTCTGTAGAGCAAAAGTAAAGTGTAAACAGTGCAATGCACCGGCGCTTGCCCATCAGCACTGCGTTCACAGCACACATTAGCAGCCATGCAATCAGCCCGGAGGAGAACTTAAGATTGCTTTTGCATAGGCTGTTGGAGCAGAAATGGGAGCCCCCAAAGGACGCGGTGGCCTTAAAGCAAAAACTTCCCTTTTTGGGTGAGCTCTGCTTTAAAAAACAGCAAGGTTTCTATAGAGTTAAAAGGCCGATGGCATAAATGTAAACACTGCTCAGGCCTATAGAGGGTGTACAGGCGTGACAGATAAACTAGTTAAGCATAGGTCTTCTTTAAAAATATAAAAAAAAGTAGTTCATCTAGGAGGAGCCCAATGTAATTGATCTTACATGCATCAACATTTTCTCACCTTCTTGAGGGCTTCAACCTGGACAGCACACAGCTCGCTCAAGCATTCGGAGATCTTGTCCAGAGGTAGACGTGCAAGGACCAGTGCAGTGCCTGACGGGGGGGAAAAATGGGTCAGTGAAACATTAGCAGGGCTGCATAAATCCCAGGATCCAGGGAAAATTAACATGTTTTGGCTCTGTGTGCAAAAACATATCTAAAGACTCAAATTTTGGAAAGGCTGCAGCTTGAATTCTACAGATTTCTTTACCTGTGTGCATGATCTATTTTTGCAGCAACGTGTTTTTGCTTATTTGAATATACAATCCTATAAGCTTTAATATCCACACTCATACAAGACGGACCTCTGATTTACAGGCATTGAACTAGATATGTTTCACAACAACTAAGTGTTTTTGCTGATGATGCCTTACACTTTCTAACCCTGTGGAGTGACTTTCTAAACATATCTATATTCTAAAAGACTTTGCAAACGTTCCAGGCCTGCAAGTAAAGAGCAAGGATTCAAAATGCTTAAAATCACTAACCCCTACCCCATCTTAAAAATGTGCAAGACATTAGGCGTGCCTTTGACTTTCACACACTCTTATACCATTATAGGGGTTTACTCAACCAACGTTCTGGCCTGTTTGCAACCAACTACCAAACTTTGAGTTGCGGCTTGCGAAGCCTCTTGGAGAACTGCAACAGCCATCACATTCCATGGTTGGGCCACATCATGGCAAAAAGATTCAACCTGAACTGCTCTACCTCCCTTTTGAAATGTTAAAGGCTCTACAGAAGCAAGTTTAAAATATCTGGGGAAGTCTTGGGCCTAGAATAACTGAAACCACCATTGGCCGGGTGTCCTAAATCTTACATTATGCCAGAAGTAAAATTCTTCTGTGGAACAGGCACAGTCAAATGCTTCTGACTACCCTTACATCCTTTTAACCTCATTATGTAATAATGCAATAAGGAAATAGTAAATAAGCTTAAAATGTCCATCTTTGCCACATAACAGGAAGGCTCATCGTGGTGTCCACTACATACGGAGCTTTATTCTACACATTGTCGGATATTGTTAAAAGATCTGTGTGATAAAAGCATTCTATAGATTCCATTGAATTATAATGTAAATACTACTAAAGCTCAAACCTTTTAGAAGTCCTACAGAAGCCTCTGGTGGCAATGAGAAGGAGTCCAAAGACCGAGCGATTTCCAGAAGCCCATTAAAGTGATGTGCCATGTGGTCCCGACAGACACAACAAATGTTCTGAATGGCTTTGGCAGAAGGCGTAGCCAAGGATGTCTGGCACAAGCCCTTCATTAGGTAGGACAACACAGGATCTAATGTTATCAGTGACAAAGAAAAGACACAATTTAGGGAGGAGAAAAAAAAAAAGGCTCTCCATACATATGAACTGAAAAAGGACATTTGCTGACCACTACAAAATTCTCATTCCACCCCCAAAAAGACAAAAAAAAAAAAAAAAAAAAAAAAAAGGAACCAAGATGACTGGCTTCCAAAAGACTTCCACCAGAAACGGTTCAACACCAGTTCATTCCTTTTACTGAAGATGTTATTTTGGAATAGTGAAAGACTAGACAAACAAGAAATCCCTCTAGCTTTACACATTGGAATTGATTTACTAAAACGGAAGAGTGCACAATTTGATGCAGCTGTGCATGGTGGTCAATCGGCTTTTAACTTCAGTTTGTTCAATTAAGCTTTCACAGTAAAACCTGGAAGCCGACTGGTTTCTATGCAGAGCTGCACCAGATTTTGCACTCCCCAGTTTTAGTAAAATCGACCCCATTGTGAGAATCTGCTTCTGCAGGTAAATAAGTGTAGATAAAGTACAGGAACCAAAAGGTTACAGTATATAGGCTTCAAAAAGTTACCTAGAGCACTCCGGATGCATAGGTGTTCCATTCATGTCAACTGGAACACAGCTGCATGGACAACACAGCTGCTCCCAATTTGACATCTATGCAAGTATGGGAGCATGACCCAGAAGGCAGACAGTGTGAGTTCAGGGACACGCACCTGTACACACCCGCACCCTCGCAGACACCAAATTGGAGAGAAACGGTGTCGGTGCAGCTGCTGCATCCCAATAGACATTGGACTGCCTGAACACCTGGATGGGCAAACAGAGCCCTTTGCTTAAAAAATATTATCAGGCCAGGTTCACGCTGGTACGACACAACTGTCGTACGATTGTGGATCTGACCCTGCGATTCGAAGTCAGGCATCTGTCTGAATTCAATGAACGGGGATCCAACTTTGATCCCGAAAATGCCAGGCATTGTATCTGGTATGAATCTTTTAGGGGGCATGGGTTCCCCCTCCAAGACCATACCAGGCCCTTTGGTCTGGCATGGATTTTTTACGCTTTACCGGCGTTTTTCAGGCGCTGGCAGTGTGAAAGGGCTCTGAAAGCACTCAGGCTTTCACGTTGGGATTGCAGGCGAGGCTTCTTTCAGGCACTTTACAGGCTTTGTTTTTAACGCCAAAGCTCCCGAAAAACGCCCTAGTGTGAAAGGGGTCTTAAGGTGCTTTGGAAGCGCTGCCTATTCATTTCAATGGGCAGGGGTGTTTTGGCACTCCCAACCGGCCCCAAAGATGCTGCTTGCAGGACTTTTTCTAACTTTGTGCAAGCTCACCGCCCAAGCGTGAAAGCACACATTGCAACGAATGGGAGGCAGTTTTCAGATGCCATTTCTAGCACTAAAACTTAGGGGGTCTTAGTATCACATTCTGCACAATATTTACAGCGATCTTTTGCACATATTCAAGCAGCGCAACATCATTCATTGTATATTTTATGCACTTTATTAGCCATCAGGTGCCTGCAGCAACTTGCTCTCTTTGATTATCATTGCATTTATTAGAAGTCATAATGTGGAAGTACACAAACAAAACACTGATTTTATTGCTGTCTGTGCCCCTGCTAACGAGATTCATCCTCTCCATTTGTTCCGTTTACCATTATCATCCAAAGTGAAAGTAAAAGAAAATCACAAATTTTGGGTTGTCCCCAGAAAAGAAATAGGAGGGAAATCTACCATAGGGAACACTAGTTCTGGTGATCCCTAAGGAATTTTCTTAATTTGCAGGGATTTCCTTTAACTTCCTGTTTTGGCTTTGGGACCGGAAGTGAAGTGAAATCTCGGCAATGGGACGCAGTTGGCGAAAAACAAAAAACATCCGACAGGGCTTATAACCCTTCCTTGCTCTATCCAAAGTGAAAACAAAAGTTTTGCCTATAGTTCTACTTAAAGGTTAAGAACTTACCAAGAAACTGAGGGTTTCGGTCAATCGCCTCACTCATCTCCCCTACCAGCTCTATGCTTGTGTAGCGCACAGCAATGTGAACAGTCTCGGGAAGTCGGACTACTGCATCTAGGACTTCTAGCAAAGTTGGATTGTTCTCTCTGCAAATAAAATGATGTAGAGATTAACATAAATGTTCATGCACATACATATACACCCTGAAAGGTAATTACATATGCAGAAATATTTATTACAAGTACTTATATAGCTTTGTCTGTTTATGCAGTGCTTTACATATAATATTGGACATTGGAATTAGTGATATTGTTCAGATGAAACCAAGATAGTGTGGGCACAGGAAATGGCAAGGTTTGCAAACTGATTAGAAATTAAATCTGGTTCTAGCATCAAGCATTATTTTATGTAAGCTAATGTGTAAGATTTACATTTTATTACCTCCCACAGAGATCAAAGTACTCCCTCTAACAATGCCTTCATGTGATTTTTTTTTTCCAGAATGACAAAGACATCTTTATTTAGGCATTATCTGTGGTCAAGTTTTTCACCCTGGATTGAGATGTTGGATCAGAGTTTACACAGTCATGTAAATTCTGGTGCCTTTGAAGTTCTTGGATGCGTTCACAAATGTCTGACGCACATCTGTAATCTCATCTTGTGACTTCCTACAAAAGTAATGTTGTTTGGAGCTGTCCCTTACAAAAAAAAAAAAAAAACTGTCCCTCTTTCCTCCCCAGAATTTACAGTATGACTAGAGCTGCACGATTCTGGCTAAAATGAGAATCACAATTTTTTTGCTTGAAATAACGATTCCCCCCCCCCCCTAATATCACGATTCTCGCGGGGTAACATCTTTCACATTATACAAAAAATAAAAAAAATTAGGCTAACCTTGCCGTTTTGTTTTTTTTCTTTTAATTCATTAAAGTGTATTTTTTTTTTAATGCGTTTGAAAAACTGCTGTGCAAATACGGTGTGACATAAAATACTGCAACATTATATTATATATATATATATATATATATATATATATATTTTTGGGTGTTCCAAGTAATTTTCTAGCAGAAAATATATATTTTTTTTTTACTTGTAAGCAACAAATGTCAGAAAAGGTTTGGTCTTTAAAATGGTTAAACTTCCTTAATCTACACGCCGGAGTTCTTTCCTTTGATAAAAGAACGAAGAGATACTTTGTTTCCACTTATTAAAACTTGGCAGGCTGCCTGGATTTTGTTGATCCAGCTGTGAGAAAGTTTGTGACATGCTGTTTTGAAGATCGGGAACGGAAAAAGATGGCGATTTTCATTCTTCACGATTAATCGTGCAGCTCGAAGTAATACTAAACGTTTGTTATTTTATTTTTTTCTTTGAAATAACAAACCTGTTATACTTACCTGCACTGCTTGCTATGAAGGCACTTGTGAGTGCTGGCTCCCAAGCTGGCCCTATGAGTCCTTAAAGCCTGGTGCACATGATGAGATTATCGGACAACTGATGGCCTTTTTTTTTTTTTTTACATGCTAGTCTCCATATCGAAAATGAAGAGGTTACTAAAGTTAAGAAAATTCCCGTACGCCAGAATAAAAATTTGGAAGCGATGTAATGTGTTGTAGTGTATTTTCGGTCGAAAACTGTACTGATTAAAAAGAAAATCGTACGATCTTTGGGCACACAAAGCATAGTTCGGCCCCGCCCCCTCCTCACTGGCTGCAATTGACAGCAGCAGGATCTATTGGTTCTAAGCCAATGAGGCGTGAGAGAGCCTTGGCTCTCATGCACATCGCTGGATCAAGATCAGGCGCAAGTATTGGGGGGGGCGGGGCTGATAAGAGCTGTACGCTTTAGTTTTTTATCTACATATACAGAATAATTGAAGGTGCCTTTACAACAACTTTAAGTCTGTATAATCAGACCAAATAAAAAGTACACACTATTAAAATTGTTTTACTGCACCAGTTATTTCATCCAACTCTAAATTATTGCACTCATTTTGAAAAGCCAGTAAAACAGAAAAATAGGAGGTGAAAAAGCATAATTTATAACACAATCATTTTTCACATATTAATTCCTCATGGGGGCGTGGTAGAATGGCATCCTTAGCGTACATATTTTGTGATTTAAAGTGGTTATAAACCTTTTAAAACGAAAATGAACAAAGCATATCCTCATATACAGTGTACTTGTCTCAGTCCATAGCACTTAGTGTGGATCCTTCCTCTGCTATGCCCGAGTCACTTCTGACAGTCTTTCAGACAACAAGCAATCCTTGGTAAGGGCCCACCACCCTCTAGCACAGAGAATGTACTGTGGAACAACCTGTCCTCCTGTAACATTCATGATGAATTTGTCAAGTGCCTCACCAAAGAGACGTCCTCCTTCAAATGGCATACATGGGAGATCTTTTAAAGGAAGACTTAGGTGGCCATGCTTTGAGTAACAAGATTCTGCAAATGTGTACACACACACAAATCAGAGCCATTATGGAGATTTGTGTGATGCCATAGAACAAGTAATGACACAAAAGAGCAAAACAGAAGGTAAGTGCTGTAAATACGGGCCTGGAATACAGGATTGGGTTGGTTTTTCATTGCCCAATTTGAATTAGCTGTGGTTTGACAAATGGAAATTTCAAAAAATAGCCTGGCTGCTGTAGGGCAGGACCTTTAAAAATAACAGCTTGCTATGGGGGCACCCAAGCCGAGCCGCAGCTTCCTGTGTCCATTCAGACACACAGCCGTGGCCCAGCCCCCTCTCTCCTCTTTGGCTCACCGACTGACAGCAGAGGGGGCCAATTGCGCTTCGCTGCTGTCTCAGCCAAAGAGAAGGGAGAGTCCAGGGAAGCAGAGGCTCTCATGCAACATCTCTGGATCTAGGTGGGCTCAAGTAAGTATTAGGTGGGCTGCTGCACAGAGAAGGTTTTTCACCTCAAGGTAAAAAAACTTTTGCCTTTACAACTACTTTAAGACAGACAAGACTACTTTGTTGTGGTACTTTTGTGAAACTCTTTCCCAACTGATAGCCTGCGAATGATTCTCGAAGGGGTAAAAATCTTTTGACTAACTCAATAGTCAGATTTCCCATTTAATTTCTAACAGGAAAGGTCTTTTTAGGCTTGGCTGGTGTCTTAGTACCCAAAGGGGCATGGCGAGACAGAGGGGAATCAAGTGAAACAATGCCGTGGTTTTTGTGCACAGCAGCAGCAAGCATATCACTGATGTCAAGTATACGTCATAAAGACATGACTAAGTGTATAGGAGTCCGAGGGTGAGAAATCTTCTATGGCCTCCTAACACTGCCTCTTTATTTCCCCCTGAATAGGAGTCTACTATTGGTTTGAGAAAGGAGCATTCTATTCAGCCCTGAAACATATTACTGTGCCCATCTTAGATGTCACATAAGGACTCATCCAACCCCAGCTGAGGAGAGCCGAGCCTGGCACAACCGACAGACTACCGAGAAGCCGGAAACCTTTGCATCACCTCAGCTTGCACTCTTGCAACTAGAGTGGTTGACCACATGCACCCGATAGCACCTTCCCTTAGCAGCTCTGCATCTCGTCCAGCAGCATTCCCTTCCGGGTCACTCAGAGTTGGATGACATGCTCATTCCTTACACGAGTGTAATGTTATATTTCTTTTATATTTCTATTACTATATCCCCAGCCATCTCCATACTTACTGATGAGGATATGTGTACTTTAATTACATTATATATACTGATAAGGATCTATTTTGTACACACGTACCCTGGGAACTGGAGTTACAGACATTACATTTGCCCACACAAGCAAATTGTGCTTGGTAAAGTCCACAAATCTGCATTTTTGTGTGGGCGGTTTAAAAAAAAAAAAAACACAAAAAATAACATCAAAAACAAAACAAAAAAACAACTATATAGTTTCGAACAGAGTAGGGAATAATTCAAATACCTGTCAGATTTTTGGCTTATGTTCCGTTGGGGAGATTTACCTCTACTTCCTGTCCTGTAAATACAACAGGAAGTGAAAGGAAATCGCTCTAAAGTATGGGAATCCCATTCTTAGACATTGGTCAACAAAAAAAACTTCCCTTCTATTTACAATCATGACTATATTCACCAGGACAAAAAACATAAAAATTAAACTTTCTCCCAGCTGATTTACATAAATTGTTAAAAACAAAAAATCCTGACAGAGGTTCCTACCCCCCACCCCCATCCAAAGAATATAAAAAAAAAAATACAGAAAAAAAAAAACAAAAAAACAAAACAAAAAAAACTGTATACCCACAGAAAAGCAAAAATGTATGTAAATAATGCAACAGCACAACAAATATGCCAGAGATTGACAAAATAAAAAAACAAACAAAACAAATAATAAAAAAAAAAAAACAGCAGTAAAGCATTCCATTTTAAAACACAGAAGTATATAATAAAAAAAAAATATTAAAAAAAAAAAAAAAAAAAAAAAAAAAAGCAGCTAAAAAAGGGAATCTTTCTTGGTACATATTTAGTATCCACTGCGCCAAGTTGGCTCAGCAGATTTTACTTAAAACGGTCTCAAAACTATACACATTTAAAAGCTTATAGCAAAAAAAAAAAAAAAAAAAAAAAGAAGGAGAAGAAAAGACAGCAACAGATGATCAAACTGCATACTTTTGAAGGAAAAAATAAAAAGTACGGTAATGCTTACGGATCTACACTTTTAGCTATGGAAGCCATTATAAACAGCACAGCCTCTGTGACTTCCCAAGGTGGATTTCCATCTTTCAGAGTGGAATACAACTGCATGGAAAAGAAGAAAAAGATATAGAAATAAAAAAATATAAACTTACCTTAAAAGTGAACAGTGTTAATTAGTAGGGCAGAGGACGGTGTCAGTTAGTTGGGCAGTGTCCTTGGTCAACTCCACAGCTAAGCATCATGGCATGTGTACACCCCGGCTGCTGCCTCTGCAGCTCAAAGGGATAGCGGTTGAGGGCCAGTAAAACTGTGGTTCAACCACAAGGTTTACGTTTGCCACAGCCAAATCAGTAAGAAAAAGTGTGTAAAAAAAAATTAAAAAATAAACCCTGATCAACCACCCAGAGTAGTACAGTGTCACTATGGTGACAAACATGTGGGTATTGCCACTCCCCTGGTGCTCCAAAAATGTGATCGGTAGCCAGGAAGCGAGATGCACAATTTATGCCCCCATAAAGCCTGAAGCCTGCTCGTTGGATTTAGGGCCCCTCTGTGTGGACTAGGCTGTGAAAAAATCTCACCCATATAACATCGCCAAAATACTCGAGTAGCAATAGGTGTTTTGGGGTGTAGTTCCAAGTATGTCTATGATGTGCGTTCGAATTTTTTTTTTATATATATTTGGATTTCCCTTCCTGCATATTCTAAAACCGTGTGGCAAAGATTACATTTTTAAAAGACTCACTATGCCCATCAGAAAATACCTTGGAGTGTTTTTTTTCCAAAATGTGGTAATTTTTATGGGTGTTTCCACTGTCCTAGCGCTTCAGGGCCTCCAAAACTATGAGAGGTAGTCAGGAAATTGGACGCATAATTTAGGCGCTCCCTTGATTTTGGGCCCCTCTATGCATTTAGGCAGTGAAAGGGTCTCAAACAGGTGTAATCCTTATACTTTGGATGCATAGCAGAATGCGTTTTGTGTTTTGGGGTGTAATTCAAAGTATGCCTATGCTGTGTGTGAGAAATAACTTGTGAAAAATAAATCATTTTTATTTGATTTCTAAATTTTCCCCAAAAAATTGACAAATTACAACTTAAAAAAAACTCACCATGACTCTTACTAAAAGCCTTGGGCTATTTAAAAATTCCAAAAATCTGAGGGGTATTGTTCTAGCATTTTAGGGCCTCAAGAAAGTCAGTACATCAGGACTGATCATGTGTGCATGGACACATAGGATAACAGAGGGCTGTTTAAAAAAAAAACTCCCGTTTACAAGTTTGCTTGGAGCCTAAATTTTATACAAACTAAATATACACATTTGGGTTATTTTTTTACCAAAGAAATGTAACAGAATACATGATGACCTAGATTTATGAAGAGATTATTTGCAAAATTTCATAACCGTAACTAAGAAAAATGTGTTTTTTTTCCCCCCAAAATTTTCTGCATTTTTTTGTTTATATAAGGGGAAAAAACAAAACAAACAGTATTTAAAACCCCAAAAGAAAGCGCCGTCTCAAAAAATAACATTTTTATTTTGGTACAGCCTTGTCAGTCTCCTGGACTGGAGGGGGGTGAAAGCCACTGCAATCAAATCCGTTTATGGTTCACCACGGGAATATACAAATTACAGAGATATCTTTATGGTTAAATAACGGATATACCTGAGAGAAACATTCGATGGAGCCCACCAGAAAGATCAGGTCCTTTACCAGGTCGGAAACTCGCATACGGAACTCTCCAAAGTCATCCGTTTCTTCAGGAACCCCTTCCTGCAAAAAAACATAGTTGTTATTGAGATAGATAGAGATAGGATATACATTCACCACCACCAATTTTATACATTTTTAATAATTGTTAAACAAGACATCAAACTACTTTATTTTTAGTGATAGTAAAGTCTTATTTGAATTTTTTTGCTTAAAAATATCAAACATGTTATACTTACCTGCTCTGTGCAGTGGTTTTGCACAGAGCAGCCCCGATCCTCCTCTTCTCGTGTCCCCCACTAGCGCTCCTGCCTCCTGCTGAGTGCCCACAAAGCAAGCAGCTTGTGGTGGGGGCACCCAAGCCACTGCTCTGTGTGTCCATTTAGACAAAGCCATGGCTTGGCCCCACCCCCACTCTCTCCTCGCTGACAGCAGCGGGAGCCAATGGCAACCGCTGCTGTGTCTCAGCCAATCAGAAGGGAGAGTACCCGGACTTTATACAGACTACCCAAGAAACAAAAGGTCTGTGCGCTGCACTGACAGATCAGAAAATGGAAAATTCAGGGTAACCACTATGGGCAACACAGCTCGTACTTTTACAGACACGTTTAAGCACAGGGCCTCTTTTTATTACAAGGGTAGAAACAAAAGGACTAATGAATATGAATGAATAATGAAATTGTTATTTTTTACAGCTTTGCCTGAATTTCAATAAAAAAAGTCTAGATGTTTTCATGGTGTGACTCAGAGAGGGGGTATCTTGATGCTTTACAAAATTGTTTATCCAAATGGTAAAATGCCCTATATGTTGGGAATGGGATCTGGGACAGGAAATCAAGTTATCCGATTGGTGGTCCTGGTCCACACAGACTTATAAAAGCATGATGAATATGGACCTTGTGGCATCCGGCTACAAGGTTTTGTCCCGATGGTACCTGGTTCCAGATCGTCTTTCTAAAATGTATTCAGGTACCTCCTCGTCTTTCAGAGGCTGTGGTAAGCCTGGCACAATGTTTCATACCTGGTAGACATGTGCCAAGGTTCGCCGTTTCTGGGTGAGAGTTCATACACTGACTGATCTAGTCCGTGACACATGTAAAGAACCCCAGAATGGCCCTTCTCAATAAGTCTATTGCCGAAATCCCCAAACATACCCAGACCCTCGTATACTTGCTTTTCTTGCGGCAAAAATCGCCTGGAAGAAGCCAGTAGTAGGCTTGGCAGTTACTAAAAGTAAGCGGACCTGGATCACATTACACGAAAAGCTGGTCAGCATACTGAAAGACAGATCTGCTAGGTTTGATCGCGTTCGGGACCCTTGGCTCAAATACCTCCAACCTTCAGACGTTTAAAGAGCGAGGGTTGGGGTTGTGGGCTCTCTGACAAATCTCTTGGGTAACTTTCCCTTGTCCTCGCACCTCCCCCCGCTTTTTTTCATCTTCCCGTTTGCCCTCTCTTTCTACTTTAAACCTTCATGATTTTTTGATTTTTATATTTGCTATGTGATATGGAATATTTGTAAGAGTTTGTGATCCAAGTCGGACCGGCTGGCCAGTGGATTATGTAAATGCTGGCCTATTATATCCCCCCCCCATGTCCCCAGCATGGGTTATCTCAGTGCCCTAATAGGCTAGTTTATCTTTGTGTGTCAGACATGTTTTTTGTGTTCAGTTATCTATAGAAGTTGATATTACGATGTTATTTTGTTGGCTCTGCCTGCCATTGATATGTTTATTTCACCCACCTGCGCTGTGGAACCATATCTTATCTATATTCCAATACTATCGTTGGTGTAAGAGTTGTACACTCTAGACTCATTTTGCATAGAATTCTAATTCAAATATTGAAAAAGGAGATGAGGAACAACATGTCATGACAACTTACATGGTCTGGATCAAGCTGACAGTGCCTAGCTAAGGCATGGAGAAGCCGTTGTATATATGGTTTAAAGATACTATTCAGCACGGCATCATTTATTTTATAAAGATGTTCTCCAAGTCTGTACCAAAAGTTAAAGGAGATTTCAACCACCTATTAAAAGAGCAGATAAAAGACAAAAGTTCATAAAGGTAGAAGAACCAAAAAGTCAAGGTGAATAAAACTAAAACAAAACAAAAACGCAAAAAGGGGGGGGGGGGTGATTGTTGTATAAAAGAAAAACAATTGGGACCAAAAAAAAAAAAAAAACATAAATGAAATAAAAATCTAGTTATGGATGTTACAAGTCACCATCCTTTGTATTCCATAAACTCACATTTTCAGATTCTGTGGTTCTCTTATTCTGGTAAACATGCATTAACAGTTTAGCCAATTAGATAAACTTCACCCTGACGTTGTGCTATGTAAAATTCCTTTAAAGACCAAGCTCAGCTTTGGACCATGTTACATATTCCAGCCCTATTTAGTGTGGAACATGTAACATGTTCCAGCTCCTGACCCTTCTCCCCCCCCACCTCCTGTGACAGCAGGCAGGGATTCTTCTCCCCACACTCGCTGTCACTCCACCCACACAACCATATCGTTCATTAACAGATTCCTCTGAATGAATAAACTACAAACACCATCTGGCAACGTGGCAGACAGACTTGGTGGTTTCAATAAGCTGCAGGTGCACTAATGAGCGCACTCGTGGTCCACTGACACATCTTCCAAACAGAAAGCATATACAAAAAAGGTATGGGCTGAAAGCCAGGAGGACATGTCTGCAGGAGCCCACATAAATGCATTTATTATTTTTCTGTAGAATGAACTTATCCTTTAAAAAATACTTAATAAGGACTCTCACCCTTGCAGTTCCTGTTTTCTCTAAACCAATTTCACCTACCTTATCACCTCCTAGTAGATTCACTACCAACCTTAAAACTTTAAAATCATGCTATTTTTGTTATACTTCAGGCCATCAAACAGCAGGATAACATGGGATCTCTGGGAGGTAGAGGCCTGAGGTCTAATATTTTCAACACTTTCTTGCTTCACTTAGGTAGAAGCAATTAGTAGAGGCAGCTGTCCACTGATCACCTTCAACCATACCTAGTCCAATAATAAATACTCTTGCTGTCACTGGTGTTTTTAACCTCTTGACAACCAAGGACGTCCCTGGGACGTCCTCGACTTTGTGCGGTGATATCTGAATGATGCCGCCAAATCCAGATGGTCACCAGTCATCTCTATGACCGTCGGAGGCCCGCTATGATGTCACCCAGAAGTAAACAGCCGCAATTGCGGCTGTCGGCCTGAGATCGGTGAATTTTTTTTCACAATCTTATTGACCCCGCATCTCTCAATAAAGAGTACCTGTTACACTGATTCATATTACAAGGGATGTTTACATTCCTTGTAATAAGAATAAAAGTGATAAAAAAAAACAAAAAAATGAAGTAAAATAAAAAAAAAATATATATATATATATATATATATATATATATATATATATTATATATATATATTTTTTTTTAAACGCCCCTGTCCCCGGTAGCTAACGCGCAGAAGCGAACAGCATGCAAGTCCCGCCCACATATGTAAACGCCGTTCAAACCCCACATGTGAGGTATCATCGCGTACGTTAGAGCGTGTGCAACAATTCTAGCACTAGACCTCTGCAACTCGAAAATACTAACCTGTAAAAAATGTTAAAGCGTCGCCTATGGAGATTTTTAAGTACCGAAGTTTGGCGCCATTCCATGAGTGTGCGCAATTTTAAAGCGTGACATGTTAGGTATCTATTTACTCGGCGAAACATCTTTCACATTACACAAAAAAATTGGGCTAACTTTACCGTTTTGTTATTTTTTAAATCATGAAACCGTTTTTTTTTTTTTTTTTTTAAAAAAGGCGTTTCAAAAATTATTGCGCAAATACCGTGCGAGAAAAAAAAAGTTGCAATGACCGCCATTTTATTCTCTAGGGTGTCTGCTAAAAAAAATTATATAATGTTTGGGGGTTCTGATGAGAGACGTGCCAAAATAGGCCCGGTTGTAAAGTGGTTAAATATACTTGCGCGGATTTATTTTCTGCCAAATATGAGTGTAAATCAGATTACCTCATACTGTGGGTGGCCAGCACAGATTAGGAGAAGTTCCAGGGTTCGCAGGTTTCCAAGATCATGCCCTGGGGTAGACACAATTTTCTCCAAAAAGGTTTCACACAGCTCCGTAAACATCCTACAGTAATTTAACACCCTGAAAAAAAAATAAAAAAAAAAACAGAATACAGTTTAGCTCACCATAAAAAGTTCACTTTGTCACCACTTATCACCAAGCGTCCTGTCCTAAGACCTATTACACGTAAGCCAAATGTCACTGCTAACTTCAAGGGAAAAAATAAAAGGTCCAGCGTCTAATTTTCCCTCTTAATTTCTCTACAAAGCACACATTTACTATTTTGCTGCTCTGAGTAATTCAGCAGAAAAGGACATTCTTTACTACAGTTTAAATAACAGTAAACTCCAAGGTTGTGAAGGAGGGAGCTAATGAAGGCAGAAGGCCTGACGTGTTCCTATATACCGTTTGTTTTCCAAAACAGTAACAAGAGTGAAAGAGATAGAGGTCATTCACATTCTGTTTCCATACATTTTGCTTTAGGGCTGGGCATGTCTCAGGCAGCAGAGCCCAGAAGATGGTTCCACGGAATAAATATAGACTGGATTATTTTATAGGTTGTAGAGCTGGAGCAGAATTTTTGGAGTGAGACTAAAGTTAAAATTGAACTGAATATCTGGTTATTAAGATCCATAACCAACTTTCTAGAGCACAATGCAAATACTCACATGATGGTCAAACTTATTTGGTGTATAACTCTCACTTTTTTACCCTGAAAATAGAGGGTAAACTGTGCCTGCGTGTTATACGCAGGGGGCTGCAGAAAGTTTTTTTCCCCGAAACTTCCCTCTTAAAGTTAGGGTGCGTGTTATACGCCGATAAATACGGTAGGTCAAAATTAATCTTGTTGAAACAAGGAGTCTAAAGAACCAACATTGTAACATGTGAAATAAAAGCATTTTATAGCCTAATCAAAAATGTTGCACTAATGAGCGCAACATTTTACTCTAGTTAAAGCCGAGCTCCACTCTGAAGTGGAACTTCCGCTCATCAGAACCCTCCCCCCCCCCCCCCTTCCGTTGTCACATTCGACACCTTTCAGGGGGGTGCAGATACCTGTCTAAGGACAGGTATTTGCACCCACTTCCGGCCACACCGTCTGCGGGTAGACGTCAGATCCCCTTCCGCCCGCTGTGTTCTGGGAAACACTCGGCTCCCAGAACACAGCAGGAACCAGTGAGCACGGTGCAGTGCGACTCGTGCATGTGCCGTAGGGAACCGGGCAGTGAAGCCGGAGCGAAGAGATGCGACTCTGTATAGACATAGTTAAGGTTAAATTAAGACACTGGTCCTTCCAGTTCAACGTACGTGTGTGGGTAGGTGCGCGCGCATCACCACAATTTTCAATGTCTTTGTACATTGTGTTCGCCAAGGAACACATCTAAAACTTTTTTTATTATATAAAATTCGTCACTGACACTATCCAACCCTTTAGCAGTTTATTATTCTCATTCAACTTCATTGTGTGGCCTTGCATGTCTTTTTAGACACCAAAGATGAAATGGTTTTCTCCCAATGATACATTCCCTATTTAATGATTTTTTATTGTATTTCCATCTCCTATTAAGTGCCATTTCTCCAGAAAGAAAATGTCTTTACTCATTGGGGAGGTCCTCCAGTTCCTACATTAGCCCTGTTGGCCTTCTCTGGACTCTGTTCATTACAAGGACATTCTTCCTGAGGATTGGTGACCAAAACTGGATGGCAATTTTTATTTTATTTTCCCCCAGAAAAAAACGTTATTGAACATTTGCAAGCATACAGGTTCCACAAATTCTCAAAACATAGCATCCAGTACATCAAGTTATAGAACAGTAGACAATTACAGTTTTCAGCACTTTATAGCCCAAGGCAAATCCAAGCCCTTCAGTGTTAAATTTGAGGGCCCCACCAGTGGGCCGAAAGAGCAGGTATGAGAAGGTCCCACAGCTTGTTAATAGCTAGCTATCATACATTGACTGAATATAAAAATATTGCAACTGTCAACCTACCCAAAAATGTTGTTCGTGACTAGATCAACCAGAGCTAAACCAGGAATGTCAAGCCAGCCTCCCCAAACCCTATTAAAATTTGGCAAAGCATCCTCTGTGCCGATAGATGACCTGCTCATTTCGTAAAGTGGTGCCCACATGCGCAAGCCATTTCTTAAGGGGCATGGCACACTCAAGCTGTGGCTGAACCACAGATTTAGATAAAGTTGTAGAATTATAGTTTTATCCTATGAGCAAATCCCCTTTTTAATGCCTGCCAATACTTTGTTAGCCTTGCTTGTTGCATAGCAGAGTCATCTACTATGACTTTGCATTGAGATTGTAAGCTCCCAAGTGCATTACTTTACATTTTTCAATATTAAAACGTCATCTGCCATATAGCTGTCCACCCATCTATTTTAACGGTGTCTTCTTGTAAAGTTACTATATCCTGATGTGAAGTTATTTCTCTGCTTAGCTTTACATCACCAGCAAACACCGAGATTAAACTATTTACTCCAACCTCTAAATTGTTAAGGAGGTTAAAACAGAATTGGGCCCAGGACAGAATCTAATCAAGTCCCCAGAACCTCTCACTAGTCAGAGTATTTTGGCTGTATAAAACTGCTGACCACTGCAAAACTACAGACAGGCTTTTCCCATTTATATCCTCCCACAAAATCCGTGAATACCCTGCACAGGCAGCCAGCATAATGTTGACTATGACAATTGGGGCTTAGAAGTGACCTGAGTCAGCTGGCAGACGCTGGAAATACTCGAATGAAATGGTTGTGGTGTTCATATAGAAACACCCTTAAAGTATGCATGTACATGCCTATGGATAATAGGTTAGTTAGAAATGTTTCTGTGAGTACTATTGTAACTATGTGAGCATAAAACCAACTATTTTCTGATCACATGCGCCTTCCCTTCCTGCTTGATGAGACTTCACAGTGACTAGACAGTCTGAGGGCCAGTTCACACCACATGCAATCCAGTGTTTGTTTTTCTGCATCAAAAACACATGGAAAGTGCTTGCAGTTCCAGAAAAAAAAAAAAAATGTAGAACATGGTGAGAGAGTGAGTGAGTGTGAGAGAGAGTGAGAGTGAGAGTGAGAGTGAGAGTGAGAGAGAGAGTGAGAGTGTGAGAGCGTGAGAGTGAGAGAGAGAGTGTGAGAGCGTGAGAGAGTGAGCGTGAGAGAGTGAGCGTGAGAGAGTGAGCGTGACACAGACTGCTCATGGGCACAGAGCTGGTTCATGATCAGGCTCCGGTAAATATTTGGGGGGGGAGAGATAATCTTAATAGGTTTTTTTTTTTAATCTAAAGGCTGCATTCACAGCGGAACGATTCAAAGTCGTGCGCTTTCACGATTTTGTACAGGTCACCAATGTAAAAAGCTGAAACTGCCTGTAATCTGCCCCACAGAAGTTCATGTTTTTTTTTGAGCTTAAGACGTTTTTCGTGCGCTTTGCGTGACAAAATGCTTAGATGTGAACTGGTGCCATTGAAATTAATGAGATTTTGCTCTTTGGGCCTTTTTCAGTCGTTTTAAGAGTGATTTATGAGCTGAAAACGCTTAGGTGTGAATGCAGCCTAATGCAGAGAATGCATTAAGGTATAAAAACCAACAGTGATTTCTCAAACTGTGTGCCATTGCAAACAGATTTGCAGATGTGCCGTGGGAGTTTAGAAAAAGATTTTAAATTGCTAGAGTTTTGAAACCTTAACATATCGAAAAATTAAATGGTAAATAATAGTCGCAAAAGTAAAAAAAAGGATGTCGGGGGGGGATAGCGCGGGACTTTTGAGTGGTCAGGTAAGTATGAGGGGGGGGGGGGGGGGCGCAATTGTCGGATGTTTTTTCACCTTAATGCATAGAATACTTTAAGATGAAAAAACGTTTACCTTTACAACCCCTTTAAGTCTCAAGTAAATAACAACAAAAAAAAACTTCCTTTACCCTCCCCTGACTGAGCCCTGACCGCCTTTACGTATGATTTACACATTTTCCCAATCAGACACTGTAGCTCACAGAAAAAGTTTCAACAACAGAGGCAGTTGTGCCAATCCAGAATGCAGCGGGCAGGACTAGGTAGGTGTGGCCTGGTGATGCTTGACAAGCATCATCTCCGGTGTCACATTTGGCACCTTTCAGGGGGGGGGGGGGGGGGAGAAGATACCCGTCTAATACAGGTTTTTGTTCCGACTTCCAGCGAAAGAGTGCTGCAGAATCCGTGGCCAACTATGCCATGTCCGGTCCCTCCTCCGTTCCTCCCCTACTTTCTTCTGGGATACACAGACTCATCTTGAATATGCAGTTCAGTTTTGGTGACCTATGTCCTTAAACTAGAGACCAGAGAATGGAAACAACTAATAAGGGTGCTGGAGGACCTTAGATTTAAAGTACAAACGCTTCACTTCCTGATTCCCTCACCGAGAATGGCGGCAGGGGCAGCAGAGAGCCGAGCGATTGATCGGCTTCGGCTGCTGACATCGTGGGCACCCTGGACATATAAGTGTCCATTTATTAAAAGTCAGCAGCTGCAGTATTTGTAGCTGCTGGCTTTAATAAAAAAATTTAAGATGGGATATGATTGCAATATACAAATCTTTTAACCGTGACTGCAGTATTGGGGGGAAAAAACTGTTTCATCTAAGGTCTCTGAAAGACAGTCAGCCACGCAAAGAAGTTTGACGAGAAGCATTTACTTTGCTTAGGGGTTCTTTACTGTTAGAGCGGAAAAGATGTAAAAAAAAAAAAACTTCCACAGTTAGTGGTTTTAGCAGAGAGTGTACAAAAAGCTATTAGATGTGTTTTTCACTGAACAGAATACAGATGTATCCGACATTATAGCAACATGTGTGAGCAAACGTTGATCTGGATGGATCCCCGTCTTAATTCAACCTTAACCAACTGTAAGTTTTAATTAATTCTTACTTGTCCATGTCTTCTCGTGCCACTGCCATGTGATAGGCCACTTCAAGTGTGAGCACTCCCTGGAATAGCTGTGTTCCTAGGCTAAGGTGAGTCTCAATACTTTCAATGGCATAGAGTGCGGAACACACACAGTCAGATGCAGCTTCATGTAAATTGGACGATGTTTGGTCCTGTTGCTAAAACACAAAAAAAAAAAACAAGACTTACCGTACATTTAGTACACGGCAGATTACATATACATCGTGTGTGACAACATTAACCAGTAGTAAAAAAATAAAAAAATAAAAAATAAATGAAAAATAAATGAAAGAAAAAAAAAAAAACTTTCCCCCCAGGTATATGACAGTTTAGAGCCCAATCCAGCCAAAATTAATTCTTCAATACGGCATATAGTGTAGAAGGGTTTGAATTTCAGTTTTTACTGCTATGCCCCTGCTGGAGAGATTAATGACTGTAAAATCCTAATTTTGGAGTCTATTAAAGGAGCAAAAGTCTTTAAACTTCAAGTTATACTACCTCCAACAGGGAGATTGGACATTGAAAATAAACTATAGACCAGCCCAGGTTAACTCCTCCTACTACCAGCATGCATCCGTTTTGTAGTAACGCAGTATCAAGAGTATGGACACAGGGATGTCCCTCTTAGATTACAAGAAAAGAATTGTACAGCAAGTACAAAGATTCTACTTTTTTTTCCCTTCTTCACTGAGGGACAAAAGAAAAAAGAAAAAAAAACACACATCTGCCGGTTCACACTACAGCGACATGAAAGTCGGCACGACTTTGCGAGGCAACTTCGAATCGCCTCCAGGACAGGCAACTTTGGCTGTGGCCAATCAAACAATAATCAGCTCTGTGGGAGGGAGGGGTTTGCCTGAGAAAACTATTTTCTCTTCCTGTAAAGTTGCTTCAGTTAAGACAGTCTCTAGATTATAAAAACTTCATTATTTCCTTAATTGATATCTTTAGAGCAATGTCAAATCTTAAGTGTGTCTGATCTGTATATCAGAGACCTGCTCAAGATGGTCTAAACATGCTGATAATCATTTTTTGGGTCTCAGCCTGGGAATAAGAAAAGGGAGAGGAGTGGAGATCTGCTTGAAAAAGTTGGAAAATAAAAAAGAAGTTCCTCTTTTATGATAATATTCCATAGTAGCAAATAAGATTAACTGATACAACAGAATCAAAATCATACAAATATCACAAAACAGGGGATGTTACAATGTGTCACTACAGACCAACATATATACAATGTTAAAACACATGCTTACAGGTACTATATCATAAATAAAAAGACCAAAGAGCTGAAACAATGTTAAATCAGCTCAGACAGCGATATAAACAATCCAAAAGAAAAAAAATACTGCAGAACTCTTCTGCAACTTTGGAGAGCTTTCAAAGAGGGACTCAACTCAGCAATGGGTCATGATTGGAGGAGATCAAACAAACCCACATGGGGCACAGTGGCTCAGGTGGCGCTGCCCTTAAATACAAAAATAGAGCACTCCTATAAATGGGGGACCCCAAGTTTGGAAGCTGAATATACAAAGTTCAAAAAGAGTACTAGTTCTGGGCTCAGATATACTGTAGTATAAACTGGCAGAATTGGCAATTGGTTAATGAAAACATATGCCCAGGAGCAAAACAGCAGCAGCATCATCATCATGCTTTTCTTCTCTTCAGGTTTCTTTTGACTACATAACTGAATGCCATGCATACAAGATAATACATATTTATTGGAAAATGAACCATACAGAACTACAAAGAAATATGTGCTGCGTTGAATGATTAACCTGTGTAGTCACTGAAGAGAAGGTGTTTTGCGTGGTACATTATGCAGACAACTCAAGCTGAACGCAAAAAGTGAATAACTCCTGGGGAACCGCAGGCAATTCTGGTGACTTAGTCTTTGTCTGCGTCTTTTTAGACACAGAATTCTGTTGATCTTTAACTTACCAGGACCTGGAAGAGCAGCATCAAGAGACGGTTGTTAGCCATGAAATTGCTGTCTAGGACCCCCAAGTTAAACCAGCTGCCTAAACATTTGAATGTCTTAATCAGCATCTTTTCATTGTCCATTGCTTTCTCCACACAATTCATCTTGGAAAAGAAAAAAAGAAAGTACAAAATCATATTATTGGTTTAACCCTTCCACAATTGGATCAATGTTTCAATTTTACATACACCTAAAAAAAAAAAAAAAAAAGTTACAGGCTTGGAAATTTCCCCCCCCCCGCCCGCCAACCAAGATATATTATAAATAAGCAGAGAACCTGTAAAATACAAACATAAGATGGTTGTCGCCAATTCAGTTACACAAGATACATCTCCCATTTCCATTGGGACTGTGCAGGTCAAAATATGTTAAGCCCTAAAATTGCATGCACCCAGGAAGAAATGGCTAAACAAAAACAATGCCCAAAACTGTCCATAAACCAAAAAAAAAAAAAAATAAAAAAAAAAAAAGAAGAAGATTATATATACTCTATATCTATCATTTTAGACTTTCAAGCGGAGTTTCACCCAAAAATGTAACATCCGCTTTAAGTGGTGGTGACCCCTGAAATGCCGCATATCGTTTTAGAGGCATCCAACTCCCACTTCCTCTCGGGGCACGGCACCGGAAGGAAATTTACCTCTCCTCCTTCCCTCCCTGCAATCTTCTGGGACACATCACAGGTTTCAGAAAGTTGCCCGGCCATTCACGTCGCACCCAGTTACAATGCCGGCACCGAAGAGATTATGTATTTTTATTACTCTAAGCCAGGGGTCTCCATAACTTCGAAAAAAAGGGCAAGATTACTGTCCTTGAGACTTTAAGGGGGCCGGATAGTGGCTCGTGGGAGTAGAAAATGCCACGATCGCAATGAGAGTAAATACCCCCTCATTGGTTTTAATGGAAGAATAGTGGCCCATGACTGGTATCAGTGGCACGATTAGTGCCCCAAGGACCAGATAAAAGCAAGCAAAGGGTTGCGTCCAGCCCCCGGACCATTTTGCAGATCACCGATCCAAGCAATTATTTTTGCTTATTTTATGTATCACAAGGGTACCGACATGTGATTATTGTGCACTTACGGGTTCTTTATAACTTCCCTGCACAGAGAGCAAGCAGATCAGGGACAAAAGCTACCAAACAATTTTTACCTATCCAGAGAGGGTCAGGATCTGATAGTTCTAAAATCAGGAAATTCCCCCAGGTAAGCCCAGGAAGTGTCGTGGGAGGGGTGTCTGGTCACCTATAACATTTTTACAAACCATAGTCCAACAAAAAAAAAGGGGGGGGGGGAATAACCCTCCCACCAACACAGAATTTTAAATGAAAAAGTATGACTTGAAGCCACTTTGTCACTGCAGAGATCTGTACAAATACAATCCATGGTCAGAATAAAACATATAGCCAACAATTATACTGCAAACACTTTCCACAGATTCTTACCAGAAGAGACACTACAGTACTAGAATAATAAGCCAAGTCCTCAATGATCTCAGATCGCCGGTTAGCACCAATACGCAGAGATCGGCTATGGACTTCTTCTGGTAGCACAGTAAGAATCTCCAAGAGGAAGGACAATGATGCTGGGTCATTACCATAGCTAGAAGGAAAAACAAAACATCACAGAGGAAATGTAATATACAATCACTAACCCACAAATGAAGTGGCACATATGACACAAAGGTCTGGATGGTTAGGCATATACTGTACGCAAGTACTTACGATTCTACAAGCGTTTGTACACAGCCTTTCCAGGAAGCCATCTGCAGGGCAAGATCTGCTATTGCTAAAGCCAGCTACAAAAACAAAAATATTTTTTGTTAAACCTTTGTAGCACATCCGATATAGATCTCTATCGAGATATATTCCAAACAGCACATCTATCTAGAGAATACATTTTATATTGTATTTTTTTTATTTTTATTTAATGTTTGGGGTGGGGGGGTTCTAAAATGATTTTCTAGCAAACAAAAAAAAAATGAAAAGGAAAAACGTTGATTTTTACATATAAGAGAGAAGTGTCAGAATTGACCCAGTTGGCAAATGGATAAGGTGGGCGTTTTCCTTCAATTAATGAGATTTTCTGTGAGAGTGCATGTTATCATGGACACATTCATTTGACAAACAAATGCTGACAAATTCTGTATTTCTAATTTAATAAAAACAACTTTTTTTTTTTTTTATAACAAGCATGCCTATACTTACCTGCTCTGTGCACAGTGGTTGTGCACAGAGCAGCCCTGATCCTGTTCTTCTGGGGAACCCAGCTGGCACTCCAGGCCCCCGCCTCTTCGGCAAGAGCCCCCACAGAAAGCCATTTTCCATAGAGGCACCTGGGCGCGCTCGCTCCCGAGTCCCATGCGTCGATTGACACAGACAGCAGATCTCAGCCTGCCCCCCGTGTCACAACTTTTGATTATCAATCTGTCCAGAGGAGTGAGACAGCGGCTCAGGTAAGAAAAAGGGGGGGGGGGGTGTCTGCAGAACAAAAGATATTTCACCTTAAAGATGACTTCAGTCCGCCTCTTTAAAATTTCAAAGTCAGCAGCTACACACACTGTAGCTGCTGACTTAACATTAGGACACTTACCTGTCCTGGAGTCCAGCAATGTTGTCATGTTTAAATCGGCTGGTCGGGTGCTGCCACCTCCATTGCTGGTAAAGGAACCCGGCAGTGTAGCCTTTCGGCTTCATGGCTGGGCTCCTACTGCGCTTTCGCAAAGCGTGCTGCGCTCTCTCAATGGCCCAGTAGAAGGAGAGGGAGGCCGAGCTGCTGACGCACTTCACTGCAACCCAGTCTACCCGGAACTGGGGACACAGGGTAACTGTAAAAACGGGAAATCAGATAGGCGGAGGGTGGAACTCCGCTTTAATGCATAATTTTAAGCCATTTCCCAGTCCAGTGTTTCCCAACTTTTTTTTCAGCCAAGTGACCCTTTCAAATTCTGCACAATCTCGAGGCACCCCATTCTAAAATGTAAAAAACTAAACTAATAGTTTTACATATTGCAGCAGCATTGGACATCCAACATTTGAGGCGATATATTCTTCCAAACCAAAAACACCTTTGTACCGTGGTACTGACTAGTATTCCAGCATTTCTCAGTTTCTCTCCCTCCTTCAGCTAATGTGACACCAGTGCTGACAGGGCAGGGGATGGGCAAACAAGCATGCTGTGCCAGGTGTCCTCCTTTCAACCAATGATGTCATTGGGTGTTACAACAATGGCGGCTAGAAAGTATTAATGATGCACAATAAAAACCTGTGGTTTTATGTAACAGGCAGGTTTGATCCACCCGCTGGCTTGTTTACATTTTTGGAAACATTTTAGGCATTTTGCCAAGGCACCCCTGAAGAAACCTGAAGGCACCCTGGTTGAAAAAGGTTGTCACCGTCTAAACATATAACAGTGCTACAATAAAGCAAACCTTACCTGAGTTACAATAACAGGAGACATGTCCTTCAAGTTCTGGATATGTGATAACAAGGAGTCCCGCAGGGAAGAATGGGAGTCTGCGGGCAGCTCATAAAATGATGTCTGAATTTTCATCTTCATGGTTTGTGCAGCAAAATAGCAGGACTCGACATCCTGATGAATCTGTAACAATTGGTCAGAGATCTCCCATGCATACACCTAAGAAATGACAAGAAAAACACGTTAGCCAGCACTAAATCACAGGTTAACCCCTAAGCTGTTGGACTTCTATTTAAAGCGGGAGTTCACCCATTTCTAAAAAATTTTTTTTTCTTCCCCTAGATTCCTGCTCGTTCGGTCTAGGGGAATCGGCTATTTGTATTAAAATAGGTGCAGTACTTACCCGTTTTCGAGCTGCATCTTCTTCCGTCGCTTCCGGGTATGGTCTTCGGGAGCGGGCGTTCCTTCTTGATTGACAGGCTTCCGAGAGGCTTCCGACGGTCGCATCCATCGCGTCACTCGTAGCCGAAAGAAGCCGAACGTCGGTGCGGCTCTATACTGCGCCTGCGCACCGACGTTCGGCTTCTTTCGGAAAATCGTGACGCGATGGATGCGACCGTCGGAAGCCTCTCGGAAACCTGTCAATCAAGAAGGAACGCCCATTCCCGAAGCCCATACCCGGAAGCGACGGAGAGGATGCGTCTCGTAAACGGGTAAGTACTGCACCTATTTTTAAATAAATAGCCGATTCCCCTAGTAATAACGAGCAGGAATCTAAGGGGGAAAAGTGCCCTCTAAGGGTGAACCCCCGCTTTAAACATATTCATAATAAGTGTTTATTTTATTTTTAAGCTCAGGATCTGTGGAAATAAAAGATGGTACTAACGATTTTACACATATCATAAAAACATAATACATTCCATAAACACGCAAAAATGTTAAAGCGGGAGTTCACCCATGTATTAAATTTTTTTTTTTCTCCCCTTAGATTCCTGCTCGTTCGGTCTAGGGGAATCGGCTATTTGTATTAAAATACGAGCAGTACTTACCCGTTTTCGAGCTGCATCTTCTTCCGTCGCTTCCGGGTATGGGTCTTCGGGAGCGGGCGTTCCTTCTTGATTGACAATCTTCCGAGAGGCTTCCGACGGTCGCATCCATCGCGTCACTCGTAGCCGAAAGAAGCCGAACGTCGGTGCGGCTCTATACTGCGCCTGCGCACCGACGTTCGGCTTCTTTCGGAAAATCGTGACGCGATGGATGCGACCGTCGGAAGCCTCTCGGAAGACTGTCAATCAAGAAGGAACGCCCATTCCCGCAGCCCATACCCGGAAGCGACGGAGAGGATGCATCTCGTAAACGGGTAAGTACTGCACATATTTTAAAACAAATAGCCGATTCCCCTAGACAAAACGAGCAGGAATCTAAGGGGGAAAAGTGCCCTCTAAGGGTGAACCCCCGCTTTAACTCATAAAAACAAACAAGGTTTCTAGTCTTCCTAAGTTTACAAAAACGCATATTGTACATTTGTGTTAAAAGAAAGATCCATGCAAAAGTGTACAAAGTCAAATAACACTAACGCATTTCGTTACATTACCCATTCACCATTATACTTGAACACCACCCTAAAATTATTGCTAAGCATTTAATGTGTGCAAAGATAACATACTATGCAGCATAATTAGGTGTGGTTGTGTGTGTATGGATTTAATTATTTGATTTATTGCTCAGGTTTAATTCCTTGAAATTATTTACTTAATTGTATTGCAATCACACGAGTCAGAAAAGTTCCCCTGAGCACCTGCATAAAAAGGAGGTAAAAGCCCTGGTCCCCACTGATGTGTTCCAAAAATGCAAGGAATCGCATGGCAAGTGAACCAACATGAATTTCTGTGGAGGCCGTTCACCTAAATGCAGTGCGAATCCAATAACATTTTTAAAAAAATCCTGTGAGAGTTTACAGTAGTGCGTTGCAATTTAATTTGTAGCTCCATATACTTGAAAGTAAACTGCATGCAGATCGCTTATCTGTTCTAGATCAAGACGATTCCAGTATGTTTTCTGCAAGTCTTTGCTTTATTCCTCATCTCCTATCCCAAAACAACCCATAAATGCCATTTAATTCACCCATGCCTGTCCCCATGCTTTATTTTGCCGAGAGATCTCTTTGAAAAACACCCTTTGGCATTTCTGGCTGTGATCATCTTGAATAAGGGCAGATGATTCATGTAGCATTTACTTCCTGGAATCCATATGCCCTTGGCTCAGGCATGCAGGCAGGAGGGTGTACTTAGCTGAGAAAACCAAACCCCTTCCACCTTCCTGAAGACTCCTTGAATGTATGACATTTGCCTAGGCATTGAAACCAGGAAGTAACTGAAGAAATGAAAAAAAAAATGTTTAAAACAAGTAAATATGATGTATTTTCCGATTTATTAATGCACAAGAATTAAAAATATTCAATGTTGATTGAGAGAGTGAAGGTACGCTGTAAAAATTTCACCGCAAAATGGATTCAACTCGTACCGCATTAGTGTGAAAGTAGGCTTAAGGTACCTCCCATCCAACAAGATCAGTGCATAATGGCGCAGATATCGGCTATTAGGCCTCATGCACACGGTACATTTTTACAGCTGCCGTTTTAGGCTTCAGGTGTTTTTTCTACAACCAGTAGTCTCCGAAGAACGTTATTCTAGGTGTCCATGCACACGTAGGCTTTTATCAGCATTTTTTGGCAGGCGCATTTTTTGTCTTCAAAAAAACCTGAGAACTATTGGGTTTTAAGAGGAGTTTTCCAGCTGTAAAAAAACTCTAAAAGCTTATAAACATCCCAAAAATTTGGCTATTCTGCGTTTATCATTGTTTTTGAGCCATAGGCTTTTATGGGAGTAAAGTTTTAAAAAATAAATAAAATAAACTTAAATACGCTACTGCAAAAACGCTGAAAAACTCATTCCACAGCCAACACTACTGACGTTTTTTAGAACGTCCAGTGTGCACGAGGCCTTATGCTTATTACAACCTCTCCCAACATTACAGCTCTCTAGTTTTACCTACATTGCAAGATGTGATGCCGCGTACACACGTATGGGTTTCCCGGCAGACTTTTTACAGCTGGGAAACCCGAGAACCTGCTCGTTCAGCCTTTTCTCCTTACACACGGCCGGTTTCCTGGCAGAAAAACTGCCATGAGAGCTTTGGCCGGGAATCCCGGCCGTGTGTATGCTCCACCGCAGTGCTTCCCATAGAAAAACTGCCGGGAAAAAGACCGCCGGAAAACACGGCAGGGAAAAAAAAGAGAACATGTTCTCATTATTCCCGCCGGTTTTCCAGTCGGGAAAACTGCCATGGAGCATACACACGGACAGTTTTCCGAACTAAAAGCAGTCATGGCAGTTTTCCCGACTGGAAACCTGGTTGTGTGTACGAGGCATAAGAAGTATAATTTTTTACTAGGAGTTTCTTTAGGAGACATGGGAGGATATTCAGAGATGCAAGGTCATTCAGCAGAAAGGACACTGGCAACCAATCAAAGCTGTGGAATGGACTAGCAAAGAAACTGCCAACAGGCCCACAATAACAGGTCAACAGAGGAGGTTCAAAAAGCTCACAGAACCACCTGGAGAGCCTTACAGCCAAAACTGGCATTAAAGGCGCCCTCACCATCCAACTAGTAGAACCTAGCAAAGGTATGAATATTTGTCTATGGGTGGGCGGATTTAACCACTTGCGAACCACCTGCAACTGTGCACAGGCAAAGCAGCATACCCGTAGGTCCCTGTCTGCCTCCAGGTTTAGGGCGCGCACATGCACACCCCCTCACCCACCATAATTGTACACAGCAGGAGCATGTCAGTAAGTCCCAGCCAATGATTCATGGCCGGGACCTGCTGATTGGCTGTATACAATCACAACACAGAGCTCTGTACAGAGGGAATGGTCTCTCCGATTCTCATCTCTGCAAAGCAGGGATAAGAAACAAAATAGATAGATTAGTAAACACAGCACACTTTACACAGTTAGACACACATTCAACCCCTTGATCACCCTAGATGTTAACCCCTTCCCAGTCAGTGTCAGTACAGTGACGGTATCACTGTATTAATGTCACTGGTGATCAAATACCACCAAAAGAAAGCTCTATTTGTGTAAAAAAAAAATTATGCCTTAAGGGTAAAATCTGCCAGTTTATTAATGAAGTGGTTAAAAGGGACACACGTCCATTTACATCAGCTTTCATTCAAGTCAGTTCACATACATAAACAAACTGATGTAAACGCAACTGGAGTGAAGAGACAAACAAACTGATGACTGATGTACCCCAAAAGCAGTATTCATTTGTTTTTTCTTAGCAAAATTGTGACTGGATGACGATGCAAATGTAAAAAAGGAATTGTCCTAATTAAGGTGGAAGGCATTAGTCAAAAATTATGGCGTGTGCCTCAACACAACCTTATCCTTTTATAGCACAAAAAAAAAAACGCTTCTTAGCCCTGGTTCACACTGGTGTGTTTTGACATGTCAAATCGGCAGCATTTGCAGGGAATGGCACCGTCCCAATCGGTGTGATGCCGCATTTGAGGCGCTGCACCGATTTCAAAAAGTACAGTGGGGATCGAAAGTTTGGGCACCCCAGGTAAAAATTTGTATTAATGTGCATAACAAAGCCAATTCTTGTTTGAGGTATCTTTGCCCATTCTTCCTTACAAAAGTCTTCCAGTTCTTTGAGATCTCTGGGCTTTCTGTCACGCACTGCTCTTTTAAGGTCTATCCATAGATTTTCAATTATGTTGAGGTCAGGAGATTGTGAAGGCCATGGCAAAACCTTCAGTTTACGCCTCTTGATGTAATCCCTCGGTGGATTTTGAGGTGTGTTTAGGATCATTATCCATTTGTAGACGCCATCCTCTCCAACTTCAGCTTTTTCACAGATGGCATCAAGTTACCATCCAAAATTTGCTGAAACTTTATGGAATCCATTTTTCCTTCTACTCGTGAAATGTTCCCTGTGCCACTGGCTGCAATACAACCCCAGAGCATGATTTATCCACCCCCATGATCAACAGTTGGACAGAGGTTCTTTTCATTAAATTCTGTGCCCTTTCTTCTCCAAACGTACCTTTGCTCATTCCGGCCAAAAAGTTCCATTTTAACCTCATCGGTCCACAGAACTTGTTTCCAAAATGCATCAGGCTTGTCTATATGTTCATTTGCAAAGTTCAAACGCTGATTTTTGTGGTGAGGACGTAGAAGAGGTTTTCTTCTGATGACTCTTCCATGAAGACCATATTTGTACAAGTATCTCTTTATAGTGGAATAGTGTACCACAACTCCAGCGTCTGCCAGATCTTTCTGGAGGGATCGTGCAGTCAAACGTGGGTTTTGAATTGCTTTTCTCACAATCCTGCTAGCTGTTCTGTCTGATATTTTTCTTGGTCTTCCAGATCTTGCTTTAACTTCCACTGTTCCTGATGACTGCCATTTCTTAATTACATTCCGAACAGAGGATATTGACATCTGAAAATGCTTTGCCATCTTCTTATAGCCTTCTCCACCTTTGTGAGCGTAAACTATTTTCAGTTTCAGTTTTCTAAACTGCTTAGAAGAACCCATAGTGCTGATTGTTGGGGCAAGGTCAGATGAGTCTGGGCATTTAAAACCTTTGAGATTGACATCACCTGGTGTTCCCAGACGATGATTGAGAACAATCCATGACACTGGCAGGTCTCAGATTTGCAAAGGGGGCAGTGCATGCTAAAAAATTCTGCAGGGTGCCCAAACTTTTGCAAACGTCATTTTTTTTGTTTCCTGTAATTTTAAAGGTGTAAATGATGGAAATAAAATCAAACTTTTTGACAGATTATAAGAATGTCTAATCTGTAATTTGATGCCTTTTGGAGATTTTTCCATCTTTCCTTGGCTTCGTTATGCACATTAATACAAATTTTTACCTGGGGTACCCAAACTTTCGATCCCCACTGTAGTTTCTTAACTACTTTTTGCAATTTCGGCCCCTGATTGACATATGTGCAGAAACTGCACAGGTGTCTGTATTCGCGGCTGAAATCGGGAGTGAAATCGTGCCAGTTCAGGCTTCATTCTGTAACCCAGTGTGAACCTGGGCTTACAAGTTAAACCAGAACTCCAAGTTTCCTGTGACTTCAAAAGTCAGCTTGGTTGGAATGAATAATGTAGCAAAACCGTCCGCCTGCGTGAAGCCAATCTCCTCCCTTCCTGCGTCGAGTATTCTGCTGCAGCTTCACCTCCCCTTAAGTAAAGTGGTCATAAAGTCACATCTATTATATACTTTTATTCTCTGTTTTACGAACATATCAAGTACAGCGTGTGTTTTTCTAACATAATAATGCTAAACACCTTTTTTGCCTAGCACTGCTGTGTCATCACATGTCCTCCCTCTGCTAGCTTGCATACGTTGGAGGGGAATCTCAGCCCTTCCCACTGTACCCCCTTAGATTGGGAAGGAGAGCAGAGGGAGGATACAGCAGTCCTGGGCAAAGAAGGTATTTAGAATTATAATACATAAAAACACAAACACACACACACTACTTAATGTTTCTAAAAACAGAGAAAATAAAGAGTACGTACACAAAAGTTGGGACTTTGACTGCCCATAAAGTGCACAATGGAGAAGAATTCTTCTCCAATTAAAGCAGAGGAGGCAGGAAGCGCACCTTACAGAGTTAAAGGCCCCCAAGCCCCATGTGGTCAGTATTAGTTGGACCCTTTAAGGGAACTACTGCTTGCCATCCCAGCATTGTTAGAGGATCCTAAGCTAGCATGGCTGACAGAGAAGCTACCCTCGTGTTTCTGATCCACCATCCTGAAAGCTAGTGAGAGATATCTCTTTTAGCCCATTAGTGAAGCAGAAAGGGTTAATGACATTCATGACTAGGCCACGCTGTGGCAGCTGCAAGAAGGTGACATTCAGGACCTTGTAGGGAGCTATCTTGCTTGTGGATAGTCTGAGTAAGCTGAGGGGAAGTTTGCTCACTAAAAAGAAGTGCTGGGTCCCCGTTTCACTAGGCAGGGATAACACCAAAGTGCGTCTCAGTCCCAAACAGGGCACAGGCTACAAATGTAAGAAGGTGTCATGGCAGACTGCACAAATGTGTTTCAGAACCGAGAGGAGGGCTGCGACAGACTTTAAAAAGGGGTGCATCATTGGATCAGAAACCCCCACGGGGCATGGAGAGGGACAACAGGCTTCCAGGGGTAGGTTCCCTTGTTCTTAAGACCTTCATCAATGGTGGTCTTAAAAAGATGCTCCAGTCTCCCTCCAAGTAAAATTAAAAGTCAGCAGCTAGAAATTCTGTAGCTGCTGACTTTTAATATAAGTATAGTTACCTGTCCAAGGATCCAGCATTGTCCTCACCCAAGCAGATTCTTCAATTGGCTTCAATTGGTCCAGGTGTCAGCATCTTGATGAAGGCAGCGGCCCAAACCTTTTTGGCACCAGGGACCGGTTTTGTTGAAGACAACTGTTCCACAGACCGGTGTCAGCATCAGGATGATTCCAGCATTCATTTCACTTTATTTAAAAAGCAGGCACTCCTGTCCCACACCAGCGTTAGCCAACATTGGAGCTGATCTGTGCACACAATATACGAGTAGTGGGCAATGTCACGGTCTTGCTGATACCCTGTCCTGAAAGACACATGGCCATGAGATTCCTAATTCCTCTCTAATTTCAGACCACCTCTATCCTCTTCAGCCGATGTACCACAATCACCAGGGACGGAGGCTGCTGGGTGAGACACTGGGGTGGGGGTTAAGATTTATGCCAGGCACTGGGGCGGCTAGTACAAGAGGTGGTGGGGATGTGTGGCGCTCAGCCATGTATTGTACAGACACTACCCCTGGCACCCCCTCCTCTGTGATAGCAGGTGGCTGTAAATAAACATCAAGCCACTTTGTTTACCAGCCGCTCACCTATTGCAGTGCATCGCCGTGGCCCGGTTACAAAGAGGCCACAGACCAGTCTGCAGCCTGGGAATTGGGGACCCCTGGATTAAGGGAAACTGACGGTGAAGCTTTGCGGCTTTTCTCAGTTTCCCATCACACTGCGCTTTGTGACAGGTCCCCGCAGCCTCCTGGGATGTAGGCTGCAGGGAAAGGAGAGGGGGCCGAACTTCTGCTTGGATCACATGGCAATCTGACCAGAACAGGGAGAAGATACCTGCCAAAAATCAGGAACCCGCTTGCCCCAAAAATTGCAAAATGTGGCAAAAGAGGGGGGGGGGGGCACTATGTATATTAGCGGAAATTCCCCTTTTGGGTGAAGTTCTGCTTTAACATGCCTGGTAGCCCCTGTAGGCCAAACAGCCATCAGGCAGGCTTTGCTTTACTTTACATTAAACATTGTTAAAAATATGTTAAGAAACACTCGGACCACAAGCCCAAATAGTGCCAGGACAGAATACGCAAAAAGCAGAGATACCTGGGTTTAGACATATAAAAAGCCAAGAGAACTTCTTGCTGAATATTCCACTTCTGTTCTGATTACTTCTAGGGCCGAAACAACTAATCGATTAATCGGCAACTAATCGATTATGAAAATTAAAATCAATTAATTTCATAATCGATTAATCGACCAGTAACATAATTGGGTTAAAAAACTAAAATTAGCCTTTTATAGTACAAAAAAGCAAATCGCTACTGTAAATATTACTTTCACTGTCCCACAGTAAAAAAAAGTGAACCCCTTACAGTAGCGATTATTTGCTCTTTGTTTTTTAACCCCATTATGTTACTAAACATCTCAGACCGTCAGAGGACAGCACACCGAGCTATTGCAGAAACATCAGCCTGAGAGGTGAGGATTGTTCCCAGGTGTCACCACAGCCTTATTTTGAACATCACTAAATATATATATATATATATATATATATATATATATATATATATATATATATATATATATATATATATATATATATATATATATATATATATATATATATTAGGGTTGTCCAGATACCGATACTAGTATCGGTATCGGGACCGATACCGAGTATTTGCGGGAGTACTCGTACTCGCGCAAATGCTCCCGATACCTAAATAGAATACTTTTTTTGTATTTATCAACATGTTCTATGAAAATTCTGAGTTTTTTACTACTGCGTGACAAGCAAATAAAACATTTTTATTCATTTTTACTCATTTTTATTCTTTTATAATGTCTTGAGTTAGAGTTCTTCATAATTCTAAAGAAAATATCCTTAGTCTGTATTGTGGTTTGAAAACTGTCACATGACATTTAAAAAAAGTATCGGTATTCGGTATCGGCGACTACATGAAAAAAAGTATCGGTACTTGCACTCGGTCCTAAAAAAGTGGTATCGGGACAACCCTAATATATATATATATATATATATATATATATATATATATATATATATATATATATATATATATATATATATATATATATATATATATATATATATATATATAGCGCGACAGCAGGAAACAAGTGAAATCAGAGTTCTGACGTTATCCAGGGAACATGAACCTTGTACTGCAGTCAGCAGGTCTATTCATTTTAATCAGTTTTATGTAAACCACTGCAGAAAGATTATGAAAGCTTCACCTATATGCTTCTGGGTATAACTACAGAAGTTTATTGCATGATACAGTACCGCCATGTAATCTCCCCTAGCTGAGAGACAGCAAAAATACCTTTACAATGGGTGCAAGTGAGAAAACCTGGCATGCGTATCTGTAGGCTCAAGAATTGGTGTTCCCAGAACACCAGATTACCAACAGTGGCAGCACTTTGTTAGGCTGGTTTGCTGTACAACAAGGTCCTTAATATTTGACATTGGAATGGATCTCTTACCCCAAAAAGAAATTAATCATAAATTATAAATGAACTCAGAAAAGTACCTTGTGATAATCACTGTAACAGCAATGTTCTGAACTGTAAGAAAATGGGTTACATTCATAACAGCTGCATCGTTTAGGAGATATTTACATTAGATGCAGCCAGTGACATCACTCGAACATGCATTATGAAGGAACGGCATACCTATGCCGTTCCTTCAGAGCCAATGCCGTAAACAGTGACTCCTACGCACATGCGTGGCAGTTACGTCATCCTGCAAACCCAGGAAGGAAAGCAGAGTGAAGATAAAAGTGCCTTCAGCGGTGAGGGCGCGCCCCTGGGGGGGCTTCGTTTGTAGGCAAGTCTGTCATGCATACAAGCACATTATGACAAACTGCCTGGTACCTATTTTTTTTCTATGCGGTTTACTACCACTTTAATAGCTAGTAGTTGACATTTTATTAAAGTGATTGTAAAGTCTGTTATTTTTATAGGAAAAAAAATAACAAACATGTTATACTTACTTGCTCTGTTGCAGTGGATTTTTAGAGCAGCCCAGATCCTCCTCTTCTGAAGTCCCTCTTCTGTGCTCCTGGCCCCTCCCTCCTGTTCAATACCCCCACAGCAAGCAGCTTGCTTTGGGGGCACCCGAGTTGAGTCACAGCTCCGTGTCCATTCAGACACAGAACCAATGACCCGACACTGCCCTCTCTCTCTCCCCCGATTGGCCAGTCGACTGATTGACAGCAGCAGGAGCCAATGGTGCCACTGCTGTGTCTCAGCCAATCAGGAGGGAGAATCCCAGACAGCCGAGACATTTATGGACATCGCTGGATAGAGAGAGATTAAGATAAACTAAAAAAATAAAAAAAAACAACACTTTGGCCCGGATTCACAAAGCACTTACGCCGACGTATCTCGAGTCTAACTATGCGCCGTCGTATCTGTGCGCCGTGCCCACAATCTGAGGTACGCCTAAAAATAGGCTTCCTATGACCGACGTAACTTGCCTATGCCGTCGTATCGTGGGCGCATATTTACGCTGGGCGCATTTTCCGCTCCCATTGATTTTCTATGCACATATGCAAATGAGGGAGATACGCCGATTCACGAACGTAGTTGCGGCCGGCGCATAATATATGCAGTTTTCGTAAAATTGCCCATATAGGAGGCGCAACTCATGCAAAGGTATGGACCAGGGAACAGGGAAATTGTATTTTACTATTTTACGTCATACGTGAATATGGCTAGGCGTAGGTTACGTTCACGTCGTAGGCAGCGATTCGACGTATCTTAGGCAGTTCTTTAGACGCGATTCTGAGCATGCGCACTGGGATGCGGCCAGTTCTATGACGCTTGGCCCATCATTTGCATGGCTCACGCCCACTTCCACCTACGCCGGCTTGCGCCGAGGAAACCCAGCGTATCTTTAAGAGCGAGTGGGAGCAAGTGCTTTGTTAATCCAGTGCTTGCCTCTGTGCGCTGCGTCGGCGTAGCGTATATTAGATACGCTACGCCGGCCTAAATATGCGCCAATGTATGTGAATCCGGGCCTTTGACTTTATAACTCTTTAGGCTTAACGTACACCGGATGTTTTGAAACCTCTCCTGAACAATTTATCTTTTTTTTTTTTTTTTTAGTGTATTTTGTGCGTGTACTGGAGAGAGGAGCCGGACTGCAGGAGTTGGGAGTAGGCAGGCCTCCCCCAGAGGCAATCTGCCACCTTTCTCCATGCCCCGGGTGGCAATGGCAGGTGTGTGAGGGGGTCCTCCCACACAGCCCGCCCTACCTGCTCCGCTTTGAAGCCCAACGGGGCAGAGGGACTCCCTATAAGGGAGTGAGAGGATCTAGCCCGCTCAACCAGCCCCGTTAGTCCTTCGCCTCTCTTTTTAGAGACCGCGTGGTCAAAGTGCGTGCATGTTGACCCAATTTCGAGTGCGTGTTAGTGTGGTGGTTTTTGTGGGAGGGGGGTGGGCGTACTAAGCGCAGGCTTACCTCGCATAGCACACCCACCGGGAGCCGGGCTGAGACCACCAAACTCAATTCACATGTAGCCGAGACCGGGATCCGAACCCCTAGCTGCAGAGGTGAATGGCTTGTCAGCGCAGTGCCAATCGCGTTGAGCCACCACAGCTCCCAACAATTTATCTTAACAGATAGTAACTGACGTGTAAAAACTTCCATTTTGCCGCGCTTACATGCTGTGTCCCCCTACCCACCAAATAGTCAAAAACGTATCTCCATTAAAAATGCCTGTAAATGAAACGTGGCTAAACGTGAGTTACGGTGTTTACAAGCTGACTTTTCAAATGCCTCTGATCGCTTTTTTTTGCTTTCCAAAAAAGTATTCTAAACTCAACTGCCTAGAAACAACTATAAACGACCCTGTGTACATGTACTGATAAGAAAAAAACGCCCAACTGCTCCTAAACGTCCGTTTACCAGCAGCAGTGTACATGAGGCCTTAAAGTAAAAGTTATATTAAAGTGCATCTAAACCCCAAAACAAACAATATTGCAACTTAGGATGGATTTGCACCTACAGTCCATCCAACGTGGTTTTCTATGGAACACGTTCCGTAGTGCAAATCTGCAAAATGCATCGGTATGAATCCAGCCTTATTGGCCCTTTAATATTGATAATGCATTCGTTTTAGTTTTTTTCTTTTATTTTCACCTGCTCATCTTACCATAAAACACTTCTTGTCGTAGAGTGGCAATGCCCACTGCACGTAGCAATGGAGCAGCTGCTTTGTAACCCTAGAACAGAACGCATTCCCTTTTCTTCTGATGAGTGTGCAGCACAGGCAGAAAACACAGGAAGTTACCTGACAAGATCGACAAGTATTTTTCCAGCACATGTCAAAAATATATAACAATATGCTTGTAATGGTATATTTAGAAAGTAATAGATACGGATTGTTCAGGTTTCCATAGCAGTTATATTTTCTCTGCGCGAAACTAAAGCCCTTGAAGGATCATTTGCTTGCTGTACAAATACTTTAGGCCAGCACATCAGATTACAGCAACAGTCATGAGAAAGGCAGAGCCGCTTCTTCACAGAGGATACAGCAGGTTTTCGTAGGCCCTACATTTATTTCCAGCTTGAATAGTCTGGCATGTGGTTGCAAGCAGAGCATGAAAGCTCATGAAGGTATGGAGGTGCCTGCACTGTATACCAGTCAGATTATTTTTGTTGCTGTCCGTTAACAAGTGATAGCGTCACAAAACATCACAAAAAGGGCATATGGTGTGTTCTGGCTAAGGAGTGCAAATAACCCACACTAGTGCGATTTCAGTGTAACAAAGAATTGCATGACAAGGGAAATCACATTTTCAACGATGTCTGACTCGGCACAGAGCGATTTTGAAAAAGGTTCTCATACTTTTTTTGGTGGTGTTCTTTTTGCGATTTTGGCCCCATAGAACATACAAATTGCTTCAAAGTTGCATCAAAGGAGCACTACACAATCACACTGAAATGCGGATTAAAATTGTATTATAGGATTGTTCATTGATTCCATTGGCCAAAATATTCTGGGCATTGGAATGAAGGCATACTCACGCTAAACGCACACAGCACTTAAGTGTTCTTACATGCGTTATACGCAATCAGCTCCTCTCCTGAACACGCTGGTACTGTGCTTTTTGTTGGCCTCAACACTCCTCCAATGGCGCCCGCTGTGTGTCTCAGCCAATCAGGAGGAAGAGTCCCGGACAGACAAGTCTCTTGTGCAACATCGCTGGATCGAGAAGGGGCTCAGGTAAGTATTAAGGGTGCTTCTGCACACAGAAGGTATTTAATCTTAATGCATAGAATGCTTTAAGATAAAAAAAATAAAAATAAACGTTCTGCCTTTAGAACCTCTACTGTTCTGGCATTTTAAGGACCTCAAGTAATTAGGCAGTCAGAAGCATGAGAATTGACCCATTTTTTGATTTATACCATAGTATATGGACTCTAGAACTTCCCAACAGACTAAATAAACACTAATTTGGGTTTTCACCAAAGAAATGTAGCAGAAAACATTTTGGCCTAAATTTATGAAGCATTTGCAAAAATTATTTTTTTGTTCAAAATTTTCAGTCTTTTTTCATTTATTTAGCAAAAAAATTAAAAACCCCAGCAGTGATGAAAGCGGTCATAAAACAAATATATAACTGAATTTGGGTAGTGTTGCATGACTGAGTAATTGTCATTCAAACTAACAGTGCTGAAACCTGAATTGGCCTGGACTGGAAGGGGGTGAAAGCGTCCTGGTATTGAGGTGGTTAATCTACCGATTTGTTTTTCCAATGCTTTTTTTCCCAATGCTTGTTTTCACTCCCCTCCCCCCCCCCCCCCCCATTTACATCTCAGTGTTGCTGATCTCCTGCAGCCACTTCCCCGGCCTGGTTTCCTGATGGTGACAACAGTACAATGTATGGTAAAACAGACACTTGTGGTTTCCATCACAAGTCTATGCAACAGGGTGACAACACAGGAGCATAATTGAAAGACATGAACACAGTGTTGTCAGCCTATAACAGGAAATGCCTGAACAAGGACCTTCACAGCAGCCATTGGCTCCCGCTGCTATCAATCTATCCAATCAACAGCTGGGACCTTGTGGAGGGAAATAAAACAGGGGGGGCTGGGGCAGTTACTGAAAGGTGTACTTTCACCTTAATGCATAGGGTTTACAACCCCTTCAGCCCTGGTTCACACTGGGTACGATTTGGAACGATTTGAGATGCGATTTGACATGTCAAATCGCATCTCAAATCGGCGGCAATTGTCGGCAATGGCACTGTCCTAATCAGTGCGACGCCGCATCTGCGATTTCAAAAAGTAGTTCCTGTACTACTTTTTGCGATTTTGGACCGCGATTTACATTAAATTGCGGCCGAAATCGCAGCAGTGTGAACCTAGGCTTAAAGCAAGCACAGACACAACAGCTCTGGATTCTGCAGCAATGGCATTCCTAGATTTCTATCCGTAAAGGCTCTCTCATACTCATGCACACTATATACCAGTGATGATCGGAGAATCTCCATCTGAAATCTGGTAGAGAATTTGATGTGCTAATTGGTGAACAAGTTTTGGAATGTAGCAAGTGTTTGTAAAGTCTGTGCAGGTGATCCCAGACACTTCCCCTGAGGGTGTGTTCACACCATGTCTGCACGCCAGCGGACATATCTCGGGAGAGACATGTTGTTTTCTATGGGTCCTGTTCACACTGTACCCATGCAGCGGTGTGCAGAAAAATGCAGCTAAACAGACATGGTGTGATCACACCCTTACAGTATAAAATGTACACATAGACAAAATGTTGTGTTCGGAGTAGGGAAGGGCGAGGATCTCTGTCGAGTTCTTATTGTGATCCGTGTCTCGGCTGGAGAGACTCACATTCCCTATTTGTCCTTCTGACCACTTAATCAGAGACAGAACATGATGGGAAATCCAAAGTTTTAGGGTTCCTTTACACCACAAAATCAAACTGAAAGCATGGGTGCTGCGAGACACCCAGCTGCATTGCACTGCGTTCCAACAGAACTTTGCTGATATGATAAAAAAGTGAGATTTCAATACAGTTTTTTTTTCATTGTAGTGGTGATGTGATGTGGTGGTTTGGGTCGCAATCCGCTGCGCTTAAAAAGTGCAGTACAGTTTTGAGCACACACCACAGCAATGCTATGGTATACACCACCAGTGGTCCTCAGGTACCCCCAACGAGCCATGTTTTCAGTTTTTCCTTTACATTGCACATCTGCTTTAAATCAAAATTAATGACATGGTATTGATAAGAGCTATTATATCTAAGGAAATTTCCCAAAACAAACATGGCACGTTGGGGGTACTTGTGGACTGGAATTGAGAACCACTGGTATAAACTGACAGCATAGGAAACAAGAGGGAAATTATCTAAAACAGGAGCCAACAGAATATGGAGCAGATGTGCATAGCAACAAATCAGCATCTATCTTCAACTTGTTCAGTTAAAGCGGTTGTATACTCGAAGAAAAAGAAAAACTGCAAGGCAAAGGCATAATGAGCCAACATGCGGTGCATACTAGGTCATTATGAAATACTTACCTTAGAACGAGATGTCGGTATCTAATCCCAGTCCACACGAGGGAGCCGACATTTTGCCCTTGGCGTGTTTTCCGGGTTTGTGGCGCTGCGAGAGGTCAGAGTCGTGATGACGTCACTCCCGTGCACGCTCGCAGGAGTCTTCTTCTCGGAAAGGTCTGGCAGCGTCTGACGGACCTTCAGCAGAGCATTCGGAGCACATGCAGGCTGTGTCTGCTTTGCATAAGCGGAACAGACACAGACCTGTCAACTGCCTGTTCAACTGGGATCAGAAAGATTCCCCACTCAGCAAGCGGATCCCGCTGCTGGAGTCCGCCTGTGTGAAAGGGGCCTTAAAGTGAAGTGTTGGCTTGTAAGAAAGGAAAAAAAAAAAAACTATTTATACTCACCTAGGTGGATGCAACAACAATCTGCTGCTGCCACATCTGTCCCCCGCTGCCTCCAAGACTGAGAACCAAGTGATCAAAGACAGCAGATCGCTCCGTTCTCAGCCTTCAATGAGTAGAGAGCAGTGACTGCAAGTCACCACTGCGTACTCTGCCCCTCCAGCACTCACTAGAGCGCCGGTATGTGGAGAAGGTGGGAGTGCCTGGCTCGGGCACTCAGCGGCTCACTGAGAGGCTGAGCCAGATGCTGGTCCAGGCTTCTGGTTGGATCCAGACAAAAAAAGTTGGGATCTTTCTCAAATCTGAAACAGCTGAGTGACATCAGCCAACTAAAGACGGGTCACAGGAGAGCAGAATGAACTGCACTACAAACAATAGCCCAAATTGTTTGGGCTATTCTTCTTCCTTAATGAATTTCTTGAGGGCAAAGAACAGGGCTGAGGTACACTGTGTACGTCAATAGACACACACACAGCCTGGCTCAGTGTTGAGCCCACAGGTGTGCCACTATAGGAAGCCGCTTCCTCTGGTGGCCCACTGAGAAGGAGGAGCCAAGAGCATCAGCATGGGACCTGAGGAGAAGGTTCAGTGCCGCCATGTGTAAAACCACCACACAGAGCAGGTAAATATAGCATGCTTTGTTTTCTTCCCCCATTTAAAAAATAAAAATTACCTACAAAAAAGCTTTAACATAAGGCCAACTTTTTTTTTTTTTTTGACTAGAGTGGAGAGGGATTAGAACAGTTAGTTTTTACTGCTGTCTGTGCCCCCGTTGGGGAGATTCACCCTCTCTATTTCTCCTGTTTACGGTTATCAGATTATGAGTCACAAATTTTGGATTGTCGCCAGAGCAGGCCCAAAGGGGGGATTTTGCAATCTCTGGTGTCAAGTGGTTTTCACGCTTTAGAGCAGCGTTTCACAAACTTTGTTGTCTTGTGGCGCACAAAAAAAAAATCTAAAATATTTTGCGGCACACCTGAAAAGATTTAGCAATTTTTGTAGCAGGAACATATAATATACAAAAGCATCAGTCTTGTGTGATCCCCAATATTATATATCAGTGATATTGGAGATCACACAAGACTGCTTCTTTTGTATACATTAGATTTTCCTGCTGATATAATATTGGGGATCACAAAAGACTGCTGCTTATATTTACTGCTAATATAATCACACACAGGTCCGTCCACATCTCTTCTCTCATTATACCTTCTCGGCTTCACTTTGTGTGGGACAGAGAGGGACTGTGGGCTCCTCTGTTTTGGGTGGGACTGGAGGAGGGAATGATGTCACGTTGAGGCGCACCGTGCTCAGCAGCTCATTGACTGGAAGTGCCTGTCCTGGCACACTGCTGGCAGCCAGGCCGCAGCCAAATCTCATTTGAGATCCGGATTGGTGGGGTCTGGTGGCGGCGAACATCAACCAATCCAATTCGCGCACAGGCCAAGCAGCACAGATGACCGTGTCTGTGTGAGGCCTGCGCATTTGCTCAGGGACTGACAGACAGTCTTTCTGCACTATGCTGGCGAAGCCTCGCAGTGTGGCGCTGGCACAGCTTCCGTTGGGCTTGGTGAACAACATGAATGATCACACGGCACACCTGCAATTCTCCTGTGGCACACGGTTTGAGAAACACTGCTTAAGAGGGATTTCCTCTCACTTCCTGTTTCCCCTCACTACCAGGAAGTAAAGAGAAATCTCCCCAATAGGACACACAAAAATAATAAAAACAAAAGACCTGACAAGGGTTATAGCCCTCCTTTACTATATCCTAGCATTTGCTTTTAACTACTTTAAAGTGGAGTTCCACCCATAAATATAACATTACATCAGTAGTTTTAAAAAAAATGTCATTAGTCCTTTAAGAAAAAAAAAATATATTTTTTAGATGCCTTCAAAGTGTTGTTGCTAGGCAGAATAGTTAATCTTCCCACTTCCTGCACCTAGGTGCTTAAGCTTCCTAACCTACACCGCACAGACTCCTGGGAATGTAGTGGGTGTAACTTTCCAGGAGTCTGTGCACTCCCCAGTCTCAAAGAATCATGTGGCTTGGACAGTACAGGTGCTGAAACCTGATCTGAAACCTATTACACTGCTTGTGCAGCACTGAGCATGTGCGAGATCTGCAAGGCTGAAATCCAGGAAGTCATACAGTCTGGCTTCATGATGCCCACACTTAAGATGGCCCCAGTCAATTTCTATTTTATAAAAAGTCTAAATGCTGTAACAACCTAACAAAACGGACCTTAGTTTACAGACTAACTTTACTAGAATACATTAAGCTTGTGTATTACAGGGGTATTTATATTTAAAAAGTGAAATTGTGGCCGGAACTCCGCTTTAAGCTTTGAAAATTAAAGCTAGATGCTGATTGGCTATCATACACAACTGCTCCAGTCTTAGTAACTTCCCTTAGGTCAGTGTTTCTCAATTCCAGTCCTCAGGCCCCCCCAACAGGTCAGGTTTTCAGGATTTCCCTCAGATGAAAAGGCTGTGGTGATTACCAAGGCAGTGAAACTGATCAAATCACCTGTGCAAAATAATGGAAATCCTGAAAACCTGACCTGTTGGGGGGGCCTGAGGACTGGAATTGAGAAACACTGCCTTAGGTCATTGTGCTTTGTCTATGGGTTGGGACTGTACTGTAAATGGCCGCCAGTGTAGCCCCAACACACCCAGCGAGAATCAGCCCTTAGGGTACATTCACTCCAGGTGCGGTAGGACTGTGATGGGAAGCTCTTCTAGCAAATTCCCACCATAAGGCTGGATTCACCCTTACGCATTTTTATTGCTTTTTGCGCTACAGAACGTGCTCCATAGGTAACCATGTTAAATGGACTGTAGTGCAAATCTGCAAAACGCAATACTAAAAATGCATAGGTGTGAATCCAGCCTTAGACAAGGCAAAAGGCCTTTTCTCCTACTTTTTTCCGCCAGCACAAGGCAATCCATCACCATGCGGTGGCAAATAGAACCTAATAAAATGTCCATAGAATGTGACATTCCAATAAAGTTTGTTTTTAAAAAAAAAGTGAAGAGTGTGATGTGTTGCAATAGGTGCTGCTGTGATCCCACCGCACCCCAGGCATGGCACTCTAATACAGTGACTGGTGGGAAATCCTTCATTGGAGTCACCACTCCAGGGATTTCCTCTCACTTCCTGCTGAGTTGCCAGGAAAAAAAAAAAAAATAGAAAAAAAAAACTTTTAAAGGTGTAACCCTTCCCTACCCCATCCAACACTAAAAATGAAAGTTTTGTCTATCCCCCACCCCATTGTAGTGGTATGACTGAGCAGCCACATGGATCTAGGGTAGGATTGCATGTGACATGATGATCACACATTGAGGGAGCAGTCCAGACCTTGTAGGTAAGATTAGATCCAGCCACCCTCCCTGTATGAGCCGTCCATGCCCAGCCCTACAGACACGCACAAGATCGCACATCTATTGTAACACATCCTGATTCCCCCCGCCACCAGGGGGAGCCCTCGTGTCTGGGAGGCCCAGCATGGCCCCTCAGGTGGGAGATCGCCCTCCCCCTCCCCACATGTGTGTACAGGCCCCTCACCGATCTCTGCAGCTCTCCCAGCCACAGCGAGGCTCTCTCCTTCCCGCTGGGATCCGGGTCATGGTAGAGGGCCTGCACGGCCTGGTAGACGGTCTGCAGGCCGGGCTTCCCCTCCATGGCTCTCTGCATTTTGCTCTCCGTGTTTCTTACAGCCGCCTCTCCCCAGGCTTCATCCTCCTCCTCGGCCGCAATGGGATTGTGCACCCGCAAACTCGGTCCGGGCGGGAAGCACAGCTCTGCAGTACAGCGTTCCGGATCCTCTCTCACTCTCTCTCCCCCCGGGTTGTGTAGGGAGGGGGGGATACCGGAAGGCTCAGTGTCCAGCTCCTGTGTGCCTCCTTTCCCGTCACACCAAACCTCCCCGCCTCTCCAGGGGCAGCCCAGGAAAGAGGTTGCTTCCCGGGCAGGAAGTACGTCATCCGGCGCTTCTTGCCGGTCCCTGAGTGACGAGAGGGCGGCAGGGAGGTTCCTCTAGTCACAGGGTGTGTGTCATACACAGAGGAAGGTGCACACTGCTGCACCCTGTAGTGTCAATGTTCTACACCTAACCCCAGTGTCACTGACTTAAGCAGGAGCGTTGCATGGCATACACTCATGGGCTTCATGCACGTGGAAGTCTGCAGACATTTTCTATGTCTGCCATTAACATTCCTGCCACTTTCCAATGCCATAGAGCCGAGGTAGGAGGTGGAGATCTAACATGGCAGCAGTCAAAGATCACCGGGCACAATGTCACCTCCTCACACCTGATTTAAACCTCTAATTGCAGTACTACCGTGTCACAATCGGGTGTATTGCATGCCAATCGTGGGTTTAAATCAGGTGGTGAGGAGGCAACATGTCGCCATCTTTTCAGAGCAGCAGCCGTGCCTGCTGTACTTGTGAATGAGCCCTTATGCCCCGTAAACACGATCGGAATTTCCGATGGAAAAAGTTAGACAGACTTTTTCCATCAGACATGTGGACCGTGTGTATTCCTCATTGGATTATTTCCATCGGAAATTCCGTCGGAGTTTAGATAAAGAACATGTTTTCTTTTACTCCGATGGAATTTCGATGTGAGTTTTGGTCGGACAAAAGTCCGGCCGTTGTAATCGTCAGCGGCACTCTTAGGGATCGATTACATGTAAAGTTGGAGGTGGTAAAACACTGCGGTTGAGTTGCAGCTTTACCACTCCCAATCCCTACCCCCTTTAGCTGCTGAGACAACAGCGAAAAGTGTACACATGCAACAGCAGGAAATAAAACAGCTCCAACCAAAACGGGAAGCTCCGCTTGTTTGCCTCCTCCCCCCTCCACTGCCACATTTGGCACCTTTCCAGGGGAAGTGGGTACCCGGTTTCGCAGGTACCCTCTCCCACTTCTGGCTGATCCCGCAGCAGCAAGATTGTCCGAAAGTTCCACCCCCCCTCTTCCTTCCCCTGCCGCCAAGCCATTCACAAAGCATAGTGCGCCTCACGCATGCTCAGTAGGGAGCCGGCTGTAAAGCTGCAAGACTTCACTGCCGGTTTCTCCTAGTCTAGATGGCAGCGGCAGCATCCGATTGAAAAATTGTCTCGGGTGAAGACACCGCTGGATTCATGGACCAGTAAGACCCCTTTTACACTGGGGTGGTTTTAAGGCTTGTTAGCGCTGGAAATAGCCTCTGCTAAGCGTTGGAAATCTGCATCTCATTCATTCCAGTGTGATTGTTCACACTGGGGTGGTGCGCTTGCAGGGACGGGAAAAAAAAGCAGCCTCTTTGGGCCGTGCTGGGAGCGCTGTATACAGTGCTCCTATACTGCCCATTAGAATGAATGCACCCCACTAGTGGCCAAAAAGTGCTGCTAAACAGCAGTAAAATGAGCGGCTTTAGCACTAACGTGGCCGCGGCCCCCGTGTGAAAGTCCTAATATTAAGGCCACTTTCACACTGAGGTGCTTCTAAACTGCCAGTAAAAACACTGAGTGCTTTTGAAGATCTTTCCATTCATTTCAATAGAGAGGGGAGTTTTTCACAACCCTGCCAGCACACTGCCCCAGTGTGAAAGCATTCATTGATTTTAAGGGAAATAGGTTTTCGTGAGCTTTTTAGGCGCTGTTTTTAGCGGGAACGCACCTGAAAAGCGCCGCAGTGTGAAAGCGGTCTTAAAGTCAGCAGCTACAGTATTTGTAGCTGCAGACTTTACATTTTTTTCTGAGCTCCTCTTTAAGCCACCTGTTGCTTTTGGTGGATGCTACCGCCTGCCAATCGTGACCCATTTAAGTAAATGGAGCCACGTTGCACGTGGCCCTCAATGGCATGCTTCTGCAGGGTCCAAGGGGTAGAACATGTGGTGAAAAAGCAACACAGAGCTGCTTGCTTTAACCCATTGTTTGTTGTACTGCACAAGGTTGCAGGTCACTTGGAGGGTGGCCTCATTCACTTGAATGGGTCATGCTTGGCAGGTGCTACACCAACCATGACAGGGCGTATAACTCCTGCTGTGGCTGCGATATGTGTACACCGCTGGCCACTGCACGTCTTAACTATAGGGTTTTGCCATCCCCCAAACTGCAAATGTTAATGAACCCTTACTTTTCCGAGCCCCCTATAAGGCTTCTTTCACACTGAAGTGCTGCAGTTTACCTGCACTGTGGGTGCAGCGCAGTGCACTGGGTTAGCTGCGCTTTGCCCTAGTCCTCTATTATATCCAGGAGGTGTGGGGTGCACTTTCTGAAAGCGCATCAAAACTCCTGCAACCAGAAAGTGCACCAAACTTTCAGGATGTGATTGAAGTCTATGGCTAAGCACAGCAAACCTGCAGGAAAGCTGTAGGTACACTGCACTGCACCCGCGGTGTGGGTAAACAGCAGCACATCAGTGTGAAAGCAGCCCTATACTAGTATGCCCAGTGTATTGCTTCACACTGACCTGAAGATCTATTTCCTGCTGCTGGCACCACCCTGGGGACCGTTAGCTGGGATAATAGGTGTTGTGCAGTTGGTATTACTCCTTATAGGACAGGAGCCAGCACTACAGAGGAGGCATTGCCCTTTGTAGCTCTTGTTTCCTACTATGGCTCCAACTTTACAAGTAGAGTAGTCCCTCTGCATTGCACTCTGGTGCTCTGGGATGGTGGGTCAGCAGGACCAGACCGCAATCTACCAGTCACCTGTCTGATCTACAGGTTGCTGACCCCCCTCCATAAAGCCACGGCTGACGTATACAGCCTGCCATACCAGTGAATGGTTGTATGCAGTTATAGTCATGTAAATGCTGATGCTTCTGTACATTGGCATTTACCTGTGCATGCATGTTCTAGGTACTTCCCCAGCACAATGGCTATGCTTTTGGGAAATACAACCTATGTATGAGTAGACATCAGCGTTTACACGGCTATGACTGCATACAGCTGTTCACTTGTATGGCAGGATGTACACGCCAGCTGAGACCCCTGGATACAGGAAAACATCTGGAATTTTAATCATGACAGAAAATGCCTTCAGATATGCATGAGGCCATAGACGCTTCCTATGTCACCCGATCAGTAAGCCACCATTCCCACCGGGTTCCATTTGTTATGCATTTCGTGATACTAGACATGAGGATTCCTATGAAATTCAATGGTCCCATTCAGACCTAAGTTACGTGCTGCTGCTTGTTGCACAAACAAGTACTGTATGTGCCAGAATTGTATGTTTTTGGCACCATAGACTTAAATTTTTGGTTTTACTTTAGAACCCGCAGTGTCTTAAAACAAGACACTGAAGTGTACCGAAAAAGTGCATGTGAAAAAAAGTGCAAGACTCCTAAAGGGGGCAAGATACACTGAGGTCCACCTAGCCAAAAGGCCTATCAGACCTCATGATCAGCCAAAGCCGACCAACCAGTACTAGGTGAGGTGCGCTCCCAAAGAGAGACTCCCCCGAAGGCAGGGGAGGAAGAAGCCTTAGGGCCACACATCCTCCCCCTAAACTTCAGGGTATGCCTGAAGACCGACGCCCTACAATCCTTGAGTGAAAATCATGCATAAAAAACTGAAATTGCCACAATGTCACCAAAAGGCCTAGCCCATGAGGTGTTGTGCAGAAAAAAAATGTTGTGGCCTAGTACCCTTTCTCACAGTGGGGTCCCCAACCTTTAGTGATACTAGGAGTTGTCCCGAGGCGTCACTCCCAGGGGGTGCTTAACACTGCAGGCTCTCTGCCTCCCAGACCCCTGGCCAGACAAGGAGGCACTGCTCGAATCAGGAGGCACTGGGCCCCTCAAAAACCTACACACTAGGAAAGTACTAACTGTCGCCACCATACCCAGTAGGTGCTCAATTCCTATTCCTTCCCACAAGGAGGGCTCCTCCGGACCTCCTTCATACAAGCAAGGATACTATATAGCCAGCCATCTCAGGCCAAAGGCCACAATGATGGCGGAGCTCCTCTACTGCACACTGAAAAAACAAATGCTACACTTGATTTTAGCTAAAAGGCAAAGAAGCGGCCAACTGGAGCAGCTGAAAATGAACCTAAAGGTATCCATACACACTTTGATAACTAATCAATTTATTTTCGGACTTATCTCTTCTGATTGGAATACTTGATCTGTAGTTGATGAATGAATGAATGAATGAATGAAAAACTTATAAAGCGCGGCGCATGCGAACTGAATCGCTTCTGGGCGCTAGTTGTTCGTGTCTCATGACATCAAAAGAGCAGAGTTTTGATTCGTCTTCTGAAAGTCAGGTGGTTTTCCTCCAACCGAATGCTGGTTGGTAAAGCGTTCCATAGTCTAGGACCCTGAAAAGCAAACCTTCTTTCTCCTTTGGACTTGTATTTGGTTTTTGGTACCCTGACCAGATTTTGGTCGGTGGATCGCAGAACGCGATTCGAATTGTGAGGTTCTATCTTGTCGCAAAGATATTGCGGAGCCTTCCCATGGATGCACTTATGTGTCAGGCAGAGTGCTTTAAATGCAATTCTGTCTTTTACTGGCAGCCAGTGAAGGGTTCTCAACGAAGGTGAGATTGATTCCCATTTTTTTTTCCCAGTCACAAGTCTGGCGGCCGTATTTTGTACGACTTGCAGACGAGAGATTTGGTACTTTGGGAGTCCGAGGTAAAGGGCATTTGCATAGTCCAGTCTGGAATTCACGATTGTTCCCACCACGACTGCTACGTCTTCTTTGGGGATAAATGGAATAAGTCTGCGTAGTAGGCGCAACAGATGGTGCGCTCCGCTGACTACTGACCCTATTTGTGCGTCCATTGTCATGAAGGTGTCGAAGATGACCCCGAGACTTTTGACTTTGGAGCTAGGGGTGATGATTTGGCCCAGAATGGGCGGGGGTGTCCAGGTTGTTGCCAGTTGACTCTTTCGGCTGGCGTGAAACATAAGGAGTTCTGTTTTTGAACTGTTGAGTTTAAGATAACTCTTAGTCATCCAGTTTTCTATCAAAGAGAGACATTTCTCTAAACTGAGATGATGATCCTTTTTGTTGCAGATGCGAAAATACAGTTGCGTATCGTCTGCATAAGAGTGATAGAGTAGTTCTTGGCTACTGATAATATCAAAGAGAGGGCGAAGATAGATGTTGAAAAGCACCGGTGACAGGGGGGATCCTTGGGGGACTCCACATGACACCGTGCGCTTTTCCGACGTGAAACAACCCAATTTAACTGTTTGTGATCGGTTTTCAAGAAAGGAAGAAAACCATGGTAAATCACCTTCTGCGACTTCTGCTACCTTGGCTAGTCGCATCAGTAACAGTTTGTGGTCTACCGTGTCAAAGGCTGCGCTTAGGTCCAGCAGAATCAGGAGACAAGATTCTCCTTCGTCTGCGGCCTCGAGGGCATCGTCCCATATTTTGAGTAAGGCCGTTTCTGTCCCGTGTCCGGGACGGAAGCCTGATTGTAATGGATCCAGTAGATTGTGGGTATCTAGATGCTGTTGCAGCTGTTGTACCACTACTTTCTCCATTATCTTGGAGAGAACATTTAGGCCTGTTATGGGACGGCGGTGAGTTGGGTCCTTGGGATCCAGGTTAGGTTTTTTCAAGATGGGCTGGATTGTGCCCTCTTTCAACAGGGATGGCACTGTGCCTTCCTTAAATGACTGGTTTATAAGCTGTGTGATGGGTGGTGCCAGGATGTCGGCACATTCCTTCAGCAGTTTGGTGGGGATGATATCATTGGGTGATGTGCTGTTCCGCAAAGCACCAATGATATTTTTTGTGGTATCGATGGAGATCGGTTCCAGAGTGAACTTTGTTGATTGTAGAGCGTTTCTGTGGGTGTTTTGTGGTTGATTGACGGTGGGGTTGAGGGGGGTATTGTTTTGCATGATGCTTTCCCGGATTCTTTCAATTTTGTTGATGAAGAAATCCGATAGTTCATTGCAGAACTCTTGGGTGTCTGAGTTGGGGACTTCAAGACATCCTGGGTTCATGGTCTGGGTGACCATCTTGAAGAGTTCGCGGGGGCGGTTTAGGGCGCTGTTAATCGCCATAGAAAAATGATGTTTCTTGGCTTTGAAGATTTCTTTATGATATCGTGTTGTTATTGCCTTGTAGATGATGAGGTTATCCTCTGCAGGACTTCTTTTCCAGGCGGCTTCCGCCCTTCTGCGCTCTTGCTTCAGAAGCGACAGCTGGTTGTTGAACCAGCCGGACTTTCTTTTTCGGATGCAGGCTTTGCGTTTCGGTGCTACTAAATCGGCTGACTGTAGCAGGGCTGCGTTTATGGCATCCAGTGTATCTGCGGCTGTTTGATGTGGATGGATTGTTTTGATTCTGTTTCCCAAGGTAGATTTGAAGAGTTCCGAATGGAGCTTCTTCTGAGATCTAGCCCAGTGTATTGTCACCGGCTTGGGTGCTTTTATCACTGGGGGAATTTTGGAGATTATGAAATTAATTGCATGGTGGTCTGTCCATGGCAATGGTTCATTTTCTAAAATGCTTATTTTCAGATTTTGTCTGAAAATTAGGTCGAGTGTGTGACCTGAAGCATGTGTTGGCCCGCATATAAGTTGCTGTAGCCCTAATCCCTCCAGGTGATCAATGCAGGCGTCCGCAATGGGATCCTGTGCGGAGTTGGCCCACAGATTAAAGTCCCCGAGCAGCAAAAGGTGTTTGCTGTTAAGGGTATAAGTGGATATAAACTCCGTTAATGATGGCAAAAACTGCGATTTTGGCCCAGGTGGCCTATAGCAGAGGAGAATGTGAACAGTCTCCTGGGGGGAAGTTTGAAGTTGAAGAGTAAGGGTTTCCATGAATGGAAGAGGATTTTGAAGGGCTGGCTTAGTGATTGTAATGCGATTCTTGTGGATCACCGCCAGGCCTCCTCCTCTTTGCCCTATTCTGTTTTCCGTTATAATGCGATAGTTTTCTGGCACCAATTCTCCGAGAATGGTGTTGCAGTCGTCTGAGAGCCAGCTTTCTGTAATAAAGAGGCAGTCTAGATCGTTTTGTAGTAAGAAATCGTGGATTTCTAATCGGTGTTTTACTGCCGATCTTGTGTTGATCAAAGCACATGATATGTGCTCGAGCTGGGTTAAATAGTTAAAATTTTTGATGGTCGATCGTCGATCGAATCTCAAAAGTTGCTCTATTTTTAAGGCCTTTTTGGTGACGGCTGGTAATGCTGTTGCGAATTGTCTCAGACCCCGAATAGAGTGCGCAGAGTATCGCAGATTAGCCATTGTCGCCAGTCACATTGTCATCAGTCTTTCCTAATTGCGGCGGCCGCGAATGAGGCCTGGTCTGGCGCGGATGCGGGAAGAGCCGCGAGACGCCGGACGTGATGGGTGGAAGACTGTCCAAGTGAGCCGTCACTCGTTGAGTCTTCTCTCCCCGATTGGTCCAGAGGAAGGCGAAAAACCCCAGGCGTGCTGTGCCAATCTGCAGCGATCGGGGGAAAAAATTCCTTCCTGACCCCTTAACGGCGATCGGTGCAACCCTGGATCAATTGGCTAGGGGGGTGTGGTGGACCCTGCCTGGCTGCACTATCCCTGGGGAGAGCTGATAACCCATTTAATCCATGCACCACATATGGGGAAGTGGATGTCGATCGATATTTATGATATGATCGGTACTTATGATCATAAGTCATCAATAGCATTTCTGTTTCCATTATAATTGCATAATCTGATTGATAAAAATATGATCGTATTTAATGAGCAAGGTTTTTAATTGCTGCCAGCCGGTGCAAAACAATCGACAATTTTCTGCCTTTGTCCATCGATTCAGTTTGAGCCTAAATTGATCAGAAGAGAAGTTGTGGCTCTTTTCTTTTTTGCAGATTCAATTGTTTTGATCAAATCGAAAATGTTTTAAAAATTTGAAGCATGTATGGCCACTATAAGACCTGTGAACAAAATGGAGGCGTTAGGAGTGACCATGCTGGTGAGGGCCCACAAGAATCTCTACAGACCCCAGCGACGCCCATTGCAAGAAGGGACAGAGGGCCTGAGAAAAATAAGCATAGCGGACATGGCTCATAAGCCCTGATAGAGCAACACACCACAACACCACACAAAAAAACAGGAAGCAGATACAAGGACAATGATGTCAAATGATGTCATAGATGATATTGTTTTCCATTAACCAAAACAAAAATGCCTGCTGCTTAAAACACATTCAGGCCGGGTTCACACTGGTGCGACACGACACTAGTACTACTTTGGATCCGACTTTGCCCTGCGACTTGAAGCTGACATACGTCCGACTTTCAATGAACGGGGATCCGACTTGGATCCCTGCCAATACCAAGCACTGTGTTTGATATGAATCTTGAGGGGGAACTCCACGCCAAATTTTAAATAAAAAACCCGGCATGGAATCCCCCTCCAAGAGCATACCGGGCCCTTGGGTCTGATATGGATTTAAAGGGGAACCCCTACGCCGAAAAAACAGCGCGGGGGTTGCCCCAAAATCCACACCAGACCCTTATCCAGCACGCAGCTTGACCGGTCAGGAAAGGGGGTGGGGACGAGCGAGCGCCCCCCTCCTGAACTGTACCAGGCCGCATGCCCTCAACATGGTGGGGTGAGTGCTTTGGGGCAGGGGGGCACCCTGCGGTCCCCCACCCCAAAGCACCCTGTGCCCATGGCCGTTGGTTGTCAGGGGCGGGGGGCTTATCAGAATCTGGGAGCCCCTTTTAACAAGGGTCCCCCAGATCCCGGCCCCCCACCCTATGTGAATGAGTATGGGGTACATCGTACCCCTACCCATTCACCTGGGGAAAAAAAGTGTCAAGAAAAGAAAACACACTACACAGGTTTTTAAAGTAACTTATTAGGCAGCTCCGGGGGTCTTCTTCCGACTTCGGGGGTCTCTTACGACTTCGGGGGTCTTCTTCCAACTTCGGGGATCTCTTCCAACTCTACGCTCTCTTCTCCATGCTCTCTGGTGCTTTCTGCCCGGTCTTCTCCGCCGTCTTCTTCCCTCTTCTCTTGTCCCGATGTTGACTCAACGAGTTCTCCCGCTGTAATGCCGTGTGCCCGGTGCACAACCATTTATATAGGCATGGGGCGTGGTCACCGGGTGATGTAACATGGTGACCCCGCCCGTATGACGTCACAGTACCGGGGCATTATGGGACTGTGACGTCATATGGGCGTCATATGGGCGGGGTGACATCACCCGGTGACCACGCCCCATGCCTATATAAATGGTTGTGCACCGGGCACATGGCATTACAGCGGGAGAGCTTGTTGAGTCAACATCGGGACAAGAGAAGAGGGCGGAGAAGACCGGGCCCCCCCACTAGTAAAAGAGCTGCAAGAAGATAGTGGAGGGGCCCGGCAGAAGGCAGAAAGCACCGGAGAGAGCGGAGAAGAGAGCGGTGAGTCGGAAGAGACACCTGAAGTCGGAAGAAGATCACCGAAGTCGGAAGAGACCTCCGAAGTCGGAAGAAGTCCCCCGAAGTTGGAAGAGACCCCCGAAGTTGGAAGAAGACCCCCGAAGTCGGAAGAAGACCCCAGGCGCTGCCTAATAAATTACTTTAAAAACCTGTGTAGTGTGTTTTTTTTTCTTGACACTTTTTCCCCCCCAGGTGAATGGGTAGGGGTACGATGTACCCCATACTCATTCACATAGGGTGGAGGGTCAGGATCTGGGTGCCCCCTTATTAAAGAGGGCTCCCAGATTCCGATAAGCCCCTCGCCCGCAGACCCCGACAACCAACGGCCAGGCTTGTCGGGAAGAGGCCCTGTCCTCATCAACATGGGGACAGGATGCTTTGGGGTGGGGGGCTGCAGGGTGCCCCCCTGCCCCAAAGCACTCACCCCCCCCCCATGTTGAGGGCATGCGGCCTGGTACGGTTCAGGAGGGGGGCCACTCGCTCATCCCCACCCCCTTTGCTGACTGGCCAGGCTGCGTGCTCGGATAAGGGTCTGGTGTGGATTTTGGGAGGACCCCCACGCCGTTTTTTCAGTGTAGGGGTTCCCCTTTAAATCCGTACCAGACCCAAGGGCCCGATATGCTCCTGGAGGGGAACCCATGCGTTTTTTTTATTTAAAATTTGGCGTGAAGTTCCCCCTCAAGATCAGGAGAGCACAAGTCGCATGCCAAAGTCGGATCATGCAAGACAGCGTTCTGACTTTGATCCTACTTCAATGATATTCAGTGGAGTGAAGTAGGATCAAAGTAGTACAGGGAGCATTTATAAAGTCGGTCCGACATGTGTCAGACCAGTAAAGACGGCTCCCATAGGGAAACATTGATTTTCACATGTCATGCGACATGAGCTCACAATGTCGGAGTGTTTGTCGGACCAGTGTGAACCCGTGGCATCACATGGGCATCGCTGCTACTAGCAACACATCAGGAGAAGCTGGAATGCAGCTGAATCTCCCTCACCAGTGAAAAAGTGATTAGTGGTCTGGCTAGCGAGGAAGCAGCTCCATTAAAATTGGGGGTTTGTTAGTGATCCAGGTGCTGTTGCGTTGTCGCCATTGACAAGATCATACAAAATTAAATACTCCCCATTGGTGTTTGGCTTTTAGGGCAACTTGAGAAAACAATCACAAAATAATTTGAAAAAAATATTGCATAAATTTATTAGAATAATTGTTAAAATCTATGGGAACACATTTCACCATATAGTATCCAAACGGTAAAAAACAATGCAGTTTATACAGTTCACAGACGTGTATCTTCTTGTTCTTTAGGCCCAACGCGTTTCAGGATAACAATTCATTAGGGGCAATTCTTTCTTTGGAAGGAGATCAATATAAAAAGAAATCTATAACAGAACACAAAAAATGAATTGAGCATATAACAAACTACCGTATTTGCCCTCGATCGGATGATCAAGGAATGCAGACATGTCGCAAGATGTACGCCTAGTCGCATCTCCACACCCACCAGGCATCGTACCTACTAATTTAATGCAGATTGGGGCTTATACCCTTTCCAAATTACCCAACAACTAGCTTCCTGACACTAATACTCAACAAGACAATACACAGGTACTCGCAGATCCACGTGCACTCACAGACCAACATGCACAAGCAGACCCACGTGCACTCGCAGACCCACATGCACCCGCAGACCCACGTGCATCCACAGACCAAAAGTGGTTGTAAACCTCCAACATGAAATATGAACAAAGTATATACCTCTATAGTGTGTACATGTTTCAATTTAAGAGCACTAAGTGTGATTTCTGTCTGCTGCCCTATCAGCATGAGTCACTTCTGACAATTTTTCTTGACACCATGAGAAAAATGGCATGGGAGGGACCTCCAGCTGATTGACAGTCTCAGCTCTGTTCGTGGGTGCTGTGTGAAGGGGGGGGGTTGTCCCCTCTCTCCATTTAACTCTCAGAGCTCTTCTCACTGAGCTCAGCAGAGTGTAACTTCAGCTCTCTGCCCCCTTTTTCTGGCAGCTAAGGCAAACTGTATTGATTCTGGACTTTGAACAGATGTAGGGAAGACAGGACTGCAGATAAACAGGTACAAATTATGTAGGAGGATTTGTTTAATCTCTGTGTATAACCTGGGGCTATTCACTTCAGTGGGTATATGTGAGGGTTTACAACCACTTTAATAAACACAGTGATTTGAAATCTAAAGTGTCGCCTATGGAGATTTTTCTCACCTCGTCTTTTAGGACAGCACTTGGAGAGAGCGCAGCTCCACCCACTTCCCAGGAAACACTGCATTCCTTTAAATCCCGTATCCTTCCACCATGGCCTCAGTTGTAGTGTTTCCTCCGGCCATGGTAGGCCAGGTATGGTGAGCTGATGGAGGTGGCTGGGTGCTTTCTTCCGGGTTTGCGGTGGTCCGGTCCGAGTGGCGGGTGACGTCACTGCCAGTGGGGGCGGAACTTCCGGCGGTGCGTGGCGGCTTCAGGTTCCAGCCGCTGGAGCGCAGAAGGGTAGGCGGCCTCGGCGGTGCTCTTCCGGTCCTCGCAGCGGTGAGTATGACCGGGAAAATTCAAATAAAGCTGCCGGACGTCTGCTGCATTCTGGGGATATGGAGCCAGAAGAGACAGCGGAGGTGGCGGGAGCAGGAGCTACAAGCACCAACCCGGCCCAGGTAGGAGAGACAGTGGTTTCCAAATACTGCCTGGGATATGTATGTTGTGTCCCTCCTTTTGCCCCCCTTAGGGGGGAGGAGAGCCTGCCTCACACTCTCAGGTCACGTCTCTGGGAGAGTGTTTTTTGTTTGTTTGGTACAGCGGTGATGGGAATTGGTTGTGTGTTTGTTCACTGACTGTTGGTTGCCAAATTGCTCGGGAACTGATGCACAAAGGTTAAACAAAGTGTTGTTGTCTTTTGTGTCTTTCAGAAATCTAAAGAAAAACTTAAAGATGCCTTGCCCCCCCCTAAAAAGCGGTGTGCGTCTTGCAAAACATCCCTAATGGGGTCATGGCACAAACCATTATGCAGGGCCTGCATCGCTGAATTGGTCAGAGAGGAGGCTTCTACTAGTGCACCCTCTGAGCAACCTAGGGAGATGCTTTCTTCCTTCCGGAAGGAACTGGAGGATACTTTTCAGTCATTCCGTTCCTATCTAGACAAACGTCCGGTTTCGCAGTTAACATCTAGGGCTTCCACCAGTACCACACACCTTCTGCTAGAGCAGCGGTTATTGAGTCTGAGGAAGACGAACCAAGAAGCATAGCTTCAGGGTCAGAGGCAGAGGAAGATGATGAGAAAGAGACATCTTCCTCACGCTACAAGCTGTCTTTAGAGGAGGTAGATGACCTTCTGAAAACCATACATGCTACCCTTAATATTAAGGAGGATAAGGCCCAGTTATCACTGCACGACAGGATGAAAATGTTAGATGATGTTAAGCATCGCACATTTCCGGTACATAAGGTGTTGTCGGTCTCTGTTAAGAGGGAATGGTAGGACCCAGAGAGAGCCCCCTTCTTCTCCAGGTCTCTTAAAAGGAGATTTCCTTTTGATGAGGATGAGGCACAGGTTTGGAACAAGAAGCCTAAGCTTGATGCAGCATTCTCGAAGGTATCGCATAACACCGACTTGGCCTTTGAGGACATGGGGGCCTTGAAGGACACCATGGATAAAAGAGCCGATTCACTTTTGAAGAAAGCTTGGGATTCCACACTAACCAACCTCAAGCCGGCTATGGCATCTACGGTAGTAGCCAGGAACCTGGAGCATTGGCTGGAGCAGTTAAGAGGTCATATTGAGGCAGGAACCTCTCGCAAAGACCTACTAGAGTCCCTTCCAGTCCTGCAAAAGGCTGTAGGCTATATGGCAGATGCCTCTGCCGAGTCAGTGAGGATGTCCGCTAGGTCTTCGGGCTTGATTAATTCGGCCAGAAGAGCATTATGGGTTAAAACCTGGTCGGGTAATTCAGCTTCGAAGGTTAAGCTGTGTGGGTTACCTTTTGAGGGGGATCTGGTGTTTGGTCCACAGTTCTAGATAGAACGGCAGACAGGGAAAAATCTTTTCCTTTGAAAAAGGTGGTGCCACAGACCAAAAAGAATTTTCGTCCTTTTTACCAGACCCAGAATTCAAAAGAAACACAAAATAACTCTTGGCGGCCCCAGAGGGGTCGGGGGAAGCCTGGGGTCTTGTTCCGTCCCCCCAGCCAACCCGCAAAACCCCAGTGACGGTCTCCCGGCTGTGGGAGGACGGCTCCAGTCGTTTCTTCCACAGTGGGAGGAGGCGACATCCAGTACGTTTGTACTCAAGGTAATTTCGGAGGGCTACGCACTGCAGTTTTAAGAAAGCCCGCTGTCTCGCTTTTATGTGACACAGTTGTCCAGAGATCAAGAGAAGTCTCTGGCGATGATGTCGCTGATACAGGATTTTCTCCAGCAAAAGGTGATCACCCCTGTACCCCAGCAAGAACAGGGTCTAGGGTGTTATTCCCACGTATTTTTGGTAAGGAAGCCGTCGGAAAAATTCTGATTAATTCTGAACCTAAAAATCCTAAACGGTCGATTCGATACAAGAGATTTCGAATGGACTCTATCTATTCAGTAAGGAAGCTTCTCCTGGGAGGATGCTTCCTTGCCTCTATAGATCTGAGGGACGCATACCTACACGTTCCAATAAAAACTTCATCACAACCTTACCTACGCCTGACAATCAGAACAGGGAAGGAGGTGAAGCATTTTCAGTTCAGGGCTCTCCCGTTCGGTCTCTCCTCCTCCCCCAGGATCTTTACGAAGGTCGTGGCCGAGGCGTTGGCACCGCTCAGACTGGAAGGAGTGTCTGTGATACCGTACCTGGACAACCTCCTGTTATTTGCCAATTCAAAAGATCTGTTGTACAGAGACTTGAGGAGGACTCAGAGTCATCTAGAAGGTTTAGGCTGGATCTTGAACAGGGAATAATCAAATCTAATTCCCTCTCAAGTGATAGTTTTCTTGGGTTACGTCATAAATTCGGTTCAGGAAAGAATATTCCTTCCAGAGGAGAAGATAGTCAAGGTACAAGCAGCGGTAAAGGCAGTACAGACAAATCTATCGGTGACTGTTCGGACAGCCATGTCCACACTGGGACTACTCACAGCCTCCATCCCAGCAGTTCAGTGGGCCCGCCTCCATGCAAGAGACCTCCAACAGACGATCTTACAAAACTGGACTTACGGAGAATCGCTGGAGAAACAGTTCAGAATACCATCAACAGTAAGAAGGAAGCTGTGGTGGTGGAGGACACATGTAAACCTGAGTCTAGGTCTGTTGTGGACCTTCCCCACGACAAAAATCCTAACAACGGATGCAAGCTCCTGGGGGTGGGGCGCACATCTCGAGGGCCAGATGGTCCAGGGGTTCTGGTCAAGGGAGGAATCCAGGAAATCCTACAATTGGAGGGAGTTGAGAGCCATTTTTCTGGGGCTGTGGGCCTTCAATCTGACAATCCAGGGTCAACACGTCCAAGTATTGTCGGACAATGCCACGGCAGTGGCATATATTTCAAGGCAAGGTGGCACAAGAAGCAGGTGTCTCCTGAGCCTGGCCTTGCAAACTCTGTCTTGGGCAGAGGACAACGTTGCATCCCTGACCGCGGTGCACCTGAAGGGCAACCTGAATCATTTAGCGGACTTCTTAAGCAGAAGAAGGGTGCTGGAGTCCGAATGGAGTTTAAACCCAGAGGTTTTTCAAGAAATAATAGGCAGGTGAGGAACTCCTCAAATAGACCTGTTTGCATCTCAAACCAATGCAAAGGTTTCTCTCTTTTTCTCCCTCAACAGACTGGACCAAGAGAAAGGCCTGGATGCACTGGCTCAGCGCTGGTCCTTCCGCTTGTGCTACGCCTTTCCCCCGGTGCAAATGATCGCGTTGGTACTCAGGAAGCTACAGGAAGAAAGGAAAGAAAATTTGGACAGGCGCACTCCAATAAAAGGTATAAAGGTGTTGCTGTTTATTCTGGTAAAAAAATACTACAAAAGCAAGAAAAAAACAGCAAACAGTGGGGTAATAGAGCTAACTAGTTTCACATTGATAACCAATGCTTAGTCATAGCTAAACACAATAGTAGAAGCAACCTTATTTATAGGGAAGATCCCAAAAACATCTAATGATCAATCCAATCTGTGATAGGTCCTGGCTAATGCCGATAATCACAAGCATCTGTTGAAAAAAACACACACCCTGTGAAAAACGACAACACCCACAAAGGCCAGGTAAAAGGATAATACAAAAGTCAGCTGATAAGAATGATTAACAAAAAATCAATTAGCTACAAACATGACATTTACCCAAGTAAAAACAAAAAATAAATATAAAATAGATGTGGGAAAAAATGACATGGAACCACCTAACCAATACAATCCATCTCAGAACATTCCATTATCTGTTGTACATGAGAAAAAAGGAAGACGTGAATGTGATATAATAATCATTAAATGTCGCACATGTACAGGTGTGTAACAATGGAAAAAGGTGGATGTATATATGTAGCACTACACTGAATGTGTAAATTGCATTAAATTGAATCTGTAAATAAACACTGTGACAGGTAAAAAATGGTGTTGTAAGTGAGCAATGTGTAGACATGCTAAATAAAAGAAAGGAGGAAATGACAATAGCTAGTGAAGTCACTATATATGTGATGACAAGTGTAAAGAAAGAGAGCAATCAGACCAACAAGGAATTGTATATGTGTGAGTGTTGGAGTCAGCAATTCACAGGACATTGATGAGCTGTCAGTGAGAACACTGGCAGCGGGATCAACATGAATGTGAAAAAACACCTTTTTACCCTTTATTGGAGTGCGGCTGTCCAAAATTTCTTTCCTCCCATTTATGCTCTGTGCTGGATTTTGGGCTATTTCATTTACCACTGAGGTACATCATCTGGAGCGGCGGTTCCTTTTTTCTATTGTCGTTTTGGACTTTGCATCCATCACTGCCAGCTCGACGAGTACCCACAGTGCCTTCATCTTTTTGTGTTTTTTCTGGTTACATCACCCAGAAGCACTGTCCAAACATCCCTGCCTTCTTATGGATACCATCATACCAACTACAGCAAACACAGCAACAGAACCGGGATATAGCAGAACCTTGAAAGCTCCTTCAGACAACCCACTAAGGATGAACCCTTTAACACACACTGCATCTACCAGTGAGGACAACAATGTGTCTGTGACCTTTATATTAAAAAAACTTGAACAATTAATGGCCAAGGAGATTAAATCATATTGGGACACTCACTTTTTATCAGAATACACATCTTTGTCACAAATCCCTCGGGGGCTACGCATCAAGAAGTTTCCTTCATCAGAACTTTTTGACGATGATTTAAAACAGGAGTGGATTGACACTCTAAGCACCTGCTCCCTTAAACTAATGAACATTCTCATATGATCCAACCAAAAGCAGGTGGAAAAACTTCAAGGAGAGATGTCTTCCTTACAAAAGGACCTCACTCCACTGCAAACACATGTTGAATTTGCTACGCTTGATGGACATCTAAATAAGAATTTAGATAGACTGGAAAAATCTGTCATTGAAATCAAAAAAGGCAAAATGTACAGGGACAACATGGACTACGAGAACGGCAACGTGTATACATGGAAGAGATCACAGCATCCATCAGGTCATCCACGTAGAAATCGCACCAAAAAAGTTAGCTTTCCTGACCCTGAATCAGAGTTTGCATATGACACCATGGGCACCACCGGCTCTGATTCCTCCCCTGAACGACCAACTACATCATCGGCACGGAGCCCAGGCCAAGAAGCCCACACTCATGCACACCCTCATGCATTGGATCACATGTCCAAAAAGAAAACGTCTTCTTTAAAAAAACGCGGAGGGGAGGCAAACGACACAAAGGTACCAAAGAAACCTCACTACACCTTTCGGGGATCGAATGAAAAGATAGCCTCCAATGTCTTAAACATTTCCAGCAGGATCCTCAGCACTGAAGAAAATAATTTACTATCAAAAGGACTTATTTTTTGTCCCACGACACATTTTAATCTTTTCAGCACGATCCTGGATGTCAACAAATTCTCACGGAGTCTTACTCTAAAAAAACATTTTCATTCGACCACATCTGAGAGTACACCTTCTTGTCCAGACAGCCCGGAGATTGGTGAGTGTATACCTTCCCCCATATTGTTTAAAGATATTTGTGCCTTACAAGACCTTATTGATTTAGCCAGTGAATCTGATCCATGTACCACTGATCCCACTGATACTGACACTACATTGACTTTTAAACTACGATCTGAGTTTTATCCTGTGGGGTCTAGAGGTAAAGATTTAGATCTTTTCCAAAAGATGGTGGAAGGGGACCTTGTTCGTTTAGCCCAGAAGTGTCACAAGAGTTCTTTTATGAATAATTTGTCTAAGGAAGAATCACTTGCATTTAAAACGTTGAGTGCTGACACCAGCATTATCATTAAGAATTCTGATAAAGGGGGCACTGTGGTCATTATGGATTCTTCTGCATATAGAAATGAGGCTTTACGGCAATTGTCTGACATCCATACATACCAACCATTGAAATCTAACCCGACCATTCCTTTTCGCAAAGAACTGACCACACTTCTGGACCGAGCTGTACATGTGGGAATTTTCTCTGCCAAAGAAAGGGATATTTTCATTCCAGCGAACCCCATAACGCCCATTTTTCATCATTTGCCCAAGATCCATAAGGGACTATGCCCATTGACTTGCAGACCCATCGTGGCTGGCATCGGGTCACTGAATAAACATTTAGGCGAATGGGTAGACAATCAACTCCAGCCTTTGGTCATAGAACTCCCCGGATATCTTCGAGATACCAAGGATCTTCTCACCAAACTGCATGGCTTTGAACGGAATGACAATCACAGATGGATAAGCTGAGACGTTTCCAGCCTTTATTCCAGTATTCCCCATCATTTGGGAATCCAGGCAGTCAGCAGCTTCTTGAAGGAATCTGGCAAACACTCATTGGTGCTCCAGGAGTTCATACTACAAGCACTTGAATACTTGTTAACACAACTTTTTTATGTTTGATGGGGGCTACTACCTCCAAAGATGCGGGGCCTCGATGGGAGCCAAGTTCTCCCCCTCCCTTGCCAACCTCTACATGGGTTGGTGGGAGAGGTCCCGCATCTTTGGATGTGGTAGCCCCAGTCGCATGGACACCTCCTTCTACTGTCGTTTCATTGATGACTTGTTGTTTATTGTCTCAGATGGTAACATTGATTTAGACGCATGGCTTTTTTACCTTAATGATAATGGTCTTAACCTCAAATTGACAGGGAATCTACAAAATTTCGCCATTGAATATTTGGATGTCTAATTGACAGCAATTAATGGTGGCATTACAACTAGCCTTTTCAGGAAGAAAACAGCGGGCAATGCCCTCCTTAGGGCAGATTCTGCACATCCAGGACACACCATTCGTGGTGTACCATATTGCCAATTTCTGAGGCTTAAACGCCTCTGCAGCTCAGCTGATGACTTCTCTAGAGAAGCCCGTGATATGTCCCATAGATTTCTGGATAGAGGCTATCCCATAAAAACCATCAGACGAGCTCCTTCTAAGGCCAGTCTTGTCCCGAGGGAAGTTCTTATTGGTAGCGTCGGCACCTCTACCTATAAACCTTTGAATACCTCCTTTAGAGACACTCCTGTTTTTTCTACTTCATACAGTCTGGAGTTCAATAAGATCAAACATATAATTGACATATATCTACCCATCTTGTACAATGATGGGACATATCAACAAATTTTACACAAAGGCATCAAAACAGTATCCCGACGAGCCCCCACGTTGGGTGGCAGGCTGTCACGTAGCCTATTTCAGAGCCAACGGACTGGTGTCAACTGGCTACAATTTCAGGGCACATTTAGATGTGGTACCAAAGACTGCAGGTATTGCTGTCATATAAAAACAGGTCAACATGTCCACTCACATTCTAGTGAGAAAAGCTTTGAAATCAAGCATTTCATTAACTGTAACACCAAATATCTCATATATGTGATCAGCTGCGACACATGTCAACTCCAATATGTAGGGCGAACCATCCGTAGACTAAAATACCGACTATCTGATCACCTGTATGACATTGAAAAGAGTCATAATACCAACGTTGCCAATCATTGGAATAATGTTCACTTTAAGGACGTGTCCGGTCTCACCATTCAGGGCATCGAGAAAATTATCACCCCTATCAGAGGAGGGGACAAGTTTAAAATCTTGTGCAAGAGAGAGGTATTTTGGATATTCTCTCTCCATACCAGGATCCCTAACGGGATGAACTTTGAGTGGGATGTATCCCACTTTTACGAATAACAGAAGTTCTTCCCATACACATATCCTGATGGTCTTGCATTGTTCTATCTTTCTCTCTCCTTGAGGCTTACAATTATGCCCCACCACTTTACATTTATGTAATCCTCCAGTCATCATCTGCATTGCACAAACAGGCACATATACATATACATATAGACATACCTTTTTACAGGCACAACTGTTTATGCAATTCATCCCCCCAGGCATCAGAAATATTGATTTAGTCTCCACATCTCCTGCATTAGAAACTGAACCGCATCCACAGATATGTTTTGAATATTTTCCCTCTACTGTGCCTCGTTGCACACAGTTGCCCCTGGTGCAGCCTTTTCTGTGGGTTCCTTTCCTCTTTTTTGAATCCTTTTTTGGTCTTGTCTATGCGTTTAAAGCCCACCTGGACTGTTGCATCAGTAATTTTACATGTATACACTTCGCTATATCCAGGTTGGCGGTTATTCATGCACTACATGTGCATTATTTACAACAAAAATTCAATAAACGTAATGTGAGCCAATATAACTTCATTACTAATAGGTTCTATTTTAAACACATCAAAAATATTTTAAAATATCTAAAATATCTTAAAAATTATACAAAATAATCCATAAACGGGACTTCTGTTTTACATATACCATTAGTGGGTGTACTTTTTCCCTCGTTTTTGGGACATTCCATACTTTATTTATAATATGCCCATTTGTTACTTTTCATGTTCATAAACATGCATGTAACAACTTCTTTCACACAAATGTGCTAAATGCACGGTCCTTTTTGTGCATTACCCTCCCTCTTCACTTCTCATTTTTTATTACCATCGTCCACTGCCCTAACATCACCATGTCACTCAATAGGGCGTTCTACATACATATACACATTATTTAACCCATATGCCCCTTTCACACCGGTGCTATTAGCGACATGTACCTTTAATCACTATTCAATGCCTCCACGACTCTTCACCACAAACACCCATATTCATGGTCTCATTCACTTCCAACGGGTGATTTATTCATCCTAAATTTAATACTTATTTTTCATTTTTTTTCCACCGATTCACCCTTTCCCACCATGATATGGGATTTTTTTCACATTCATGTTGATCCCGCTGCCAGTGTTCTCACTGACAGCTCATCAATGTACAATTCCTCGTTGGTCTGATTGCTCTCTTTCTTTACACTTGTCATCACATATATAGTGACTTCACTAGCTATTGTCATTTCCTCCTTTCTTTTATTTAGCATGTCTACACATTGCTCACTTACAACACCATTTTTTACCTGTCACAGTGTTTATTTACAGATTCAATTTAATGCAATTTACACATTCAGTGTAGTGCTACATATATACATCCACCTTTTTCCATTGTTACGCACCTGTACATGTGCGACATTTAATGATTATTATATCACATTCACATCTTCCTTTTTTCTCATGTACAACAGATAATGGAATGTTCTGAGATGGATTGTATTGGTTAGGTGGTTCCATGTCATTTTTTCCCACATCTATATTATATTTATTTTTTGTTTTTACTTGGGTAAATGTCATGTTTGTAGCTAATTGATTTTTATTTAATCATTCTTATCAGCTGACTTTTGTATTATCCTTTTACCTGGCCTTTGTGGGTGTTGTCGTTTTTCACAGGGTGTGTGTTTTTTTCAACAGATGCTTGTGATTATCGGCATTAGCCAGGACCTATCACAGATTGGATTGATCATTAGATGTTTTTGGGATCTTCCCTATAAATAAGGTTGCTTCTACTATTGTGTTTAGCTATGACTAAGCATTGGTTATCAATGTGAAACTAGTTAGCTCTATTACCCCACTGTTTGCTGTTTTTTTCTTGCTTTTGTAGTATTTTTTACCAGAATAAAAGGCAACACCTTTTTACCTTTTATTGGAGTGCGGCTGTCCAAAATGTCTTTCCTCCCATTTATGCTCTGTGCATTGCCTGCACCCACTGGATTTTGAGCTATTTCATTTACCACTGAGGTACATCATCTGGAGCGGCGGTTCCTTTTTTCTACAGTAAGAAAGGACGACTCTAATTCTAGTACCCCCATATTGGCCCGAGGCCCTGGTTTTCAGGCCTGTTGAAACTAGCGGTAGAGGCTCACTGGCTACTACCAGTCAGAAGGGACCTACTGTCTCAGGGTCCCCTTCTACATCCCGACGTAGGTCGTCTAAAGCTTGCAGTCTGGTTACTGAGGAACAAATACAAAAAAATAAGGGTTTGTTCAATCGTTTAGTTGGTACTCTGCTAAATAGCAGAAAAGAAGTTACCAGAGCTATTTATTTTAAGACCTGGAAAGTTTTTAATTCCTGGTGTGAGTCTAATAAATTTTCTCCACAGGTCAATTTCTCTGTCCTGGAATTTTTGCAGGACGGGATGGATAAAGGTCTGGCAGCCAGCACCTTAAAAGCTCAGGTAGCGGCACTTTCAGTGTTTCTGGAGAGAAGGTTATCTCCTTATATCATTAGGTTTTTCAAGGCTTTAGCCAGGGCTAGGTCATAACCATTTAATTTTTTTCCCAAATGTGATTTATCAGTTGTTCTGAGAGGTCTGACGAAAAGACCTTTTGAACCACCAGAGGAAGCCTCTGTTAAGTTTTGGACCTTGAAACTGACCTTGCTGGTAGCAGTCACCTCAGCTAGGCGGGTTAGTGAGCTCCAAGCGTTATCTATTATTGAGCCTTTTCTGACAATCTTCCCAGATAGGGTAATTTTAAGGACAGACCTGGGTTTCCTGCCTAAGGTGGCGTCCACTTTTCATAGAACACAAGAGATAGTTCTACCTACATTCTGTCCATGTCCAACTGGTCCAAAAGAAAGGGAGTTCCATAGTTTGGACGTGAGAAGGTGCATCATGCATCTAGAGATCACAAAAGTGTTTAGAAAATCCAATTCTCTCTTTGTTGTATTCTCGGAATTTCGTAAGGGCTACGGAGCCTCTAAGAACACCGTGGCTAGGTGACTTTGCATGGCTATTCACGAAGCTTACAGGTCTATGGGAACAGAACCTCCCACAGGGGTAGTGGCTCATTCAACAAGGGCGGTAGCAACGCCCTGGGCAGAACGAGCTGGTGCTTCTCCGGAGCATATCTGCAAAGCAGCAACGTGGACAAGTTACTCCACCTTCACTCGCCACTACAGGATGGATTTGCTTGCAGCAGCGGAGCAATCTTTTGGCAGGAAAGTCCTGCAAGCGGTGGTCCCACCCTAGAGTAAGTATTCGGTTATCATCTCCAAGTGCTGTCCTGAAAGACAAGGTGAGAAAATCTTAGTTAGACTTACCGGTAACGGTATTTCTATGAGGCCATGGTGGAAGGATACGGGATTTAAAGGAATGACTGCAGTGTTTCCTGGAAAGTGGGTGGAGCTGCGCTCTCTCCAAGTGCTGTCCTGAAAGACTCATAGAAATACCGTTACCGGTAAGTCTAACTAAGGTTTTTTTAGGTAATGTAGTTTGTTGTCGTAGGTAATTTTAAAGTGTGACATGTTAGGTATCTTTTTTTACTCGATATAACATCAGCTTTTATATTTTACCAAAAAAATGGATATTGTATTGTGTTTGTGTGCACTCTAGTTCACTAATGTGTACAGTATATTGTTCCTAAAAATTAAAAATGGCTGCGCAAAAATCATGTAAAATAAAAAAAAATTGCAACAAGCATTATTGTATTCTCCAGTGTCTCTAATTTTAAAATATATATAATGTTTGGGGGTTCTAAATAATTTCTATGGAAAAAAAATGCAGATTTTTACATGCATGACAGAAATGTCAGAATTGGCCTGGGGTAAGGTGGATAAAGTAAAATTCTAGCCAAACCCTAACTGATCTTAAAAATGCTCCCTGCCCTCTACAAACACCTATTCCTGTGTACACAAGATGTATATACTTACCTATTTTCAGGCCAGTCCAATCTGGTCATGTGACCTTCCCTGTGTCAGCCGGCTGCAGGGGATAGGAGAGGGCACACTGACAACGGCTGGTAATACCTGAGCGTTGACGTCACCCATACACTTTAATAGCCCACCTGTTGTTTTCTGTGCTCCATCCTCTTCCCTACGGCTGACTGAGGGAAGTCAATCGTGTGACCGGACCAGAGAAGGCTGAAAATAAGTATGCAGATCTTTTCCTACACAGGTTAGTCAGAATTGGTGTTAGAGGAGGGGTTTGACTGGAATTCAACTTTAATGCACAAAGGGCAGCATTTAAACATAAAGCCCATTTATATGAGACTGAGATGTACACAGCAATGCCACACAAGCATAGTCCTTCCTGGCAGAGGAGGGGATCTGAGCGTTCTCTGCTTCACTTTCATTTTCACTTACAGGCCTCTTCCTCATTCCCCACCCTGTGACTGGACAGTGGAAGGAAAAGCAGCACTCTGATTTGCTTGTGTCTCTATTACTTCACTCTCTATTATTAGTGTGATTGACTCTGTATGATGCCTGTCCCTCTCCCAGTCTGAGATCTGGTGCACTAAGTCAATACCAGTTACTTACACTGCTTGCATTAAAAAAATACAATAAAGAATTTATTATTCATTACAGAGATGCATTAATTTGGGTCTTTTTTCTTCCTCAAGTTTTGAAGAAGAAAATGAAGAAATTCCAAGAGCCAGTTATCTCTATCTTCGCTTCATTATTTGCTAAGTCACTAAGTAGAAACTAGTACATGCCTAGACAGCTGCAATAGGCGTGATTGTTTCAGGTTCATGACTCACCAGATATAGAAGGATCAAGATTATACTGTAGCGCTGAAACCTGTACCTTCAAAAATAATCCAACAATAACAGACACCATACTACATACTGTAATAGGAGATTCACCTAAAGTGGTTGTAAACCCTCACCGGGTAGGTCAACTGGAACAGGTACAGGCAAACTGATAACAGGAATCACAGGGAACGCTGTAGACCAGACAGCACTGATCTTGGGGAATGAGTCAGTTTAAATAGTCCGTTTTGCGACAAGAACTTGTCACAGAGTGCGCACATGCACACTCTTTGGCATTCGTTTTGCATTGGCACGCATGTGCGTGTGCATCGATGCACTCAAGTGTGCCCGGGCAGCCCTTTTCAGTGGGTCATGCAGCACAGGAGATCTTCTATGTCTGCCATCTTGGTTATTGGTGTGCCCTTCCTGACATTGCCCCCTCCTAATGGGCAGCCTCCGGCTGCCCAATCGGGCCAACTTTATAGGGTGGAATCTCTTGAATGCTTGGACAAGCCTTTTGGCATGAATATTATCTGTAGGTTCCCATGAATTTTCCTCCGGACCATACCCTTTACATTTGTTTAGACACTGAACTTGATTTCTCCTCCTCCTACAGTCCAGAATTTCTTCAACTTTAAATTCTTCTGCCCCATCGACTAATACTGGTTCAGGTGGGCCCGTATTCCGTCTGGGAAATGGATCAGGGATTGCAAGATTTAGCAAGGCTACATGAAAGGCAGGATGTACCCTAAAAGAGTCTGGCAGCTCTAGTTCAAAAGCCAAATCATTGATCTTTCTCTTCATCGGGAAGGGCCCCATGAACTTAGGACACCGTTTTTTAGAAGGATAGGCTTTGAGATTTGCTGTGGACAGCCACTCCGGATGACCAGGTTCCAGAAATAACTCTCCTTGTCTCCTTTTATCAAAGACCTTCTTGTTATATTCCTGTGTCTAAACCATTTTTGTTTGTAACAACTTGTTGGTATCAAAGTTCATAGTTTCAAGAACAGCCGGTACTGAACATTCCAGAAAAGAACTGGACAGAAATGATGGGTTAAATCCATAGTTAGAAAAGAACGGGGATTGTTTGGTGGCAGCGTGAGTAGAGCTATTATAAGGAAGTATTGCAGCCCGGTCATCTTGCGAAAATGAGGAGAAGAAGTGGAAATACTGCTCAAGATTCTGATTGGTTCTCTCCGTTTGCCTATTTGTTTGTGGATGATATGCAGAAGAAAAGGATAGCTAAATTCCTAGGGTTTCCCATAACGCCCTCCAGAACCTTGAGGTAAACTGTACCCCTCGATCCGACACAATGTTTACTGGAATTCCGTGGAGTCTTATAATTTCCTTCAAAAAAATTTGTGCCGTTTCAAGGGCAGATGGTTGGTAGAAAATCAACCTTGGTAGAAAATTGGCCATTTTGGATAACTGGTTTACCACCACAAAGATGGTGGTAAAGCCTTCTAATGGAGGAAGTTCGGCAATGAAATATTCTTCCAGGGTCTCTCCGGCACAGAAAGTGGTTTCAACAAACCTCATGCCTTGGTTTTACTATTCTTGTTCTGAATACATGTGGTACAGGACTCCACATACCTTTTACAGTCTTTTTCAGCTTGAGGCCACCAAAATGTGCGTTGCACAAGTTCAGTCGTTTTGCTAACCCCAAAATGTCTGTCTAACATGTGGTCATGACACAACCCCAAGATAGGAACACATAGGTCTTCTGGCACAAATATTTTGTCTTTGTGCAATCTCTGGCCTGCAGGGTTGTTTCCGGAGGCAAGGGAACATACACAGAAGCCTGTTTAATTACTGAAAGTAGGTTTCCCTGCAATAACAGAAATTTCCCAGAGGACAAGATAGTATTGGGTGATGTCGATTTTTCAGACTCACTAAACATGCGGGAAAGTGTGTCACGTTTCATGTTCTTTGACCCCAGTCTGTATGTTATGTGAAAGGAGAACCTGGAAAAGAAGAGTGCCCACCTAGCCTGACGTGGTTTCAGTCTCTGCTGTCCGCAAGATTGGGTGTGCCGCTCCTTCCAAGAGGTATCTCCACTCCTCCCGTGCAATTTTGATGGCTAGAAGTTCACGGTCCCCAACATCATAGTTTCTTTCTGCAGTTGACAACTTGCGGGGAAACGAAAGCGACTGGGTGTAACAAAGCCCTGGACCCCTGTCTCTGGGACGGTACTTCTTGAACTGTTGTTTCTGATGCATCTACTTCCAACACATATGGTAAGGCTGGGTCAGGTGCCTCAGAACTAATGCAGATGTAAACAGCTTCCTATGGGTCTTGAAAGCACCCTGAGCTTCGTGGGACAATCGAAACGGATGCCTTGCTTGGTCAGTTGCGTATTGGGGGAGATGATGGCTGAAAATCCCCTCATGAACTTCCGATAAAAATTTGCAAAGCGTTGAATGCCTTTCTTGTCCACTGGGGCTGTCCAGTCCAGAATGGCAGCGACCTTTTGGGGATTCATTTTAACACCCTCAGTAGATATAATCAGTCCCAGAAATTGAGTGCTTTACAATTCAAACTGGAATTTCTCGTGCTTAGCGTATAGACCGTGTTGTCGTAGTCGGCCCAGCACATTCCTGACATGTCTGCGGTGATTATCAAGGGAAGAAGAAAAGATTAAGATATTGTCCAGGTTCTTTTTATATGTTAATGTAAACATTATTGCTTAATAAATACAACCTGATTGTAAAAAAAAAAGATATTGTCCAGGTACACTACGACAAACAGGTCTAGATAATCTTGGAAAATGTCATTAATGAAATGCTGAAATGTGGCAGGAGCATTGCATAGACAAAAGGCATCACAAGATATTCAAAATGCCTGAATCGGGTGCGAAAGGCCGTCTTACACACATCCCCCTCCCGGATAACAACCAGATTGTAAGCTCCTCGGAGGTCCAACTTTTTGAATATGGTTGTGGCTCCCAGCCTCTGGAACAGTTCGTGCACCAAGGGAAGAGGGTAAGGGTTTTTGACAGTAACTTTGTTGAGTTCACAATAGTCTATACAAAGCCGAGGAGAATGATCCTTCTTTTTCACAAAGAAGATAACCGATCCTGCCGGGGAGGTAGGTGGGCAGATGAAACCCTTCTTTAGATTGTCATCAACATAGTCTTTTTAAGAAGCAAGTTCTAATTCTGAAAGAGGGAAAATCCTTCTGAAAGGGATTTCGACCCCGGGGAAAAGTTCAATTAGGCAGTCATAGAGCCGGTGGGGAGTAAGAGTCTCTGCCGCCATTTTTGCAGAAGACATCCAAGAAGTTGTAATACACGACTGGTACAAATTGGCAAGCTTCAGCATCAGAGTCCAAGCACAGCAGGGATGGTGGATCATATGAGAACTCCTGTAAGGACAGTGTTGGAGACAATAGGGAGAGTGGAACTTGACTTCCCCTTTGGCCCAGTTGATAAGAGGGGGCCATCAGGCATAAAAGTTCTCTATGGTTATCAGCCATTATGACAGATAAAGGCATAGTTTCTTGTGTGACTTGTCCAGATTTTATGGCAGACCCGTCGACCAGCTGTACTGAGAGTCCCTGGGCCCTGGGTTGCAAAGGGATTTGATGTTCCGCAACAAAAGATAAGCCCATAAAACAGCTATAGGCGCCAAAATCAATTATAGTGGGAACTGGGATACTACCTTCTGGAAGCTGCAATACAATGGGAAGAGCCAGGTGAGTTGAGTGAGTTGGCAGAGTTGGTATATAGGCAGAAGAAATGGTTAGGCACTTACGGAGCTTGGCCGGACATGATCTCACATAGTGATCTGGTTCCCCATAATACAGACAGAGATTATTATGATGTTAGCATTGACGCTCTTCAGCGGAAGTTGAGGGACGCAGCAAGCCAAACTGCATTGGTTCAGGGACATCAGGCGTAGGTGCTGCAGGGACTGATGGAGTAATGCCGCATACACACCATCACTTTATGTGATGAAAAAAAACGACATTTTCTGTGAAGTAAAAAACAACGTTTTTGAAACTTCAATTTTCAAAGACGAAGTTGCATACACACCATCGTTTTCTCACAATGTTCTAGCAAAGCGAGGTTACGTTCCACCACGTTTTTCCATTGAAGCTCGCTTCATAAGTAGCTTCTGGGCATGCGCGGATGAAAAAACGTCGTTTTAAACAACGTTTTTGCTACACACGGTCAATTTCTGTGAAGTAAAAGTTGACGTTTTGAAAAACGACACATAAAATTGAAGCATGCTTCAATTTTTTTTTGTCGTTTTTTAGAAGACATAAAACGACGTTTTCCCCCACACACCGTCAATTAAAGTGACGTTTTTAAAAACGTCATTTTTTCCATCACATAAAACGACCGTGTGTACGCGGCATAAGGCTGGTAGAGCTGGAGACCCATGGTAACATCCATACCAGATGGAATTGTCCCGCTGCTCTTTCAGATCTCCGTTCCCCTAACCGGCGATCCATTTGGATAGCCAAATTAATGAGAGCGTTCAGGGAGTGGGGAATGCCAACTTCGGCCAACTCATCTTTCAAAGGTTCAGAAATGCTCAAGGGGAAATGGTGGCCAAGAGCAGAATCATTTCAGTTAGAGTCAGAACTCCAGCGCCTGAATTCTAAAATGTAGTCCTCGGCTGCTCTGTGATCTTGCTAAAGGGTGTGTAGCTGCTTCCGCTGTGGTGGTTTGCTGTGGCTCTTCATAGAGATGAGCCATGGAGTCAAAAAAGTTGGTTATGTTGGTCAGGGAGGCAGCTCTTTGTTCCAGCAGGCGTTGAGTCCATGACTGGGGCTCACCCTGTAGCAGGGAGATGACGAACCCAACTTTGGTGACTTTCAGGGAGAAGGTGCATGGTTGCAGGGCGAAATAGAGTTCACAAGCATTGCGGAATGCCCCAAATTGACTGCGTTCACCAGCAAATCTTTCAGGTGTAGAGACCCTGGGTTCAGGAGGTAGCATTACTACTGCAGGGGTAGTGGTGACTCCGGTGGAGGTAGTGGATGCATGAGCAGATCCTTGTGGGGCAGTAGTAGGTGACATGTTCCTCCAGTGTAACCCTCTTGTAAGTTCTTGAGAGCCTGAGTAAGGCCCACCAGGTGTAGGCAAAGTTTTTCCATAGTAGAAGCTCCCTGCGCAGACTCAGACATGACTGTCTGATACTGTCATGTACCCAGGGGTAGAGTCTGATATGCAGAGGAGGGCCTCCCCTACACCTCTGACTCAAGCCCCCTGGTAGAGTAAACAGGTGCGGGAGTGCAGAGTCGCACGAGTGCCTGGCAGAGTTGCTAGCAGTGGAGCTGAACCAGAACTGATGGTAGAGTTGTAGAGGACAACTGACACAGCAGGATAACCAGGAACAGCTGTCAGGCTGGAGACTGGAGTAGGCTGGTACTTGGAAGCCATGGGCTGAAGTGTGGGTACAGCAGCTAGCAGGAACGATATCAGCGTGGACTGAAGCACAGTCAGGTGCAGGCAGGCTGGCTAAAGACACTTGTGAACAAGTCCAGAACAGACATGGATACAGAAGCAGTCAGATGCAGGCATGTTTGGCAACAGACTTGAAGCGAGGTAGCATAAGGAACAGGCAGGAGCATAGTTATAGATCACCACTTAGGCTTTCAATGCTTTAACTTCCACTGTTCCTGATGACTGCCATTTCTTAATTACATTCCGAACAGAGGATATTGACATCTGAAAACGCTTTGCTATCTTCTTATAGTCTTCTCCAGCTTTGTGAGCGTCAACTATTTTCAGTTTTCTAAACAACTGCTTAGAAGAACCCATGGTGCTGATTGTTGGGGCAAGGTCAGATAAGTCTGGGCATTTAAAACCTTTGAGATTGACATCACCTGGTCTTCCCAGACGATGATTGAGAATAATCCATGACACTGGCAGGTCTCAGCTTTGCAAAGGGGATAGTGCATGCTATAAATTCTGCAGGGTGCCCAAACTTTTGCAGACGCCATTTTTTTGTTTTCTGTAATTTTGAAAGTGTAAATGATAGAAATAAAATCTAACTTTTTTTTACATATTATAAGAATGTCTAATCTGTAATTTGATGCCTTTTGGAGATTTTTCCATCTTTTCTTGGCTTCGTTATGCACATTAATACAAATTTCTACCTGGGGTGCCCAAACTTTCGATCCCCACTGTAGCCTTCCAGGATAACATGCTTAGTGAAGTCAGTCAAATATAACACCACTCACCTCCTTCCGCTGCAGGCTCTGCCACGATACGCATACAGGGGTCGACAAGATGCCCCCCAGTAATCTCTCCCCCCTCTTCCTTGTCTCCTGGGCGCCACAGGTGCGCGCGCTGGGAGCGCGTTTTTCTGTCAGTATAGAGACATTGATGGGGAGGGCCAAAAGTGGTTGCTAGTTTCCGTGCACAATGAAGGAACCCTGTGTGCAGGCGCCAAGAGGCTGGTTCCAAAGGCCAGCACGCCAGAGCCTTCTGTAAACGGCATGGACACAGAGCTGTGGGCTGTAAGAATCATGTGGATTGAACCAGGCAAACCTAAGACTCCTATTCTGCATCAGGTTGTACAGTGAGCTGATATTTTTGTGTATTGTAAGACTATAGCACAACAGTGATTGCATTTATATTTGTGGATAGTACCTTTGCTTTGCAGTAAGAACTGTGTCCTTGAGAAGAGGGTCTAGGGTGAGTAAAAGAGGCTCCGGAAAATCCCAGCGTTCGGCTAAGGATTCTGAGCTTGCCTGCAGTTTACCATCCCACTCTGTCAGCCTGATAGCAGCCTCACAGGATTATCCCGTTTGGTTTTCAGCTTCTCCTATGGCAGCTCCTGTATACGTCACTTAGGGCGCTTTAAAAGTTGCTTTGGATGGCCTGGAAGGAAGGATTGCTAATATTGTCGCAACCTCCTTGAAAGATAGCAGAAAACGGGGTAGATCCCCTTCATCTGCTCTGGCTCACTTTTAAGATGAGCCTTCTGAGGGTGAAAAATCCCTCCCTGGAGATGAGGATCATGTGCAGTCTGAGGACTCAGAGGATGAGAGGTTTCCTGCGACTTCTCAGTCGCTAAAGATGCCGGTGCAATATTATACAGAGATGGTGTGTTCCACTTACAAATTGCCTCCTGTTGAAGATTCTTTTTAAATCAATACATTTTTATTGGGTTTATCAATTTACAACACTTGAGGTAGTTGCATTCAATATACAACTTAAGTAGTATAATCACCTTGTACAGGCAAACATTTAACAGAAAAAGAATATGGTACTCGGCGACCTAGGCCAGCCTACCCCAATTGGGTACAAACTGTAGGACTAAGGACTGGGAGGTCACCAAGTCACTGTATACAGCTAAAGTAAATACAAATAAAGGAGGGGGGAAGGGATGGAGAAAACTGAAATAAAGGCTGCCGTTAGTTATTATCTATACCAAAGATTCTGTATTTTATACTGTTATTATTCAGACTATAGGAAGATTATTAAAGTAAGGAATCTTTTAAATATTTGGAAGCTTTCGGGTGGGTTAACCACATTTTCAATTTTCTACGATAGGGGATTATAGAATCATTCTTATAGGCTAATAATAGTTCTAATTGAGCTTGGGTGTATAATCTGGTGATGACCATTGGTAGGTTTGGGGCGTCTGCGGATTTCCATAGAGAGGACACTGTAATCAAAATATGTAAGACAATAGTCCTATACAAAGTGGGGTATTTATCTAGATCTATACCTAATAATGCGTTGGTAGGAGTAAGCTTGGTAAGTTTACCCGTAAGATTGGCGATAAAGGAAGAGATAGAGTTCCAAAAACTTTTTAGAGTCTTGCAACTCCAAAGCGTGTGCAGGAGGTTTCCCGTTTGCTCGTTACATTTCCAACAGATGTCGAATGCTGTTGGGTACATTTTGGATAACTTGTATGGTGTTAAGTACCATCTATTAATTATTTTTTGGGCATTATCCCAGTGTTCAATGCAAGAGGATGACTTACTTATTGTTTGAAATGCTTTAATCCACTGAGTCGGGGAAAAAATCTGGTCCAGATCTCTTTCCCATTTCAGCATATTTGTTTTTTTGGTAAACAGTTGGGAGGATAACACATCGTAGAAGAAAGATATACCTTTCTTGTTATCATTTTTCTGAGGAGAGAGGAACTCCCAAAGGTTCATAGGGATTTCGATTTAAATTACTGGGAGAGAAATCCTTCAGTCGGGTACTGTTTCCTCCTTGGGATCCCGGAAATCCACACAGGCTGCATGCGCCTTTTCAGTTCATACCTTGCTGGATAAACTGATGTATGATGACTGGGTTCACCCAGATAAACTGTTTTCTCCTCCTAAGCACTTCTCCCTCCTTTATCCTATGGAGGAAGGTTTCACCAAGAAATGGGGGGTACCTGCTATTGATGCAGCTATTTATTGTGCAAACAAAAACCTGACCTGTCCTTTAGACAACGTGCTAACTGATAATGCCACGCTATAGTGCCTGCAATACGCCCTCAGTGTGAAAGGGGTCTATGCGTTTTTTTTTCAACTACAGGTGACTGTGTTGATAGGGGAATCCCTGAGGCTGCGCTATTTGACAGTCAGAAGTCCTGCTGTCAGCATACAATGATCACTAGATCGACTTCAGTACAACCAGTATACCCCCCCAATAAAATGCAGCCTTACCAGTGCCCTTTAAATGCAGCCTATCAGTGTCCATCTGTGCCACATCATCAGTGCCTACCAGCGCAGCCCATCAATGTCCATTTTCACCACCTCGTCAGTGCCCACCAGTGCAGCCTATCAGTGTCCATCTGTGTCTTTCAGTGCCCATCAGTGCAGCCTATCAGTGCCCATCAGTGCAGCCTATCGGTGCCAATAAGTGCAGCCTATCAGTGTCACCTCATCAGTGTCACCTCATCAGTGCAGCCTATCAGTGTCAATCAGTGTCCATGAGTGCAGCCTGTCAGTGTCAATCAGTGCCACCTCATCAGTGCAGCCCATCAGTGCCACCTCCCCAGTGCAGTCCATCAGTGTCACCTCATCGGTGCCCACCAGTGCAGCCTATCAGTGCCCACCAGTGCAACCTCATCAGTGCAGCCCATCAGTGCCACCTCCCCAGTGCAGTCCATGAGTGTTCGTCAGTACAGCCCATCAGTGCCACCTCATCAGTGCAGCCCATCAGTGTCCTTCAGTGCCACCTCTTCAGTGTCCACCAGCGAATGGCTTCCTGCCCCCTCCCCTGACCACAGACAGAAGACAGAGCAGCCCGTGCGGCCACCACGGCCATACTCCATTCAGCCACTTGGGCTGCTATGTCTTCTGTCTGTGGCTGAGGGACAGACCCAGCTAGGAGATCACCCGGCACTTGCGGATGTCCCAGAGACCGCAGCCAAATGTGGGAGACTTGTGATGTCTGTATAATATGAACCTTTTTGATTGTAAGCTCTGGGGTTAGATTGCACACATCTGATCAGCAGGTCCTGGCTGTGAATCATTGACTGGGACATGCTGTCAGGCTCCCACTGTGTGCAATTGCAGCGGGCAATGGGCAGGGGGTGCGCACGCATGTGCCCCAAAACCTGGAAGTAGGCAGTGCCGTACGGATACATTGCTTTGCCTACAGCGGCCATCCATTAGTGGACAGTCATTAAGTGGTTAAAGTGGTTGTATAGGGAGTTGTTTTACTTTTACCTACAGGTAAGCCTATAATAAGGCTAACCTGTAGGTAAAAAAAATATTCCCCTCGCAATGAGCCGCTGACTGCAGCGGCGCATTCGCACATGGGATTCTCGGCTGAAGGCTCGGCAGACGCCAGACCTTGCCGGAAAGAAGTCTCCCGCGCGCATGCGTGGGAGTGACGACATTGCGGCACCAGCCGCTCACATACTCGGAAGACACACTGAGGGGAAAATGTCATCTCCCTTGTCGTGGACCAGCAGAGATACCGACGCCTCGTTCTAAGGTAAGTATTTCATAATGAGCTAGTATGCGGTGCATACTAGCTCATTGTGCCTTTTACCTTAAAGGTGGAAAAAAATTTTTTTAGGACTATACAACCGCTTTAAATAGATTCACCCTCTCTATTTATCCTGTTTACAATTATCAATGCAAGTGAAAGTAAAAGAAAATCCCACAGTTTGGGTTGACACCAGAACAGGAATAGAGTGAAAATCTTTGAATAGGGACACCAATTATGGTGACGCTCCAGGATTTACTCACTTCCTGTTTTGGCTATGGGAGTGAATGGAAATCTTCCAAATTGGACACAGAAAAAACACTGACATGGGTTATAAGCCTCCCTTAGTAAAATGAAAACACAGCTTTGTCTTTAGTTCTGCTTTAAATACACGAAAAACGTCTGCAGGTCACACCACATGTATGTATCATTACTAATGGAATTCAGCCACCGGCGGTTGTGGCGGCTGTAGCCAGCAGAGGGCGCTGTGAGCACATGGCTGTAGGACTCTATGGTTACCGGTAGGCGTGCAATACTTGTAATAGTTGCAGCAAGTGGTGGTGTGCGATAGTGCGGGTGTTATTGAGGTGAGTAGTGTGTGAGTGATCGGTGTATGTAAGATGTTGTCATTCACCCAGTGAGACAACAAGGTGTGTGATGTTATGTCATGCTGGGTCCGGGGTTTGTATGTACCGCTGTCTGCCATAGGAGGCGCGGAGAGACCGATTGTAGCACTGTTCTCTTCCCGGGTGTCCCACCGGCCTCACACCCCATCACATGTCTGTACTCTCCCCTCCCCCATAGGAGATGGACACTTCACGCACGTGTTTCAGCTCGGAGTCTGACTTCTGCTCGGATTGCGGCTCGGTGCTGCCCCCTCCTGGTATTGCGGACACAGTCACCTGCCCACGCTGTTCCCACCGCACACAAGTGACAGGTAAGGAGACTAAGCTGGACTCATCTCTCTTCTGGACTCTCCTGCCTTCCTCACTCCTCTTCTGCCTCCCTCACTCCTCTCCTGCCTCCCTCACTCCTCTCCTGCCTCCCTCACTCCTCTCCTGCCTCCCTCACTCCTCTCCTGCCTCCCTCACTCCTCTCCTGCCCTGTTCACTCCTCTCCTGCCCTGTTCACTCCTCTCCTGCCCTGTTCACTCCTCTCCTGCCCTGTTCACTCCTCTCCTGCCCTGTTCACTCCTCTCCTGCCCTGTTCACTCCTCTCCTGCCCTGTTCACTCCTCTCCTGCCCTGTTCACTCCTCTCCTGCCTCGTTCACTCCTCTCCTGCCTCGTTCACTCCTCTCCTGCCTCCCTCGCTCCTCTCCTGCCTCCCTCGCTCCTCTCCTGCCTCCCTCGCTCCTCTCCTGCCTCCCTCCCTCGCTCCTCTCTCCTGCCTCCCTCCCTCGCTCCTCTCTCCTGCCTCCCTCGCTCGCTCCTCTCTCCTGCCTCGTTCGCTCCTCTCTCCTGCCTCGTTCGCTCCTCTCTCCTGCCTCGTTCGCTCCTCTCTCCTGCCTCGTTCGCTCCTCTCTCCTGCCTTCCTCACTCCATCCTAATCTGCAAAAACACATTTCAGGGAGGTGGCGCAGCACACCCCCTCCCCCCAATTTAACACATGAAATAGAATCAGTATACAAAGATTTACTTCTCCTGGGAGATATGAAAGGAACACTCTAACCGCCATGATCACTTATAGTGATTTGAAGTATTCATGGTGGTGGGAGTCAGTATGTGCAGTGTTTCTGCTTGAAACTGGTAGGGGGGGGGGGGGCTGAGAGACAAGGTGGTGGACAGAGAGGGGGGCTGAGAGAGAGAGGAGGCCCCACCCATCTCTCTTCTTCACTCGTCCCGACATCCCAACCTGCAAAAACTCATTTCAGGGAGGTGGTGCAGCATGCCCCCACCACCAATTTGAGAGAGAGGAGGCTCGGGGGGGGGGGGGGAGGCTGACAGAGAGAGAGCAGGCTCAGAGACAAGTTGGGCTTAAAGAGAGGGGGGTGACTGAGAGAGAGGGGGGGCTGACACAGAGAGAAAGAGGGGGGTCTGACAGAGAGAGTGAGGGGGGTCTGACAGAGAGGGAGAGAGAGGGGGGGGTCTGAGAGAGAGAGAGAGAGAGGGGTCTGACACACAGAGAGAGAGGGGGGTCTGACACAGAGAGAGAGAGGGGGGTCTGACACAGAGAGAGAGAGAGAGGGGGGTCTGACACAGAGAGAGAGAGGGGTCTGACACACAGAGAGAGAGGGGGGTCTGACACATAGAGAGAGAGAGAGGGGGGTCTGACACAGAGAGAGAGAGAGGGGGGTCTGACACAGAGAGAGAGAGAGGGGGGTCTGACACAGAGAGAGAGAGAGGGGGGTCTGACACAGAGAGAGAGAGAGGGGGGTCTGACACAGAGAGAGAGAGAGAGAGAGGGGGGTCAGAGAGAGAGAGAGAGAGAGGGGTTTGGGTCAGAGAGAGAGAGAGAGAGGGGTTTGACACAGAGAGAGAGAGGGGTCTGACAGAGAGATGGGCTGAGAGAGAGGTGGGGGGGGGGATCTGACAGGGGGAGGTCTGACAGAGAGAGAGGGGTCTGATAGAGAGATGGGCTGAGAGAGAGGTGGGGGGGGGGGTCTGACAGAGAGAGAGGGGTCTGATAAAGAGATGGGCTGAGAGAGAGGTGGGGGGGGGATCTGACAGGGGGAGGTCTGACAGAGAGAGAGGGGTCTGATAGAGAGATGGGCTGAGAGAGAGGTGGGGGGGGGATCTGACAGAGAGAGAGGGGTCTGATAGAGAGATGAGCTGAGAGAGAGGTGGGGGGGATCTGACAGGGGGAGGTCTGAAAGACAGAGAGAGGGGGCTCTGAGAGAGAGAGAGGGGTCTGACAGGGAGAGAGAGAGGTGGGGGGGATCTGACAGTGGGAGGTCTGACAGAGAGAGAGGGGGGGTCTGACAGGGAGAGAGAGAGAGAGAGAGAGGTCTGACAGGGAGAGAGAGAGAGGGGTCTGACAGGGAGAGAGAGAGGGGGGTCTGACACAGAGAGAGAGAGAGAGAGGTGGGGGGGATCTGACAGTGGGAGGTCTGACAGAGAGAGACCCCTAGCCCAGTCCTTATTCGCAGTCTCTCCTTCGCAGTCGGGCACTTCAGAACTGACAGGCTGACACATAGCAGGTGGGCTGGGCGGGAACTCGTGAGACACTGGAGAGTGAAGAAGAGCACACTAGTCCTGACTCCCTGCTGTATGCCGCTGGGTACCGGAGAAGGAGGAGGTGCCGACTGCCGAGGTGGATGGAGACAGCAGTGCAGCACTAGGCGCCGGCCTCGCTCCCGGTCTCACTGCCAGTCTGTGACATCACTGTTTGCTAGACGCCAGGGTGGCTGCACTGGTTTTGTCCGCTATTTGGTTCTGGGACACTGTATTGTCCCAGGACAGACATATCTATTGCAGGACCTGGCTGTGTCTTGCTTGTCTGCACATCCAGCTCCTGATGCCGCTCCTTTGATCCCACACATGCACAGTCTGCCACAGGTCCTATATGGGCCTAAATGGTTAAAAAAAACACTATGATTAAAGTGGAACTTTAGGCAAAACTTTTTCTTCTGGCTAGCGTAAGGGAGGGTTATAGCCTCTGTCAGATCGATTTCCCTTTACTGCCTGTCCCATAGCCAAAGAGGAAGTGAGTGAAAATCCCTGCAAATTATTGGAATTCCGTGGAATATTTCCCCTCTTGCTGTTCTGGGGACAATCCGAACTTTGGGATTTTCTTTTACTTTAATTTTCAATGATAATGGATAACAGGACAAATAGAGAGGATGAATCTTCCAAATGGGGACAGACAGCAATAAAGATCTGACAGCGGTTTTAATCCCTCTCTACTCTATCCAAAATGAAAAGAAACAAAAGTTTTGCCTTTAGGGCAGCACAGTGGTGTAGTGGTTAGCACTTCTTACCTAGCAGCAAAAGGGTCGCTGGTTCGAATCCCAACCACAACACCATCTGCTTGGAGTTTGCATGTTCTCCCTGTGTCTGTGTGGGTTTCCTCCGGATACTCTGGTTTCCTCCCACACTCTAAAGACATGCTGGTAGGTTAATTGGATCCTGGCCAAATTGGCCCATTATATATGTGTGTACGACTGTGTCCCCCAAGCGTGTCAAGGTCCTACGGGGTAAATGACTGCACCAGCTAGGAAGACACTGGCTGCAAAAAGCGCCTAGAGGCGATTCAGTTCGAATGTGTAGGGCTATACAAGTCACTCATTCATTTAGTTCTACTTTAAGTCCACAGCCTCCTGAGTTGTGTGGCGTATACAGTGGGGAAAATATTTGAGTCCCTGCAGATTTTGGAGGTTTTCCCACTTGGTAATAAATGAGGGGTCTATAATTGTTATCATAGGTGTATTTTTAATGATGGAGACAGAATATCAACCAAAAATTCTGAAAAAAACCTCACGATACAAATGTTATATATTGAGCTGCAGTTAAGTGATTAAGTATTTGATCCCCAAGCAAAACATGACTTGGTACTTGGTGGAGAAACCCTTGTTGGCAAGCACAGAGGTCAGACGTTTCTTGTAGTTGGTGATCCGGAGGGATTTTGGTCCACTCTTCTCTACAGATCTTCTTTAAATCCTTAAGGTTTCTTGGCAACTTGAAGTTTCAGCTCCCTCCATAATTTTTCTATAGGATTAAGGTTCGGAAACTGGCTAGGCCACTCCATAACCTTAATGTGCTTCTTCTTGAGCCACTTCTTTGTTGCCTTGGCGGTATGTTTTGGGTCTTTGTCATGCTGGAAGACCCATCCATGACCCGTCTTCAGTGTTCTCGCGGGGGAAAGAAGGTTCTCATCCAAAATTTTACAATACATGGTCCAAACTATTGGCCCCTCAATGTGACAAAGTCGGCCTGTACCTTTTAGCAGAGAAACCGCCCCAAAGCATCATGTTTCCTCCTCCGTGCTTGACTGTAGGGATGGTGGTTTTAGGGTCATAGTCAGCATTTTTAGTCCTCCAAACAAGTGAATGCCAAAGCTGAATTTTGGTCTCATCTGACCACAGGACTTTTTCCCAATCTTTCTCTGAATCATTTAGATCAGGGGTATTGAATTAAAATTCATGGAGGTCCGATTAGTAAAATTTTCTTCCAGCCGAGGTCCGCATCGCAGTTTTGTGCGATTACCCCAATACTTTACATTGCAGCCCAGGGGTGCAGGCACGACACACCATTTGTTTGAATGGGCTGCTGCGCCTGTGTTTCTGCTGGGAAAAGGTCCTGGCATCTTTTTAAAAAGGCAGCCACATGGAAACTGCATGATGCGTTTGTACCATGCAAGTTCCATGTGCAGAAAATTGCACTTTGCATTTTAGTGCATTCACGTTTTCTGTGCAGCACCTCATTTTGTGCGCAGCTGCTTGTTCCCTTCACATCTTCCCCACCACAGCCCTGTCCCCCTTCACATATCACCCCACACAGTATTACCCCCCTTCACATATCCCCCCACACAGTATTTCCCCATCACATATGCCCCCCACACAGTATTACCCCCCTTCACATATCCCCCCCACACAGTATTGCCCCATCACATATCCCCCCACACAGTATTGCCCCATCACATATCCCCCCACACAGTATTGCCACATCACATATCCCCCCACACAGTATTGCCCCATTACATATCCCCCCACGCAGTTTTGCCACATCACATATCCCACCACACAGTATTGCCCCCTTTACATGACCCCCATCACATATCCCCCACACAGTTTTGCCCCTTTACATGACCCCCATCACATATCCCCCACACAGTATTGCCCCATCACATATCCCCCACACAGTATTGCCCCATCACATATCCCCCACACAGTATTGCCACATCACATATCCCCCCACACAGTATTGCCCCCTTTACATGACCCCCATCACATATCCCCCCACACAGTATTGCCCCATCACATATCCCCCCCACACAGTATTGCCCCATTACATATCCCCACACACAGTATTGTCCCCTTTACATGACCCCCATCACATATCCCCCACACAGTATTGCCCCATCACATAACCCCCACACAGTATTGCCCCCTTTACATGACCCCATCACATATCCCCCCACACAGTATTGCCCCATCACATATCCCCCCACACAGTATTGTCCCCTTTACATGACCCCCATCACATATCCCCCACACAGTATTGCCCCATCACATATCCCCCACACAGTATTGCCCCATCACATATCCCCCCCACACAGTATTGCCCCATCACATATCCCCCCCACACAGTATTGCCCCATCACATATCCCCCCCACAGTATTGCCCCTTTACATGACCCCATCACATATTCCCCCCCACACAGTATTGCCCCATCACATATGCCTTCCCCCACACACAGTACTGCCCCCATCACATACCCCCCCACACAGTACTGCCCCCTTTACATGATGCCCCCTTTACATGATGCCATTTTTACATGACCCCCCTCCACACACACACAGCACTGCCCGCTCCCCATCCTTAACATTTTTATACATTTTCCTCCCTTCCCTCTCCACTCCTACCTTTCACAGAGCGGAGGGCGGGAGGCGGGACAGTCGTGGACTGAAGGCGCGGGAGCTGTCGGGTTGACTTTCCAGCGAACTGGTGATTGGCTGCTAGGACCGCCTCCTAGCAACCAATCACCTCCATCTAACAGGCAGCTACCTCTCTGGTCCCGCCCACGGTCCGGGATTGTCCCGCCTCCCGCCGTCCGCTCCTCTTCTCTGCTAACAAATAGCGGAGGAGGCTGGGGACAAAAGCGGCGGCTAAATGGCGCGATCGCCGCGGTCCGGAAAGAGCAGCAGCTCGGGCCGGACGCGGACCGCGGGCCGCCATTTAGTGATGCCCGATTTAGATGTTCATTGGCATGACTGTACATGTTCCTTCTTGAGAAGGGGGGCTCGCCATGTTTGGAGGAAGAAAAATGCTGACTATGACCCTAAAAACACCATTCCTACAGTCAAACATGGAGGTGGAAACATTATGTGGCTGTTTCTCTGCCAAAGGTACAGACCCACTTTGCCGCATTGAGAGGTCAATGGATGTAATGTAAAATCTTGGATGAGAACCGCCTTCCCTCAGCCAAAACACTGACGATGGGTCAAAGTTGGGTCTGTCAGCATGACTAAGACACAAAACATACCACCAAGATTAGCTTTGGGTTGCTTTGCACTTTATTTGAATTGTTTTAAATTATTGTGTTGTACAGTATTATTGACATCAGATATCTTGCACCATTGATTTGTATTATATTAAGAAAAGGAAGTATTGATTTTATTTACTTATACACGTTTAATAGATGATCTTGTAACTTTAAGGCACAGTAAAACCTTGGATTGCGAGCATAATTCATTCCAGAAACATGCTTGTAATCCAAAGCACTTGTATATCAAAGCGAATTTCCCCATAAGAAATAATGGAAACTCAAATGATTCGTTCCACAACCATTTATTCATGGGTCCTTCTGTTTATAGTCCATATAAAAAGATTATAGCAATGTGATAGGTTGTGTAACCATAAAATGTCCATCCACAAGGGGAATAGAAGCAAAATCCAGCAGGAGCTACAGAGTATAAAAGAGAAGAGAGGCGCCTCTAAATGTTGTGTCTTCATTAAATATAACCATATTGCTACAATTTGAGGCGCCTTTCTTATCTTTTATACAAAGTTGTGACATGACGCTACTTGTATATCACGTCACTACTTGTATATCAAGTAAAAATTTATTACATTTTGCTTGTCTTGCAAAACGCTCTCAAACCAAGTCACTCTCAAACCAAGGTTTTACTGTAATTGTAAGCTCTCAGGATCAGGGTCCTCCCAACCCTCCTTGTATTAATTTTTATTGTTTCTGTACTGTCTCCCTTTGTGTTGTAAAGCGTTGGTGCTATATAAATCCTGTATAATAGTAATCAGTACATTGTGAATGAAAGGTGCTGTGGTGATGTCCCTATGACACTCTGCATTCATAGTATGCCCTCAGTCTTCCAGAGTGAATGATGCCTAGTGAAGACTGAGGACATCTTGTGGTGAAAGGTAGTACTGTGGGGGACAGTAAACTTGAGTCCTGCAGCCTGTGCTGCATGTTTATTGCTGTTGAGATGGGTGGGGAGTCATTTGAACAAAAAATTTCCTGACTGGACATTCATAAGCCTATTATTTTCTGTCTGTATCCTGTTGGGGAGATTTCTCTTTACTTCTTGTCCTGGAGATTTAAGGAAAAAAAAAAAATAAACACAAAAAACTCCTAGGAAAATTCCACTCAAAAAGCCTTGTACACACAGTCAAATTATTGGACGAATTTTTTTTTTTTTTGCATGCTAGTCTTAAATGGAAAGTGAATAGGGTACTTGCCATCAGAAAATGTTCTGATGAAAGCATTCAACGTCAGAAGTGACGTAATGTGTCGCATTGTTTTTGTATGTTTTATTTTATTTCTGAGCATTGCTAGTCTTGCTCTTCAGATTTTTTTATTTGGCAGAAAACCATACAAATTTTAACCACTAGGGTACCGCACGCCGTCAAATACCGGCGGGCGGAATACCCTATTGTTCTGACAGGAGGTCATATGACGTCCTGTCATTTAAAGCCTCTAGGGCACGCGCGTGCCCGTCGCGTCACTGGGAACACAATGCGTGTGCCCGCGATGGCCGCCCGGGCACCCGTGATTGCCCAGTAACTGAGCAGGGACGTGGAGCTCTGTGTGTAAACACAGAGCTCCACGTCCTGTCAGGGAGAGAGACCGATCTGTGCCCCTTGTACATAGGGACACAGATCGGTCACCTCCCCCAGTCACCCCCCTTCACCTACAGTTAGAACACTCAATAGGCTACACATTTAACCCCTTCCCCGCCCCCTAGTGGTTAACCCCTTCCCTGCCAGTCACATTTATACAGTAATCAATGCATATTTATAGCACTGTTCACTGTATAAATGTGAAAGGTCCCAAAAATGTGTCAAAAGTGTCCGTTGGTTCCTCTATAATGTTGCAGTCCCGAAAAAAAACGCAGATCGCTGCCATTCCTAGTAAAAAATAAATAAAAAGAAAATCATTATGTCCCCTATTTTGTAGGCAATATAAGTTTTGCGCAAACCAGGTTATTGCGATTTTATTTTTTTATTTATAGCCCAAAAAATAAAAACCGCACAGACGATCAAATACCACCCAAAGAAAGCTCTATTTGTGGGGGAAAAAAGGACGTAAATTTTGTTTGGGAGCCACGTAGCACGACCGCGCAATTGTCAGCTAAAGCGACGCAGTGCCGGAAGCTAAAATCTCGTCTGGGCAGGAAGGGGGTGTATGTGCACAGTAGGCAAGTGGTTAAAGAAAATCTCACGTGGTCACATCAGACAAAAATATTTGAGCCTGTATATCCAGTTTTTGTCTGAAGAAATTTTGTAATCGGCTGTCAAAATCGGCATACTAACGATCAGAAAATTGGCAGATCATTCATCTGACAAAATTTTACTTCAGATTTTCTGACCGTGTGTACGGCCTTTACACCACATCAACACTATTAGATTTTCTGCAGGTTTACCAAAACCATCTAATATGAGGTCAAACCTTAATGCCGCGTACAGACGGTCATTTTATGTGATGAAATAAAATGACATTTTTAAAATTGTCATTTAAAATGATCGTGTGTGGGCAAAATGTCATTGTATGTCTTCTGAAAAATGACAAAAAAAAAATTCGAACATGCTCGAATTTTTTATGTCATTTTTTAAAATTTCATTTTTTGTGTCATAAAAAATGATTGTGTGTGGGCAAAAACGTTTTAAACCCGCACATGCCCAGAAGCAAGTTTTGAGATGGGAGGTAAAACTACCATTCATAATGGAGTAAGCACATTCATCACGCTGTAACAGACAAAAAAGCACGAAACGTCTTTTACTAACAAGTAACCAGCTAAAAGCAGCCTCAAGGCGAATAGAACTTCCCCTTTAGAGTGCCGTCGCTTTGTTCATCATTTTTCAAAACGATGGTGTGTATGCTACATCGTTTTTGAAAATGAAGTTTCAAAAATGTCGTTTTTTTTCATCACTTCAAACTTCATTTTTTTTCCATCGCAAAAAACGACCGTCTGTATGCGGCATAAGAGTTTCAATTTGTATGAAATCAGACAGGCCCTTGCACTACATGGTTTTGGTAAATCTGGAGACAAATATCTGCAGAAAATCTAATAGTGTGTATGGGGCTTTAGTTGTGGCCAGAAAAGGTGTCCATGTTGGGATACTGACCTTCTTTCTGTTTCTGGTTAACAACCAGTTTTGGGAGAACAATGCTGGAGCCTGCTGGAACAGGGAATAGAGTAAGTAATTGAGCCCTGTTCCCCTACCCCTAGAAATAATGAGCATTTAGCCCTTGCACAGTGGTGACTGGTTCTCTTTCAAAAGGTTTCCTTTCACTTTGCATCACTGTAGTCCTCTACAGACCTGAAACTTGTTTTTGTAATCTGACAACAATACACTATTTCTCCTATAGATTTCCTGGGAAAGTATGTTCAGACATCTGTAATGTTTAACAAACTGGACACCATTGCGCTGTCAAATGAGGCGGAAGAGACTGGAGCGTTAAATGGACCCCTGGTAAGACGATCACCCTGAGTGCTTAACACACAACTCGGCTCATTTGTACACACATGCTATACAGCCCACTACAGATTGTAGTTCTTTGTAGTCTTCCAGTGTTTAAAGCGGAGGTTCACCCTAAAAACATGTGTGTGTGTATATAACATTACATTCTGCATACTTCCAACATTTACAGTATGCTGTTTGTTTTTTTGTTGTACATACCGTATTATTGCTATTTTCCACCCGACTTCCGGGTACTCACTCCCGCGGGAGTAGGCGTTCCTATGCAGAGGCGCAGTGTCATGTGGGACTTCGCCCAGATGATTGACGTCTTGAGAAAAACTTCCCCTCGGCGGATAAGGCGCGTCACGAGTTTCCGAAAGTAGCCGAACTGCGAGTCGGCTCTATAAGGCGCCTGCGCAGTCAGCTCTACACGGCTCCTAGTTGGTGCGCAGGCACTGTATAGAGCCGACTCGCAGTTCGGCTACTTTCGGAAACTCGTGACGCGCCTTACGCGTTTTTCTCAAGACATCAATCATCTGGGCGAAGTCCCACATGACACTGCGCCTCTGCATAGGAACGCCTACTCCCGCGGGAGGAGCTTGTGAATGATCTTAAGGCAGTTGGGACCACAGTCACCAAATAAACCATTGGTAACACAATACGCTGCCATGGATTGAATTCCTGCAAGCCCCCCACTCTTTTCGAGGAGGCACATGTACAGGCCTGTCTGAAGTTTGCCAATGAACATCTAAATGATTCAGAGAAGGATTGGGAGAAAGTGCTGTGGTCAGATGAGAGCAAAGTTGAGCTCTTTGGCATTAACTTGACTCACCATGTTTGGAGGTAGAAAAATGCTGACTATGACCCTAAAAACACCATCCCTACAGTCAAGCATGGAGTTGGAAGCATTATGCTTTGGGGCTGTTTCTCTGCTAAAGGTACAGGCTGACTTTGCTGCATTAAGGGGCCAATGGACGGGCCATGTATTGAAAATCTTGGATGAGAACCTTCTTTCCTCAGTCAGAACACTGAAGATGGGTCATGGATGAGTCTTCCAGCATGACAATGACCCAAAACATACCACCAAGGCAATAAAGAAGTGGCTCAAGAAGCACATTAGGGTCACGGAGTGACCTAGCCAGTCTCCAGACCTTAATCCTATAGAAAATTTATGAAGGGAGCTGAAACTTAGTTCCCAAGCGATAGCCAAGAAAATTTAGGGATTTAGAGTAGATCTAGATTACCCCCCCCCCCCCCCCCCCGAGATGTAAACCTGGTAACACACTACCACAGACGTCTTACATCTGTGCTTGTCATCAAGGGTTTCTCCACCAAGTACTAAATCGTGTTTCTCTTATCGTCCATGGACGGACACAGCTCCTTAAGTCTTGACAAGTGGGTTATGTTCCTGTTTACAGGAGAGGACTAGGCAGAAACATGTTAAATGGTTAAATACATGTTAAATTAACAGAGTTGAACAGCCCCGCCCAGGGGGCGGTCCCTCCAGACATAACCCTCCTCACTGCAGCATGCAGCCTCAGTTTCGTTCTGCCTAGCAAAGGAGAAGGACGTATGGCTCCCTTTGGGCCCAGCGCCCTGAGGAGAAATTTTATTTCATTCTATCTTCTTTTATTTTATTTTCACTTTTTCTTGAAGAATTTTCTTTCAACTGTCGGCTGAGTGACAGGCTGGATATTATAGATCCTTGTAGTCTACTCAGTCCGACCAGCAAGCGTGGACACACCTATGCAAAGAGGCTTGGTCTGCCACGCCATACCTCATGACTCCTGAGGTGGCCGTGAGCTTTGCTCAGAGGTCCACATATGACTGGGCTGTGGTGTTGCCTCACTCACAGTGGACCGGGCCGACAGCTACCTCCATTGCGGTTGTAGGTCTGTCAGGAATGCGTCAGCGAGTCCTCGCTCGGACAGGTAAGTACAGTCCCTCCTACTTCGGTTGGTTGGTACGGCTGGGCATTCCTGGGGTTCGGAGGTGCCCTGACAGTGGAGGAGCACTCCTCCCTTCCCTGCTCCTTTCCCTTGCTGCATTGCTAAGGCACGCTGTCCGGGGGGGGGGGGCTTTCCTGAGAGGGCTGTGTTATCTGGCACCTTTTACTGTCTGATACGGGGTTTTTCCTGTGGGGGTTTTCACTGTAAAGGCTCTTGGAGGCTTTCCCTGTTTAAAAGGTGGCGTTTTGCCGCCGTTTGGCCGACGCTGGCGCCATTTTTTGGGAGGTTTTCAATTACATTGAAAACTCCCATTGGCGGCCATTTTGTCGTAGCCGCGCCATGTGCAGCGGGCGGCCATCTTTGTGCAGTTCTGTCCCCTAGTGCTGTATCTACGGCGCACACAGGTCCCTGCAGACGCCGCAGTTCCTTCATGTTTTATTTCCTCTCCACACGCTGTGTGATGAGAGCGGTCGGCAGCGCTGGGCAGTCTCCTCCTGAGGTGAGTCCCCTGGCTAACAGACTTCTATTGGGATACGTTTTTAACTCCCCGGGTCAGCGCAGCAAGTGGGTAAGATGCCCTGTATAGGGCCCTGGGAGCGTCAGTTTTTATGTTAAGACAGGTATTACATACACATGTAAATGTCTTTTATATTTGGAGTCAGTATCTGGTCCTTCCCCCCAACATGCTCAGCGGCAGGTGTTAGCACCTGGGATCTCCACAGAGACTTCTTTGTTAGCCCTAGACACTTTTGGGCCAGGCTGGGGGCGGAATGCGGACGGGCGGGGGTTAAAAGAGTGCCCCCTCCCTCTGTTATCCCCTGGGGAATGCTCCGTCGTATTGAATTTGTGACCATATGTGTGTTTTATCTATGGTTTATATGACTCTTTTTTTTTTTTTTGTGTGTCACCTTTTAAAGTCCCACCCTCAGGGGGGTACCTTTGTTTTTTCTGCTATGGAGCCATGGACCAGGTACCTGTGTAGTAAAAAAAAAAAAGCAGGATAAGGCATTTATGGGTGCGCTTCTCACTGCTGTAAGGGACTCTCTTAAGCTGTATAGTGCAGCTGTGTTTCCGCCGAGGGCTCGGTCTTTTTTTGGATCACAAATCAGACCGCTCTGTGTAGGTTCTCTCCTTCTTGCCCTTCTTTGATAATTTCTAAGATGCGGAATGAGAAAAGCCGCTGAGGTAGTCCCTCACCGCCTGGCGGTTCAGTGCCCTTTTGAGGAGAGCCCTTTCAGGGGATCCTCCGGGTGTCATGTATAGCTGACCACTCTCCCTATTACGGGAGTCTCCGCTTGTATGGATCTGGCTGTTAGAAGATCCGAGGTACTGGCCCTTGTCATGTTTACCATGCTGGGGTCCGTCTTGCGGCCTATTGTGGCTACTACTCTGGAGTCTCAGTCAATTTCTGACTGAGCATTTTGCACCAGACAGTGGAGGAGCACCGTCTCTGTACCAAGGATATTAGGCTAGCGGACCCGTTGGTCCAGGGCCTCATATAGGTCTGTGATGCTTCTTTGAATGCTGTGCCCTTGTTATCCAGGGCTTCTGTTTCAGAGATGGTACGTGGTGGTGTAGTGGTTAATTCCATTACTTGTCAGCAACAGTCATTGGTCCGAATTCCCGGACACTGACACCAATCTAGCTGGAGCTTACTTTGTCGCTCTCTGTGTCTGCGTGGGTTTCCTCCGGGTACTCCGGTTTCCTCCCACCCTCCAAAGACGTGTGCATACACTTCCATAATATACATGCAAACTTTGTGTATGTATTAGTACGGGGGCCGACAAGGGCTCAGCTGGGGGACTAAATTGTCCCTGGGTGCATAAACGCTATATGCAGTCGTCTTCCCTCCCTGCTCTAGGTGTGGGGGGGGTGGCTTACAGGTTCACAATTCAGTGAAGCTCTCTGACTGATGGGGGGCAGTCCTGCATGGTGCAGTGGTAAGCCACCTGCACTTCGGTGCACAAGGTCATAGGATCGAATCCATTAGACCCACCATGGGGCTGCTACCTGTATCTGCGAGGTGGTCTCTTCAGAGTCCTAGATAGGGTTACGCCTATCCATAGAACAGAGTTCTTTTCTCGTTTATTCCTCGCCCGGCTTGTCGGTCTGCCTGAGAACAGTGCAGGACTTGTAAGTCCCGCAGGGACGCATACATGCATGTCCCGTTTTGCATATGTCACAGAATTTTCTGTGCTCCATGATGGGGGAGGGCTTCTGTCAGTCTGTGGCCTTCCCTCTTATCTGGCGTTGGCACTGAGGGTTTTCGCCTAGGAGCTCGCAATTGTCCTAACTTTGTTGGGACAGTGAGGTTTTGCCTCGTGGGCTTCTTGAACGACCTTCTTCTGAGGGCAGCTTCTGTCTCAGACCTAATGGAGCTGTTTATAGCCATTCAGACCCCCCGAAGTCTCGGGTGGGTGCTAAACATTTGGAGCCGGTCCTGAGTCTGACTCAAAGGGAGCGAAGGTCTTTCTTCCCCTGGAGAAATTGCAGACTCCTCAGTCTGCAGTGAGGGTATTAGCATCACGCTATCGGTATCCGGGTGCGTGCTGGTCCGGGACCTGTGGGTAGCCTTCTTCGAGGCGGTACTGTATGCCCAGTTCCACACTTGGGCTTTTTTCAGGAAATACGGTCCAGGTGGTAAGAAATTTCTTGTCTCTGTAATCGCCAGATTCAGGTGCGCCACCTAGTCGGAGTCTTCTGAGTTGGGACGGAGATCCCCGGATCTTCGGCCCGGGAAGTTGTTCCATCCTTCCAGTGGTCGTTGTTTACGACAGACGCAGGCCTCACGAATTGTGGGGACCCCTGGGCGGGGGGTCCAGTCGGCCCAGAGTCGGGCCTGCTCTCTTCTGATCTTGGTGGCTACCCAGGGTCGGGCCTGGTTAGTACCTAGGTGGGAGGCCTCCTGGGTGCTGGGGACCCTGTCTACCGTTCTTTGTCCCACTATTTGGTTGATCAGGCTTTGATTCTCCTCGTGTTCGAGGCGGTTGCAAGGTGCTAGCCAACAACGCCACGACCGTGGCTTCGGTCTACCATGGGTATGCCAGCAGGCGGGCTACTAGAGTCACCTGATGCTGGACCAGGGTGACTGGTTTTCTGTGCCCGGGGGTGTTTCGGCTCCCTTGCAGGAAGTGAGTCTCACAGGGCAGGCGAGATTATGGCTCAGCGTAGACTGCCTGCCCTGCAGGCAGTTGCCTCTGGGTTCAAGCCCAGGAAGATCTGTGTCGTTACGTGGCCCGGGCTCGCCTTGGTTTTTTTCCACTCGTGGATCTCCTGGCCGCTCGTCTCCACCGCAAGGGTGTCGAAGTAGTGACCAGGTCTAGTGCTCTGGTACTGACGCGTAAGTTGCGCTGGTGACCCTGTGGGGGTCTGTATCAGCGGCCTTATACCGTTCCTCCATTTGTGTTGCTTCCTCAGGTGCTCCATAGTGTGGAGGCTGAGGGGATCCCGATGTTCCTAATCACGCCAGATTGACATTGGCGTCATTGGTACGCCGTTTTCGGGCGCTTCATAACGGAGGTACCCTGGCCGTCGCCAGGGCGAGAGGTCCTTCTGTCTCGAGGTTCCATACTTCCTTCTGTTGTACAGTCACTAACTTACTCAATATGGCTATTGGTAGCCAGACTTTAAGAGACCTGGGTCTGTCTGACTCGGTCATCTCAACCATGTTGAGGGCATGGTTGTCTTCTTCCAGGAGACTCTACAGTTACACCTGGCAGACCTACATCTCTTGGTGCGAAGGGATGAAGTGACGTCCACGGACGTATTCGATGGCCAGGGTCCTGCTGTTTTTTTTTTTTTTTTTTTTACAGCTTGTTGTGGATCTCAAACTACTTTTAAGCACCTTTGGGGGGCAGAGTTCAGCCTTGGCTGTGTTCTTTCAGTGGCCCTTTGGGGCCCGTTCCCTGGTGGGAACCTCTTTGTGCAGGGGGTTTGTCATATTCTCTCCCCTCTTGGCCCATCTCTTCCCCAATGAGTTTTGACTCTGGTGCTCTTGGTTCCTCAGGAGCTTTCCCTTTGGAAACTTCAGAGAGATTTTCTCTTAACACTATCTCGGAAGGTGGCCCTTTTCTTCCGTTAGAGGGGTCTCTGAGCTGGTGGGCTTGTCTTGCAAGCCGCCATGCTTGATACTCCATAAGGATTAGGTGGTGGTGCGCCCACGACCTTCCCTTCTTCTGAAGGTGATCTTGGACTTTCGCCTGAATAGGGGCATTGTTCCGTCCATCCTTTTTGCCCTTGACCGGCGCATCCTACGGAGGTTGCTTTTCATACTTCAGGCGTGGTACGCGCTTTGCGGGTGTATCTACCTGCTACGGCTCCGTTTTGGAGATCTGACCCTCTTTTGTGTCAGTGTCTGGTCCACAGAGGGCCTGGCGGTCTTGTCGACCACCCTGTCTCGGTGGATCTGACAGACCGTCATACAGGCCTATGCTCTTAGGGGGCGGGCCCCCCCTTTTCCGGTCGCGGCACTTTCGACCAGGGCACCTGGTGCTTCCTGGGTTTTTTCCAACTTCATACGTTGGTGTCACAGGTGTGCAGGGCGCCGACTTGGTCGTCCGTTCACGTTTTTGTTTTTCAAAATTTCCTGGTTGCTGTGAGTGCATCATATGATGCTTTCGCCCGCTAGCGTTTGCAGGCGGCCGTTTGAGGTTGCATCTCCTCCGTTTGAGGAGCTCTGCTTGTTTTGGGGTGAAGTTAAAATTGGTTTTACTGATATATTTCCCACCCCTCGTTTTGACACTGCTTGGGGACGTCCCACTTGTCAAGACTTAAGGAGCTGTGTCCGTCCATGGACGATAAGAGAAAATAGGATTTTTTGTACTCACCGTAAAATCCTTTTCTCTGACGTCCATGGACTGACACAGCTCCCACCCCTCCTTTTTAGGTTTGTACTGCTTGTTACGAACTGAGGCTGCATGCTGCAGTGAGGGTTATGTCTGGAGGGACCGCCCCCTGGGCGGGGCTGTTCAACTCTGTTAATTTAACATGTATTTAACCATTTAACATGTTTCTGCCTAGTCCTCTCCTGTAAACAGGAACATAACCCACTTGTCAAGACTTAAGGAGCTGTGTCCGTCCATGGACGTCAGAGAAAAGGATTTTACGGTGAGTACAAAAAATCCTATTTTTTCTTTGATCAAATACTTATTTTACTCACTGAACTGCAACTCAATATTTTAAAATTGAATAGTGCCCCATCGTTGGTGTCGGTGGGAGGAATAGTGCCCCATTTTTGGTGTCGGTGGGAGGAATAGTGCCCCATCGTTGGTGTCGTTGGGAGGTATAGTGCCCCGTCGTTGGGAGGTATAGTGCCCCGTCCTTGGTGTCGGTGGGAGGAATATTCCCCAGTTGTTGGTGGGAGGAATAGTGCCCCATCGTTGGTGTCGTTGGGAGGTATAGTGCCCCGTCGTTGGGAGGTATAGTGCCCCGTCGTTGGGAGGTATAGTGCCCCGTCCTTGGTGTCGGTGGGAGGAATATTCCCCAGTTGTTGGTGGGAGGAATAGTGCCCCGTCGTTGGTGACGGTGGGAGGAATATTCCCCAGTTGTTGGTGGGAGGAATAGTGCCCCGTCGTTGGTGTCAGGTGTTTGGAAACAATTGGGTTGCTTTTCAGATATACACACTCCCACACTATTAGGTCTGTATGGTGTATGGATCTGGCAGTAAAAGGCTTAAAGCGGAGGTTCACCCTTAGAGAGCACTTTTTAGCTTTAGATTCATGCTCGTTTTGTCTAGGGGAATCGGCTATTGGTTTTAAAATATGAGCTGTACTTACCCGTTTACGAGATGCATCCTCTCCGTCGCTTCCGGGTATGGGCTGCGGGAATGGGCGTTCCTTCTTGATTGACAGTCTTCCGAGAGGCTTCCGACGGTCGCATCCATCGCGTCACGATTTTCCGAAAGAAGCCGAACGTCGGTGCGCAGGCGCAGTATAGAGCCGCACCGACGTTCGGCTTCTTTCGGCTACGAGTGACGCGATGGATGCGACCGTCGGAAGCCTCTCGGAAGACTGTCAATCAAGAAGGAACGGCCGCTCCCAAAGACCCATACCCGGAAGCGACGGAAGAAGATGCATCTCGAAAACGGTAAGTACTGCTTATATTTTAAAACAAATAGCCGATTCCCCTAGACCAAACGAGCAGGAAAATTTTTTAATAAATGGTTGAACTCCCGCTTTAACCTTGCATTGTATATGGAGGACATGGAAGCGACTGTGGTTAGGAGCGCTTTAGGGAGGAAGCTTTGCAGAAGCGGTGGCACCATGCAGGGACCTTACTGGAGAGAGAAATAAGGTAAGTATTACGTAGTCTTACCAGGTATTTAACCCTCACAATCCAGCGCTTGACAAAAAAGATGTCTGAGTTGAAGAAAATGTTCACAGGCACTTGGAGAACTCCTATGTGTGTATATGGGGCAGAAGAATAAAGAACATTGTAAAAAAACAATCATTGAAGTGTGGAGATAAAATGTGGGGCAGGTGTATTTTTGAGCCACGATTGTTTCTGTGGAGCCGTATAGATTTAGGCCAGACCCTCGAGTATTCCCTAATATCTCTCTGCAAGTCCCCATAACTGTTCTGTTTTGTACATATTCAGCTTTTTTTAACAGCTGCCTTTTTTTTATTTTTTATTTTTTTAAATAGATTGACAGGCGTTGCTCACGCTGTGGATATGAAAAAATGGTTTATTACACAAGACAAATGCGTTCAGCCGATGAAGGTCAGACGGTCTTCTATACCTGTGTGCAGTGTCGGTAAGTAGAGATATATATTCATGATTTTTGCGCATTGTATATGTTGCCTGCTTGCTTCATTTTTATGGTTTATTACACAAGACATGCTGGAATAAAAGACACAAATTGACACAGAAATAATTGCTAAAATGAATATTCTAATACAATATTTATATAGAGCCAACAGTTTGCACAGCACTTTACAAAATTAACGGAGAATGACAGTACAATTTTATACAAGATGGCTAGGAGGGTCCTACCCATGAGACCTTACAATCTAAAGGGAAGGGCAGGTGATACAAAAGATGACAACTGTGCGAGGATGAGGAGTTTCTTGAGAAGTAAGATGCAGTTAGGTTAGGGGTGGGATAAGCTTCGCTCAAGACGTAAGATTGCCTAAAGGCAGACAGAGTAGGAGATAGTGATACAGATTGGACTAGGGAGTTTCAGATGATTGGAGAGGCTCTGGAGAAGTCTTGGAGGGGAGCATGGGGCGAGGTGTTGAGGGTGCCGGAGAGCAGGAGGTTCTTAGGAGGAGCGAAGAGGATGGTTTGGATGTTATTTTTAGATGAGGTTGGTGATGTAACTGGGGGTAGAGTTGTGGATGGCTTGGTAAGTTGTTGGTATTTTCGATGTAGTTGCGACAACTTCAGTGATTTGCAGCTTACACAGGGATTGGTCAGGTATGATATATTCTTACTTACATTGGTCCAAGCAGGACCAATGGTGCTATACAAGAAAACTTCTTCTTTTCTTCTTTCTTCTTCTAAAAAATAATCAAACTTCTTCGTCCATTTAGCCCAATATGTATTTTTTTTTATTGGTAATGGTGGTGATCAGCAACTTATAGCGGGACTGCAATATTGCGGCGGATAGTCAGGACACTAACGACACTTTCTCGAGTCGTCTTCCAGGACGGCACCTTGAGAGTAGACTGGCTTCACCTGACAGGAAACACAATCAAAAAGAGGTTTAAAAACCCCGCCCCTCCCCGTGCACCTCAGTTCATGATTGTGTTTCCCCCAGCGAAACGTTTTTTTGTTTTCTAAAAAGACCTAAGGCCTGGGGCTGGTGGTCCCCCTCCTGGAATATGAGCCATGGGTCCTGGGAGGCCTTGAGCTCAGTGAAGCTATTGCCTGTCCAGAGGGTCTCCCCGTATTGAGGGGGGGGGGAGCTGAAGGAAAACTTTGTTTTGGAAACCCCCCCCTGCTAGGTGTATCTGGGATAGTAGCTACCTCAGAACACCTAGGTGGCTGGAATCCCTCTCTCCCGAGCGTCCTCCTACCTGCTGGGCCGGGTAAAGACGCATCTCCGCGCTGTGGACTCGGCTGCTGTTCTCCCAGGCTCGTTTCTCGGTGGAGCCAGCATTTCGACGCTGCGTCGATGGCGGCGCATGGTGATGACGCACTTCCGGTTCCGGTCTTCACCAAAATGGCGGCCGCCATCGGCGTTAGCTCACACGCACGGAGCGCAGCAGGGGAGAGAGTGGTGCCATGGAGCGTGAGGACCGCCCGGCACTAACCGCTGCTGCAGAGGAACCCACCAGGGGTGAGTCTACCTCTAAAAAACTTCATTGGGGCACTTGGACTGGGTCCTTATTCCCCACACACCCCCCTTCCCTTCCCCTACTCCTTTTGTATTAAAGCCTTGTCTTTTACTTTCAGGGGAAGAGGTTACTGCCCAGGGGGAGGCTTCTAGTGTTTCTGCTAAACATACATCTAAAGCTAAAAGATGTGGGAATTGTAGCATTAAGCTAGCCACAGACTATTCCAAGCTTTTGTGTGCTAAGTGCATTCAAAAACTCACAGGGAAGGAAACTTCGCTAATAATGAAAGAATTCCTGACGGTTCAGTCAGAGATGCTTGCCACATTAAGAGAGTTTAAGGAAGTCTTAAAAACCAAAGAACCTGATCCCCTAGCAGCTGGACCCTCCTCACAGGAAAGCTTATCCACCTCGGCTCCAAAATTGTTGAGGGCTAGGGACGTTCTTCTGTCAGACTCTGAGGATTCAGAGGCTCAGGAAGAAGGTCTCATTGATAGCCAGACAGATGAGGAGGATGAAGATGCTAGATCAGGCAAATTCATTTTTTCAGCGGATGACATGGGTGGTTTACTGGCGGCTATCTATACCTCTGAGGGGATTCAGCAGCCGGCCGAACTAGTGTCAGCACAGGATAAGATGTACCAGGGTTTGGCTAAACCCCAGCCAAAGGTTATCCCAGTTCACCAATCTCTTCAGGACTTAGTTCTAAGAGAGTGGGCTGAACCTGAAAAGAAGTTACTAAGGTACAAAACCTGGAAAAGGCGCTGTCCCTTTAAGGAGGAACTAGAAAACAAATTTTTCAAAGTCCCTAAACTAGACGCTTCCCTAGCTCAACTGTCTAGACAGTCTGACCTTTCCTTTGAGGATGCTGGGAATTTAAAAGATTCACTAGACAGACGGGCAGAGACCTCCCTTCGCAGGGCCTGGGAGGCTAATGCGGCAGCCCTTGGGCCCGCCCTGGCCTCATCCTGCATTGCCAGGAATACGGATACCTGGCTATCCAGGATGTTGGAACATATCCCGCAGACTTCAAAGGATATCCGAGAGTCATAGGTAGCGCTGTCGCCTATCTAGCAGACGCATCAATTGAGTCCGCTCGAGCCTCTGCTAAAACGGGCGCTCTTATTAACGCCTCAAGAAGGGCACTATGGCTCAAAACATGGGAAGGAGATTTGGCCTCCAAATCCCGTCTCTGTGCCCTGCCCTTTGAGGGATCCCTCCTCTTTGGGACAGGTTTAGACCAGGCTCTAACTAGGGCCTCAGAAAAGGGTAAACGGTTCCCTCCCAAACCTAAACAAAATAGGAGGAGATTTTTTCGAGGCCCCCAGAATAAAAACCGACCTTCAGACCGAAGAGCGGCCTTTAATAGGAGGTGGATCACAGGAAAGGATAAACCAAAAGGGGGGAATCCTTTTCCCTGATCCTAAACCCGCTGGGAAAGACTCCAAGTGACTCGAGAGTCGGGGGAAGGCTCTCCCGATTTCTTCCAGCTTGGGAAAGCATAACACGGAGTCCTCATATTTTGCAGATAGTGAAGGAAGGCTACAGATTGGAATTACGCCATCTTCCCCCACCAATTTTCCTCCTCACTCATTTACCCCAAAATCCCCTCAAAGCGGCAAGCCTTCTAGGGAATGTGTCAGACCTAGCACAACAGGGGGTCATAGTCCCAGTTCCGGTAGACCAACAGGGTCAGGGGGTGTACTCTCACATCTTCGTAGTACCAAAACCCTCGGGAAAATTCCGTCTAATCATCAACTTAAAACCCCTGAATACTTATCTCCTCTACAAGAGGTTCCGCATGGAGAACATTTACAGTCTCAAAGGACTTCTTTTAGAAGGGGTATTTATGATAACCATAGACCTGAAGGACGCCTACCTCCATGTCCCCATTTACCAGGACCATCAAAGATTCCTGAGATTCGCCATTGTTTCCCCTCAGGGGATCCAACACTGGCAATTCACCGCTCTTCCCTTTGGGCTTGCCTCCAGCCCAAGAGTTTTCACGAAGGTGCTAGCAGAGGTGGTCGCCTTTCTACATCTGAAGGGCATCTCCCTTGTTCCCTACCTCGACGATCTGCTGCTGTTCAATCCCAGTCGAGCACTTCTTCTCACGGACCTGACCACCGTCCTGACTACACTGGAATCCTTAGGATGGATTATAAACCGAGAAAAATCTTCTCTCCTCCCAGAACAGAGAAAGATCTATCTGGGATTCTTAATAGATTCCTTAGAGAAAAAGCTTCTCCTACCAGTAGACAAGGTCCAGAGACTCATCTCAGTGGTCAGGTCTGTCAGGGGAACAGCAGATATTTCACTCAGGGAGATCATGAGGTTGTTGGGACTTATGACCTCATGCATCCCAGCAGTTCCCGTGGACCCAGCTCCACTACAGACCACTACAGGCCTTCCTCCTCTCCTCCCGGGACGGGAAGGAAACATCCCTAGACTCCAGGGTCTCCATTCCAGAGTCGGTAAAGAACACTCTAGAGTGGTGGCTCATTCCTCGGAACTTGGGAAGAGGCCTTCAGTGGAACCAGTCAAACCCCCTCAGGATAACCACGGATGCCAGCTCCTGGGGATGGGGAGCCCACATGGCGGGCCTACAGGCCCAGGGTTCCTGGGATCGACACCAAAGGGAGTCGTCTTCCAACTTCCGAGAATTATCAGTGGTCAGAAGAGCCTTGGAAGCGTTCGAAGAGAGAATCCTGAACCAAGAAATACAAATTCTCTCCGACAACGCGACCACGGTGGCGTTTCTGAACCATCAGGGAGGCACCAGGTCCCGTTCGCTCCTAAGGTTGTCCCTAGAAATTCTAGGCTGGGCAGAACAGAGGGTCCGCTCCCTGTCAGCAGTTCACATCAGGGGAGTCCTAAACCTAGAAGCGGACTTTCTAAGCCGCCAACCCATTCTCCAGGGAGAGTGGGAACTAAGTCAGGAGGTCTTCGATTGGGTATGTCATCATTTCGGCATCCCAGAAATAGACCTCTTTGCTCACAGGAGGAACAAGAAGATAGAAAGGTTCTTCTCCCTCTCCCGGGATCAGGGATCGGAGGGTGTGGACGCGTTGGCCCAGGCCTGGACATTTTACCTAGCCTATGCCTTCCCTCCCCTGAATCTGATCCCGAGGGTATTGCAAAAACTGAGTCGTTCACAAGGGAAGCTGATCCTGATCGCTCCCTGGTGGCCCAAAAGATCTTGGTTTCCAATGTTTGAACAGTGGTCAGTCCTTCCTCCCCTCCCTCTCCCGGTCCGGGTGGACCTTCTGCGGCAGGGGCCGATCTTTCATCCAGAGCCAGGCTTTTTCAGTCTGACGGCCTGGTACTTGAGAGGTGGAACCTGCAGCGGAAGGGTTGCTCAGAGAAGGTAATAGATACCCTCTTAGCGAGTCGTAAGGAAGTTACCAGGAAGATCTATGCCAAGACCTGGGGAGTGTTTTCACGCTGGTGCGCGGCAAGACAAGCTCCACTACCCGAAATATCAGTTATCTTGGAGTTCCTTCAGGAAGGGGTAGATCTAGGTCTAGCTACGAGAACCCTAAGAGTACAGGTTGCCGCCTTGTCCTACTTTTTAGACAAGAGGCTGGCTCTGGATCCTCTTATTAAGAGGTTCCTGACGGCCAGGGATAGGTTGTCACCTATACAGATATCCAGAGTTCCCCCTTGGGACCTCTCCCTGGTGTTAGACCAGCTATCCAAACCTCCGTTTGAACCGATAGACAGCATTCCGGTTAGGCTGTTAGTATTTAAATTCTCCTTTCTTTTGGCCATCACCACGGCCAAAAGAATAGGAGACATGCAAGCGCTCTCAATCAAAGAGCCTTATTTTCGTTTATTCGAGGACAGGGTAGTCCTAAGTCAGGATCCCCTGTACCTACCTAAGGTGGCAACGAAGTTTCATAGGTCACAAGAAATTATACTTCCTTCTTTTTGCGCAAACCCACAGAATGAAAGAGAACAAACCTTTCATTGTTTGGATGTAAGACGCTGTTTGTTAATTTATTTAGAAAGGGTGAGCGAGTTCAGACGCTCATCACACTTGCTAATCAACTTTTCAGGACAGAAAAAGGGTTGCCAAGCATCTAGAGCCTCCATATCTAGATGGATAAGACAGGCAATTTCAGTAGCATACAGTAAGGCTGGCAAAACAGTACCTAAAGTCAAGGCACATTCCACGAGATCTATAGCAACCTCCTGGGCAGAGAGAGCAGGAGTTTCAGTGGAACAAATCTGTAGATCAGCAACGTGGTCAAGCCAGAACACCTTTCTAAAACACTACCGAGTGGAACTCCTGTCACCCCAAGACTTGACGTTTGGCAGAAGAGTCCTGCAGGCAGTGGTCCCGCCCTAAGGTAGGCCTGAGGGTTACTTGCTTATCTCTCAAGGTGCCGTCCTGGAAGACGACTCGAGAAAATACCAGTTACTCACCGGTAGCTGTTTTTCTATGAGTCTTACAGGACGGCAGGCCTATTTCCCACCCTGATGACTTGGTATGGTTTGTATTTTCATATACTGGTTCCCGTGCTCTTATGGTGGTTACTTTATCACGAACTGAGGTGCACGGGGAGGGGCGGGGTTTTTAAACCTCTTTTTGATTGTGTTTCCTGTCAGGTGAAGCCAGTCTACTCTCAAGGTGCCGTCCTGTAAGACTCATAGAAAAACAGCTGCCGGTGAGTAACTGGTATTTTTTGGGGACCAGTGACACTAGTACAGTGATTAGTGTTAAACATTATGCACCGATACTGGGAGGGAAGGGGTTAACATCAGGGGCAATCAAAGGGTCAACTGTGTGGCTGACCAGTGATTTACTACTGTGGGGGAGGTGCTTGAACTAGTCAAAGGCATAATTTGTGCCCCTACTTAGCAGAGAAGCAGGATCTGTGTATTCTGCACAGACAGAACAGCGATCTGCCTTGTTTACATAGGCATACCACCGTTCTGTACCGAAGCATCAGTGGGTGCTGGCGGATATCGAGTCCGCCAATTGGCTCCCGCTGCGTATATTGTTGGCAAGTGGTAAAGGCTAAGTTTGCATTTTGGGAAGAAATTTATAAATGCAAATATTTCTACAGGAAAGAAAAGTGCATTTTATGTTGTTTTTTTTCAAGCAGGAGCCTAGAAAACTTTGCACCCATGATCAGTAAGCTGGAGCATGTTATACATTACACTCCATGTAACATGCTCCTGAAGGTGAACTTATCCTTTAGCTGTATTGGTGTGTAACACATCTCTCTGTCCTGCCACTCGCCAAACATTCTTCTGAAATTGACTTCCTCTTCTTGTTTTCACACAAAGGCAACTTCCTCCTGTGCAGTTCCCCTTAAGCTATGTCAGATATTTGTGTTGTAATCTTCAATTCCAGATAAGGAGGACTACATTTGTCAGATACAAATTTGGTTAGACTTCTTTTCCTTTGCTGCACTCTAGTGGTTTGCAAAGAAATAAATATGAGTTCTCCCCCTTTTCCAGTATACACAATATTTTTTTTATTTATGTCCTCTGAACGATTTATCGGTCATTACATGATGACACCATCGTTTGCACTCACGGCCGAATGTTTGTTTTTCGAAAATGCGTTCGGCCGATTTTTCGTATAGTATATGGCCAGCATTAGAATCATTGAACAAGCTAATTGGTTGCTATGCACAGCTGCACCAGTTTTAGTACATCTCCCCCAGTGTGTTTGAAGCTGTTTGGCTGGGCTTAGAGTTAGTTTAAAAAACAAACTACAACGGCATTGCTTACCGTTTTTACCTTTTTAGTGTGATGTGTCCCTTGTGCTTCTGTCTTCTAGTTCAGTCTCTCCTCTGATAAAACCCCACCCGCTGCCATAATCTTTTGTGACAGCAAGGGTTAATAGAACTAAGGAACTGTCACAATCTCATTAGGAGTGCTATGCCTGCCCTTTCTGCCATACTACAGCTTTCATGAATGGAGGACAGGTGGATGATTGAAAAGTCTACCCCCTCATTCATACATTTCTTTCATAGAAGCTGTAGTACAGCTATTATGAATGGAGGAGGGGACCCGAAAGGGCATGCATAGTCAGGTACACTTGATGGGAGCCTGAACTAGAAGACGGAAGCACAAGGGATACATCACACTGAATAAGTAATGCCCCTTGTGCCTATTTTGTGGGGTGTGTGTGTTTTTTTTTTTGTAGGTAAACTGTAGGCTTCAAGGTGGTTCTAAAACCTGAAGGTTTTTACCTTTTACAGTGATTGTAAAGTCGTGTTTGTTTTTATAATATTATTATTATACAGGATTTATATAGCGCCAACAGTTTGCGCAGCGCTTTACAACATCAGGGAAGACAGTACAGTTACAATACAATTCAATACAGGAGGGATCAAAGGGCCCTGCTCGTTGGAGCTTACAATCTAGAAATAAAAGAAAGTTATACTTGCCTGCTCTGTTGCAGTGGATTTGCACAGAGCAGCCTGCATCCTCCTCTTCTCGGGTCCCTTGCTGGCGCTTTTGGCCCCTCCATCCTGTTGTGTTCCCCCACAGCAAGCAGCTTGCTATGGGGGCACCCGAGCTGAGTCACAGCTCTATGTGCTCATTCAGGCACAGAGCTGTGGCCTGGCCCTGCCCCCTTTCTATTCTCATTGGCTGACTGACTTTGACAGCAGCAAGAGCCAATGATGGTGGGAGTCCCAGATGGGCGAGACATTCCTACAACATCGCTGGAGCTAAAGGGGGCTCGGGTAAGTATTAGGGGGGCTGAGGGGGACTGCTGCACACAGTTTTTTTTTTTATCTTAATGCACAGAAAGGATTAGAATAAAAAACCTTCAGATTTTACAAACCCCAATCAATTTATTCTCTGCGTTTAGATAACCATTCAGTCTGCTGCTCCCCTGTCCCACAGCCCCCTTATGCTTACCTGAGCCTGATATCGATCCAGCAAAGTGCATGACAGCAGCAGTTCTCTCTGTCATCGTTGAACAGAAAGACACCAAGAGAAAAATGGTGACAAGGAAGGGACCTCTAGCTGATTGACGGGCCTCAATTCTGTTCCTGTGTGCTGTGTGAAGGGAGGTGTGTCCCTTCCCTACAATCAGCTCTCAGAGCTCTCCTGACTGAGCTCTGCAGTGTCTAACTTCAAGTGATTTTAACGGTTTGTTTTAAAAATAAAATAATATATATATTTTTTAAATAACAAACATGTTATACTTACCTGCTCTGGTCAAGGGTTTTGCACAGAGTGGCCCCGATCCCCTTTTTCTGGGAACCCCCTCCTGCTGCGCTCCTCTTCAAGACATGCCTCCATGGAGAGCTGCTTTTCATGGGGGCACTCATGCGGGCGCGCTCCCAAGTCCTGCTGCTGCTGCATCCATTGACACAGACAACAGGACTCTGCCCCACCCCCCGGCTCCTGTGTCACTGGATTTGATTGACAGCAGCAGGGACCAATGGCTCCTGCTGCCATTTATCCAATGAGGACCTAAAACTGTGGCGGGAGCTGCTGGGCTCATTCTTGTCACTGGAACAATCTGGTCAAGGTAAAGGGGGGGCTCTGGGGGACAGCTGTACCACAGAAGGTTTTTCACCTTAATGCATAGAATGCATTAAGGTGAAAAACCTTGAGACTTTACAAGCTCTTCTCCCCCCTTTTTTTCCTAACGCTCATAGACAAACTTTTTATAAATGTGAGGCTTTGAACAGATGTATAGAAAAGACTGCAGATAAACAGGTACACCTTGTATAGGATGATTTGTTTAATCTCTGGTTTTACAACCACTTTAAAGTGACGATACAAAAAATTGTGTGGTCAGATCATTTTTTGACTTCGTATGTTCTTCCCGACTTTGCTCTCAAAAGAATACAGGCGGGTAATAACATGCGTAAGTCAATCCCATTTCGAAAACTTAAGCCTGTGAACTGTGATGAATTCAAGAACTGCTATATTAAAACCGACAACGAGATTGAGGAGAATAAGCTTGTTGACGATCTCGAAGAAGGTGTTCTCCAATTAGAGAGTGCCTTGGACGATTTTGAATCTAGGCTAAAAAAATCATTGAACAAAGTGGCGCCCTTTCAGGTGGCTAACAACCGACCGAGATTACAGAAATCCCAACCGTGGTATTCATCTAGCCTCCTCCCTCTCAATAAAAAGAGACGGTTCTTGGAGCGAAAATGGCTAAAATCTCAATGCAATCTGGACAAACAAGCCTACCGCATACATTGCAGAGGTTATGCCAAGGCAGTAAAAACGCTAAAAAGAACATATTATAATACCAAAATTAGCGTTGCCCCTAATCAAACGGGAGAACTGTTCGCCATAGTCCGGGAGATTTTTGAGCCCAAAAGATTCCACTCCAAGATTATGGCATCCCCACAACTGTGTAATGATATCCACCAGTCTTTCATTTCAAAAGTGGAGAAAATCCGTGCTCGATCCTCCTTAGCACCCCCCTGTGCAACATTAAAAGCCAAAACCACCCCGGAAAAACTACAGAAATTTCGCCTAGTGTCAGAGGAGGAAATCAGAGCTATCATCTCAAAACTGAAACCAACCAGTTATCCTGATGACCCCTGCCCTGCCTGGTTCATTCAGAAGCATGTAGACACTCTGATTATTGACATCTGCAGAGTAATTAATTTGTCCCTCCGCTTGGGTATAGTGCCTTCTAGATTCAAGAGAGCAATCATACTCCCATTATTGAAAAAAGTGTGCCTGGAACCCACGATACTTACCAACTACCGCCCCATTTCTCTACTGCCTTTTCTATCTAAGGTCCTGGAGCAGGTTGTGTTTACCCAGCTGCAGGAGCAGTTTGAGTCACACGGTCTGTTCCATGACTGCCAGTCGGGATTTCGACCCGGTCGCGGTACGGAGATGTCTGCCCTAGATATGAGGGAACGTCTGCTGGGTGTCCGCGATGCGGGGGGGTCCGCAGCCTTGGTGCTGCTGGACCTCTCTGCGGCGTTTGACACCATTGACCATTCTATCCTTCTCTCTAGAATGCAATCCTTATTTGGCTGTGAGGACGCAGTGTTAAATTGGATTAGATCTTTCCTGTCAGAAAGAACACACTCCATAAAAATGGAGTCGTACCGCTCAAATACCCAGTCATTGACCTGCGGGGTACCTCAGGGCTCTGCCCTTTCTCCCTTATTCTTTAACTGCTACATGCGCCCACTTGCCGACCTCATTACCAGCTATGGTCTAGGCTGCCAGATCTATGCGGATGACACACAGATCTTGGCAGACCTTGCAAGTGGACCTAATATGCCTGAGCAGCTGAATAAGGGATTATCTAACATCCAACAATGGATGGACTCAAACAGGCTAGGCCTTAACGCCGACAAAACTGAGCTTTTGCTGATCGGCCCACAAGCCAACTCTACCTTTTTACCTGCCTGGCCATCCTCGTTTGGCCCTGCCCCAACTCCAGCTAAGCAGGTAAAAAATCTGGGTATAATTTTTGATGCTGAACTAAGCTTCGTACCTCACGCAAAATATTGCATAAAATCAGCCAACTATCATCTGCAATTATTACGGAAAATTAAGAATCTCTTCACTCAGCACAACCGTATGATCTTAGTTCATGGACTTATCCACTCTAGGTTAGATTGTTCTAATGTTTTCTTTCTAGGGCTCCCACAGAAGTGGATAAAACGATTGCAGATTACACAGAATCATGCTGCAAGACTAGTCACAAACTGCCCAAGGCGGAATCACATCTCCCCGGTGCTTAAGAATCTACACTGGCTCCCGATAGCAAAACGGGTTGAGTTCAAGGCACTCTGTCTGGTGTTTCGGGCCTATTGGCAACTAGGTCCGATGTACTTATCGAATATGACACAACACTACTGTCCACCCAGAGAGCTTCGCTCGACTGACGCCCTGTTAGCAATTATTAAATCTAGTCGATCAGCTTCAAAAGGTGGCCGCCGGCTCCAAACACTGGGGAACTCTCTTTGGAACCAGCTCCCTCATCGGCTCCGAGCATCCTCCTCCTTGATGGCCTTCCGTAAGGGCTTGAAAACACTTCTTTTTTCACAAGCCTACAGATAGAGACTTGGCCTTCCAAGCCTTTAGCAGGACGCTGCCTTAATCCCAGGCTGTGGTCCATGGTCAGGGAGTAGGGATAGGCTTTTTGTGCCCTGACACCCCCCCCCCTCTTTTACTTAGATGTCCTAGCTTCTTCTTTTTGCTCTTGGGAACTAGATACCCCCAGCTTGTTGGTAAGCGCTTAGACGCGAGTTTCACAACTCGCATTCGGCGCTCTATAAGTATTTATTCCAATCCAATCCAACGTGAAGTTCAAGTGTATGCTGCAGCCTCTTGAGTGTACCTGCTTTACCAATTTTTTTATTTTATTTTAACACTGTTCATAAAAACTTATTTGAGTAAAAATGTGAAGTTTACTTCCACTAGTCTTAAAGTGGAGTTCCACCCATAAATATAACATTACATCAGTAGTTTTAAAAAAATGTCATTAGTCCTTTAAGGAATTTTTTTTTTTTTTTAGATGCCTTCAAAGTGTTGTTGCTAGGCAGAATAGTTAATCTTCCCTCTTCCTGCACCTAGGTGCTTAAGCTTCCTAACTTCACTGCACAGACTCCTGGGAATGTAGTGGGTGTAACTTTCCAGGAGTCTGTGCACTCCCCAGTCTTGAAGAATCATGTGACTTGGACAGTACAGGTGCTGAAACCTGATCTGAAACCTATTACACTGCTTGTGCAGCACTGAGCATGTGCGAGATCTGCAAGGCTGAAATCCAGGAAGTCATACAGTCCGGCTTCATGATGCCCACACTTAAGATGGCCCCAGTCAATTTCTATTTTATAAAGTGTCTAAATGCTGTAACAACCTAACAAAACGGACCTTAGTTTACAGACTAACTTTACTAGAATACATTAAGCTTGTGTATTACAGGGGTATTTATATTTAAAAAGTGACATTGTGGCCGGAACTCCGCTTTAAATTGAATGTTTAATATGCTTTTTGTAAAAAATGCTGACAGGCTTTTTTTTTATGACAGAAGTCGCTGTGTTGTCCCTGCGGTCATAAATGTTTCTCCCTGCCTATCAGCCCTTTGTTACAGTGTACACGAGCAATAAATATATAAGCCATGCACATTTGTGGGAGTTGCAACTTCTGGGTCCAGCAAATCAAATGGCTGAGGGCAGCAAACCCAGAAGAATATTGAGAGGAGGTGGAAACAAAGATATTGCAGAGCTGGAGGGGTTCTCTTCAATAGGGAAGTCTGCCATAATGCTGTGCATCCAACGCATTATGGCTAAAAGCTCCTGGGGAACCAACAACCAAAAAATAGAAAATTGGGGTTTACTTTACTTGAAATTGTTCATTAGTACTGTATTTAGGTTTCTGATTGTTGGTAATCTATATTTGCATATTTTTGGGCAATTTAGTCCTAGTTTTTTTTTTCTCCACAAGAAAAGTCCTAGTTTCTTTTATATACTGAAAGCAGATTGTATGAATTTAAAGTTGACCGGTGTATAGTATAAATGGAATAGAAAGGGGTAAATTATGCGCTAATAGTACAAAAAAAATATTGCTACAATATATGAAGTGAGAAAAGCTGCAACACAAAAACATGTGATAATCATGTAATAAAGTGGATAAAGATGTTATAGTTGTGCTAAATAAACCTGACTAAGTGTATGAATTTAAATATTGAGAATACCTATAAGTAAAGCAGAATACAATGTACCACTAGTGACAAATTACTCTGTTAATATAGGTAAAATTCACCATACATATGTGCAAAACTGCAGAGATAAATGTGATATATGTAAATACATCAAAAATTGCTGAGCAAAAATGTATTCGTATCCCAAACAAGTTTGGAGAACCATAATAAGTGTCCGTGTTTAAAACAAACAGAAAGTGTCCAAAAGAAGAAAAAATAAGTGACCATAAGTAAAAGTACAAAATCTCCTTTGTCCAAAGAGCAATAGTCCAATTCCACACGAATGGCAAATTAGGAGTGCAAGAACAGGAAGTGAGACTGCTGTACACCACCACCACACTAAATTCTTCCTCAGGTGTCACACAAAATAATAAGGGGGACCCTTACCAGATATGTTGGACCTCAGATGGCAAGGTCATATGCGCTTGTGCAGATATTAACCTCTGCAAGGGTTAGAATGGTGAACCGGAATGTTCCAAACCACCAAGCTCCCCAGGTACTCCTCCTCTGGAGTTAGCAATGGGGGTCCCGTAGTGTCGCTCTCTCCGAAATGGACAAATCCGCAGACTGTGATAAAGTACGTTCCACTTTGTCAAGGTGTCATGTAGAAAACTTCTCTGCAGGGTGCCCAGTAAGCGTGCCAACTGGCCATTTAGTTACTAAATGGCTAGTCCTCTGAAAATAGTATGTGTTTATCATCGTCCCGCTTTCCTCTATCATTTCTATGCTGTATTACAGCGGTGTACAGTATAAGGAAGTTTAATTTGAACATATCTATGGGGCATTAACTGGTTTACTTGTGATTCTGAGAATGTAAGCCCAAAATGCCTTTTTTGATGGGTTGAAAGAATTTTATTAGGCTAAAAAAAGTAAAATAACCTTCAGCATCCAATACTATTTCAGTTCATGGAAAACGTGACTGCTTTGCTGCTGCAAGTTACTGTCCTTTCCCTTAGACCTTGTTCACACCATATGTGCAAAGAACCGATGGGAAAAAATGCACAAATCCAATTTGTATAGAATATGTTGGGCTTGTTTTGCGTATTTTAACATTGTGTCTGCAGAGATCTATGTGCTGTGCTCACACCACAATTTTTATGTCATTTGAGTTTTTTTGGTGCAAAAAACTACGTACACGTTGCAGAAAAAAAATTGCACATTATATCAGTGCTGTGGTGTGAACAGGGCACAGAGAACAATTGTTTTCTTTTGTGCCCTTAAGGAGATGGGTGCAGAAAAACTCAGGTTTCTGCTCATTGTATGAAGAAGTTTGCATGAACTTTAATTCTCATGTCTATCTTTTTTTTTTTTTTGTCATCCTTTTACAGCTTCCAGGAGAAGGAAGATTCCTGATGCCCATGCTGTACAGCAAGATTGTGTCTTTTTATGTAAATAAAAAAAATATTTTGTACTTGCTTGCCCTGTTGTAACTTTTAACAGAGGATCTGTTGTAATTTTATGTATTAATTTGAAATGTATAAATTGATACAAAAGTATCCTGAGCTTGCTCTGCCCTCCTGACAAGGGCTTTTTTCCTAACATGTTAACCGTTCCCCAGTAAATGCCACATTACTTTTTGCAACAGCATTTGTTGCAAGTTTTTGAGTGTCCTATTACAGCCGTGGCCAAAAGTTTTGAGAATGATACAACTCCCCAGACCTTAATTCCATTGAGAACTTGTGGTCAATCCTCAGACTGGTGAACAAACGAACACAAACACAAATTCTGACAAATGCCAAGCATTGATAATGCAAGAATGGACTGTCATCAGTAAGGATGTGGCCCAGAAGTTGAATGGCAGGTCGAATTGCAGAGATCTTATAAAAGAAGCATCAACGCTGCAAATATTGACTCTGCAAAAACTTAATGTAATTATTAATAAAAGCCTTTGACATTTATGAAATGCTTGTAATTATACTTCAGTATACCATAGTAACATCAGACAAAAAGACCTAAAAAAAACAGACTTTGTGAAAATTAATATTTGTGTGGTTCTCAGAACTTTTGGCCACGGCTGTATACAGTGGCTATAAAAAGTCTACACACCCCTGTTAAAATATCAGTTTTCTGTGATGTATAAAGAAGTGACAAATTAATTTCAGAACTTTTTCCACCTTTTTAATCTGACCTATAAACTGTAGGGAAGTAAAAATTTAAATAATATGGTTGCATAAGTGTGCACACCCTTAAACGAATACTTTGTTGAAGCACCTATTAATTTTATTACCGCAATTACATAGTTACATAGTTAGTCAGGTTGAAAAAAGACACAAGTCCATCCAGTTCAATTAGTCTTTGGGTATGAGTCTATCAGCATGGCACATCTTGACTTGGCAATAATTGCCCACTCTCCTTTGCAAATCTTTTAGATTGTGAGGGCATCTCCTATGCACAGGCCTCTTCAGATCACTCCACAGATTTTCTATAGGATTTAGATCTGGACTCTGGCTGGGCCATTCCAAAACTTTAATCTTTTTCTGGTGAAGCCATTCCTTTGTTGATTTGGATGTATGCTTTGGGTCGTGCTGAAAGATGAAGTTCCCCTTCATGTTCAGCTTTCTAGCAGAAGCCTTAAAGGATCACTAAAGGATTTTTTTTTTAGCTAAATAGCTTCCTTTACCTTACTGCAGTACTGGTTTCATGTCCTCATTGTTCGTTTTTGCTTTTAAGTTGCTGTAATTCTGCTGTGATCTCCACACTTCCTGCTTGTCTGGCTCCTTCTGAAAAAAATTCATGGCAGCTTTTCACTGTGGTCCAAGCTGTGTGTCTAAAACTCCTCAGAACCAATCAGATTCATTTTAAAAACAAAACACTGCCCTGGATTTGTTTGTTTTTGTTCTGTGGGTCTCTTTACTTCACAGAAACATGAAACCAGTTTAAAAACGAAGGTGAAACTAGAGGCACATTATATGATTGAATTTAATCTATTTGTAATCATTTTTAAAAGGAATCAGTTAACTTTTATGTCTCTATACCCTGTAAACAGTCATTTCAGCAAAAAAATTGTTTTCCTTTAGTGACCCTTTAAGGTTTTGTGTCAATGTTGACTGGTAGTTGGAATGGTTCATAATTCCTTCTACTTTGACTAAGGGCCCTGTTCCAGCTTAACCCTCCTTTTATGTTAGCGTTCTGTTACTATCCATGATGTTAATGGGTCGGTTTTGACCTGTGTCTTAAATCGGCCAAAAAATACCCTCTGAACAATTATTTATCATCCAATTTGTTTCTTACCTCTTGGTTACCTTGTTAGGCTTCTTTATCCTTGAAAAGATTGGTTTTAATATTTTTGGTGTGACCCCTTAGACCTTTCTTTTGATAGCATACCTCTCATTTTCAAATTTAAAAATGGTAAAATAAACCTCAATAGAATATTATAAATTGGTCCTATGTTTCTTTACTTTATTTAGAGAAGCAGATAAAGAGATAGGCCCCTCCCTAACTACAGCTCACAGGGTTGAGAGGTGATTGGCTGTCAGTGTTACTAAGCAGAGAGAGTGTTTATGATTTCAGTTTTGGCACGTATTAGTGTCCTATAATCCTATATTATAACTGGGTCAGAATTGACCCTAGCACCATAAACGTCTTAATTTTCACCACAGTATTTTATAATTTAGTGAAAAGGATTCTTTTTCTATTACATTGTTTAAATAAAGGTTCCTGACAAAGTAAAAAAATCTTGATGCAATAAACAAATTTATGTGATACTTATAGACATTCAAAACCTGAAAACGGGTCGGTTCTGACCCTAACACAAGAGGAGGGTTAAGAAAAACTGCCCTAAAGCATGATGCTGCCACCACTATGCTTCACAGTGGGTATGGTGTTCTTTTGGTGACGTGCAGTGTTTTTTGCACCAAATGTGTCTTTTAGAATTATGACCAATAAGTTTAATCTTTGTTTCCTCAGACCATAACACATTTTCCCACATGCTTTTGGGAGACTTCAAATGTGTTTTTGCAAAATTTAGCCAGGCTTGGATGTTTTTCTTAAGAAAAGGCTCCAGCCTTCCCACTCTACCCCATAGCCCAGACATATGAAGAGAGATTGATGTCACATATACCACACAGCCAGTACTTGCCAGATATTCCTGCAGTTACTTTAATGTTGCTGTAGGCCTCTTGGCAGCCTCCCTGACCAGTTTTCTTGTCTTTTTCATCAATTTTGGAGGGATGTCCAGTTTTATTTCATTGAGTTGTACAGTTTATAGGTCACATTAAAGGTGGGAAAAATTCTTAATTATTTTTTTATGTCACAAATACCTGACATTTTAACTGGGGTGTGTAGACTTTTTAAATCCACTGTATGTCATGCAGCAGATTCCACAGTGACATTGCAGGTAGTGGCCATCTGATCTAAACGCAGGACTGATGTCTTACATTGTGCCTGTTTATATTATTTCAGCTCCCTTTTGTGGCAGCTTTGTTAAAGTGGAATCCTATCCAAATATTAAAATCATCCAGTACTTGAAATGCTAGAATAAATTCACCTCTATATATGCCCATGTCTCAGAACAATAGTTATAACATTATCTGTTGATCCTGCCAGTTTATAGTTCCAATGATTTTCACATTAGGGTTACCAATGCTATCTGGCCATTGAATTTTATCTAGGCACAGTGTTAACAGCCCCTCTTATTCATGATGAATGGTATGTCACATGCTTCCTCTTTTGCAGGCATTCCATTGTGGGCATCAGTAATAGTAGAGGTTGGCCATGCCTTGCTGTGCCATTCTCAGGACTCCTTAAAACAATACACCATCATTGCCCTCCTAAAAGCCAGCCATATATGGATCAAAATTCCTGCTGAACCAGCCAAATTTTGATCCATCTATGGGCAGGCTGGTTGTACTAAAGTCGATCTATAGGTCAACTTCAGTACAATCAGCCTGTTGGGTTTTATTTTTCATTCAGTCACTGCCAGTGGCTATAGCTGCCAGTAGTGATCATTTTATATAGCGCATGGAATTTCCACATCAACACAAATGAGGGAATCAAGCAATTATTTACACCCCTCGCCTCCTGCATACAGCCAATATACACTACTCAAAAAAAATTAAAGCAACACTTTGAAAACATATCAGTTCTCAACGAGCAAAAATCTCATGCTGGATATCTATACTGATATGGACTGGGTAATGTGTTATGAATAAAAGGATGGCACATCATTTGATGGAAATGAAAATTATCCACCTACAGAGAGCTGAATTCCAAGCACCCCCCCCGAAAATCATTGCAACAACTCAAAATGGTCCTCAGTAGTTTGTATGGCCCCCAAGTGCTTGTATGAATGCCAGACAACATCAGGGCATGCTCCTAATGAGACGACGGATGGTGTCCTGGGGTATTTTCTCCCAGATCTGGACCAGAGCATCACTGAGCTCCTAAACAGACTGAGGTGCAACCTGGCGGCACCGGATGGACAGAAACATAATGTCCCAGAGGTGTTCTTTTGGATTTAGGTCAGGTGAGTGGGGGGCATTCAATGGTATGAATTTCTTCATTCTCCAGGAACTGGCTGCATTTTCTCACCACATGAGACCGGGCATTGTTGTGCACAAGAAGGAACCCTGAACCCACTGCACCAGCATAGGGTCTGACAATGGGTCCAAGAATTTCATCCCGATACTTAATGGCAGTCAGGGTACCATTGTGTAGACTGTAGAGGTCTGTGCGTCCCTCCATGGATATGCCTCCCCAGACCATCATTGATCTACCACCAAACCAGCATAAAGTTCTCTGCGGCTTCTCCAGACCCTTTCACGTCTCACATATGCTCAGGGTAAACCTGCTCTCATCTGTGAAAAGCATGGGGCACCAGTGGTGGACCTGCCAATTCTGGTGTTCAATGGGAAATGCCAATCAAGCTCCACGGTGTCCGTCAGTGAGCACAGAGCACACTAGAGGACATCGGGCCCTCAAGCCACCCCCATGAAGTCTGTTTCTGAGACATTCACACCAGTGGACTGCTGGAGGTCATTTTGTAGGGCTCTGGCAGTGATCATCCTGTTCCTCCTTGCACAAAGGAGCAGATACCGGTCCTGCTGATGGGTTAAGGACCTTCTACGGCTCTGTCCAGCTCTCCTAGAGTAACTGCCTGTCTCCTAGAAATCTCCTCCATGCTCTTGAGACTGTGCTGGGAGACGCAGCAAACCTTCTGGCAATGACACGTATTGATGTGCCATCCTGGAGGAGTTGTACTGTCTGTGCAACCTTTATAAGGTCCAAGTATCACCTTGTGCTACCAGTAGTGACACCGACCCTAGCCAAATGCAAAACTAGTGAAAAACAGTCAGAAAAGATGAGTAGGGAAAAAAAATGTCAGACACCTCCACCTGAAAAACCATTCCTGTTTTGGAGGTCGTCTCGTTGTTGCCCATCTAGCCATTAACAATAATGATTAAGCACAAGATGTTTGTGTGAAACGCGTCTACATGACCTTGTGTTGGCGTTATCACTTTGAACAATAAAAGGCAAATCGGAATTCCTGGATGTGCAGCCATTTCTTTTCTTACAAGAAGTTGCAAGTAGACTTTACATGGTTTGCCTTTACCTTTCTTATGTTGCCACCATCTGAGCCTTCCTATTTGCCAGTGAGGCAACTCAGCATATTGACCAATAGGAAATGTCAGGGTTACACTCCAACCATGCATTGCAAGACTTTCTTAACCCTCTCCCAGTCCCTAGCATCCCGTTGACAGGGTCTGTATGCCCGATGGGCAGAAAGGATCATGTGAGCCTTGTCATTGGCTGTCACGGGGGTCATATAATCAGGACCCAGTGGTCCAAGAGCTGTTTTAGACTGCTCAGTCACTGTGCTGGGAACTTGCTCTACAGTCCATGGACACACATGTGTGGTGCATTGGTTTAAAAGGCCACCCTCTTTGCTGCTGCACATATTCATTATGTGAGCAGGAGGAGGTTAAAAATAAAACTGAAAAGCCTGTAATATACAATACAGCATGAATTCTGCATTTCTCCCAAACAGGACAAGTCTGATCAAAAACTCCACAAGGAGAAATAGATGGCGGCTGTGCGCGCCTAACTCCTGCTATCTACTTAGATTTAGAAATGGGGGCTGGCACCAAATCTAGTATTCAGTTTCCACCCAGTTCCTATTTATTATTCAGCTTTAGGCCTCACGTGCATTGGATGCTATAAAAACGTCGGTAGCGTTGCCGCGTTAAAAACATGAGTTTTTCTGCTTTTTTTTTTTTAGCAAGAAAACACAAGCTGTGGGATCAAAAACGTAGATTACCCATGGTTTACCGCATTTACCTGTGTTAGAGCGTTTTTACAGCTGAAAAACTCCTCAAAAGCCACTTGTTCTGAAGTTTTTCCAGCCAGAAAACACCCTTGCCAAAAAATGCTGATAAAAGCCTATGTGTGCATGGACACATTCGATAACATGCTGGGGAGTTTACTGGGTGTAGAAAAAAAACGCCAAAAACGGCTGTAAAGACGTTCAGTGTGCATGAGGCTTTAGGCTTAATCATTTTCTTTCTCCTTTTTCTGTCTGCTTCACAGCTTCAGTGATGAAATTTATACAAGCAGACAATTGTTGAGCTGTTGCCAGAAAGACTGTTTACTACGAACACACAGTCTGCTGTTTTTTTTGGCAGAATCATTGTATGAGCACATACAGACATATTGTGCGCAATGCACTATGTTGGATGAGATATCTGGATTTTTCCCAAAGACCACCTCTGGATATGACACTGAGCACGTGCACTCAACTTCTCTGGTCGACCATGCGAGGCCTGTTCTGAGTGGAACCTGTTATGTTCAACTGCTGTATGGTCTTGGCCACCGTGCTTTTCCATGAGGTGCCATGTTGAACTTCCAGTGATCAGTATGAGAAAGTGAGAGCGATAACACTAAATTTAACACACCTTTTCCCCATTCACACCTGAGACCTTGTAACCCTAATAAATCACATGACACCAGGGAGGAAAAATGGCTAATTGGGCCCAATTTGGCCATTTTTACTTAGGGGGTGTACTCACTTTTGTTGCCAGCGGTTTAGACATTAATGGCTGTGTGTTGAGTTATGAGGAGACAGCAAATTTACACTGTTATACGCTCACTACTTTACATTGTAGCAAAGTGTAATTTCTTCAGTGTTGTCACATGAAAAGATATAATAAAATATTTACAAAAATGTGAGGGGTGTACTCACATTTGTGAGATACTGTAGGTGCTTTGTGAATATTCCCACAGTCTTCTGGGACCTGTGATGCGTCCTAGAAGACTGCGGGGAGAAGAACCTTGTTGATCTGAGCAGAAGTGTGAGTGGGTAGTTGTCAAAATTAGGTACCCATCCCTCCCATTCAAAAATGACATGCCAAATATGGGAGAGGAGGACGTAAAGCAGGTGAAGTTCCGCTTTAATTTGCTTCTTTCAGAAAAGTTTTACCAACCAACACCAGACCCTCCTTATGAGGACAGACATGGCCAGCCCTTGAAAGCTGCCATATAGAATGTTGTCAGGCATCTACCGAGAAACTCAAGTCTCTTTGAAACTCTTCCAGAATGTACAGGACATTGGTCTGATCACCTGTAAGCTCTCTGAAGCCGATTTTTTCCTGATTACTGACTTAGGCCGGGTTCACACTGGTACAACACGACAGTCGTACGACTGTGGATCAGACTTTGCCCTGCGACTTGAAGTCCCACATCTGTCCGACTTCAATGAACGGGGATCCGACTTTGATCCCGACAATGCCAGGCACTTTGTGTCTGGTATGAATCTTTAGGGGAAACTCCACGCCAAATTTTATAAAAAAAAAAAAAACGGCATGGCTTCCCCCCCAGATCCATACCAGACCCTTATCTGAGCATGCAGCCCAAAAGGTCAGGGGATTTTTTTTTTTTTTTTTAAGCTTCTCCCATCTTATTTAATACTGAATTACTCTTGTCTGTGAGGAATAAAGAAAAACAAAACCACCCCCCTCTTCTACAGCCAAGGAAGCTGCCCTCTTGGCCTCTCTTTGATCTGCAGATGCCGAGATGATACACATGTGAACAGTTATGACATCACTTGATGGCTTGACAGTTCAGTCAGGGTTGCCAACCGTCAGTAAATTTACAAACTGTTTGTAAAATCCGTAATTTTTGCATCTGTCCATAAATGTCCATTATGGACATACAGACTACACGTCGATAATGGACATTTATGGACAGATTAAAAAATTACAGATTTTATAAACTGTTTGTAAATTTACTGAAAGTTGGCAACCCTGAGTTCAATCTTGAGAAACTGTTCTCATCCAAATAATGCCTTAAATCTAACTGTTTTGGGTTCAGTTCTGCTTTAACCAGTTAGCAACCGCCCTATAGACGAAATACGTCTACAAGGCGGTTGCTTAACTCTGGGAGGGCGTCAATGTACGTCCTCCCAGAATCGCGCGCCCTGTGGGGCGCGCACACGGGAGTCTCCGTGACCGCCGGGTCCTCCGGACCCGACTGATCACGGATCACGGTAAATCGCCGCTGATAGCGGCGATTTACCACGTGATCGCTCCGTCCAATGACGGAGCGATCACTAGTAAACAAACCGGCATCATGTGATGACGCCGGTTCCTCCCTCTCCTCTCTGTACCGAACGGTACAGTGTGAGAGAGGAGAGGGGAGAGAGCGCAAGCAGCAGCAGCTGCTGCTGCTGCTGTGGGCTGGATCTGTGACACATGCAGTCACAGATCCAGCCATCGATCCCTCCCTGTGCAATACTCTGCAGTACCAGCCATACTCTGCAATGCCCCCACACTCTGCAATGCCCCCACACTCTGCAATGCCCCCACACTGTGCAATACCCCCACACTGTGCAATACCCCAAAATACTCTGCAATGCCCCCACACTCTGCAATGCCCCCACACTGTGCAATACCCCAAAATACTCTGCAATACCCCAAAATACTCTGCAATGCCCGCAATACTCCGCAATGCCCGCAATACTCCGCAATACCCCGCAATACCCCACAATACCCTGCAATACCCCACAATACCCTGCAATACCCCACAATACTCCGCAATACCCCACAATACTCCGCAATACCCCACAACACTCCGCAATACCCCACAATACTCCGCAATACCCTGCAACGTCGTCTATGGGGATTTTTAAGTAGCGAAGTTTGGCGCCATTCCACGAGCGTGTGCAATTTTGAAGGGTGACATGTTGGGTATCTATTTACTCGGCGTAACTTCATCTTTCACATTTATGCAAAAAAATGAAGAAAAAATACTAAATTTGCCAAATTTTATAACAGAAACAAAGAAAAATTCATTTTTTTTTACAGAATTTTCAGTCTTTTTTCTTTTATAGCGCAAAAAAAAAAAACTCAACGGTGATTAAATACCACCAAAAGAAAGCTCTATTTGTGTGAAAAAAAGGACGAAAATTTCATTTGGGTACAGTGTTGTATGACTGAGTAATTGTCATTCAAATTGTGAGCGCACCGAAAGCTGAAAATTGGTCTGGTTATTAAGGGGGTTTACATGCCTAGTGGTCAAGTGGTTAATATTTTCTCTAAGTTGTACTGTTATCTTATTTTACAAGAAATAGCAAGAGATAACTAGGACTATAAATATTATCAGGATCCTGCTATATGCCCAAGTTACCTGTTGGTGGCATTGTGCTTCCATGGCTGATGACCTGTAATTCCTATATGCACCACTGGATGTCTCTGAGCAGTCAGCAGAATTGTGCTGTTGGTTTGCTGCTTTTTACACTTGTTTATTATGATACACAGTATTTCACCACCATTTGTTTCACATTTTTACAATAAATTTCCCTATTGCACTAAGGGCTCATCCCCATCAGCCCACGCGCCATAATGCGTGCTGGTGTGTGTAGTGTAGGGACCGAGAGGTGCAATGTTAACAAAATTATCCCCTTTAGCTCTATTGCATTGCAGTGCGTTGCCTAAAAATGACAGCATGTTTGCATTATTATGTAACCCATCTCAACGCTGCGTTGTGCAGTGAACATGGCACACAGAAAGCAACATTTTTGTTGCATTGATCTTTATAGATCAACACAGTGCAACATGGTGTGAATGAGCCCTTTATTTGGAAACTTCTCCAAAGTTCCTCTGTGCAGATTATTGGGTTTATTGAGGCCTCCCCCGACCACCCACCTCAAACATAGCATGCAGATCAATGGAACGGTACACATGCCGTGGCCATAATGCTTTACGTCATGGTCTCAGCAAATTTAATGCAGCTTGTTGAGTTGACAGGTGTCACCGCCTAACTCACACATTTAAGTCACTTGGACTGTGCCACAATTGCAGGTCTAATGTAAATAGTTGTATTGCTGTTTGCTAAAGAGGGAAAAAAAAGGGCATTCAGGAGGCAGCGAGAATGCCTGGAAGCTGCACTCTGAAGAGCGATCCACCATCAATTGCTTTTCATAGACGTCTCTAGCATAAACTTAGCCTTTATTCCCCAATGCAAAGGGAAAAAAAGTGCGATAAAGAAGACTATATCTAGGGCAGCGTTCTATCATAGTGTATAAAGAAGAAAAAGTTTTGCCTCACAAAAACCAGTGCTACACTAGAAGACTGAGAGCATAATCCATTTTGTTTTTTCTTCTGGCTAATTACTAAACATACCCAATGCTATGAAGTCTGCAAAAAATATTTCAATACATAATCACCTTTGCAAACAAGTGCAAAGACAGCAACTAAGTTAAAGGCCAAATCCACAGTTCTATATATTTAGGGTGTAACATGGTCGTTTATAACAACCCCAAAACCATCCCCCATCCTTTCCTGAATCTTGGGTCACTTCTTGATGCCAATATATAAGAGTGTAAAATGAAGCAAAGTTGCATTCACCGTCCCCAAAACCCAAACCTGACTCTTGGGGAGCTTCCAGCTGAAGGATTTTGTCTTTACCCGATATCAGTGTTGCTGTGTGGACTCGGCCTGAACAGTCATGGCATCCAGTTCTGGGATTGCTCACATTCCAATTTCTATGACGTCACACCAATTTGTAATCTGTGCATTTTGTAAACGCAAAATGATCATTAGATCACTGTTGCCGCATTTACTACTTTTTTTGCAAAATGTGGGCTAAACCTTTAGGCCCCTCCTTTTCAATCCATGGACTCACCCTATAGTCCATGCCAACTGACCGTACTTTGTACAATGAACGTTAATGGGGAACTGTATCAAATGCTTTTGTAAAATCCAGATACATCACATCTACAGGCCTTCCTTTATCTAGATGGAAGCTCACCTCCTCATAGAAGGTTAATAGATTGATTGGCAGGAACAATTCTTCATGAATCCATGCCGATTACTGCTAATGATACAGTTGTCATTGCTAAAATCGTGTATATATTCCCTTATCATCCCCTCCAAGAGCTTGCATACTATTGATGTTAGGCTATGTGGTCTGTAATTCCCAGGGATGTATAGTGGCTCTTCTTTGCATTAAAGTAAAAAACCTTATAATAGCAGCTCCCCCTTCCTGAACACTTACCCGGGTCTATTCTTGATCCAGCACTGTCCCATCTGCAGTAGGTATTTTCCCCTCCTTCATAGGCTTGGCTGAGAGCAGCAAGAGCCATTGATTGCTGCTGCTCTCAATTAAATCCTGTGAGTAGGGGGTAGGGCTGAGCTGTGCTATGTGGGTCTATAGCTGCACACAGTGCTGATGGGGGACCCCCTGAAGAGGTTCAGGGCTGCTCTGTGCAAAACCAGAGCAGCCATACGCCAGGGCTTGACAAGTTTGCTTGGAATCTAGGAGCCAGTTAAAAAAAACGTAGGAGCCAGGAACGCGCCCCGTCCCGCCGAGCTCGCGGGCAGAAGCGAACACATACCTCAGTAGCGCCCGCTTATGAAAGCGGTGTTCAAACCACACATGTGAGGCATCGCCGCGATTGGTAGAGCGAGAGCAATAATTCTAGCTCTAGACCTCCTCTCTGTAACTCAAAACATGCAACCTGTAGAATTTTTTAAACGTCGCCTATGGAGATTTTAAAGGGTAAAAGTTTGTCGCCATTCCACGAACGGACGCAATTTTGAAGCGTGACATGTTGGGTATCAATTTACTCCGTGTAACATTATCTTTCACAATATAAAAAAAATTGGGCAACTTTACTGGTGTCTTATTTTTTTTATTTAAAAAAAAATATTTTTTCCCAAAAAAGTGCGCTTGTAAGACCGCTGCGCAAATACGGTGTGACGGAATGTATTGCAACGACCGCTTTTATTCTCTAGGGTGTAAGAATAAAAATATATATAATGTTTGGGGGTTTTAATTAGAGGGAAGGAGATGGCAGTGAAAACAGACAGGGAATGCTCCATTTGCATTGCTGGTTGTCTTGTCATACCAACGGCCACCATAAGATGGCGCCAGATCACAGAAGGAAGCATAGGCCAGCAGAAGGCCGCAAAGCCGCGGCCTCAATTACCGGCCTGCGTGGCCCAACACGATCGTGCGGCGGGGGAGCACAGGATACCCTAGCTGTGCTGCCCCAGGTCGCCAATTCTAGTCGCAATGGCGACCTGGCACCCAGGGATTGTCGAACCCTGCCATATGCACACTGTTGCTATCAAAAGACCGAAAGACGCACAGGACTCCTGTGCAAATTCGCACTGGAGCCCAGTGGCGGCCCGTCCATAGGGACGCACGGGCGCCGCCCCCCCTCCCACAGTCACACAAAAAAAAACAAAAAAAAACGGGCCCTTTAAGAACTTTTATTCGGCTAAAATGTCATTTTGACATTTTAACCGCAGTTCTGGCGGCCGTCTATAGAGGGCGCTGCAGCGCCACCCCCTCTCGCAAATAACACACATTCGTGCATAAATGCACAAATGTATGTTATTGGTTGGTTGCCAGCTGCCTGGTCTATTCCTATAACCGGACGTGGGACACCGGTTACCCGAATAGCGGCAGCTGGTTGGCTGAGGGGAACTGCCTATCAAAGCCAGCGGCTCTGATAGGCTTTTCTCCAGCTCCTGGATGTCTATACTCGGAGCGCAGGCAATCTGCGCTGCTTGCATAAGACAAACGGCCGTTTCAGCCAATCAGGTTGCCGGATTCTGGTTATCAGGAACCTGATTGGCTGAAGCTTCACCACAGCGGCAGAAGACATCGAGAGAGGTAAGTGCTTTTTACAGGGAAAGGGGCACAGTGACATCATGGGGCACAGTGGTGACAAAGGGCACAGAGGTGACAATTGGCACAGTGGCATCATGGGGCACAGTGGTGACAAAGGGCACAGAGGTGACAATTGGCACAGTGGCATCATGAGGGCACAGTGGTGAGTGACAATGGGCACAGTGGCATCATGGGGCACAGTGGTGACAAAGGGCACAGAGGTGACAATTGGCACAGTGGCATCATGGGGCACAGTGGTGACAAAGGGCACAGAGGTGACAATTGGCACAGTGGCATCATGGGGCACAGTGGTGAGTGACAATGGGCACAGTGGCATCATGGGGCACAGTGGTGACAATGGGCACAGTGGCATCATGGGGTACAGTGGTGACAATTGGCACAGTGGCAACAATTGAGGGGCACAGTGGCTGGGTTTGATGGCATGGCACAGTGGTGACAATTGATGGAACAGTGTCTGCGTTTGATGGCATGGCACAGTGACTGCGTTTGATGGCATGGCACAGTGGTGACAATTGATGGCACAGTGGCTGCGTTTGATGGCACAGTAGCTGCGTTTGATTGCATGGCACAATGGTGACAATTGATGGCACAGTTGCTGTTTGATGGCATGGCAAAGTGGTGACAATTGATGGCACAGTGACTGCATTTGATGGCATGGCACAGTGGTGAAAATTAATGGCACAGTTGCTGTGTTGCATGGCACAGTGGTGACAATTGATGGCACAGTGACTGCATTTGATGGCATGGCACAGTGGTGACAATTGATGGCACAGTTGCTGTGTTTGATGGCATGGCACAGTGGTGACAATTGATGGCACAGTGGCTGCATTTGGTGGCATGGCACAGTGGTGACAATTGATGGCACAGTTGCTGTGTTGCATGGCATGGCACAGTGGTGACAATTGATGGCACAGTGACTGCATTTGATGGCATGGCACAGTGGTGACAATTGATGGCACAGTTGCTGTGTTTGATGGCATGGCACAGTGGTGACAATTGATGGCACAGTGGCTGCATTTGGTGGCATGGCACAGTGGCTGCGTTTGATGGCACAGTGGTTGCATGTGATGGGCACAGTGAGGCTGCAATTTTTTTTTTTCGTTTGCGCCCCCTCAAAAATTTTGAGCACCAGCCGCCACTGCTGGAGCCACAGCAGAGATATGTGAACCCACTCCATAGAGAGCCGGTTAAAATCTCCTGCTATTGCGATTTGGATGCAGGGAAGTTTGCAGTGCCTGGAAGGAGTTGCGATGGAAGGTTTATTTGTTATGACTGCTGTGTAATCAGGGGTCATAGAATTCTGGTAAGCGCTTTTTGGTTTTGAGCACTGGCACCATAGTTCCCTTGGAGAAATGAAGGTCTTGAATTTCTTCTGGCCTGCTAAAGATCTCCACTAAGATGTAGACTGTTGGTGCTATAATAAATGCACATTTGGGATTTTTCTTGGTCACCTTTTGATGTTTTTACATCTTTGTACATTTAATGGGGATATGTTGCAACTGCAAGTGAAATACTTGGCTCACGGTTGCGGAGCATTAGTCCCAAAAAACAGACATGCAGGAGGTGGTAGGATTGTCTCCTAAATTGCCTGACAGCGGGTGCTTAGCCACACTCTGAAAAGCCATCTACGGCATATCACTTTTCAGAGAATGGGCTATTGTGAACATGGCCTAAGGCCAGCCATAGATGTCAGGAACCGGCCAGGATTGGAACCGTGTACAGCATGGGCAGGCTGAATGTACCAAGTTGATCAATTTGGGTAAAACCAGCTTGGTGGATTTTGCATGGGATTATCGCTAGCGACTAGTATAGCCACTAGCAATCACTGACTTCTCTCGTTGGGGATGGCTTCCCCAGCCTTCCTGCCGGGAGAATACAATGGCTCGGCAGGAGGGATTCCCATGTCAACACTGTGGGGTTGATTTACCAAAGGCAAATAGACTGTTTACTTTGTAAAGTGCAGTTGTTCCAGCACAAAGCAAATGAGGTAAACCACTTTGCAAAGCATCCCCAATCAAGTGCAAGTAAAAAAAAAATTCATTACTACTTGCACATGATTGGATCATGTACAGTACAGTCTATGTTAGGGTGACCAGATATCCCAGAGTTTCCGGGGACAGTCCCCAGATTGAGGACACTGTCCCCGGAGCCAGTCTGTCCCCGGATTTGCAGTGGCATGGAGGGGGGGCATCTGGTACTCTCGCCCCGGTTGCAACATTTAGGGGTGGCACAAAATCATTACTGCCCCCCCCCCCCAGTATGTTGTGTTGCACCTCCCCCTCCTAGGGACTCCTGTGGTCCCCCATGATCCCTCTGGTGCTGGAGGCCCATGTGTGTGAGAACGGCGGAGAGGAGGGGCGGTGCAGAGCGTACGGCGGTTATTGGAGAAGCTCTTGGCAGGGGATACTGAGGAACGGCTGGGTGTCGGGAACAGTACCTGGTGTTGAGGAGAGCCCCACTCCAATGGATTATAATGGAGACCATGGAGAGGTGAGCATTAGTTCATGTAGGGGGGATGTATGTAGTGCAGGAAACGGGTAGGTCAGTATAGGACTCAGGTAGGTCAGTGTAGTGGTCAGTATATGATTCAGGTAGGTCAGTATAGGAATCAGGTAGGTCAGTGTAGGAATTAGGTAGGTCAGTGTAGTGGTCAGTATAGGACTCAGGTAGGTCAGTGTAGTGGTCAGTATAGGAATCAGGTAGGTCAGTATAGGACTAAGGTAGGTCAGTGTAGTCGTCGGTATAGGACTCAGGTAGGTCAGTGTAGGACTCAGGTAGGTCAGTGTAGGAATCAGATAGGTCAGTGTAGGAATCAGATAGGTCAGTGTAGGAATCAGATAGGTCAGTGTAGGAATCAGATAGGTCAGTGTAGGAATCAGATAGGTCAGTGTAGGAATCAGATAGGTCAGTGTAGGAATCAAGTTGGTTATTACTAGTGGAAGGGACTCGGGGAGTGCTAAAAGTCTGGCGGGGGGTGCAAATTTCTTGCATTGTCCCGAGTGCTGACAATTCGCACTACACCACTGACTGCATATATAATTTGAGGAAAATATGCGTATAAAACAGTTTACCATTTGCCAACAACAAAAAATATGTCCCCCGGATTTCATTTTAAAAATCTGGTCACCTTAGTCAATGTGCCTTTAGTAAATCAACCCCTGTCTCCTACAGGAAAGAAATTCACTCCATGTATGGCCTGCTTAAGGGGTCTATTTAAAATGGACACTAGGGGCCAGATTCACAAAGAGATATGACGGTGTATCTACAGATACACCATCGTATCTCTGACTTACACTGGTCCTATCTAAGCGCCTGATTCATAGAATCAGATACGCATAGATAGGGCTATGATCTGACAGTGTTACACTGTCGGATCTTTTTTTCAATTTAAAAATGGCGCCGGGGGCGTTCCCACTGATTTACGATAAATAATATGGAAATCAGCGAGATACGCAAATTCACGAACGTACGCGGACCCGTCGCAGTGTTCTTACATCGTTTCCGTAGCGGTTTTCCCGTCGTATACTTACCCCTGTTTTTAGCAGGCGCAGCCAATGTTAAGTATAGCTGGCGTTCCCGCGTCGAATTTGAATTTTCCAATGTCGTTTGCGTACGCCGATTCACGAACACGCGCGTCGCAAATCCCGCTCACGTCGAAACCACTGACGTCCTAGTGACGTCAGTGGGAGCAATGCACGCCGGGAAATTCCCCGGACGGCGCATTTAAATCGGCGCGGGAACGCGCCTGATTTAAATAGTACACTCCCCTAGCCGCGGAATTTGAATTCCGCCGGGGGATTTAGGATCCGCCGTCGCAAGTTTGGAGGTAAGTGGTTTGTGAATTAGCCACTTTCCTCCTAAACTTGCGGGAGCGGATCTTAATTCACGTAGATCGAGCGGATCTATAGATCCGCTGAGCTACGTGAATCTGGCCCTAGATATCCCCATTTACTCCACATTGCACCCACATTTTAAGTCATTAATAAAATGCAGGCCACTGAACAGAGCCAGTGTCCTATGGAGTGGTTGTCTGCTTGACTTGTTCACTTGTTTTGGGGCCCAAAAGTGCCTCATGCACATTGGGTGTCTGGTGTCTGTCCCCTGCCCCAAATTCCAACATTTGCATGCAGGTGAACACAAATGCACAATCCAGCCTTGCTGCCAGCAGCTTGTAAAAGTCTTAGGCCCCGTACACACGTCCGAGAAACTCGACGGGCAAAACACATCGTTTTGCTCGTCGAGTTCCTTGTGAAGCCGCAGAGGATCTCGGCGAGCCAACTTTTCCCATTGACTAACGAGGAAATAGAGAACATGTTCTCTATTTGGCCCGACGAGATCCTCGTCGGTTTCCTCGGCGAAAAGGGTACACACGACCGGTTTTCTCGGCAGAATACGTCTCCCATCGAGTTTCTGGCTGAATTCTGCCGAGAAAACCTGTCGTGTGTACGGGGCCTGAGAAAGCCGCTAGATGCTGTACCGAGTGGTACTAGCATTTGTGGCCGTTTGCGCCCAATGATGAATGCTCGGAATGCAAACTTCTTGTCTTCCTGGCATTCATCCCTGGGCGCATTTAACCCCACACATTAATATGGAACTTCTCCCTATAATGGAAGTTCCAATTTAACACCTCATTTTATCAAGTACCCCCCAGTCCTCCTGTCGCTCCAACTGCCTAGGCTATGCAAGCAGAAGTTCTCTTCCTCTCTTCTCGCCCACAACCTTATGGGACATTTCACAGGTCCCAGGAGGCTGCGAGAACATTCATACAGCACAGCGTGGCTGGCACAGTGTAAAGCCAGCTGTGAAGCCACAGCCATCTTTCCTTAGTAAACATGCTGGTGCCAGGGACCCAAAAACCTGCGAAGAACAGGTCCGGGTGAGGACAGCACTGGATACCTGGACAGCCAAGTCTCCTTTTTATTTTTTTAACTCAGCAGCTACAGTATTTGTAGCTGCTGACTTTGATTTTTTTCTTAAAAATCAGGGTTCCGGGCATAATTTGGACTATTTAATTTTAATTGAATTACATTAACCATTCCATTAAACATATTAATAGCTCCCCAATTGATCAGAAAATCATTGTAATCACTTGCCTTATATGCTGCAGCTCACGTTGTGGCCGGTTCCATCATATGTGTGGGCATGTGAAGCCCAGTTCCCGTTTCTTCCTTATTTTTGTGGAGAGGTGCATGCTGGGCGATTTTTAGGCACAGTAATGCCCAGAGACTGGGGCCTTAGGACAGAAAGTTGGATTACAAAATCTGCCTAGTAACAGCCAGATAGAAGTGATAAAACATTTTTTTACATTAAAAGGAACACTAAAGGCGAGATTTTTTTTATTTAAAATTAACAAACATGTTATACTTACCTCCGCTATGCAGTTCGTTTTGCACAGAGTGGCCCCGATCTGTGTCTTCTGGGGTCCCTCGGCGGCTGTCTCTGCTCCTCCTCGCAAAAGCTTTCCACCTTCATGCGAGCTCCCTCGCATGGTGGAAAGCTTTTGCGAGCGCGCTCCCGTGATACAGCGGCGGTCATAGCTGCCGACTGTATCACTCGGCCCCACCCCCCGGCGTGTCGCGTCATCCGCTGTGATTGACAGCAGCGTCAGCCAATGGCTGCGCTGCTATCAATCCGCCCAGGATGACGAGAACGCGCCCGGGACTTTCGAGGGGTGAGGTAAGCAAAACGGGGGCTCGGGGGGCAGTGCTGTCAGATGTTTTTTTACCTTAATGCATAGGATGCATTACGGTAAAAAAACGTTTGCCTTTACAACCCCTTTAAATGCAAGCAGTTCATTTTTAGGGTGGAAGATCCGCTTTAAGACTGAAGATCCTCTTTGATACCACTTGGTAGTGTCCAGCCCAGTGCAGGTGCAGCAGTTTTCGACCTGCCAGACTTGGTCAGGCAGCATGGCTGGACACTGCAGCTGTGCCTCCTGAGGATCGGCTGCCCACAGGCTAAATTTCTAGTGTGCATGTGACCTAATTTACATTTGTGCCATGGTTTTTTCTTTTTCTTAAAGCAGCACTTTGGCTGTGGTAGTCATACTGCTGCTTTTTAAATTGGGCCCCTTTATTGTTTTGGGGGTACACAAGGCCCTAAGACAGGAAAATGTAAACATTCTACATGACATATAAAGAGATGAAATTTGGCATCCCTTACTTCCCTAGAGGGGTAAATCTGTTCATGCAGTAAATGGTAGTATGTGATCGGAAAGACCATGAGCGTCTATTCTACAGAGGCTGATGCTCACATTAAAGTCCCCATAGACAGCTTTGGCAGCTTCCTTTCTGAATGGCTTAAATATAAACCATGTGTTGCCTACAAGCACCACCTGGCTCAACAAAAGTCGATTTAAAAAATGGACTGAACTGTGTGGAAAATTATTGGCCAAATCAGATGCCTCAATACAATGGTTGGAATATAATTCAGATGATTGAATACAATAGCTGGCAGAAGAGATTATTTCATCCACACTGTTGGCATGGATGGGGGAATCAATTGATTTTCTCTTGTTGAGCTGATGGGCCAAACTACAGAAAATCCAACTGTGTATGGCGGCTTAACTCAACTGACCCCAACTAATTATTCTGTCAGATGTCCCGAGGATCTCCCCTGTATATTTGTATCACATGTTTGATAAATGTCATGCAAAGTGTTTTTTCTTTTGCTTTATTTTCTGTGAAACTTTTAAAACTCCACGTGGCCTGTGATTTTAACAGGGTCCCTTAGATCAGGGGTCTCCAAACTTTTCAAACAAAAGGGCCAATATTCTGTCCTTCAGAATTAAGGCTGCATTCACACCTAGGCGTATATACGCCTGAAGCGCGCCGCTGGAGGGGCGAATTTACATTGATGTCTATGAGATGGTTCACATCTCACGCCGAACGCCATACGCCTGCCTCCTGAAAACAAGTCCCGGACCCTTTTTTTCAGGCGGCTTTCGGCGTTCGGCATAGACATCAATGTAAATGATTTGTAAAAAAAAAAAAAAATACGCTGTGTATGCCGCGTTACAGTGTGAATGCAGCCTTAAGGGGGCCGAATTGTGGCCATTGGTGGAAGAAAATGTCCTTGGCCCAACATCAGAAAGGGTTGACGTGGCCTCAATTTTAGTGATCAATAGGAGGGGGAGTAGTGCCCCATCACTGGCATCAGTGAAAGAAATAGTGCCCCATCGTTAGCGTCAGTGGAAATAATACCCCTATTGTTGGTGTCAGTGGGAGAACTAGTACCTCATATCAAATGGAAGAATAGTGCCCCAAGGGCCGGATAAAAGCTAGCAGAGGGCCGAAGTTTGGAGACCCCTGACTTAGATCGGTGGTCATCAACCCTGTCCTCTCCACTAACAGGCCAGGTTTTATGTATTCCCTTGGGGAGATGCAGACTAGAATACTGCAATCACTGAGCAGCAAATGAGATCACCTGTGATATATTTCAGTTATCTTGCAAACCTGGCCTGCTAGTGGGTCCCGAGGACAGGGTTGATGACCACTGCCTTATGCCCCGTACACACGATCCGAATATCGGACGACGGATCGTATGACTTTTTTCGCTTAATAGTCGCAAGTAAAATGAAATAGGTTATTAAAGTCACGAAAATTCTCGTACGACAGAAAAAAAATAATCGGAAGTGATGTCATGTGTTGTAATGTATTTGTATTGTATTTTCGGACGACAACTATACTGACTAAACGAAAATCGTACGATCTGGCATCGTACGAGGAAAATTTTCGTACTTGTCCGATCGAATAATATCGGATGAACTGTCGTGATCGGCTCTCGAAAGTAGTGTACACACGATTCGAAAATTGTACGATTCTTCCTCTGACGATCGTTTTCGTCCGATATTCGGATCGTGTGTACGGGCCATTCGATGATCTACAGCCAGATCACGATCCATGGGCTGTCTACCAGCTTTAAAGCGGATCTAAACTCCAAAATAAAAAATGTAAAGCTTATCTAAACCCTAACACAATTTTATATTTTGAAGCTTAGAAGGGTTAATTTACTAAAGGCAAAAAGACAGTGCACCTTTGCAAGTGCAGTTGCTCTAGAGTAGAGCTTCGTAAATAAATAAGCCAAAACTCCACTTTACAAACAATACCCATTCACATGCGAAGGAAAAAAACAAACAAAAAAACATTTGTGCTTGAATAAGATTGGATGATGGAAATCAGCAGAGCTCTCCCTCTTTTACAAACCACTGGAGCAACTGTACTTGCAGAGTGCAACCGCACTAAAAGTGTACAGTCTATTTGCCTTTAGTAAATCAACCCCATAGGTCCTTAGATGTAGTAGCTGCATTAGTTACATTTTTTCTGTCTTTTTTCCACCTAGTAATCTATGAATAACACGCTTCCTGTTCCTTCATGTCTATACTATTTGCCCATTGTATCTAATGGCAAAGTCATAGTTGTCACACAGGCTGGACTCTAACCACCCAAACATATTTCCATTATATTGTGGATTGATGGTATTTTTTAGTGTACAGAACAAAGTTAAAGTAGTTCTAAAAGACAATTTTTTTTTTTTTACCTTAATGCATTATCTGCATTAACCACTTAAGCCCCGGACCATTTTGTAGCTAAAGGACCAGGCCACTTTTTGTGATTCGGCACTGCGTCGCTTTAACTGACAATTGCGCGGTCGTGCGATGTGGCTCCCAAACAAAATTTACGTCCTTTTTTCCCCCACAAATAGAGCTTTCTTTTGGTGGTATTTGATCACCTCTGTGGTTTTAATAAATATCCCCCAAAAATATATATATATATATATAAAAAGTTTTTCCTCAGTTTAGGCCGATACGTATTCTTCTACATATTTTTGGTAAAAAAAAAAAAAAAAAAAAAAAAATCGCAATAGGCATTTATTGATCGGTTTGCGCAAAACTTATAGCATATACGAAATAGAGGATAGTTTTATAGCATTTTTATTATTTTTTACTAGTAATGGCGGTGATCTGTGATTTTTATCGTGACTGCGACATTATGGCGGACACATCGGACACTTTTGAGACCATTGTCATTTTCACAGCGATCAGTGCTATAAAAATGCACTGGTTACTGTTATAATGACTCTGGCAGTGAAGGGGTTTAACCACTAGGTGACGCTGTAAGGGTTAAGTGTTCCCTAAGGCGTGATTCTAACTGTAGGGGGGCGTGGCTTGCTGTGACACATCACTAATCGTGTTCCTGTTCATGTTTACACCAACATCTCCCCATTCTATGTCTCTGTGAGACGATCGCGGGTATGCCCGCGGCAATCGAGTCCGCGGGACCCGCGGGCACACTCACAAAAAAAAAAAAAAGAAACAAAAAAACACACGTTCAAAAGCTACTTCCCCATTTAAAAAACACTTACTCAAACCAGATCTCCTCAAATCCTGTGAGCAAGAAGCGAGGGGAAGTGGAGGGGTGGAGTCTAGCTGTGCTGCATGTGTCTATGGATGCACAGAGCCCAGTCTGGGATTGAGCCTGTATGAGTGCTCAGGGCTTTACTGGGACAAAAATTTGGCCCTGGACTTCATCCAGACTGGCCCACTTTGACAGATCTCTCCCATAGCGGCCGGACAACTCCCGCACCCCCCCCCCCCCCCCCCCCGGCCACCCAAGCCCCATCTCCCCCTTCACTAGCCAGTGGCAAAGCTAGACATTATTTCACCCGGGGAAAATAATCAGTTCGGTGCCCCCCATTATGGGAAAATATTAGGCAGAAGTGAGAAACTCCCAGGCCATAGCTGTTGAGTCAGCTGTCTGTCCCCTTCCCCATGCTTCTGTCGTCCCCCCTGCTCCTCCCCCTGCTTCTCTATTCTCCCCAGGTGAGCGCTGCAGGGAGGGAGAGGTGGTGAGAGCGCTGCGGGAAGGGAGAGACAGAGGATCGGAGGAGGGCGGCGGTCTGCTGTCACTGAAGCAGGCCCACTGGGCCATCGGCCCACCGGGAAACTCCATGTAGTCCCAATGGCCAGTCCATCCCTGCGAGTGCTCCTATAGCAAGGGGCTTGCTATGGGGGCACTCGGAGCAGACGAAGAGCCAAGATTGCCAGCAAGGGACCCCAAAAGAGGAGGTTTGGGGTCGCTCTGTGCAAAACCAATGCACAGAGCAGGCAAGGTTAAAAAAAAAAAAAATCTCCATTTGCTGAAAATGTTCTTAGCAAAAAAAAAAAAGGAAAAACGAATGCAGCCACCACATCTAAAAGACAGGTAAGCTGCAATATACAGTATATTATTTTTTATATTTGGGTTTCGATACACTTTAAAGGTACACAGGCACATGTTTTCAGTGGAAGACACATCCTAAAAAGAGCTTGTGCTTGTGACTTTATCCTGAAACTGACACCAGGCTGTAACTGCTTCACTCCAATTCCCAATTTCCCTAGGCCAAAGAGAACTGGAAGCTAAATAAACAGATGCTCTGCATAACACCTGTGTACACTTGGCCATAAAACGGCAAGCTGTTGCTATATTTATTAGCGTAGGGATGGAGGACGGCTGCAGAAAAAGAAAAATCTTCAACTGGCAGTTTTGTTTTCTACCTGCATGCCAATCCCCAAAGGTTCCCTTTAGTAACCATATGACATGCATGCCAGCCAGATACAAGTCACATTCACCAACTTGCAACAATATTTCTTTGCTTTTATCCAGTTTCAGACAAAGAAGTTACTTTAGGATTACTACTATTTTAAAGGAAAGATGGTAGACTTTAATGATAGAATATATATATAAAATATGCAGGGTTCAATCTAAGTACATTTTCATGTTTAATAACTAGCATCAATAATACTCTGTATTTTAATTCAATGATAACCACATCTGCTCAATATATGTGCTTCATATGTGAGAGTCCCAGCAAGTACCCATGGGGCGCTTTAAAGTCTCATTTTTGTAGCTCTCATCTCTAATAATAATAATAAACTTTAAAATTTGATTTACAAATCAATAGTTTCACTGCAAACGCTCAAAGCATCTATTGGTCCAAAAACGTCTATTAAGTCATCTCTCAAAGAACTTCCACGATGAGAAGAAGCTTCCAGTGACTCCTGTGAAGGGGGAGACAGTGTATGATATTCGGCTTTTGACTGCCAGCCTGTTTCTTGCTTTTCTTTATAGCAAGAAGTGGAGGCCACAGCAGCTTCTGGACTGGAACAGAGCCCTAAAGATGATCCATCCATTGACATTTTACAAAGAGAACTAGCAGTGCTCTGCTCTCCCCTCCATACGCCTGGTGAAGATGAAGTTGGAGTATCAGGTCTGGTGGCAGTGGGAATGGCCTGAATAATAGGCAGACCTGTCTCTATTTCCACACAGGACGAAGTTCGATAGAGACCCCTGTCAGAGGCCTTCTCTTTAAATACACAGTCTTCCATTTGTGTGGCACTTCTGACAGTGAGAGACAAGCTACTAGCCAGTGCAGTACCATGGAAGAGACTTTTGGGTATCAGAGACTCGCTGAAGAGTGCTTCATCAATGCTGCGTCGTAGATCTATTGGAGATGGAGGCCGAAAATCGACAGTAGAGTCACTGTCTACTTGTATACTGATAAATGAAGGGGTTTTGGAACCATGAATGCTTAAATCTTGAACCTCAAGGCTTTTGTTGCTGTGGTATAATAAGCTCAGGTCTTCTCCGTTACTTAGGCGTTTCTCAACCAGTGTGTAGAGTGGAAAGAATTCAGACTCGCTCCTAACAATGGTGTCACATATTAGCAATTTTTCATGTTGGGAAGATGCCCATTTAGAGTTTTGTAACATAGGTGCCTTCATTGCCACATGGCCAGGGGAAAGATGAAATAGCTGTGTCCAACAATTTGTCCTCCCCATTTCATTGGCACAAAAAATTGGGTATCCACCTATAAGCGCAAGGGGTAAACAGATGCCCACTTCACAGAGACTTGAGCTTAACTGAAATGCCCACCAAGGCCAAGGGCCGAAAACAATACCTCCACCATAACCCATGGCATAAAGCATTGCGTACAGCTGAAGACCAGCATTCAAAATACCAAAACAGGCAGATAAGAGGACAATATAAGTTGCTCGGCTCCAGTCTTTCAAATTTGCGAAAGGACATCCACTAGAATACTCTGCAGGAGGTGCAGAACTCTTGAGGTCATAGATTTGGGTGTTCTGGGTTCTCGCAACGCAACAAAAAATAAAGAAAGATAAGGACAGTACTACTGTTAAGACTACATAGACTCCTCGAGAAACCAAAAAAAGAAAGTGGTATTGCTGAAACACATCAACAACTACAACTGCTCCTCCAGCAGTGATAAAATGGAGAAAAGCTGCCGAGGCAAAAATACAGAGTCGTGGAAAGACTGGTGAGGAGTGTTGGAGGCGACACCTTGAACACAGCAACAAGAAAACTATACTGAAACTTGATGTCATGCAGGGAAAGGCCAGTTCATGTAAAAGCAAGGCAGTGAACGCTGGAAGACGATGTTGGTGGCCATAAGCATCATAAAAGAGAGAAAATGCACGGCTGCTGCCCAAGGAGAGCAACAATAGGTGTAACACTGCAAAATAAAAGCCACCAGATGGACATCTAAACACAAGACAAATGATGGAGAGCAGAGCAAGCAGTGCCACTGTCCCGTAGAGTCCAACAGACCCATATACCAAGGCTTCCCAAGCAATGCCCCAGTCAGTCACAGATGTATTCCAATCAGCATGCAAGGAAATAAAAAATGGAGGTGAAGAAAGAAGCAAGTATCCATGGAGAGTAGGGTCCGGTTCACTAGGGCTTGGTCTCTGGGTCATGCCAAAATCACATTTTTCAGAACCAGAAGGGTAACAGTCCCAGGAAGAAGTGTCTGCTGGCGATGTTGGGCCAAGTGAAATCAAGCTCAAATCTGAAAAAACAAAAACAAAACAAGTTATGTCAGAAATTCCAAATGAGAGATTTTTACATGTACATTTTCATCATCTCCTAGACATGATTAAAATGACACTAAACTGTAATTAAAAAAAAATCTGTTCAAGTATATATTTTTGATTCATCACTGCTGGCATGTGACCTCTTTGACCAATTGGAATTGCTCTGATCTGCTCTGGAAACCCTACAAAAAAGGAGTGGAAGAGCAATATTTTTGAATCCCCAGACAACTACACCCATGGAAATAAGTACACTGGAGATCGGCGGCGGGGGGCTGTGAGCGCTGAATGGTATGTTCTGGTGGGGGCATCTCTCTGTCAGAACACATTAGCTCAGCGGGGATATCACTGTACTACCATTGGCCAGTTAGTACAGCGAGCTCCTCTCAAACTCCCCAGTTTTTTTTTGTTAAGCCTGCTGGGTTGAATGTAAAAAAAAAAAACTGATAGTGTGTACCAGGCTGCAGTTGTAACCATAAAACTTATTTTTTTTGATCCAGTTACTTTAAAGCATGAATAACAAACAGCGCAGTGCTTGTGCTGTGTAATGTGTCCCTTTCCATCTAAAATACCTGGTTGATCCTGCCTGGTGCTGCCCTCCCCTCTTTAAACTGACCACGTTTATCATGGCTGCTGATCCATGATACTGTGGTCAGTTTACGTGCCTCCGTCAACTTGCCGCCTTTCCTTTTTCCCCCTCCCTCCCTGCCCATCAGCTAGTCTCAGTGCCGATCTGCTCCGCCCCTTCCCCCCTGCCGTTTTCTTCCCAGAATCCCGTGTTTGATTAACCACTTAAAGACCCCTTCACGCCGATATACGTCGGCAGAAGGGCACGGCTGGGCACAGGCACGTACCTGTACGTCGCCTTTAAGAGCCCAGCCCTGGGTCGCGAGCATGCCGGGGGATTCTCAGCCCCTCCCGCTGTAGTTCTCATATCGTGGGAAGTAGAGCGGCAGGCGGTCACGTGAGCACCCTGTGCGGCACTCTGAAATAAGTCATGAAGCTGCATATTTTTTATAAAGCACATACCCTGAGGCACATAACACAGGATTCTAACAAGAAAAAAAGTGGCTTTACAACCATTTTAAGTTCATGATCAGCAACAGCCATGCAAACAGCCCTTTTAGAAGGGGGTCAGCAGTGGCAGCCTCCATATTTCTCTCAGTAAGGGCTCTTTCACACGGAGCGGATCCGTATTGATCCGCTCCGTTAGCCCGTTTGGCTCAGCGGGGATTCCTCCGTTAATCCCCGCTGAGCTGTCGGCGGACAGGGCGGTCCCCGCACGCAGTGCGGAGACCGCCCTGTCTCTCCTCCGCTCTCCCCTATGGGGAATTGGATGAATACAGACCGTGTGTCCGTATTCATCCGATCCGTTCCGCCGGACGGAAGAAAAATAGGGTTTTCTTCCGTCTGCAAAAGCGGATCTTTGCGGACACGGATGGTTGCGGACGTTAGCGGATGCATCATCCGCTAACGTCTGCAATCCCATAGGGATACATTACAAGTCCGTAAACGGACTTGTAATAAACGGACCGTTTTTCCGTACGTGTGAAAGGGCCATAAAGGTTTTTAGATGTTCATAAAACTATAAAATGTTGCGTATGATTATTATGTGTTCTTATACACAGCTAGAAAGTGGATCTTTGTGAACCTTTTCACCTGTCTTCTACAGTTCCTTCTTGCAGACTTGGTAACTGATGTTGAAATACAAGTGAAGGAGTCAGAGAGAAATGGCTCATCGCTGTTTCTTTTCCTTCTCCCTCCATACGGCTTATTGCCGTTTCTAGCTAGCTTATGGTACTCTGTGAATCCTTTGTCGTGCATAAAATATTTATTTATAAAACACAGACTCTGTACATATAGTAAAAAATAAATCTAATACATTGTTTCAATATCCTTGCAAATGTATCAAGTTCTGTAAAAGGTGAAGGCTTTCTGTGCAGGCGCCTTGGTACCTGGGATTTGTTCTGTACTCTTAGTTTTACTGCAAGTTAACATCAATCGTCTTTGAACTAAAAGATCAGTTGACTTGTGGTGTAGAGTATAAAGCTTTGATGGGATCACCAAAGTCTGAAGCAAAACCCAATAAATGTCAAACAGTTGTATTTCCAAATACACATGGCTTACTAATATTTTTTCCTTTTTCTTCCTACTAGAATTACAGAAATCTTCATTAGCGATCACGTCTTATTGCTGCCATGGTTCTCATAAGGTTAAAAGAGTGGGATACTTGGCTCTAGAGATAAATCCACATTTTTCCTGAGCAAACACTCTGACTAATGAAGACTTAAGGGAAAGCCTCCTGGTTTTCGAGTAGTTTGTACCAAACATTAAAAAAATCCCAGAGGGTCTTTACTGACAATCCTCCCCCATTCTGCCACGTTTTATATTAAAACTGCTGTTTACGTTCTAAGATACTGCTGAATTGTCTACATTTCCCACATGAAGACTGCTCTTATTACTAAATGCTCTTATCATCTAGTAATTCCAATTTTAAATTGTCAGGCAAAGCAAAATGTTCCAGTTCCAAACAGACAAAAATCTGATTGAAAAGCTGACATCCGCAGTTAAAATGTATTTCACGTTGAAGAAAAGGTGTAAATACATAGGCAGCCCAGGTATCGGCAGATGGAGATCTGTCATTCAATCCTACAGTGAAGCTTATGACCACGCATGACAGATCTCGCCTCCCCCACCTCTTCAAACCAAAACCCCCAAAGACATGAAAACACCCTGTACTACTTTTATCACCAGGTATTCCAACATGTACAATGCTTCAGCGAAAGACAGGAAAGTACTAATTTAATTCTCTTCGAGTGAGAGTAGGAAAATCTTATTATCAAACAAGACAATGTCCAATTTCCTGGCTCAGATAAAATCAGTAAATGTTATGAATGTGCCTGGTATGTTCCAATTACCAGACTGCCTTTTCCTAGTAGAAAATGTTCATATGATGCCTGTTAAAATGGTTGTAAAGGCACACTTTTTTTCTCTCCCCTTAATTCATTCTATACATTACGGTTAAAAAACTAACCCCCCCCCCCAGTCCCCTCTTATACTTACCTGAGCCCCATCTCAATCTAGCGATGTACATGAGAGCAGAGCCTCTGCTGGGTTTCTCTCTCCTCATTGGCTCCAAAGGCAGCTAGAGCCATTGGATCCTGTTGTCCATCACAGAAAGTGAGCAGGACCGAGCCACACTCCATGTGTGAATGGACACACAGAGCGCGGCTCAGGAGAAAGCCTGCTCGAGTGCACCCAGCGAGAGGCTTGTTATTTGGGGGTACTCGGGAGGGGGTAGGAGCCAGGACTGCCGGCGGAGGACCCAAAAATAGGAGGACTGCTTTGTGCAAAAGAGCAGGCAAGTATAACTATTACTTTTCTTTAGAATCCCTTTAAATATAAGCTAGGGTAATTTTTGTTTTTGTTTTTAATTCTGTAATCTATCGAAACAATGTATTAGATTTATTTTTTACTATGAATCAAAAAAACAAAAAAGGGAAACAGGGATGGGGAAAGCACTCACATTGGCCACATCCGTTAGTAATATAAACAAAAAAAGGGACAATTACTCAAAAAAGTAGCAATTGATGGTTGGATTTTGGAGGCAAGACGGAAGTATATAAAAAAATACAAATTTATTACAAAAATAGAAATTTAACAAGGAACAATACATATAATAAAACCATATAGATAGAATAGTATATATGGATAATATCCTCTGTACATTAACGATGTACAGGAGGATATTATACATATATACTATTCCATCTATATGGTTTGATTATCTCTATTGTTCCTTGTTAAATTTCTATTTTTGTAATACGTTTTTATTTTTTTATATACTTCCGTCTTGCCTCCAAAATCCGACCATCAATTGCTACTTTTTTGAGTAATTGTCCCTTTTTTTGTTTATTTTTTACTATATGCACAGAGTCTGTGTTTTTATAAATAAATATTTTATGCACGACAACGGATTCACAGAGTACCATAAGCTAGCTAAAGAAAAAGCAAAAAGCCGAATGGAGGGAGAAGGAAAAGAAGGAAAAGAAAGAGCGATGAGCCATTTCTCTCCGACTCCTTCACATAAATTTCAACATCAGTAACCATGTCTGCAAGAAGAAACCGTAGAAGACAGGTGAAAAGGTTCATAAAGATCCACTTTTCTAGCTGTGTATAAGAACACATAATAATCATACACAACATTTTATAGTTTTATGAACATATTAACATTTGGTTAATATTTGGTGTGTGTGTGTGTGTGGGGGACAAAATAGGGTTAGTCTGTGTGGCGCTCATCTATTCATAGAAAGCTTTGTATTCATCAATTCTATCAATGAGTCTTCAAATTTTATCAGGATTGTGACAGTCTCAGCCCACCTCTCCGAATCAGAAAATCGGAGGAAGCTTTGCATTTATTGATAGAATACAACGCTTTCTATGAACGGCTGAGTGCGCTCAGCCCGATACTATTTTGTTGTGGGAGTGAGACAGGAAAGAAGTATAGTCAGGGAAAAGGGAATTCCCTGCTCCAGGTGTATGCAATGACCCAATTTGGAACCAAGTAGGAGTGCTAGCCCTGGCCCGACTCTGTGGGATACTTGGGAAAAAAAAAAGAAAAAGGGCTGCACATCCATAAGGTTCCAATACAGCGTGCATTTAGTGTGCCTTTACACCGAGGCGTCAGGCGAAAAAGGGTTAAAACCAGGGCTTTCTTTCAGGGGGAACTTGGGGGAACTTAGTTCCACCACCTTTGGCTCAGACCCTTTGGTGCCTGCTCACCACAATCACTTGTAAACACAGAAGTCTGATTTCTGTGTTTACAAGTGACAGCTCTGCACTCTGTGTGCAACCCCCCTGAACTCTGCACTCTGTATGTAATGCAATCCTGGTATTAAATGCCCCTTTAAGACCCTTCTACTGTTTTTGAAATCTGAACAGGGTCGTGGTTGAGTTCCTGCACCTATTTTCTGAGAAAAAAAGCTCTGGTTAAAACCACCCGCAAAGCGCCGCTACACTGTCACTGCGCATTAAATTCAATGGGCAAGAGCGGTGGAGCAGCAGTGTATACACTGCTCCTTAGATGCTGCTTGCAGGAGTTTTTTTTAACGTCCTCCAAGCGCATCGCCTCAGGTTTTCACAGAGACTGCAGGGGTGCCGTTTTTCAGGCGCTATTTTTAGCCCAAAAGCGTCTTATTGAAAAATCACCAGGATACACCTGGGACACCAGATTTTCAACGCTGGTTTTAGCCTTTAAAAACCTGTGTTTGCCCTGGTTCACACTGGGTACGATTTGGAACGATTTGAGATGCGATTTGACATGTCAAATTGCATCTCAAATCGGCGGCAATTGTCGGCAATGGCACTGTCCTAATCAGTGCGACGCCGCATCTGCGATTTCACAAAGTAGTTCCTGTACTACTTTTTGCGATTTCGGGCCGCGATTTACATTAAATTGCGGCCGAAATCGCGGCAAAATCACAGCCGCGAAATCGTGGTAAAATCGCGCATTTTACCGCGATTTCGAATTCGCAGCAGTGTGAACCTAGGCTTTAGTAGAGTTTGCACCAGCGTCCCATGTGCATGGGGCTAATCAGTTAAAGCACAGCTCAGAGTCCACTTCATTAGCACCAGGCTGATGAAAGTATTCTCAAACAAACATCGCACTTCTGTGTGGACCATCAAAAACACAACAAAAAAAAGTCTCAGCTGAACATTCATCCATGTTTGTCCTAGGTAAAAAAAAAAAAAAAAAAAAAAAAGAAGAAAAGAAAGAGCCCAAGTGTATCCATGATCAAACTATAAACCCATATATTCAATTCCACATTGTACTTCAGTTATTTTAGTATACTCCTATTAAGGTCAATGATCTTCAAGTTTGTTACTTTGTGGCGCTCCCCACACATATACCGTCTTGAATTCTATAAAACATATTCACCATGTCCTGCTAGTAGGCACTGCTGTGTCTCACATTTCACAGAGCCTGTCTTCTGAACTACAGAGGTGCTGGGAGGAAGAGTCATTACAGGAAAAAATGCTTGCAGGCAGCAAGGTACCATGGGATATGTAGTCCTTAGAAATTCATAGTAAACAGCAGAGGAGAAGCTGCAGAGCATGCAGGAAATCCAGGAAGATGTGGAAAAAGATGGCTAGCAGACAGGCAGCACTCGTGAGAGGCGATTCTTCAAGTAAGCTTTTATTAAGTTGTAAAATATAACTATTGATGGTATCGATATTATAATGCTGAGGTTATAAAATGAAAGCGTATACTTTGACCACACAACTCCTTTAGACCCTTTTCACACTGAAGCGTTTTTACAGCGTTTTAGCGTTAAAAATATCGCTCTTAAAGCGCTCTCCATGCATATCAATGGATCCTTTCACACTGAGTCCTGCAAGCAGCATCTTTGGAGCAGTATTTAAGCGCTGAAAAAAACGCTCCAAAAACGCCCCTCCCCATTGAAATGAATTGAAAAGCGCTGTAAAAATGCCTTACCCTTTCACACCAAGGCACTGCAAAAACGCCCTATAACGTTAGGGTTTTAGTGGTGCTTTACCTGCACATTGGGATTGCAGATAAGGCTTCGCTCAAATAACGCTGTAATAACGCTCGAAAAAACACCCCAGTGTGAAAGGGGCCTAAATGTGAAGTACATGAGGATCACTTATTTAGAAGTAAACCCCAAGCAGCAGTCAACACCTCAAATATAAAATGCTCCATAATTATGCGCCACTGGGGAGTGCGGTCTACCATAATTCTATCACATAAGCAGGCAAGTCTCTGATTGTGAAATTCCTCATTTATTTCAGGATTATTCGCCATTTACTAAAGCCTAGTACATTTGGGCTGAACGTCGGCCAGCATGGGCCGGTTCAGTAGAAACCAGCTGACATTCAGCCCGTGTGTATGGTAGCCGATCCAATCTGTCAAAGGCTTCTAACTGGAAAAAGTCTGCTGACTGGTCCTGATCAGCGCTCTTAGCCAATGGCCGAAAGCCGTTTTTTTTGCAGGGGGGACCGACCCCTTGTCAGAACACAATAGAACAGCAGGGGAGATTACTGTACTAATATTGGATTGTTAGTAGAGCAGCCATTTTGTTCAACCCAGGAAAAAACCTAGCTGTGTGTACTAGGCTTAAAGGGGTTGTAAAGGCAGAAGGTTTTTTATCTTAATGTATTATTTGCATTAAGATAAAAAAACCTTCTGTGTGCAGCAGCCCCCCTAATACTTACCTGGGGTCCATCTCTATCCAGCGATGTCCACGAATCCCATCCGGGGCTCCCCCTCCTGATTGGCTGAGACACAGCAGTGGTGCCATTGGCTCCCGCTGCTGTCAAAGCCAGCCAATCAGGAGAGAGAGGGAGCAGAGCCGAACCGCAGCTGTGTGTCTGAATAGACACACGGAGTTGCAGCTTGGCTCGGGTGCCCCATAGCAAGCTGCTTGCTGTGGGAGCACTCAACAGGAGGAGAGGGCCAGGAGCAGCGAACAGGGACCCAAGAAGAGGAGGATCTGGGCTGCCTTGTGCAAATCCGCCACACAGAGGAGGTAGGTAGAACATGTTTATTATAAAAAAAAAAATTAGACTTTACAATCACATTATGAAGTCCTTTCTCCTATTGAATAGATATATCAGTCTTATTGAAGTAGATTCTACACGCAAACATTGAAGTGGAACTAAACGTACCCAATCAACATTACCCATTTGAATCCTTATGCTGCTAGCACTAGTAAATAGATAGAAAGATATATTATACTTACTTGTTTTAAACTGTTTTTTTTTTTTTTTTGGGGGGGGGGGGGGTACATTTTTTCATTTGCTTCCTGGTTTCTGGCCTAGGCCAAAATTATGCATACATCCTAAGAGTATTTAAGGTCTTTTTTTTTCACCTGGTAGAGATTTTATCACAGTGGTTCTCAACCCCTGTCCTCAGGGCCCACTAACAGGCCAGATTTTAAGTATTCCCTTGGGGAGGTGCAGACTAGAATGCTGCAATCACTGAGCAGCAAATGAGATCACCTGTGATATATTTAAGTGATCTTGCAAACCTGGCCTGCTAGTGGGTCCTGAGGGCAGAAGTAGAAAACTGGATTCCAGGAAGTAAATGCTACATGAATCACCCGCGTTTCCTCAGGATGGCCATGGATTTGAATGTTAGGGGAAGCGTTTTTCTCAATCACATAAAGCATGACAGACATGGCTGGGCGAGTTTGCTTTAAATATTAAAAATGAATTCATTTAATTTTTAGTTTATGGTGATCAGATCCAGTTTAGTTCTGCTTTGATCAGCTATACACCCTCTCTTGTAGCTTTTTACATTTCCTGCGGATTTTCTTTTCATCTTGTAGTCCTATAGGTAGAACAATGAATGTACAAACTACCACAATAGGCCAATGACTAGCACCCCACCTTAAAATCTTTCCTGATTTTGTTACCTCTTTTGACTCTGAATATTGGCTTAATTCGCCAAGGTAACTGCTGGGACAAGGAGGTGCAGGGGATGTTAAAAGGACTTAGAAAGTTCATTACAACTTAAATGTAGGCCTACATATTACAGTAATAACTTATGTAGTATATGAGTAACGCTGTAAACAAGCGTTTTTAAAGATGAGCAACATTTTATTTTAAATTTTGACTTGATATGCGAGTGCTGACTTGATATACGAACAGTACAATCCATGTAGTACAGCCACTAGTGCATGCAGTACTGCATGTGGCCAGAGGTCCGGGGGCGCGGGTGGCTCCCAGTGCTTCGTAGAGAACTCAGACGCTCTGAGACACTCCCAGCTGGGTGGGGCAGGCGCAACGTGCGTCGGAGCACCTGGAAGTGTCAACGGTTCCTGACTGTCTCCGAGTTCTCCAGGAAGCATTGAGAGCCGCCAGCACCCCTGCACCTCTGGCCACATACAGTACTGACAAAAACAAATCTCCTGTGCTGCGGTATTTTCGGAAGGTGCTATGGGGTGATGTAGTTCAATTAAAAGATATCTTCCAGAGTCTTGCAGCCCTCCTCAGAATCGTGGGAATTCATGAAACTAAGAAAAGAGAAAAGAGCGGAGGGCGCACCGACCTAGTGTGATACTGCTACTGCAGACCACCAAGCTCTGAAGAAAGGGGTACGCCCCCGAAACGCGTCAGCTCCAACATCGATTGTAGATTCAAGTGATTATCGTGTTCTGCTGATGTTGCTGGATTTCTGCTGTACTGTCTTTTAAGGCCTGGTTTAAAACTCCACATTGTGAGTATAATGATTGATTTTAACATTTGAATAAAATTCATTTTAGCAGTATCACACTAGGTCGGTGCGCCCTCCGTTCTTTTCTCTTCACATACAGTACTGCATACACCAGCGCCCCCGCACCTCTTGCAACATACAGTAAGTACTACATACACCAGCACCCCCGGCCACATACAGTACTGCATACACCAGCGCCCAGCACCTCTTGCCACATACAGTACTGCATACACCAGCCCCCCCCGCATCTCTGGCCACATACAGTACTACATACACCAGTGCCCCCGCACCTCTGGCCACATACAGTACTGCATACACCAGTGCCCTGCACCTCTGGCCACATACAGTACTGCATACACCAGCGCCCCCGCACCTCTGGCCACATACAGTACTGCATACACCAGTGCCCCGCACCTCTGGCCACATACAGTACTGCATACACCAGCGCCCCGCACCTCTGGCCACATACAGTACTGCATACACCAGCGCCCCGCACCTCTGGCCACATACAGTACTGCATACACCAGTGCCCCGCACCTCTGGCCACATACAGTACTGCATACACCAGCGCCCCGCACCTCTGGTCACATACAGTACTGCATACACCAGTGCCCCCGCACCTCTGGTCACATACAGTACTGCATACACCAGTGCCCCGCACCTCTGGCCACATACAGTACTGCATACACCAGTGCCCCGCACCTCTGGCCACATACAGTACTGCATACACCAGCGCCCCGCACCTCTGGTCACATACAGTACTGCATACACCAGTGCCCCCGCACCTCTGGTCACATACAGTACTGCATACACCAGTGCCCCCGCACCTCTGGTCACATACAGTACTGCATACACCAGTGCCCCCACACCTCTTGCCACATACAGTACTGCATACACCAACGCCCCCGCACCTCTGGCCACATACAGTACTGCATACACCAACGCCCCCGCACCTCTGGCCACATACAGTACTGCATACACCAACGCCCCCGCACCTCTGGCCACATACAGTACTGCATACACCAACGCCCCCGCACCTCTGGCCACATACAGTACTGCATACACCAGTGCCCCCGCACCTCTGGCCACATACAGTACTGCATACACCAACGCCCCCGCACCTCTGGCCACATACAGTACTGCATACACCAGTGCCCCCGCACCTCTGGCCACATACAGTACTGCATACACCAGTGCCCCCGCACCTCTGGCCACATACAGTACTGCATACACCAACGCCCCCGCACCTCTTGGGACATACAGTACTGCATACACCAACAGCGGTTATGGAACAAAATATCTGAGTTTCCATTATTTCTTATGGGGAACTCGCTTTGATATTTGAGTGCTTTGGATTACAAGCATGCTTCTGGAACGAATTATGCTCGTAATTAAAGGTATTACTGAAATGATAACTGCATGCTGCTTCCAGTCGCACATACTACCAACTTGACAAAAATAAAGAAAAGGGGCAGAGCTGCAAAATAAGTCATTGTTTAGGTGTACCTAGTGCAATGTGATGTCTGAACGCATGGGTACTGTGGAAGAAGAGAGATCTGTGACTTAAAATCTAAATATTTAGTAAATTACATATACATTATTACGTGTTATAGTACTAGTATTTATGGTGTAAGGAGTGGTTGAACTAATCTTAAAGCCAATGATGACATTGATTGAGCCATTGTATGCGATTTTCTTTGTGTCTGTAAGGTTGTGGAATAATGTATACATAAATCTAATGTGGCCTAGCGTTCTGCTCTTATTGCGCAGTAAGCTGGATGCATGAAGAATAAAACAATCTTGATTTAAACAGACAGCCTGTTTTATTTCCAGGCCACCCAGACAGCTGACAGCATCCCATAATACATGACAGTAACAGTTCATCTCATCTCTTACAGAGTGCTGTGATAAGCCAGACACAAAGTTCACCAAGGAGACGAGGCTCCTTCCTATCAAGCAGCTTCACATAAATCAGCTGAATTTCAAGATTATCTTATTAAAGGAAGGGGGTACACCCCGAAAGCTTGTCCTGAAATCTGGATGTTCATGCATGCAAATAAAAAATATCACAAAGTACTCCATTGTTAGTGACATATAAAGCACTCACCGAACATTCAAGGCAAAGGGCCCTCAGCAAGAATAGAAAATGTCATTTCTTACATAGAAAGATAAAAGGAGAGTAAAATGTGCGCTATTACATTAAATAACTACAGCTTCTTAAAAGAAGCTTTTTGTTTATAGTGAACAATGGTGGGGTGAATCACCAGATGGCTTTTTAAGAGCTTGTTCAAATGTGTGGCCAAGGGGTGCCCCAGAACTAGGGCGTGCAGCAGCCACAGGCAGTACCGCTGTCAAACGCAACCCATTCCAGTTAATGGGGTTAATGAACTGATCCCATGGAGTCACCAGAGTATCTACTGCAAAGACTAGAGCACATGTGTCAAACACACCCCTGAACACTGCACTCTGTATGCAGCTCACTCCTGAATATTGCACTCTGTACACAGCACACCTCTGAACTCTGCATGTATGCAGGGCCGGCAGGGCAGCCATCAGAAAATGTTTTGGGGCCCTTTACACAGCTTTAGGTGGGGGGGGGGGGGGGTGCTGCTGAAAAAGTGGAAGTGTCATATCTCCTCTCTCCAGCTGCGAGCAGGGAACCGGGGGGTGGCGAAAACGTGAAAGTGTCATCTCTTCTCTCCAGCCGCGAGCTGATTACCGGGGGGGCCCTGGGGACATTCGTGCCCCTTATATTTGTAATGCCTGTACCCCCTAAAGGTGGCCTTGAGGGCCGGTGTTGCGTCCTAGGCAAGACCAGCTAATTGTACCCCCCCAAAAAAATAAAAATAAAGGCTGCAAGGATGTTTTCTCACCTCCTTGACAGACTGACTGGGGAGCTGGGAGAAAGTGATGTTGTGCGCAGCACGGCTTGCGAAACACCTCATTAGCTAGATACCTCCTCTTCACAGAATGGCTGAAGTTTGCAGGAGGCAACTTCCTCTCCAGCCAACATCATCCAATCCTGCAGAGGCATACGGAACATTGGCGCAGTGTGTGGTGAACAGGGCATCCATCTGAAATGTTGCCCCCAACCCCCTTGTTCCCCCCTTACATCAGAGTTCACCCCTTTTATTAGTGTCCCAAAAGTCCCCTTAACTTAACTGGGAAACAATCTTCCTCGAATGACCAAGACAGGCTTTCATCCATCCAGACCCGTGGAAGGAAGAAGGACTTTCCTGACTTCAGCGCTGGACTCCTTTCCCACCATGCCAGGCAAGCCTGGTTTTGTGGGTCAAGCAGATATGATGGTCAAGACTGAGCTCTCTTGTCCCACACAATCAGAATGCTGCATTGCAATGGCTTGGAGTGAAATTTGGGAACCAGCAACAATAGTGGGCAGTGAAGACTCCTTCATTCACACTGTTTAATAAGAACGGGATAAAACTTTCAATTCTAGCGTAAGACAAAGTAGAAAAATTGTGGAACACGGATTCCACATTTAGGGCCAATTAACACCTAAGCATGCACATTAATGCAATTTATTTTCTATGAGCCCAATGGGACAGAAAATTACCAGATTTACTTTTCAGGCAATTCATCACACCTTAGCACTTGCATTATGCTTTGTGGTGCATTGAAGGGGTCAGGTGTGGTGTTTTCTGTGCCGACGCATGTTGAGAGCCAAAGTGCATGCGCAATACACATGGTAAGGCACATTTAAACTTGCATACATGGTGTGAAGCTGTCCTAAAACATCATTAAATATTATCAAATAGGAGATAAAGTAGATGGAAACAATAACTAGATGATATGGGGGATTTATCAGAGCTGGATCAGACAGAATCTGAATCAGCTGTGCATGGCAGCCAATCAGCTTCTATCTTCAGCTTAATCAGTTAAAGTGGTTGTAAAGGCAGAAGATTTTTTTTATCTTAATGCATTATATGTGTGCAGCAGCCCCCCCCCCCTAATACTTACCTGAGGTCATCTAGATCCAGCGATGTTGCACGAGAGACTCAACTGCCTTTTTTTTTTTTATGTGGTGCATCCTGAATTGCTACGTTGTTTGAGACATATTCTATGCAATACTGAACTACACTGAGGGATTTATGCTACCAATAGAGACCCCAGGCTGGGATATCAACCATATGCGCATATTGATCTCCTATAATTAGAGATCACATTCATCTGGTAAGCGGCAGTGTTATTGTTTGGTGGAGGCACTATCCTGTCAGCACTTTTTCCTATTAGATTAACTATTGGATTAGTTAAACACTGGGGATATTTAAGTTTATATGGACACTCTGCATTAGTATTTTTTAATATATTCTCATTTTTTACCTTTGACGCTATTGTTAATGGTATTCCTAAGGATTTTTTTGGTTTGTTCACACGGACTACTATTTATTCACTTGATAATTTTCAGGTTTCTACCCAATTTATGAATTAACCCCAGATATTACAGATATAATTAAAAAAAAAATTCACTTGGTGTTTCATAAATGTAATTGTTATTTATCTAGCACTTCATTGTCACTAGTGTCACGCTTTTACCTACAACAGCGCAGCTCTTCCTTTGACCTTTGTAAAAAAAAAAATGAATGCACACTACGAGTTAGGTGAGGTTTAAAAAAAAAAAAAAAAGACACAAGTCCATCTTGTTCAACCATAAAAATAAATAAAAAAGGTGCATGACACCTCCTGGGCTTAGCTCTATTATTAATATCGGACAGCTTTATAGTACTCCCGGAAGCCAGACACGGATCCTTCTGAGCTCTGCATCATCAACAGGCGAGTAGCTGCTGCTTTTGTGTCCACCCTTCCCTCCTCCCGCCCATTCACAGAAGCCTTGGTATTGTGTGGACACATTCAAAAAAAATACCAAGGCTTCTGTGAATAGGCAGCAGAGAGGAGGGGCGGGCATAGCTGCTCTATGTGCTTCTGTCCTCTCATATCTGCCGAGTGTCTCTCTGGCAGAGCAACAAACCTGTAAATGTAAATAATAGAGATGAGCACAGGAGATGTCATGCAGCTCCTTGGATTTAACTCAGTGTGCCTCCCCATTATACAATGTGGCTGAATTCCTGGAATTTAGCTTTGAAAAAAGCTGCAACTTTAAAAATATTTAATATTACTTTGGAAATCACATTAACATGTCAAAGCTTATAGGAGAATTTAGTGATTGGGCTTACATATATATGTTAAAGGAGTTGTAAATAAAAAATGTTTTTTGCTGAAATGACTGTTTACAGGGTATAGAGACATAATAGTTAAAGGATCACTAAAGGAATTTTTTTTTTTTAGCTAAATAGCTTCCTTTACCTTACTGCAGTACTGGTTTCATGTCCTCATTGCTTGTTTTTGCTTTGATGTTGCTGTAAAACTGCTCTGATCTCCACACTTCCTGGTTGTCTGGCTCCTTATAACCATCATACTGGGAGCTTTTCACGATGGTCTAAGCTGTCATTACTGTGTGTCTAAAACTTAAAGCGGGAGTTCGCCCATAAATGTTTTTTTACCCTAAGGCCCCATACACACGAGAGGATTTATCCGCAGATACGGTCCAGCGGACCGTTTCCACGGATAAATCCTCTCAAAGATTTCCGCTGATTTCGATGGGATGGAGTGTACACACCATCGCATTGAAATCCGCGCGGAAATCCTCTGCCGATGACGTGTCGCGCCGTCGCCGCGATTATGACGCGGCGACGGGCGCGACGCTGTCATATAAGGAATTCCACGCATGCGTCAAATCATTACGACGCGTGCGGGGAATCCCTTTGGATGAATGGATCCGGTAAGTCTGTACAGACGAGCGGATCCATCCGTTGGAATGGATTCCAGCAGATGGATTTGTTGTGCAGCACAGCAAATATTCGATCTGCTGAAATCCATCCCAGAGGAGATTTCTCCGCGGAAACAGATCCGCTGGCGTGTACACACCATAGGATCTATCCGCAGAAACCCATTTGCTGGGATTTATCTGCGGATGGATTCTATCGTGTGTACGGGGCCTTAGATGGATGCTCATTTAGTCTAGGGGAATGGGCTAGTTGTTTTAAAATCCGAGCATTACTTACCGTTGTAGAGGGCGATCTTCTCCGCCACTTCCGTGTATGGTCTTCGGGACTGGGCGTTCCTTCTTGATTGACAGTCTTCCGAAAGGCTTCCGACGGTTGCATCCATCGCGTCACAAGTAGCCGAATGAAGCCAAACGTCGGTGCGGCTCTATACTGCGCCTGCGCACCGACGTTCGGCTACTTTCGGAAAATCGTGACGCGATGGATGCGACCGTCGGAAGCCTGTCGGAAGACTGTCAATCAAGAAGGAACGCCCAGTCCCGCAGCCCATACCCGGAAGCGGCGGAGAAGATCGCTCGCTAAAAAGTTAAGTACAGCTTCGATTTAGCCTAGGTTCACACTGCTGCGAATTCAAAATCGCGGTAAAATGCGCGATTTTACCGCGATTTCGCGGCCGCGATTTTGCCGCAATTTAATGTAAATCGCGGCCCGAAATCGCAAAAAGTAGTACAGGAACTACTTTTTGAAATCGCAGATGCGGCGTCGCACTGATTAGGACAGTGCCATTGCCGACAATTGCCGCCGATTTGAGATGCGATTTGACATGTCAAATCGCATCTCAAATCGTTCCAAATCGTACCCAGTGTGAACCAGGGCTAAAACAACTAGCCGATTCCCCTAGACAAAATGAGCATCCATCTAAGGGTAAAAATAGCAATTTACCGGTGAACCTCCGCTTTAACAGCAAATCAGATTCACTTTAAAAACAAAACACTGCCCTGGATTTGTTTGTTTTTGTTCTGTGTGTCTCTCTAACTCACAGGAACATGAAACCAGTTTAAAAGTGAAACTAAACTGCAGACACATTATATGATTGATTTTTTATCTATTTGTAATCATTTTTAAAAGGAATCAGTTAACTTTTATGTCTCTATACCCTGTAAACAGTCATTTCAGCAAAAAAATAAAAAATTCCTTTAGTGACCCTTTAACTGATTGCTTTTAAAAACGATTAAAAATAGATAAAAATCAATCAATCATATAAATGTACCTGTAGTTTCTAGTTTCGTTTTTGCATGTTTCCTGCCTTTGCTGTACAGAGCCACGGAGCCAATACAGGGCAGTGATGTTTTGGAATACGAACCCGATTGGTGCTGAGGGGCTTTAGACACACAGTAATCAAACCTACTTGATTAGTGACCACAGAGAGAAATCTCCCAGTACTGTGGTTATCAGGAAACAGACAACCAGGAAGTGTGGAGATCAGAGAAGAATTACAGCAACTTGAGAGCAAAAACGAACAATGAGGACATGAAAATAGCACTGCATTAAGGTAAAGGAAGCTATTAAGATAAACAAAAAAAATCCTTTACAAACCCTTTAACCATTACTGCATTACAACTGAAAGACAGCTACAGCGTGGCTCTCGTTCTGGGAAGGTGTCCATGATATCCTCCCAAAACCATGCCCCCTGCGCACCCTTAGCACACACTTTGATCACAGTAAAGGGCCAATCACAACAGCCCTGTACCCTGATCATCAGTGCAGCCCAATCAGTGCTGCCTATAAGTGCCACCTATCAGTGCCACCTAATCAGTGCCCAATCAGTGACACCTATTAGTGCTGCTTATCGGTACAGCCTCATCCGTGCCCAATCAGTGACGCTTATTAGTGCCCATCAGTGCAGCCTCATTTGTGCCACCTGATCAGTGCCCATCAGTGCTGCATATCAGCACCTCCTCATCGGTGCCCAAAGAAGGAGAAAAATTACTTATTTGCAACATTTTAACAGAAACTAAGCAAACCTTTCTTTTTTTTCCCCCAAAATTGTTCTGTCTTGTTTGTTTAGCAAAAAAAAAAAAAAAAAAACAATGGTGATTAAATACCTTGCCTGACCACACAATTGTGATTTTAAAGTGCGACAGCACTGAAAGCTGAAAATTGGCCTGGGCAGGAAGGGGGGTGAAAGTGGCCAGTACTGAAGTTGTTAATATCAGACAATAATGATCGTGGAAGAAATGGGGGAAAGTGAGGATAATTCCCTACAAGGAGCGAACGCCTGGAACTGCGCAGCTCTCACTCGCGTTGTCTGCTCAACATGCTCGTTATTTGAGGGTGTGGAAAAGCAGTCTAATTGAATGTTTTCAAATGCAAGAAAACCACTGTGTCCAAAGCATCACATATACTGCTATTGCTTAACTGTTGGATAACGTACAATTTGTCAATGTGCTCCTCTACTTGGCCCTTGCAGTGGAATCTATTAAATACTTGGCATAGACATAAGGACGGAGTGCATAAGGGTGGAAGCAGAACTGTTGAACAGAAGGAAAGCAGACACAAAAGAAAGGGAAAAGCAGGGAATGAGACACTGCAGAGCAGGAAGAGAGGAGATATTTCTCAGATCTGCTATAGAGAAGGGAAATGAGACCCATATCCCTGTCTGATTCAGTAGGCTATAGTAAATACTAGATGCTTGAAGCACATCCCGATCTTCCTAATCAGAGAGCCACATTTCTCCAGGCGTAACCCACGTCACCAGAGCCACAGCTGTGCGCTCCCCATTTCCATATTGATTTTCCACTGGTAATACCCAGGCCAATCCTGATTAAAGTTGCTGTTTGAATATCAATTCCACATAGGAAAAGAAACGTTAGCTAATAACTGCACATTACATTTAATAGGTGTTAATATGTTTAACATATGGACGTGCATGGTTTTTAGATTTTGTTTTACTTTTAATTTATTGGTTACTATAGTCCCTTTATATTTTTTCAAATAAACTTAATGAAATAGTATTTATATCTAAACCAACCACATGACACAATCCTAGTTTCAGCTGAAATCTGGGAAAATAAAAAACTATTTTCGGACATTTGCTGTGTAAAAACGAATGACCTCCAATGATGGCTGTTCCATGTGTGCAGGGCCTTTTTTTTTTGCATGGGCACCCCTGGAATCTGTACTGTGCCCTCTTGACCCCCCCCCCTCCCCTGTATTGTGCCCCTGGTTTGATTAGTCTTTGATTTATGGCATGTTATCTTATTGTTTAAAATAGATTTAATTGAAATTACAATATATATATATAACACATACACCTATATCTCAACTATTCATACTTTAATTTGTCGGAGTAGGTGCAAAAAATTGGGGTAGGCTGGTAAGGGTCCCAGAGTATTACTTTGCCCAGGGGGCCATGATACCATTAAGATGGCCCTGCATGTGTGTCTGTTCCTGCATTAGTTGAAGCCCATCTCAGGACTAGGAAAATATCCTCAATTGCAGTGGCGCATCCCCTGCAACGCGCGGGTTAAATGCTTGTTAAAGTCTATGGCCCGGATTCACATACCTTGGCGCATAGTTATGCCGGCGTAGCGTATCGAATATACTCTACGCCGACGTAGCGCAGAGCGGCAAGCACAGTATTCACAAAGCACTTGCTCCCTAATCTATGCTGGGTTCCCTCAGCGTAACTCGTCGTAAGTGGCAGTGGGTGTGAGCCATGCTAATGAGGCGTGACCCCCATGTAAATGATGGGCCGAGCGCCATCAAGATACGAATAACGAACGGCGCATGCCCCGTCCCATTGACGCTTCCCAGTGCACATGCTCAGAATCACGTCGAAACAACTGCCTAAGTTACGTCGAATCACTGCCTACGACTTGAACGTAACCTACGACTAGCCCTATTGACGTATTACGTAAAAAACTACGGCTGTGTTCCCTGGTGCAGCCATTTGCATTGATGCTGCTGACTTACACCTGCTTTATGAGGCATAACTTTACGCCGGACGTACGACTTACGTAAACCGCGTATATTGATGCGCCGGGCGCAAGTACATTTGCGAATCGGCGTATCTCACTCATTTGCATATTCGAATCGTAAATCAATGGGAGCGCCCCTTGCGGCCAGCGTAAACATGCGCCCACGATACGACGGCGTAGAAAACGTACGTCGGTCGGATGAAGCCTATTTTCAGGCGTATCTTGCTTTCAGAGTCAGGCGCATAGATACGACGGCGCATAAGTGCACTTACACGGCATATCTCGAGGTACGTTGGCGTAAGTGCTACGCGAATCCGGGCCTAAGGGACTGCAAACAGCAGTTTTACCTACTCGATTCTCCCCTATGCATAGCATTGGAATGTTCCCCTGTGTCCTCACATCCTATGGTCTCTGCATTGGTCTTTATGATGTCTGACTGACGAAACATAGGGAGAAGAGGCTGTAGGGACTAGTGCAGGGAGCCTGCGGGAGCACAGACGTGGGTCACCTTGTAAAACAACCCATTCAGTTTAAAATGAAGGGAAAACATTTTTGTATGTATATTAAAAATAAATTATAAAACAGGACAAGTCTGATCATTCGAGGAGAGTATACTAGAGAACTGACTGACCACGCTGTGTTCTTCTGCTTAGTGTGGTCAGTTTTTAATAGGAATGCAAGGGGACTGGCAATTACATGGTACAGCAGGCACATATCAGGAATATGATGTGTTGGGGTAACAAATGCTTTTAAAGTTACTGTAAACCCCCGATTGTCACTTTTACCTATAGGTAAGCCTAGAATAAGGCTTACCTACAGGTAGTGGAAATAATTCCTAAACATGCGCCATTTAGGAGATATTTACCCTGTAGTGTGCCGATGACATTATCGGCGCACGCGCTGTGAAGAAACTGAGCACCATGCTGTTTCTCCATTAGCAAGTTCCGGCTTCCACGCGCATGCGCGGGAGTGACGTCACGTAGCTCAGGCCAGCCACAGAGCTGGAGTCTGTGGCCCCGGAAGGAAGAGGGGCGATGATGGATGCGGCCAACAGCGGGCTTCGTTTGTAGGCAAGTGCCACATAATGGGCTAGTATGCGATGCATACTAGCCCATTAAGCTTTTACTTTGCAGGGGAAAAAGAGGAAGTAAAACCAATCAGGGGCAGCCCCAATGCAGGGGAGCATTTTTACCTTCCCTAGAGTTTCTTTCATATAGTGCACTACTGTAACTGCCCAACATCCAAAGCTAAAATGTAAAAATCAGGCTCTAGTACAGCGATGACAGTGGGTTGCTATATCTCCATCACATCCATTTACAAAATGTTTTGTATTCTTTTGCAGAACACAAGGCAATCTGTGAATAGACAAGGAGAGATTGTAATGTTCCCACTAAAAACTGCACATCTACTGAGCATTTTTTGCATGCATTTGATGCACATTTACATCCAGTTGATGCACAGTTAGGCCCCACGCATACGAGACGCCGGTGAAAACTCTGCTGAACACGTTTTTAAAGGCTGACACCAGCGTTTATAAACGCCCATTTTGCCACAGAGTTTTTCCGCGTTTGCGTCTATAAGCGTTTAGTTAAGAAACATCATAAGACCCTCCCTAAGCTCAAAAACAATATTATTTAACCATTTAAGCCATTTTGTGAGACCAGAGGGAGTAGCAGCAGCTGAGGGAGCAGCAGTGTACTTGTATTAAGTGTGTCACTTGCCACAAGCTGTGGATTGTCCACTTGCCACGTGACCTGCCACAAGTTGTGGATTGTCCACTTGCCACGTCACCTGGCCATGTCACCTGCCACAAGCTGTGGAATGTCCACTTGCCACGTCACCTGGCCATGTCACCTGCCACAAGCTGTGGATTGTCCACTTGCCACAAGTTGTGGATTGTCCACTTGCCACAAGCTGTGGATTGTCCACTTGCCACAAGCTGTGGATTGTCCACTTGCCACAAGCTGTGGATTGTCCACTTGCCACGTCATCTGCTACAAGCTGCCGATTGTCCACTTGCCCCATCACCTGCCACATGCTGTGGATTGTCCACTTGCCACGTCACCTGCCACAAGTTGTGGATTGTCCACTTGCCACAAGCTGTGGATTGTCCACTCGCCCATCACCTGCCACAAGCTGCGGATTGTCCACTTGCCCCGTCACCTGCCACAAGCTGTGGATTGTCCACTTGCCACGTCACCTGCCACAAGCTGCGGATTGTCCACTTGCCCCGTCACCTGCCACAAGCTGCGGATTGTCCACTTGCCCCGTCACCTGCCACAAGCTGCGGATTGTCCACTTGCCCCGTCACCTGCCACAAGCTGTGGATTGTCCACTTGCCACGTCACCTGCCACAAGTTGTGGATTGTCCACTTGCCATGGAACCTGCCACAAGTTGTGGATTGTCTGCAATGCAAACAGTTTTTTTTTATTTTTTTTTATGTTTTTTCATCATTTGCCATCATTTTTGAGATTTCTAATGTAAAAAAAAAAAAAAAAAAAAAAAGGTCACCTTTAAAAACGCTTATAAACGAAAACGCGGCAAAACGCGGGTGCCGCGTTTAGCGTCTGAACCCATTTTTTTGCTTCTGGAAAAACGAGGTTAAGCGCAAATGCCAAAAAACGAGACTGTGTGCATGGACACATAGGATAACATTGAATGCGTTCAAGGGGCAGATGAAAAAAAGTGTCCAACTGCCTCTGAACATGCGTTTAACAGCATCTCGTGTGCATGGGGCCCAACATGCAGTTGCTACATGTTTTTCACTCTGCATTTGTCTTTAGAGATCACTTCCTTCATTCTTTCTTTGGATTTTATGTGCAGTGTGGTGCACTGCATTTGCACGTGTTTGCATGCATTTTTGCACAATTGTGGTGAAGAAAAAAATGCAGCTTGTTGTACACGTTTTTATCACTGCACTTTAATGGTGTGAGCTATGACCATTGGATAACCTGGATTTTGTACTGTCTATGCATTGGGAATGCACAACTGCATCTGGTGTGAATAAAGTTTGACTTTTACAGAAAAGTCAGTGGGCCAGATTCAGATAGGTGAGCGGATCTTTATCTCATTTACGTTACGCCGCCGCAAGTTTTTGAGGCAAGTGCTTTATTCAGAAAGCACTTGCCTGTAAACTTGCGGCGGCGTATCGTAAATCCCCTGGCGGAATTCAAATTCCGCGGGTGTGTAAAATTTAAATCAGGTGCGTCCCCGCGCCGAACGAACAGCGCATGCGCCGTCCGTCAAACTTCCCAGCGTGCATTGCTCTAAATGACGTCGCTAGGACGTCATTGGTTTTGATGTGAACGTAAATTACGCGAACGACTTACGCAAAAAATTCAAAACTCGGCGCCGGAACGACGGCCATACTTAACATAGGATACGCCGCACATACCCCTCATATAGCAGGGGTAACTATACACCGGAAAAAGCCGAACACAAACGACGGAAAAAAAAAAACCCCGGGCGGTCGTTCGTTTCTGAATCGGCGTAACTCCTCATTTGCATATTCCTCGCGTATACAAACGGAAGCGCCACCTAGCGGCCAGCGTGAGATTGCAGCCTAAGATCCGACGGTGTAAGTCACTTACACCTGTCGGATCTTAGGGATATCTATGCGCAACCTGATTCTATGAATCAGGCGCATAGATACGACGGCCGGACTCAGAGATACGACGGCGTATCAGGAGATACGCTGTTGTATCTATTTCTGAATCCGGCCCTGTAGCTATGCTCAGGAACTCCTAGCTTTTGATGAAGAGCTTATTTAGTGGGCGTTGTGATTATTGTTTCATTTTTTGCAAAAACTCCAGCGCATACAAGAGGGCAGGACATGATCACACGATCACATGAAAGTCCTGGGATTGTAAGTAAAAGTAAACAAATTAAATCATTTTAAGGATGCGGATCAGTAGTGAAGTCCAGGAACACCCACATAACTTCACCGGCTTTAAACCTTCATGTACATTATAATTAGCACACACCCTTAATCCCACTACATTCAGTCGGATTCTCCCTCTTCCATTCTTTCTGGTAGTAAATTATTTTTGCATTTGTTCTCAGGTAATTGCATTTCATTCTTTGAACCGCCATCAGGAAACCATTCAGACAATTCCTAGCTGGCCCTACAGGGCATAATATCACCCGGGCATTGAGGACATCCCGGAGCCCTTCACCCCAGACAGTTCTTTCATCTGCAGATAACGCTGTCCACCTTACCTGTCTATCTCCATAGCATGCAATGAGGTCCCTTGTGTCCGTGTCATTGTCAGCTGGCTGATGGAAGGGTCATAGGTCTTTATGGGGTGTGTCACGCTGGTGACAGTGACAGATGAACAAAGGTTTGGTCCCTTCTGTTACTAAATCACTGAATCAATCTTTGTTAAAGATCTGAAAACATCATTATAAAGATGATATTTGGTTTTCTAACCATCTAATTTAATTGCAAGATGATAAAGGTAGCTGACAAAGACTAATTCAATCTGCCCTATTCAGCAATTACCTGGGTCCTTCCTCAGCAATCATTGGTCGTAGAGTTGGCCAGGTGTTTTCAATGGAAATGTCACCGTTAATCACGGGCAACCTTCTTCCATGTTTTAGAAGTCAGCCCCAATAGAACTATTCATCAAATATACATATTTTTTTTGGATTTTTTGTTTCTTATGAAAATTATAATGTACAAGAAAATGGGAGGTTTGAACTTTGTCCCAAGGTGGCATAAATGACTAGGCAATGGGGAGCTGTAATGATAGGAGATGGCTAGGTTATCTGGATGAATGTTTTACTGGAGGGTGAATGAATTGGAAACATCAAGTTGAAAAAATACATGCATGGACAACTCAGCAAGGTTAAAGTGGATGTAAACCCGATTTATTTTTTTTTTGCTGGCACAATTTAGAGTATAAGATTTCCTATCATCTGTGCCCAGTCTTGCCACACAGAGTTAATCCAGCTCTGAGCAATCCTCTTTTATTGTTCAGTGAGATAAACCTTGACAAACAGCGAAAAACGTTGTCAAATGCTTCCTCTTGCTTTGAGTGACAGGTTATTTACATATCTCATGCACTAGCCTAGCCTAAGAGTCGGTTCACACTAAGGCGGCACGACTCCGGGGGCAGCTCTGCAAGTCGTCCTGAGGACGACTCCAAAGGCGATTTGCAAGACGACTTCTGTATAGAAGTCAATGCAAGTCGCCCCCGAAGTCGTACAGGGAGTAAGTTTCTAAGTCGGAGCGACTTGCGTCTCTCCGATTAGAACGCTCCCATTGCACTGCATGGGAAGCGACTCGTCAGGCGGCTTACCGACTCTAAGAAAGGCATAATTTTTTTAATTCCCACTCCTTTTCTGAAGTCATGTGGTTACATTTCTGGATTTTGACTGAATGTTAGTGACCATAGCAGAAATCAGTGTAAGGAATACACAGGAGAAAATGCATGTTGACAAAGGGAGTGTAAAGGTGGGCAGGGAGTCTACTGACCTCACGACTCCACCCACAGAGCTCCAGACAACAGACCCACCCACAGAATCTGCAGTTTTTCAGTTCTTATAACAGACAGAGGGGAGACATTTGACAGGTAAGGATACATGCAGGAGGCATCTATATCCTTATAGATCAGCAATATGGCAGTAGTTTAGAAAGGATGAGAGTGGCTTTACATCCACTTTAATGCCATTTAAAACGTGGATCTTAACCCATTCCAATGACTTAACTGCCCACCCTCAACTGCATATTTATTGGGTTCTTTTTTTTTATTCATTTATTTTCAGCCTGCCCCCCCTCCCCCCCCATTCTCCATCATTTGCCTAAACAAATGACATCAGTGCCCCCGGAGCCCCCTGGGAAAGGTGCAGTGACTCTCCAGCAGCAATAATTGGAGATCGACGAGTTGGCTGTTTTCACAGAACACTCGCAACGTATAGTAACCTATATAATGTGTGGACATTGTTAGTCCGCCTGCTAGTAACCAACAACATGGGCACGTAAAAAATGAAACAAAACAGTCCTTCTACAGGAGGGTTGTGTTATTTTTCTCCTGCCTGTAGAAGCAGCTTGATGAACCAGCGTATCTCAAGGTGTCCCAACAGGTCATGTTTTCAGGCTCTCCATTATTTTTCACAGGTGATTTGTTCAGTTTCACTGCCTTATTGCCCGGACACACGATCCGAATATCGGACTAACTTGATCGTCCGAGGAAGAATCGTATGATTTTCGGATCGTTTGTACACTATTTTCGAGAGCCGACAGTTCATCTGATATTATTCGATCGGACAAGCGCGAAAATTTTAGTTTAGTCGGTATAGTCAGTCGTCATCCGAAAATACATTACAACACATGACGTCACTTCCGATTTTTTTTTTTCTGTCGTACGAGAATTTGTGACTTTAATAACCTATTCAATTTCTACTTGCGACTATTAAGCAAAAAAAGTCGTACGATCTGTCGTACGATATTCAGATCACGTGTATGGGGCATTATTACTTACCACAGCTGTTTCATCTGAAGGAAATCCTGAAAACATGACCTATTGGGGTGCCTTGAGTTCTGGAGTTGAGAAACACTGTGTTAACCTACGGGTCCATGCACATTTGGGCTTTTAGAGGCATATTTTAGGAGGAGAGTTTAGAGGCAGAAAAAAACCCATCACAAGTGCATTTTTTAGAGAGCGCTTTCTGACAGAAAAAAAAAAAAGCTAAATGCCCCTAAACGCAGCATTTAGGTGCATTCAGTGTTTTTTAAGGTACATTGATTAAAGTGGAGCGCCACCCTAAAGTGGAACTCCCGCTGATCGGAACCCTCCCCCCTCCTGTCACATTTGACACCTTTCAGGGGGAGGGGGGTGCGGATACCTGTCTAAAGATAGGTATTTGCACCCACTTCCAGCCACAGTCTGCAGGCAGGACGTCACCTCCCCCCCTGTTGTGTTCTGGTAACACTCGGCTCCCAGAGCACAGCGGGAGCCAGTCAACAGGCGCAGCGCGACTCGCGCATGCGCCGTAGGAAACCGGGCAGTGAAGCCGGAGCGCTTCACTTCCTGGTTCCCTCACCAAAGATGGCGGGGGGGCAGCAGAGTGACGAGCGATCGCTCTTTCTCTGCTGCGGACGGCGCTGGACTCCAGGACAGGTAAGTGTCCTAATATTAAAAGTCAGCAGCTGCAGTATTTGTAGCTGCTGGCTTTTAATAATTTTTTTTCAGCGGAGCTCTGCTTTAAAGTGAAAAATCAAGAGAGGGGAGTGTTTTGGGAAAAAACGCTTATAAAAGCAAATGCCCATAAACTCTCCCAAACTCTCGTTCAATATGAACTTCTATGCGCATTTTTCTGCCATTTTTTCCTAGTGTGCATGGACCTGCAGAGTGATGCAGTTTGTTCCATTCTCTCTTGCTCCTTTATTGATGTTCCAAATGAAAGAAAATGCACTTAAGCGAGCTATAATAATAAAAAAAAAATGCTTCACATGTACAATGACTGCATTCAGAAGGGAAGAAAAAATAAATAAAAATTGCGCACCATACTGCAGCTGAAATTTACAATCGTTCCCGAATGGCTCCTTCATGTGTCTACACGGGGCTACAAGAATAAACATAGAATTGCAGACAGACACAAAGGTTCATTTTACTAAAGGCATTTCCATTCTGCAAGGGAATTTTTCCCCAGACCTTAGTAAATGAAGTGAAACTTCACTTTGCAAAGAATACCCAATCACATACAATGGAAAAAAAAAAAAAAACACCACACAGCATGGGTGCTTGCTAATGATTGGATTTACTAAGCTTTGTTGTAAATTCCCTTGCAGAGTGCAACTGCATTTGCAAAGTGACGATTAGATTTCCTTTAGTAGATCAACCCCAATGACTTGAGATGGTAATGGCTTTGAAGGAACATTTCTATGATCTTTCTTTAAACAATCGAATCTGTCACATTTACATGCACGCTCCTAATGCTCAAGCATGCATGTTAATGTATTTGGAAGAGCACAGTAGGAAAGCAGACAGACAATACACAACCTCACCCTATTATGTGGAAATAATAATAAAACAGACACACACACACACACACACACGTCCAATTGATTGTTCTATTAGAATGAGGAGCTGGAGATGTCTGTAGTGAGCTCCTATTGTGGACTACATAACTTCACCTACCTGCAGCTTCAGCTTGATTGCCATCAGTGAGTCTGACGGAGCACAAGCGGTCCAGGAAGACCCGGCCACATCATGGATAAAGGACCTCAGGGTGCACATTGTAGAGAAATCATGCATCGAGTTGAGCACACAGGTCTATCTATTGGCGTTTACTTTATGGAATATGGTTGCATGTGAATTAGGCCCGGTTCACACTAGTGCAACTGCCATTTCATCCAATTTCCAATGCAATTATGTAGTGCAACCAACTGCAGTATGACTTGCAGTTTGGATGCATTTTTGTTAAGTTTTTTATGCAATTTTCATACTACTGCGATTTCTGGAGGAGGATAGTAGGGCGGGAAAATGCACCAGAATCACAAATACATGTAGATACATTTTTTATGAGTTTCTTTAAAGCGGAATTCCACCCAACTTCTGCTTATGTCCCCCCCCCGTCGCCACATTTGGCACCTTTCGGAGGGGGGAGCGGGTATCTGTTTTTGATAAGTACCAGTTCAGTTGGACCTCACTGTGGCAAGGTACATCAGTCCTGCCCCCTCCTCCTTCCCCTGCCGCTGGGCAAGTAAGAGGGCACAGCATACTTTGCGCATGCACAGAAGGGACCTGGCCGTGAAGGCTCCAGTGCCGGGTTCCCTTACTGGCAATGGCAGCACCAGACAGCCGATGGAAACATCAGCTGCTGTGCCATCGCTGGATTCCAGGACAGGCAAGTGTCCCATTATTAAAAGTCAGCAGCTACAATATGTGTAGCTGCTGACTTAATTTTTGGAGGGGGAGGTCAGACCACCGCTTAAGGGCCAGATAAAGGCAAGCAAAGGGCTGTATCTGACCCCTGGGCTGCAGTTTGGAGACCATTGCCTTAATGCATTCTCTGCATTAAGGTAAAAAAAAAACCCCCCCCTTTTTCCTGGCTTTCCTCCCTGGGCAGATCAATAGCAGCAGAAGCCATTGGCTCCCACTTCTGTCATTCAACTTCAGTGCCAAGGGAGCGGGGGGTGGGCCAAGTCCCGCTGTCTGTGTGAATGGATGCAGCAGCAGGTCTTGGGAGCAAGCCCACACTTGGTTATAACTTAGGCCTAATAGGCTGAAACGTGTCAACCTTTCCTATTGCGTTTGTCAATAAATGCGTCTATTATTTAAGAGTAACGACCGGAGTGGGGATCATCTTTTTCCTCATTATTCTACGCAGCCAGCGACTGTGGATCGAGCACCCAGGAGCTCTGCTTTTCATGTGATGTATGGGTAGTAGCACTGACTTTTTTGTTTATAGCCCACACAAGTGCCCCCATGGGAATCGCCCTCTGATCCGGGGCACCAGTAAGAGAAGAGGAGCCAGGAGTGCCAGCAGGGTACCCAAGAAGAGGAGGACCGGGGACACTATGTGTAATTCTATTGCACAGTGCAAGTAAGTATAGACATGTTTGTGTTACCGTATTTATCGGTGTATAACTCGCACTTTTTTCCCCTTAAAATCAGGGGAAAATCGCGGGTGCGCGTTATACGCCGATCTCCGCTTTCTCTGAGCGCCGCAGCCTAGAGCCGAGCGTACTGCGCACTCGGCCACGCCCGCAGCCACGCGAGAGGAGCTGAGAGGACCCGAGAGGAGCCGAGTGTACTGCGCGCTCGCATCCGCCCGCAGCCACGCGAGAGGAGCCGAGAGGACCCGAGAGAAGCCGAGTGTACTGCGCGCTCGGCTCCACCCGCAGCCACGCGAGAGGAGCCGAGAGGACCCGAACACAGAGGAAATCCGGCTCCACTCGGCTCGGCGCCAAATCCGAAAACAAACACTGCTGCAACCCTGGGCAAGGTGTGGATGGACTCGCAGACGGACACCGGACCCCGTGCAAGGCCGCAGACGGACACCTCCAAGGCTGGACGGACCCCGTGCAAGGCCGCAGACGGACGCCGGACAAGGCCGCCGATGGACGCAGGGCAAAAATTTACTTTTTTTTTTCCTTAAACTACCTTTCTAAACTTGGGATGCGCGTTATACGCCAATAAATACTGTATTTAAAATTTAAAAAAAAACCTTTAAAATCAACCAAAACATTTCAAAGTGTACAATGCCTTTAAGAATTCTGATTTGGGTTACAAATACAGAACTTCTAGCATCAAACAGAATAAAACAGGTAAATACAGGTCTCTATTGTGAAGTATGGGTGAAATGAAGGATCACTGTGACAGATCAGTTCACACGATATCTCATTAATTTATTAGCATCTTGCATGCAGCTGATGATCGGATACTATTATGTGGCCGTGTATCAAATAGACCACATTTTTTCCAGCTAGTAGAATGTCCGGATGTCTCTCTAAAGCTCAGCAATAAATTCTAATATATAAACTGCTGCATACAAAATGATTTCGAATAGATAGATGGACAATCTATGTAGCATAACATCCATATCCGAGATCTATTCCTGGTAATGACAAAGGTAATGCAACAATCTACGATGAAGGTTACAGAGGTAAACAAACGTCTGCAGAATCCTCAGTGACGCAAGTGCTGTAAGCATGAGGGATTGTGGGTAATATGTCAGTACCTGAGCAGAATACCAATAAGAGAGCTAATGTTGTCTAACCACCACAAGGTAAGAGAGCAGCTTTCCTGAAATTAGGAGATCTTTTAATATCCCCACCGCGATAAACGTTTCCCAACCAACAGATTTCATTTGAAGTATCTGCAGTGTATGGACAAGAAACTATAATTAGTTACAGAAGAGCTATTTTTCCAGGAGGTCATGCAAGGCTGACCCATCATGAAAAAAAATATATAGAAAACCCTAGGGGTATGTTTGACTTTGCTCCAAGATAAACAGCCCTCCTACACTGAACATACATGGTGCAAAGGCACAAGTCCATTCATTTTGCCATAGAGAAGGCAGAAACCCTTTCCACATACATCTGTCTAGACTTGTGTTCTGCAGAGGTGAAGGGCCAGCGTCCCCCACCGCCAGAGCCTCTGTATACACCTGCAGAGATTGTGTTTATATAAAGTCCACATTTTGTAGCCTCCCCCACTCATACATCGCAATGCCACCACCTCCCCCACTGAAACCCACCTCCATTCACATTCACACACTGCGCACAAAACCATCTGTGTGTGTAAAGCAAGCAGGTTGTGTAAATACACAAAGGATTTCCTAGTAGGCACGTTGCCCAGGGGGACACTGGATTCTTGGTTAACTAGCCGTCATCCGACGTGGTAAAAAAAAAAAACAACAACTTTATTTTTGATCCTTTTTCTGGGAGTTTATCTCATGTAACAAAAGTTGGTTTACTGCCAAATCTGAACAGCAAGCTAGTGATATATATTTTTTATTCACAAAAGAAGACTATACTGCGCTAAAGGTAATTTGAGTGAAAAATATTAGTGAAAAACAAAGCTGCGACCTCTAGAAACATGCGATACTCATATGTAAGAAATATGTAAAAAAGGGGAAAGAAAAAAATCGGGCTAAAATAAACAATATAGTGAAACAAATATATAATACAGACACAGTTAAAGTGGATGTAAACCCCAATTTTATTTTTTTTTTTTAATGTCACAATGTACAGTATAAGATTTCCTATCATCTGTGCCCAGTCTTGCCACACATAGTTAATCCAGCTCTGAGCAATCCTCTTTTATAGTTCAGTGAAAATCAACAAACTTCCAGATAAAAACCTGTCTAAATAAAAAGTCCTTTCCGTCCCCTTGCTTCGAGTGACAGGGTTTTTACATATCTCGTGCACTAGCTTGGACACATGCACATTCCTGGATGTTTATCATAAAATGGGGGATGATCCACAGTTCATTGTGAGAGGTAATGTATGTCACTCGAAGCAAGGGGATGGAAAGGACTTTTTATTTAGACAGGTTTATCTGGAAGTCTGCTAATTTTCACTGAACAATAAAAGAGGATTGCTCAGAGCTGGATTAACTCTGTGTGGCAAGACTGGGAACAGATGGTAGGAAATCTTATTCTCTACATTGTGACATCAAAAAATTAATAAAAATGTTGGGTTTTTAATCCACTTTAATTGATGTACTAAATAATTAAATAAATTATATTATTTAAGTCCCAATAATAAAGCTGAAAGTCCACAAAATGGTGAAAGTGAAAACAATCAGGTGTGAAAGTAACGTTGAAGTAGATATATCCGCCACCACCAGGATGATAGAAGAAAGCCGCTCCTGGGAGAATACACCGGGAACAAGAGTAAGTATAGACACCCTTACCGGACGAGTTGGACCTTCTCTAATGGCAAGGTCATATGGGCCTGCAGAAATAACCCTCTGTGGGGTCTCCGTAGATCACAATAGTGTGCACCACTCGGCTCCTAGCCACTCCATCAGAGGGAGAGATCCTTTCTAAAGGGACATAGCGGACGGAAGTCAGGCAGCGGCTAGGAGCCGAGTGGTGCACACTATTGTGATCTACGGAGACCCCCGCAGAGGGTTATTTCTGCAGATCCATATGACATTGCCATTAGAGGAGGTCCAACTCGTCCGGTAAGGGTGTCTATACTTACTCTTGTTCCCGGTGTATTCTCCCAGGAGCGGCTTTCTTCTATCATCCTGGTGGCGGCGGATATATCTACTTCAACGTTACTTTCACGCCTGATTGTTTTCACTTTCACCATTTTGTGGACTTTCATCTTTATTATTGGGACTTTCCAATTACACAATATTTACACTTTATATATATTTAATTATTTAGTACATCAATTAACTGATTGTGTGTGTATTATCATATATTTGCTTCACTATATATTTTTTTTAACCTGAAACAGAACCATAGTTAAAAAAATAAAAATACTAAATTACATAGAAAAACACACAAAAGACAGCAGAACATATTAAAAGTGGTTGTAAACCTCAAACATGAAATATGAAGAAAGCATATCGCTCTATAGCAGTGATGGCGAACCTTGGCACCCCAGATGTTTTGGAACTACATTTCCCATGATGCTCATTCACTCTGCAGTGTAGTTGAGCATCATGGGAAATGTAGTTCCAAAACATTTGGGGTGCCAAGGTTCGCCATCACTGCTCTATAGTATGTACGTATCTCAACCCAGAGCACGAAGATCAGCCGTACAAGGAGCAAATTTATCTTCTGTTGCCATGGGTTGCAGGAAAGAAATTTGCTTGATTACCTCATCAACACAATCAATGTTAATGCAGGGGCCATTGTCTGCTCCCAGCAGGGCTGGGGGGTTCGCAGTTACCCCCCGGGAGAAGACAGCGATTTTATGCTAGTGTCTATAGCAGCCACTAGCAATAATCGCAGGTAAAACCTGGCATGCAGGCTGTACCCAAGTTGATCACTTGATCAACTTGGTACATTCAGCCTTCCCATGCATGGTTAAAATCTTGGTCGATTCAGCAGGAATCAGAAGAGATTCGAACCATGTATGGCCTAAGTGTCATTTCTGTCTGCTGCTTCTATCCTCATCTCCCAGCATGAATCACCGCTGACAAGTTTTCCTGACACCAAGAGAAAAAAAGGTGACAAGGGAGGGAGTTATAGCTGACTGAGAGCCTCAGCTCTTCCTGTGTGCTGTGTGAAGGGGGGGGGGGGTCCCTTCCCTCTAATCAGCTCAGATCTCTCCTCACTGAGCTCTGCAGACTTCCACTCTCCACCCCCTTTTTTTCTGACGGCTGAGATAAGCTTTCTAAATTCTTGACAATGAACAGATGTAGAGAAGAGAAGGCTGCAGATAAACAGGTACAACTTATGTAGGATGATTTGTTTCATCTCTGTGTACCACCTGAGGCCAGTGGGGTATCTAGGGTATGGCAGCAATGGCTAATGCCATGGGCGCCATGGAGGGGGGCGGCAAAAAGCTACCCCCCGTATGAAAAAAAAAACCACCCGTCGTCCTGCGGCCGCCTCCCGCACCAATGTAGCTCCTGCTCGTTGCAGCCGGTCTGCTGAAGCACGGCGCCGGCACAGCAATTGCTAATATTGCAACTTGGCCTGGGGAGGGGAGTGACAGGCGCCCCCATGACGGCCGATGACTGGCCATTGATGGCACAGGGGCTGTGTTTGATTGGCACAGTGGCTGCCTTTGATGGGCACAGTGGCTGTAATTGATTTTTCTTTCAGTTTGTTTGCACCCCCCCCCCCCCCCCAAATAAAATTCAGCACCAGATGCCAGTGGTAGCCAGTGTCCATCTCTGTCCTCGTCGCACTGCGTTCCTCCCTGTCCCTGGTTATCTGAAAGGTTTCAAATGTTTTGACAGGGGCGCAGTTTCAGTGCTTGCCATAGGCGCCATTTTCACTAAATACGCCTCTGCCTGAGGCCAGTCACTTCACTATGTGTAAGGGTCTACAATCTCTTTAAAGCTTCTTTCACATGACCATTCTAATCAGGCCCGTCAGGCGAACGTGATTGGACAGTCCATTCACCCTTATGGATCGGTGGGTGTAAATGGACTTGTGTCATTTTACACCCACCTACCTCCGAACCGGTCCGCTAAAAACAAACGAAAGAGAATGGATTTCCTTCAGTCTAGGCAGATTGTATTAGAGGGTAGTCAGATGTAAACTGACGCCAACCCGCCCATAAAAGGAGAGCAGATCTGTCCGTGTCCACTCGGCAGACACAGACCTGTCACCCGCCCGCTCTGCTCAGATCAGAGGACATATCCCCAGCTGATCAAAACAGAGTCTTCCTCGTGTGAAAGGGGCCTAGAAGAGAATTTCACCATTAGCAAAAAAGAATGAAAAAGGCATCTGAGCCTGCAAAGCATTGCACTTGTGATCAGTGAACTGCAGGTGCAATGCTCTGGCTCCTGCAGGCTCCTTCTCCAGCTCAAGTCCATACTGAGGAATAGCCTATGGAGCTGGAGGAAGCATCAATGGACTACAAATGTGGTGAAGTCACTGCCGAAGTGGCAGTTGCAACTTGTCCTTTTTCTTTCACAGTTTCCCGTGTATGAATGATGTGACTTTGTGGGTGGAGCCACACAGCAAAGCCCATGGATCCTCAAGCTAAGGCCCTCCAGCTGTTGCGGAGTTACAAATCTCATGAGACATTGTAAAACACCGACATTCACAGACTTGACTAGGCATGATGGGAATTGTAGTTCCTCAACAACTGGGCCATAGTTTGAAGCCCCCTAGTCTAGCCGATTCCAGCTCTTACAAAAGCCAGGAATAGATAAGAACCCCTAGATCATGGGTCTCAAACTGGTGGTCCTCCAGCTGTTGCGAAACTTCAAGTCCCATGAGGCACTGCAAGGCTGACAGTTACAGGCATGACTCCCACAGGCAGAAGCACGATGGGACTTGTAGTTTCACAACAGCTGGAGGGCCACCAGTTTGAGACCCCTGCCCTAGATTCTGTAAGCAGAGGCGGCTGTAGGCTTTGTGAGGCCTTAGGCAAATCTGAGACATGAGGCCCCATTCACATCCATAATGGGAAAAATAATTCAAGCGATAAAAATTAACTGTATAAATTGCATATATTAAGAGTTTTAAATTATATGAACTATGAATTCACCATTTATAGAATTTTCTCTAACCAATTCTTTAGGCAAATTAGGCGGCTGCAAGGCCCCTTTGGGGGCAAGGCCTAAGGCGACCACCTAATTAGAGAGCCGCCTCTGTCTGCAAGTGTGGGGTCCATATGAGGGTGGAGAGCTGTGGACTCTGATCATGTTCTATAAATATGGGTGCGACAGGAAACATGGTGGAGTTGGCTTTAAAACTCACAATAGCCAGTTGCATGACAACATACTGGCACACTGGTCGCATGACATCTAATGAAGGGGAAGATTAAACAAGAGACAGGGATTCTTACTGGCTTTTTCCCATATCAGTAATGAATTGGAATTTGCTCATGTGACTCGCCACTATGGCATCCTGTAGCAGTGTTTTCTATGCCAAGTTAGTTTTTTGCCTTCTGATACCTTTTATAATAAGGGCAGGGAATTGGGAAGGTCTTAAGACTTTGAGCTTTGAATTATTCCATGTTGCAGCTGTAGCGCCCAATGGGGGGGGGAAATCGGATGAACACGGACCGTATATCCGTGTTCATCCGATCCGCCAGACGGATGGAAAAGTAGGTTTTTCCTCCGTCACACTTTGGCGGATCGGATGTCAGTGGGCCTGTCACCGCTGACATCCGCGGCTCCATAGAGGAGCACGGAGCGCCCGTACAGGTCCGCAAAAAAAAAACTGACAGACGGACCTGTACGGGCGCTCAGTGTGAAAGAGCCCTAAGTGTTGGTGCAGACACTTGTGAATAACTCTTCAAGGAGGACCCCTAAAACAAACGTGGTGAGGTAACGGCAGGCCCAAATTCAAACCAGCGGCTCCTTCGGGGGAATTGCTATTTACCCATCACTTCTAAATCACCCCTTCTTTCATACATGTTCTATGGGCGCCCTTACCTGTGATGTTCTCAGCCACGTCTAAACCGAACATTTCTTCTTCTTCATCTGTCTCTTTTCTGTGTTGTATTGTGGAATCTTCAATGATTTTTCTAGGAAGTATCTCAGAGGTAACAAGCGGGGCATCTTCAGTGGCCGGAAATTCATCCCCGTCATCCTTTTTGTGTGTCACAAAACGTTGCATTTCTGTGGTCTTCTCCTCTTCAGATGTCTGCAGATGGAGATCCGTTTTTTCTGATATGTCCCAGATATATGGCGGTAAAGAGACATCAGATACGACATCTGGATAAGAGGAGCTGCTTAAAGCTATTGTGGACAGAACGTCCGATTCTTTCAGTAGATAGTGGGAACTTTCATCCAAGCCGGATTCTGGCTCATAAATAGGATCAAGGGGAAAGATAACGGCCGTAGAAAAGTCTGATGTAGAGAACGCAGAAGAGATTTCAGGCCAGTGAGATGTTGATAATTGAGAGTCAATGACAAGTGGCACAGTTGGAGGTTCTTCAATTGCCACCTCTGTCAGATGCTCGTCTGTTAGATTGGAAGTCGGAGTGATTGACTGGACGGTTTCATTCTCTATCCAAGTCTTGTTCTGTAATGAAATATCAGTGTGTAGCTGCTCTGATCCTAAAATGGACTGCTCATGATCTAGATCAGATGATAGATTCCTTTCAGTTTGACTTTGATCCAAAACTTGTACCTCATTATCCAGAAGCCATGCTGGCGTCTGAGTAGAAACATCCTCTGCTTCTGGCAAATGGCTGCTGGACGAGGCAGGCTGTGGTACAAAAAACTCCTCAGTAAACCACGGGAGGATTCCAGTTGGTGTCGTCTCCTGGAGGCTCAAGCGTAAACATGTCAAAAAGATATTTATCGAAGTCCAATACGTTAAAACCATGATGTTTCTTGTTGTCATAACCTCTACCAGAAAAACAGCATGTCACCGAGCGCTCATTCTTCTCTGCCAATAAAAACTGCAAGACACAATGGGAAAACATTATCATTACATTCAAAATACTAACAACTTACACAGCCATCCACAACTTGGCCCCCAGCTACATCACTAACCTAGACTCAAAATACCAACCTTATCATTATCTTCGTTCCTCCCAAGACCTCCTGCCCTCTAGCTCCCTCGTCACCTCCTCCCATGCTTACCACCAGGACTTTTCCAAGCCTCTGGAACTCCCTACCTCAATCTGTCTGTCTCCTCCCTGTTTGCTTTTAGATGATCACTGAAAGCCTCTCTCTTCAGAGAAGCCTATTCTGCCCTCACCTAACAATCATACTGTTATTTTCTAAATTAGCTTATTCCCTGCATATATTACCTTTTGTATCACTTGACCCTCCCTCCTAGATTGTAAACTCTTAAGCCTTGTACACACGACCGGTTTTTCCGGCAGGAAAACTGCCAGGAGAGCTTTTGGCCGGCAATCCCGGGCGTGTGTATGCTCCCTAGCAGTTTTCCCGACAGGAAAACCGCCAGAAAAAAATAGAAAACCTGCTCTCCATTTTCCCATCGGGATTCCTGGCAGAGCGTTTCCTGCCAGGAAAACCGGTCGTCTGTATGCTTACCTGAAGGGGAAATAAATCGCACATGCTCTATAACAATTCGACGCATGCGCGGTAGCATAGAACGTAATTTAGTCGGCTCGTCATAGTCTTTGACATCACCGCGTTCTTGCAATTCAATAGAAAGGCGGGTCTTTTATGTGGCCGTGTGTATACATGGCTTTTCAAGACAAGCTTGGCAGGAATCAAGTCTTGAAAACTGACGGTTTTCAAACAGACGGGATTCCTGTCCCGTTTGTTCAGGGCTTAAGGAGCAGGGCCCTCCGATTCCTCTCATATTGAATTGTATTGTCTGCCCTTGTGCTGTACAGCGCTATGCAAACTGTTGGCGCTATATAAATCCTGTATAGTAATAATGATCCTCAGCAATACAGTATGGTGAAATTGACTGAGATTCGATCCATCTATGGCTGGCTTAAGCCAACTAAAAAAGCACTAATAATAATAATATGCAAATTTAGACTACTTGTAAAAGTCAGTAGAGAAGACCGCATCTCCAACCACTACCCTTAGGCACTGATGTATACAGAGAGCAGTGACATACACAATATTACCAAAAGTATTGGGACACCTGCCTTTACATGATTTTTAACCACTAGCTGACGGCCGTACGACTTTGTACGGCCTCAGCGCGGCTCCCAATCTCTAACAGGCCGTCTTTTTACGGCCGCCCCTTCGCTCGTTCCCCGCGCGCGCTCCTGAGCGCGCAGCGGGGAACTGCTGTGCTGGCCGTGTCCCTTGGACACAGCCAGTCACAGATCGCCGTGAACGGCCAATCGGAGCGGCCGTTTCCTAGGCGATCTGTGCGGCCAATGAGAGATGATCTCATATGTTTACATATGAGATCATCTCTCATTCCCGGCTCTCGCAGACAGCGGTGCTGTCAGGGAGAGAGGAGACGGATCTGTGTCTCTTGTACATAGAGACACAGATCGGTCAGTCACCCCCCTTCCCCCACAGTTAGAACACCAATTAGGGAATACATTTAACCCCTTCCTCACCCCCTAGTGTTAACCCCTTCCCTGCCAGTCACATTTATACAGTAATTAGTGCATATTTATAGCACTGATTGCAGTATAAATGTGAATGGCGCCAAAAATGTGTCAAAAGTGTCCGATGTGTCCGCCATAATGTCGCAGTCGCAATAAAAATCGCAGATCGCCGCCATTACTAGTAAAAAAAAAAATAATAATAAAAAAAAACAATTCTGTCCCTTATTTTGTAGGCGCTATAACTTTTGCGCAAACCAGTCGCTTATTGCGATTTTTTTTTTTTTACTAAAAATATGTAGAATACGTATCGGCCTAGACTGAGAATAAAAAAAAAAAAACTTAAAAAAAAAAATTTAGCTATTTATTATAGAAACGAGAAAAACATTTTTTATTTTTTTTCAAAATTGTCGCTCTATTTTTGTTTATAGCGCAAAAAATAAAAAACCGTAGAGGTGATCAAATACCACCAAAAGAAAGCTCTATTTGTGGGGAAAAAAGGACGTTAATTTTGTTTGGGAGCCACGTCGCACGACCGCGCAATTGTCAGTTAAAGCAACGCAGTGCCAAATCGCAAAAAGTCCTCTGGTCAGGAAGGGGGTTTAAGTGCCCAGTAAGGAAGTGGTTAATGGCATCCCAGTCTTAGTCTGTAGGGTTCAATATGGAGATGGCCCACCCTTTGCATCTATAACAGCTTCAACTCTTCTGGGAAGGCTGTCCACAAGGTTTAGGAGTGTGCCTATGGGAATATTTGACTATTCTTCCAGAAGCTCATTTGTAAGGTCAGGCACCGATGTTAGACGAGAAGGCCTGGCTCGCAGTCTCCACTCTCTCTAAGGCTGGATTCACACCTATGCAGTTTTAGTGCATTTTGCACATTTGCACTACAGTCCATTTAACATGGTTTCCTATGGAACGTGTTCTGTAGTACAAATCTGCAAAATGCACTAAAAATGCATAGGTGTGAATGCAGACTAATTTATCCCAAAGGTGTTCGATTGGGTCAAGGTCCAGTCAAGTTCCTCCACCCCAAATGCACTCATCCATGTCTTTATAGACCTTGCTTTGTGTACTGGCGCTTCAAAGTTCATTTTAAGACAAGGAAAACTCTTAACATCTCTACTGACATTAGAGACTGGGAAAATGTCAGACATCAAACACCAGCATCATACTATGCAGTAAATATTGTACATACCATATGTCAAGGGTCATTGTTCTCCATTAGGGTTAAATCCCATTATTGTTTGAGACCTATTTGGACCCAAAGGACCCAAAGTCCTCTCACCTTGTTCCAAGTTAAGTATTTAATAATCGGCTAGTATGCGGTGCATACTAGCCGATTATGGCTTTTGCTTTTCAGATTTAAACAAAAAAAATGACAGCGGGTATACAACCGCTTTAAAGCGGTCCTCCACCCTAAAGTGGAGTCCCGCTGATCGGAACCCTCCCCCCCTCCGGTGTCACTTTTGACACCTTTCAGGGGGGAGGGGGGTGCAGACACCTGTCTAAAGACAGGTATTTGCACCCACTTCCGGCCACACGATACGGGCGAAAGACGGGCATTCCGTCACATCCCGTCTGTCGCCCGTTGTGTGCTGGGAACACTCGGCTCCCAGCACACAGCGTGTGAGCCAATCGGCGGGCGCAGCGCGACTCGCGCATGCGCCGTAGGGAACCGGGCAGTGAAGCCGCAGCGCTTCACTTCCTGGTTCCCTCAGCGTGGATGGCGGGGGGAGCAGCAGAGTGACGAGCGATCGCTCGTGCTCTGCTGCGATCGGCGCTGGACTCCAGGACAGGTAAGTGTCCTATTATTAAAAGTCAGCAGCTGCAGTATTTGTAGCTGCTGACTTTTAATATTTTGTTCCCATGGCACATCCGCTTTAAGGACTTATGGATCCCTGCATTTGAGTACTGAAATTGATAACACCTATTTTCAATGTGTTTTTAGGCATAATTTCAGATTCTCCTGGGTGTGATTATGAAGAGCACACTGATTGTTCATGGATGGTCCTCTATATATCACCAAATCACAATTAGCATTGTGTGGATGTGCTTACTGCACACCAAGATTTGCACACTGTTATTTATACATTTATGTATACGATTATCCACATTTAATGGTCATTATATACATATGTGCTTATGAGATTTTGTTCTGCAAAAACACACACAGGAGGGCGTAAACATTACCACATACAAGTTTATTAAATACCAAGAATGAATGGATACTCACAAATAAGGATGAGCTTTGGCGTGTTCGCAAACCCCATGTGCAGAGCCCGCCTGGAAGTCGGCACTGCGCTACGCTAATCACAGGTCGTGAGACATTTCCCCATCTCTGCAGCCGCGCATCGGGACAATTTCTGCGATTAGCGCAGTGCCAACTTCCTGGCGGGCCTTGCACGTAGGGTTAGCGAACACGCCGGAGCTCATCCTTACACAAACATAGAAAACAGCAAGGATATCAAATATCAACTCTAGCCATAGGTGAGGTCAATAAATCACACGGTTGGAAGGCTGATGCGTTTCAGGGGACATGCCCCCTTCCTCAGAGTTAAACCAACCTCATAATGTCACAACTTAAATAGTCCCACATCAGAAGTAGCCCCCTCCTCAACCAGCAAGTGTGTGGGGCTTAGATTTACAAAAGCAAAACATAAGCCCCACCCACTTTCTCATTGAGGAGGGGGCTGTTTCTGCCATGTGACCATTTAAGTTGTGACATTGTATGAGGTTGGTTTAGCTCTGATGAAGGGGACATGTTCCCCCGAAACATGTCAGCCTTCCAATCATGCGCTTTATGGACGGATGACATCGCCTGCGGCTGAAGTTGATATTTGATATGCCTGCTGTTTTCTATGTTTGTATCTATTCTTTCTTGGTTTTTAATAAACTTGTATGGTTGTAATGTACAAGGCATTTGTGCCTTCTTTTGTGAATGTTTGCAGCTCTCGTCCGATACAGGAATTCTCAAACAACTGCATCGGAAGAAGCATTACATGTTCGAATACCATTAGGAGCATCTCTGTCTGTGTGCTGGAGTGTTTTTGACTTTTCAGTGAAGATGAGATTTTTTTTTTACCTAATATTTTGAGAATACATTGCGGTTTCACTTTTTAGGGCTGCATTTTTTGATATTTTGTACGTTTAAGATTTGTCATCACTACAGGAGAGTCAGGACGCTCTCTACATTGCAGATAGAGAAAGGAGCTGTGTGTTAGTGGGCGTCCTGACTCTCCTGTAGTCCAAGGGAGGGCGCGAGCACGACACTCCACACCAGGGAGAAAGCCTCGCATTACTGTGTGTAGTTACAGACAGAAGAACAGGAAGTGAGGATTTCTCAGAAGAAATAAAGACAATTAAAAGCAAAATCGAAGAATGAGGTAAGTGAAGGAGGACTGCACTAAGGTAAAGGAAGCTATTTAGAGAAAAAATAAATTAAAAAAATGTACCTTTACAACCCATTTAAACACTTCAATACCGCACACCGTTATATGACGTCCACAAAGTGGGTTTTCTTATTCTGGGTGGACGTCATATGACGTCCTGGACTTTGTGCGTGATATCTGAATGATGCCTGCAGCTAGAGGCATCATTCAGATATCGTTTTGTTCCGGCGGCGATCCTGCGCACCATAAGAACGATCATTCCGCCGCTTGATCATTCTTATGGGCAGCGGGAGGAGACATCCTCCATCCGGTGCTTCTCTGGGCTCTCCCGTGCCATCGGGGACCCGGAGAAAGGATCGCCATGCGCCGGATAGGAAGCATAGAGATTACTGGTGACCAGATGGTCACCAGTCATCACTATGACCGTCGGAGGCCCGGCCGCGATGTGATGACGTCACACCCGGGTACCCGTAAGTAAATAAGGCCGCAATTGCGGCTAGTAAGCATTAGATCTGCGAAAAAATTTTCACGATCTTATGCTTTCCAGCCTGGAGGAGAGATGTGGGGTCTTATTGACCTCGTATCTCTCCTTAAAGAGGACCTGTCACACATTATTCCTATTACAAGGGATGTTTACATTCCTTGTAATAGGAATAAAAGCCATAAAAAAAAAGTAAAAAAATAAAAAAAGTGTCAAAAAATAAAGTAAAATAAATATATAAATATATATATATTTAAAAACACCACTGTCCCCGGTAGCTCGCGCGCAGAAGCGAATGCCCACGTATGTAAATGTTGTTTAAACCACACATGTGAGGTATTGCCGCGTGCGTTAGAGAGAGAGCAACAATTCTAGCACTAGACCTCCTCTGTAACTCTAAACTGGTAACCTGTAAAATTTTTCAAAGCATCGCCTATGGAGATGTTTAAGTCACGAAGTTTGGCGCCATTCCATGAGTGTGCGCAATTTTAAAGCATGACATGTTGGGTATCTATTTACTCAGCATAACATCATCTTAATATTTTACAAAAAAAATGGGCTAACATAACTGTTATTTTTTAATTCATGAAACCATTTTTTTTCCCCAAAAAAAGGCGTTTGAAAAATGATTGTGCAAAAACCGTGTAAGATAAAAAGTTGCAATGACCGCCATTTTATTCCCTAGGGTGTCTGCTAAAAAAAAACATATAATGTTTTGGGGTTCCGAGTAATTTTCTAGCAAAAGAATGACGATTTGTACAGGTGGGTATAAAAGCCCTGTATTGAAGTGGTTAAACCCAAAGTCACCCTAGAATAGTTTTCAGTCTATATTTGACTCGATGCAGATGCTATACTATAAAACATATAGAAATACATTTGTCATAACAACATTGGATATGAAGTGAGACATCGCTGTCCTTATCTAACTCTTGTATTATTGCAGCAGTGGGCTGCAGGTGCTATCAGCGGACACCCCGGGGGGATCAGAGCAGAATTCCAATGTTATCGCACACAAGAGTCTGTGACCAGGTCACTGGATTTCTGCTAGGCTGGAATGAGTCTGAGCAGAATGTGCATTCTCTCTGCTGCACACTGACATTTGTATTCCCCATGCCTATTATTAAGGACATATTTTAGAAGGACATCTTTACATAAGAGGTTTAATTCTTTACCTATCTATTCATAAACAACAATGCAAAAGACATCATTTATGAGCATTTTGCAGTAATAAAAGTGTTTGTTTGATGTGTGGAGCTTGTTATTGTACGGCAGTTAATACTATAATTGATCGTTTTTTTGTTTGTTTTTTTAAATCAGCTTATTTGCTTTGTCTGGTGTAAGCGTGCTGTGCCAGCCAGTCCCACTTACCTTTAAAACATACAACAATGTACTTCCTATTCTCTAATCATCAAAACAAGAAGCAATAAAATGCCAGCACACATCAATGGCACTCCGTAATCGCTGGCAGGGCGCAAAGGCGATAAAGGAAAATGCCTCTGGATGTTTCCAAAATAAAGCATTTCCTAAAATGTTTTTCATTCTTACATATTTTTGTACACTCCACAGGAAATGGTATCATTTTTAAGCAGACTATACATAGATGATTCGATTTTCTTTCCTGCCACCAAAATCGCTTGAGTTAGTGTTGATGGGGAAATGCCTCCCGCAGCACTATAGTGTTCTGCTGGTGGGGCTTTGAGAGCATTCCCAGCCGGCAGAGCACAATGATTACCACTGGCCGATATAGCTGCCGACAGTCATCACAAGGAAAATCAGACAGGCTGGTTGTACCCAAGTCAATCGATGAATTAACTTTGGTACAACCAGCCTGTCCATATATGAATGGACTCTCAGCCGGTCCCTGCTGAACCAACCAAATTTCGATCCGTGAATAGCTGGCCGAACCACTTAACCTCTAGAAGGTTTTACCCCCCTCATGACAGGCTAGAGCTGGGCAATTTTTCCCCCTAAAAAAAGAAATCTGCAATTTTTTTATAAAAAAAAACTTGATTTACGATTCAAATTATTATTTTTTTATGGGACATTGCGCCGGTCGTGAGGAGCTGCGGGCATGAGTTTTTAGGCGAGGCCGCGGCTTCGGCCTAGTCTGCAGCCTCAGCTAAAAACTCCTGCCCGCAGCTCCTCAGGACCAGTGCGGTGTCAGCGCCGGTCCTGGGGAAAAAAATAAATAAAAATCTAACAAGATTTTTTTTTAAATATGAATCAATTTGACCTACCAACTAGAATTTTTAAATCAAATCGATTTTTTCCACAGCCCTATGACAGGCCAGATTTTGCTGCTTGTCACTGCGTTACTTTAACTGACAAAAAAAATATATATTTTTTACTTTCTGCTCAAAACTGTAAAATGGTCAAACTGTTCATCCATGCTTAATGCGGGAGTTCACCCGAATTTTTTTTTTTAACATTAGATTGAGGCTCATTTTGTGAAGGGGAATCGGGTGTTTTTTTTAAAAACGAAGCAGTACTTACCGTTTTAGAGAGCGATCTTCTCCGCCGCTTCGGGGTATGGTCTTCGGGACTGGGCGTTCCTATTTGATTGACAGGCTTCCGTCAGGCTTCCGACGGTCGCATACATCGCGTCACGAGTAGCCGAAAGAAGCCGAACGTCGGTGCGGCTCTATACGGCGCCTGCGCACCGACGTTCGGCTACTTTCGGAAAATCGTGACGCGATGTATGCGACCGTCGGAAGCCTGTCAATCAAATAGGAACGCCCAGTCCCGCAGCCCATACCCGGAAGCGGCGGAGGGAGAAGATCGCTCTCTAAAACGGTAAGTACTGCTTCATTTTAAAAAAAAACACCCGATTCCCCTTCACAAAATGAGCATCAATCTAATGTTAAAAATTAAGTTTTTGGGTGAACCTTCACTTTAACAATTACTATTACGTAAAGAGAACAAATTATTAGATGAACCGCACATACTGTATTCACCATTCTTCCAATATACGCGCTATTTGACACATTCTGTATGATAACCTCGTTTGTACAAATTATCCAGAAAACAATAAAAATTATGAAAAATTGTTGTGCCTGGTGCTCAATATTTTGAAGGGGCGGCAAACTTCAATGTCCTTTAGATTTGCCTTCAACTATGCAGTCCAAGGGTCTGCCTGATTGCATACACATTGAAAGTGTTTAGGTTTGACCTCATATTAGATGGTTTTGGTAAATCCAAAAGAAAAATTGTACAATGTATGGCCAGCCTTAAAGCGGAGTTCCACCCAAAAATGTTACTTCCATTTTTGGAATCCTCCCGGCTCCGGCGTCACAATTGCCACCTTTCAGGGGGGAGGAGGGAGCAGATACCCATGTAGTACAGGTATTTGCTCCCACTTCCGGGCATAGATACCCGCGGTGACCTACGCCACATCCGACGTCTACTTTGTTCCCCCCTGTTGTCTTCTGGGAGATACACAGCAACACAGGGACCAGCAGGGACCAGTGGAATCACGCAGCGAGACTCACACATGTGCAGTAGGGAACCAGGAAGTGAAGCTGCAATGCTTCACTTCCTGATTCTCTTATCAAAGATGGTGGCGGCAGCACCCAAGAGCCTGAAGGAGAGATCGGCTTCGGGTGCCGACATCGCAGGCGCAGGTAAGGGTCCATATATTAAAAGTCAGAAGTTGCTCTATTTGTAGCTGCTGACTTTTAATATTTCAATTTTTTGGGCGGAATACATTATTAATAATATTATTACATTTTGTGTTAGGGTGTTTATTTTAAATTTTTTAAGGGGTAAGGGTTAATTTTATTTTATCACTTAGTATTAATTTATTGAATTTTTTATTTTATTTGTGTATTTTACATTTATTCATTATCATTCGTATAATAATAATAATAATAATAATAATAAAATAACCCTAACCCCAACCCCTTAATCCGAACTCGAACCCCTTACCCCAAACGAAAAAACATTATAATAAATTAATAATAATAAAAGAAGAAATTAATGCTAAAAAAATTGAAATACCTAGCAAAAAATGATGCAACAGATAATAGTTTTCTCTATTGGCTAGAAAAAAAACAGCAAAGCCCAAAAACACTTCAAACGCGCAAAATGTCGCGCAAAAATCGTGCATAAAAACGCGCGGAAAACCGCCAGAAAAGTGATCAAAGACACTACGCTCAGGTGTGAATGCAGCTTAAAACTGGGAAATCTGAAAGTTCTCCCTTGCAGCAGGACTGCGCCCACTCTGCATAGGTCAACTGCTTATTTACTTTATGAAGGGTGAAATCACTACCCAATCCTCTGCTCCTCCGGCAGACATCGCTCCCATATGCTCCAGGGGTGAACTGTCCTCCATCTTATCCAATGCAGGGCTATGTACCTTGATGATGTCAGGACCTGAGACTGCTGGAGTGTCAGGTCACCTGCGGCCAGATGACAAGTGCACCCAGTTGGAGTCAGGGGTGCATCACAAGGTAGTGAACCCTACAGCAGACTGCTGCGGATGGACCACAGAGTGGATATGGAGGAGAGGTTCACTGGGGCACAAACAGGGACCCTACAGGAAGCTTGAGCCCAAGATTCCCCAGGGCGCGGAGTCTAAGATCCAGCTGGTATTCACCAGAGCCTCTAGTGGTGAGGATGGCCTTCGCTGCAACTGGATCCAGGTTGCGGCCTCCGAAGTCCCCTAGGTCACGCTCCGTAGGGAGAGAGGGGAAGCAGCCACTCAGGACACAGAGAAAGTGAGGGATAAGCAGAGGTCTGGGCAACAGGCAGACGAGGATAACCAAGGGACAGGCCAAGGGTCAGGGTCACAGGTAAACAGGAGTAGTCGGAGACAAGCCAAAATCGGTACACAGAAATAATGTAGCACACGGCAAGCAGGAACACAATGCAAACAAACAACGTTGATCAGCAAAGCAGACCTGCTGTGAACTGGTTAATATAGAGTTCCTGGGATGGCCTGGGGTGGAGCCATACAGGAAGGAGAGATGATAAAGGCAGCCAGATAAGAGAGTCTGGCCTCTAATGAACACATGGAGAGAAAGGTATGCTGCCAGACATACTACATATCCATGATATGGAGCATGGGGGGAGAAGATGCTGTGGAACATTGATCCCTACTAGCCCCCTATTCCTAGTTTCATATGGTCTTCTGGAGCCTGTCCACACTCTCAGACCCTCATTTCCTATATTAGGTGTACACAAGGGCGGAACTGACCATTCGGGCTCTCGGGCAGTGCCCGAGGGCCCCATGCCACTAGGGGGCCCTATCTGGGTTGCCAGTCTCCAAAATACCAGGGACAATATGTAAAAATCTGTTTTTTTTTTAAACATCCTAAGATTATAGCTTCCCCGCCTCTCTAGTAACGTTTCAGTGTGTGTATGTGTATTCTGTGTATGTATACTGTGCGTATATATTGTGTGTGTGTGTGTGTGTGTGTGTGTGTGTGTGTGTGTGTGTGTGTGTGTGTGTGTGTGTGTGTGTGTGTGTGTGTGTGTGTGTATATATATATATATATATAGATATATACATACACATACATACATACATACACACACTGTATGTGTGTATACTGTGTGGCCCCATAATCTATTGCCCGGGGGCCCCATAATGCCCAATTATTGCCCAGGGGCCCCATAATGCCCTATTGCCCGGGGGCCCAATGAGTTGTCAGTCTGCTCCTGGGTGTGCAGTTTCTGACAGTCCTCTCAAGCATTACATATATTGAACATTATGTGCAGCCCTGGTGTTAGGGCCCACATTTGAGGCACCCTTTAGCCCATAAGTTGACAACCTCTGCCCTAGACCTAAACAAGCAGGAAACCATTGCAGTGCAGGCACAGTCCCACTGCAAGAGAGAGGGGGTTCCTAGGGTGCAGCCTTTAAAGGGTAAAGCATGCGGCGTGGAGGCGACATATACTGTAGCCTCCTCACCGCCTGGAACAGGGATGGCAGTAAAGATGCACATGTGAATGAGCCCTTACTTATGTACCCGTTGTGTGCATACTCACATCTCCTGCATGGGGATCTTCTGTGCCAATGCCCAGCCATCCCTGCCCTGTCAGATGCCACAGCTGCTGGAATCGATTGCTTCGTCTCTATGCTGTGCTGCAAGTCGTTCTCCTGCCACTTTGAATTGCCCCCTCAACGCAATCCTTATTCATTCTTGCTTGTAATGAATCGAACCATGTGAAGGAATGATCTCAGCACACCGATGACGGGTACGAGCTTCAAGACAACTGCGTCGAACGTTTGAAATCATAAATAAAAAAACAAGCCCATTTGTTATGTACATGACATATGCTGCGCTGTGGGGGAAAGCATGCCTCATGTATGGAGTCACGCTGCCTACCTGTTACATGCAATCTAACACAAAACAAATGGCTGTGTGGGCTGAATTTCTCGGTCTGGGTTATGATTCATTCTCATTTCAATTCATTTTATGAAAAGTGCAAGGACAAAAAAAAAAAATCTAAAAAGGTGGAGGGTTATATTACAACAGCGTTTACAATTGTCTTTTTCTGAACGAATAAAAAGCCAGAAGTCTTTCTGCACTGACGTTCTCAGCATACCTGCGTCCTCCAACCCTTGTAACCATCACAGGGGCCGATTCGCATCCATTATGGTAATAAGCAATTCTGGATGTGTTTTCACATGCGTTAGTGTGCACTTTATTTATTTTTACCTAGCACGAATGAGCATCATCATACCTCAATGGACGTTTGTTCAAAGGGAAAAAATCCCCTCTATGCAAAAATATGCATGAAATGTCTCATCACCCATAGCAACCAGCTGCATCCAAATGTCATTGTTTAGTGCAGAGTTTAAAAAAAAAGCTATTCCGATTGGTTGTTATGGTAACAAGTGAATTGCTAGCTAGCATACCTTTCATGCCTGAGCTTCTACTCTTTTTGGGTGAACACATTTCCGATACCCGTCATAGACGGTGCGACTAAACTGAACAACCGATGTCCAATTCAACAAAACGAATAAGATATCGAGTGATCAAGACAAAAAAATTCCATTTCCACGCATAGTGACGGGCATAAGCGTGTGCGCACAGGGTGTGCCTGGGCCCACCCTTGTCATCTAGTACACATTAGCATTGCTGCTCTGTGTGCCAGTGGGGAGATGGGAAAGATCTCCCTCTTACCCGCTCTGCCATAAGAATAGTGCTTACGCAATCATCCACCTCTGCAAAGATCCGCATTTGCGGACGGAAGAAAAAAATCCTATTTTTCTTCCATCTGCCGGATCGGATGAACACGGACATACAGTCCGTGTTCATCCGATCCCCCATAGGGGAGAGCGGAGGATACACAGTGTGCGGGGACCACCCTGTCAGCTGCCAGCTCAGCGGGGATTTTACAGAGAATCCCCGCTGAGCTTTTGCGGACACACTTAAGCGGATCATTACTGATCTGCCCGTGTGAAAGGGCCCTTAGTGGGTCCTGAGGACAGGAATTGAGAACCACTGCTATAGGAAATGTTTATTGGCAAGGCGCATCGATGCATCCACGAGTAGGTAAACACAAGCCCACGTAAGCTGTAGCATGCCCTGTCTGAACAAGGCCTTAAAGGGGTTGTAAAGGTTAAAAAAAAAAAAAATCCCTAAATAGCTTCCTTTACCTTAGTGCAGTCCTCCTTCACTTACCTCATCCTTCCATTTTGCTTTTAAATGTCCTTATTTCTTCTGAGAAATCCTCACTTCCTGTTCTTCTGTCTGTAACTCCACACAGTAATGCAAGGCTTTCTCCCTGGAGTGGAGAAAGCCTCTTGAAGGGGGCAAGCAGGAGTGTCAGGATGCCCACTAACACACAGCTCCTTTATCTGCAAAGTAGAAAGCGTCCTGACCCTCCTGCTCGCCCCCTCAAGAGGCTTTCTCCACACCACCCCTTTAAAGTGATTGTAAAGTATTTTTTTTTCTTTGAATAACAAAACATGATAAACTTTGGGGAAGGGGGGCGTAGGCACAAGAGGTACATTTTGAAGTTGGCATGAGCCCCGACTCCAGTCCCCCAGCGAATCTACATCATGGGGTCCCAGACTTTTGGCCTTTCCCAGACTTTTTAAGCTACCAAATGTGAGTGACCCTACACTGGGTATAATAAATTCCTTGGTCTTACTACACTTAGCAGTGCTTTTTCCTTGTCTTTTTCTTGTGAAATGTGATACACTTGCCTGCTCTGTGCAATGGAATTGCACAGAGCAAATCAAATCCTCCTATTCCTAGGTCCCCACCGGCGCTCTCGGCTCCTCCTCTTCTCAGTGTGCCACCAAAAGGAAGCCACTTCCTATGGTGGCATGCCTGCAGGCTTAATCCCGAGCCACACTGCCTGTGTCCATAGGCACAGACAGCATGGCTCAGCCCCACCCCCTGCTCCCTTGTCACAGGATTTGATTTGTCACAAGTGGGAGCCAATGGTCTCAGCAAAGCCTGCGAGAGCAGGGGGAGTCGCTACAAACAGCCACAGTGCTGGGTCCAGTGAGGGCTCAGGTAAGTATACCGAAAACCCTAATGCAGAAAATACATTAAAGTGGATTTGAACCCTCACATATACCCAGTGAAATGTACAGCCTCAGACGATACACCGAGATGGAACAAATCTCCCTACATTTGTTTTACATCTATCTGCTGTCATCAGCTTTATATACTGTTTAAAAAGTGCATGTTCTGTTAGTATTTTCTCTTCCCGATTCACCTGTGGGTGTGGATTCTTGCTATACACTGCGAGACAGCCGATTGGAGGAAAGGCACACACCCCCCTCCACATAGGTAGAGACTTGCAGAGCTGTGCTGGGAATACACCAGCTCTCTGCAAATCTATTTCTAGCACCCACCCTGACACAAAATTCAGGCTGGTTTTATCACAGTTGACAGAGAACTTGTCAGAAGATATCATGCTGATAACAGAAGAACGGAGCAGGAGAAAGCCACGGGGCTTAGAAGAGAGATAAGAAAACATTGCAGATACACATGTGCCTAGCTCAAATTTCATGAAAATCGGGTTTACGCCCACTTTAAGGTAAAAAATGGTTAGGCTTTAGAACCACTTTAATGTGCATACAAGTTGCCCCCTTCATTTTAATAGGGCTGCCTTGTCCAGCGCTCCAAAAAAAAAAATTCACGTACCATTTTTGCTAATGCAGTGCACAGCCATGGGTGGATCGCTGCAGTGCCCGTCAGCAGTCCAGGAAAAGTCAAACATGCAGGATTCCTGTGACACTGCAAATATCGCTGAAACCGGGCATGTCCCATAATGGGTAGATCTCAGCAGGTATATCTTTACTACATAACATTGGCACATATTTACAGCACGGTCATGAAAAGATAAATCGCATCTTCTGCCAGAATATTCCTTTTTTTAAGCAAACCATTGTTTAACTTCCAAGGCTCGGTCCACACTCTTGAAATGCGACTTTGATGCCATTGAAAATGTGCGATTATGTGATGCAACTTTGCATACTCTACTTGGCCAATTGCACTATAAATCGCACCAAAGTAGCGCAAGAACCTTTTCCAAAGTTGCACCGTGCCGAGTCACATTAATGAGAATGGACAACATTGAATAGAATGCGATTTCCCTTGTCGTGTAGAGCTGGGTTCACACTAGTCCGGTGGGAACTGCAGCTCCGGTTTCCCTGCGAAGATAAACATTATCCATTCAGCGGTTCCTCTCTGTTGTAGCTGCGGATCAGCTGACCAGGGAGAGGGGGGGGGGGGGGGATTTCGTGCTCACAACGGAATACATCTGCGAATCAGATGCGTTACTATTGAAGGTTATGTGCCAGCAATTCGCACCACACTGCCTAGAATACACACAAGGTTTTTGTGCAATGCAGAGTGTGGATGCAACGCACATATGTGAACCAGACCCATCGAAAAGAATACATTTTCAAATGTTCTGCAAATTGGATGCGGTGTAAGCCACATCCAATTCACATATGTGTGAACCCAGCCTAAAGAAGAACTATGGGCAATTATTTTTTATTTTGATATTAGGATATAGGAAGGTAGAGTTATAACTCCTGTCAAATTCCCCCCAGCCCCCCCCCCCCCACAATCTGTGTCTCATTGGGAGATTTCCCTTCACTTCCTGTCCCACAGCCAAACAGGAAATACCAGAAAATTAACCCTAAAATGTAACTTCATTTAAATAGCTTCCCTGTAATTATATATATATATATATTTTTTTTTTTTTTAAATGTTTTATTCTTGCCTGTAAAATGCTGTTACTAGGCAGATTTGCTAATCTGCCTAGTTCCTGGACCGTGGTGGTTGTTCTTCCCTTCCTAATGCCGCCTGGCCTCCTGGGAAATGAGTGTCATAATTTCCCAGGAGTCTGTGCGCTTTACTCTGCCGAAAAATCATGTTATTTCCATACAGGAAATTACGCGATTAAGGGGGATCACAGCGCCGTTTTCAAAGAGGGCACAAAGCCCTTACTCATTACACAAACGGCGCTACGAACGTCGTTCTACTGCGCATGCGCGAGATCGAGAGGTGCATGCTGGTTACCCAGCATACACCTCTCACTGAAAAACCAGGATGACACAGGAACTGGGCTTCACATGCCCACAGCGATGATGGAAACGGCCACAAGATTGCCGAGAGGAGATCAGGTAAGTGTTTGCACCGATTTCTGAAACGATTGGGGATCAATATGTTTTAGGGAATATTCACAATAATTAATTTTATATTGCCAAAAATAAAAATAAAAAAAATTAGGCCTGGAACCCCGGCTTTAGGGGAATTTCTTGGGGGACCCCAGATTACCAGAACTAGAGTCTCCACTGGAAGATTTCCCTTTTATTACTTTTCTGGGGACAACCCAAAATGTGGGATTTTTCTTTTACTTTCATTAAAACGGTAAACAAGACAAATAGAGCAGGTGAAACGGGACGCAGACAGCAATAAACACCAATGAGTGTTCGAATACCTCTCCACTCTATCCAAAAAAAAAAATTGTTGCATTTAATTATATTTTACGTTTTTCATTGCAACATATCGCAATGCAATGTGGCGATTAAACAAAAATGGAATGCGATCAAGTAAAAAATAAAAAAAGGAGTTAACAGTGCAATTCGCGATTCGCTGTAATCAACATATCCGTACTGTGTACTCCACAGCGCACACCAGTGGTCACATTACAACACAGCTTCTGGGGTGACAAGACCCCCCTGGAAAAAAAATTGAACTAGGAGATTACAGCAGCGACACAGTTTGAATGCGATATTCAACTTTAGTTCCCTCAGCAGAAGTTGAATATCACATTGGATAATAAATAAAATCATGTGGCTGCTCACAGAATGGCACAAGTAGTCTATGTTTAGCCGTCACCAACCCTGCCAACATCACACATAATATAATTAGGACAAAAATAGTTGTCTCATGGCTAAAATGTCCTGTAGGGAAGAGAGAGTACCGATACAATCTTTCTACCCTGACTATAAAGAAACATTGTTCCTCTAGCTTCAGTTTTATTAAATAAGATTCTTTGTTTCGGTTTATGGGGGTAAAACAGTCAGTCTCAGGAAATTGGCAATCATTTGCCACATACAGTAATAGTGTAATAGACATACTTAAAGAGGAACTGCAAAATTTAAAATAAAAACTTCTTTGCCATTCTGAAGCTTCCCTCCAACCACTTTGCATATTATTATATACAGCATCTCACAAAAGTAAGTACACCCTCACATTTTTGTAAATATTTTATTCTATCTTTTCATGTGACAACACTGAAGAAATTACACTTTGCTACAATGTAAAGTAGGGAGTGCACGGCTTGTATAACAGTGTAGATTTGCTGTCCCCTCAAAATAACTCAACACACAGCCATTAATGTCTAAACCGCTGGCCATAAAAGGGAGTACACCCCTAAGTGAAAATGTCCAAATTGGTCTCAGGTGTGAATGGGGAGCAGGTGTGTTAAATTTGATGTTATCGCTCTCACTCTCTCATACTGGTCACTGGAAGTTCAACATGGCACCTCATTGTAAAGAACTGAGGATCTGAAAAAAAGAATTGTTGCTCTACATAGAGATGGCCTAGGCCAGGGATATGCTATTAGCGGACCTACAGCTGTTGCAAAACTACAAGTCCCATCATGCCTCTGCCTCTGGGTCCATGCTTGTGGCTGTCTGAGTCTTGCTTTGCCTCATGGGAATTGTAGTTCTGCAACAGATGGAGATCCGCTAATTGCATATCCCTGGCCTAGGCCATAAGAAGATTGCCAAGACCTTGAATCTGAGCTGCAGCACGGTGGCCAAGACCATACAGCGGTTTAACAGGACAGGTTCCACTCAGAACAGGCCTTGCCATGGTACACCAAAGAGGTTGAGTGCACGTGCTCATCGCCATATCCGGAGGTTGTCTTTGGGAAATAGACGCATGAGTGCTGCCAGCATTGCTTCAGAGGTTGAAGGGGTGGGGGGGGTCAGCCTGTCAGTGCTCAGACAATACACCGCATCAAATTGGTCTGCATGGCTGTCCTCACAGAAGGAAGCCTCTTCTAAAGATGATGCACAAGAAAGCCTGCAAACAGTTTGCTGAAGACAAGCAGACTAAGGACATGGATTACTAATGAGTCCAAGATAAACTTACTTGGCTCAGATGGTGTCAAGCGTGTGTGGCGGCAGCCAGGTGAGGAGTACAAAGACAAGTGTCTTGCCTTCAGTCAAACACGTGGTGGGAGTGTCATGGTCTGGGGCTGCATAAGTGCTGCCAACACTGGGGAGTAGAGTTGCCACCTCATCCCTTTAAAACAGAACACATATGAATTACACAGGTTCTGAGGCTAATTTAATGCAAATAAGGCACCAAGTGAGTTTAATTACCTCCTTAATCAGCCACAGAACCTGTGTAATTAATATGTGTTCTGTTTTAAAGGGATGAGTCGGCAACCCTACTGGGGAGCTACAGTTCATTGAGGGAACCGTGAATGCCAACATGTACTGCCACATACTGAAGTAGGGCATGATCCCCTCCCTTCAGAGAATGGGCCACAGGGTAGTATTCCAACATGATAACGACCCCAAACACACCTCCAAGACAACCACTGCCTTGCTAAAGAAGCCGAGGGTAAAGGTGATGGACTGGCCAAGCATGTCTCCAGACCTAAACCCTATTTAGCATCAGTGGGGAATCCTCAAAATGGAAGGTGGAGGAGTGCAAGGCCTCTAACATCCACCAGCTCCGTGATGTCATCCTGGAGGAGTGGAAGAGGACTCCAGTGGCAACCTGTGAAATTCTGGTGAACTCTATGCCCAAGAGGGTTAAGGCAGTGCTGGAAAAAAATGGTGGCCACACAAAAATATTCACACTTTGGGCCCAATTTGAAAATTTTCACTTAGGGGGTGTACTCACTTTTGTTGCCAGCAGTTTAGATATTAATGGCTGCGTGTTGTGAGGGGACAGCAAATTTACACTGTTATACAATCTGTACACTGCACACTACATTACATTGTAGCAAAGTGTCATAGGAAAAGTTATAATAAAATATTAGCAAAAATATGAGGGGTGTACTCACTTTGGTGTATATACTGCGATTCTGTACTTGCTAAATATGCTGCAGAAATCTCCCTCCACTGAGTCTGGCTGCATCCATTTTAACTGTGGGCAGCTGAAGCTGCTGCCTGTTCACTTCCTGGATTTACACAGACACACACACACACACACACAGGCACACCTCCAGCTCTCATTGGCCCTCTTATGACTCATCCCCCCCATCCCTTTCTGGCAAACTCTCAGGAGAGTGAGAAAGAGAGCTGTGCATGATATCATAACCCTAGGATTTTTACCAGACAAGAAACAGGAAGTGGGCTGTATAAGGTATTTTACTATCCAAAGTTAAAACAAGGGCAGAAGATTTAATAGATGGAAAGTTGAAAAAAAAAATTACTGAAGGTCCACTTTAAAGCGGAACTACACTCTCTCAATCATCATTGCAGCTCAAAGAAGCGGCTCCTACAGGCTTTTGCGCTCTCATTTTCTCTGCCTAGAAACACCCCTCCATGTTGGCCAATGTGTCCATGTGCACTATGGCTTTATCAGGAGTTTGCAGGTATACTCTCTAATGCCTCATACACATGTTTGGAATTTCCGATGAAAAAAGTCTGGCGTGTATGCAAGACAGTTTAAACGGAATTCCGTCTGAAAAATCCGTCTGAGTTTATCCCGACAGAAATTCTGATCGTGTGTACAGGGCATTACAGGCAGAAAAAAACCCCACCAAACTCACATTTTTGAGAGGAGCTTTCAAACAGAACAGCCCAAAAACGTGTGAAGAAGCATAATTTCGTAAGAAGTTTTCCAAACTTTTACTTAGATTTTTTGGGCTCAAAAACATCATAACTGAGATTCTCAATTTGTGGCCATTAACTGGACAAATGATTTTTCGCCTAGTGTATGGGCGCTGTTAGCAGCCTATCAAACCTTTTCACATCTGACTGCGGCCTAACTGTCTATTCACACAGGTGGTTACACACAGATTTCCAACGGCAAGAATCTACGGATTCCTGCTTAACAGACATGTGCGAATAGCTGCAGCCGCCAAGCCAGTACAATCTAATGACAGGCTGTCGATGGCCACATACAATGCACCCAGCAACAATCACCCCAGGTAATCGCTGGCAGTCATGTACAGCTGCAGTCATCGACAGCCTGTCATTGCACTGCACAGGCTTAGGCCCCTTTCACACTGGGGCGGGAGGTGCGGTGGCGGTATAGCGCCGCTAAAAATAGCGGCACTATACCGTCGGAATTGCCGCGGGATTCGGCCGCTAGCGGTGTGGTATTAGCCCCTGCTGGCAGCCGATAAAGGGTTAATACCGCCCGCAATGCGCCTCTGCAGAGGCACATTGCGGGCGGTATTATTGCGGTTTCCCATTGTTTTAAATGGGAAGGAGCGGTGAAGGAGCGGTATACATACCGCTCCTCTCACCGATCCAAAGATGCTGCTGGCAGGAGATTTTTTCTCTCCTGCCAGCGCATCGCCTCAGTGTGAAAGCCCTCGGGCTTTCACATTGAGAAGGCTGGGCAGGAGTTTTTCAGACGGTATTTAGGCGCTATTTTTAGCGCTATACCGCCTGAAAAACTCCTCAGTGTGAAAGGGGTCTTAGCAGCTATTCACATACATCAGTCAATTCCAGCTGCAGGAATGTTCAAATTTTTTCCACTGGAAATTGCAGTAATCGCCCGTGCAAAAGGACCCCAACAGTCTCTCTATGGCGGATATGTAAACGTTTGATAGCTGACCAAAAGCATAGCAACTCCCAGGAGTCTGTGTCAGTTTCAAGCAGATTCAGCCAAATCTGGAGCTCTTTTTGCGATTGTGGCGGAAGCACGGGTTTACTAATTTCTGCCAGAAACAAACGAGAAGTAAGCTGTGGAAAAATGTATCTAAAGATGAAACTTTCTTTATGACTGGGATAAATGAATTGGAACATTGGTGGAAAATGTGCGCTGACTCCAGTGTGGACTATATAATATTTCACCGGCTTCCTGACAGGAATCTTTTCTCTGTAACCACTTCAGGCCCTCACACACTCTCCACACACCACCACTAGATTTTTTTCCAAAAAGATAAGGCTTATGTAAGCGGAACTGGATGCATATATTTTAAATTAACAAGTAATTGGTAAAAAATAAAAAAATAAACACAATCCTAGATATTTACTTCAACAAATAACTAAAAAGGCCTCCTGACTACACAGATACCGCTGAGGTGCGATATTTCGTATTGCAGAAAGTCAAAGCTCACCGTTCAGTTTAGAATAGCTTTTCCCCTGTTGTCATCACACACAGGAAACATGAATCGGTCTTCATATGCTGTACATACAGTATATAATTAGTATAAAGTTAAAATAAGTTGCGTTTTTGTGGATAAGAATGAATACCACAGCACCATCTGTACAGTTATACCGGTACGGTAAGTACCCGCGCATGTGCAAAAACACGGCATTAACCCAGTCAAAGCCATTCACAAAAACAGCACCGCTCAGTGCGCCTGCGCCGTTGTGTATGGCGCGCATGCGCCGTAGACAGCGGTGCCCGTTTCTGTGAAAATATCTTCTTAACCGTGTTTCATGGGTGCTCAACCTGTGGCCCTCCAGCTGTTGCAAAACTACAATTCCCATCATGCCTCTGCCTTTGGGAGTCAAGCTTGTAACTGTCATCAGCTTGCAATGGCTCATTGCAAGCTTGCTTTGTGCACTGGTCCAAATCATTTGATGGAGGGAGGATTATGGTGTGTGTGTTTTTTTTTTCTTTCTTTCAGGGATTGGCCTTGGCCCCTTAGTTCCAGTTAAGGGAACGCATCAGCATACCAAAATATTTTGGACAATTTCATGCTCCCAACTTTGAGGGAACAGTTTGGGGATGGCCCCTTCCTGTTCCAACATGACTCCGCACCAGTGCCATCTTTTATCCCAACCATATACCTCCACAGCATCAGATAACCTATACAAGTGCTGCATTGTTCACTATAGTTACCATTGCAGTGACTTGTCGCTACCAGGAAGGGTATATGATGTCACGATTTTCATGTCATTCTGGTGTCACTGTTACAAAGAACACCCTGTAAAAGTGCATTGTAGTAGATCACGAGCCCAAGAGATGACAGCCAGCAGTTCCAGCAATAAACCCCACCCATGTGCATTCAATGAAAGATGTTGTTTTCCACAGCTGGGGCTGAAAATTGCAATTTCAAGTAGACTAATTGAGTTTTCTAAAGGTCGTTGACACAGTGCACATGGTTATTTGTCAAAAACAAGTACACAGAAAAGTCAAACATGTCAAAGTGACCCTGTCACTAGCTTGCAATGCGTCTTCAAATCTGCTAGAAAATCTGACTACTCCAGGAAGAGTCAGTACTAGGGATCGACCAATATCGTTTTTCCGGTGCCAATACGATACCACTATTTCAGCCACCTCTCCTGCCGATAGCCAATATTATTTGCTGATATTTTGTACATTTAAAAAAAAAAAAAAAAATATGTTTTACACTGTCGTTTTCATTTTTTTTTTTTTTTTTTTATCACCGTTATTGCTGTCACAAGGAAACATCCCTTGTGACAGTTATAGGCATTGACAGGTACGCTTTCTGGAGAGATCTGCACTTGAAGGTATCCAAAACGTCAAGATCAGTGTTTTTGAATACTTTATTTTAAAACTAGCGCCTTTAAGAGGCCAGTAATCTGGGAAGTAATGTCATGACATCGCTTCCGGGTTACTAGATCCGAGACCCGAACGAAGCAACGGCTTTGTTCGGGGCTGGAACCGGCCGGCGGACATGCCGGCTGGTTGCTTAGGCCTCCCGGTGGGACGAAAGAGAGCCTGGGCGAGCAGCGGAAAATAATGGAAGGGGGGAGGAGACGTCCACTCCTGCTGCTTGTAATAACAGCCAAGCGGCTTCTGAGCCGCATTAGTTGTTATTACAATAAAGCAAGCCCCTTGAAGCAATATCGGTCAGTTTTTTGACCGATACATCTGAAAAAGTGAATATCGGCCGCCGATAATCGATCGATCCCTAGTTCGTTCCCCAACACAGTCACCTCCTCTTCCTCTGGTATCCAATAACTGTCTGTGCTGGCCTAGATTTATTTCTTATTATTACAATTGGCAGCATAATTTGTTAGGTGGGGATTCTAACAGAGCTTGGTAACTCTCCTACTTGCCCCATTCTGATCTTTCCACTAAAGACAAGGAAAGGCCATTCCAATTTGCATTACTTGGCTTGGGCCACTTCCACTGACCTGAACGCCCTGGGTCAAGACACTTCCACTTACCTGAACGCCCTGGGTCAAGACACTTCCACTTACCTGAACGCCCTGGGCCAAGACACTTCCACTGACCTGAACGCCCTGGGTCAAGACACTTCCACTGACCTGAACGCCCTGGGTCAAGACACTTCCACTGACCTGAACGCCCTGGGCCAAGACACTTCCACTGACCTGAACGCCCTGGGCCAAGACACTTCCACTGACCTGAACGCCCTGGGCCAAGACACTTCCACTGACCTGAACGTCCTGGGCCAAGACACTTCCACTGACCTGAACGTCCTGGGCCAAGACACTTCCACTGACCTGAACGCCCTGGGCCAAGACACTTCCACTGACCTGAACGTCCTGGGCCAAGACACTTCCACTGACCTGAACGTCCTGGGCCAAGACACTTCCACTGACCTGAACGTCCTGGGCCAAGACACTTCCACTGACCTGAACGTCCTGGGCCAAGACACTTCCACTGACCTGAACGTCCTGGGCCAAGACACTTCCACTAACCTGAACGTCCTGGGCCAAGACACTTCCACTAACCTGAACGTCCTGGGCCAAGACACTTCCACTGACCTGAACGTCCTGGGCCAAGACATTTCCATTGACCTGCTCCTTCCTTCTCCTGAGGGGGTAGTAGACCTACCATAAAACTATAGAGGAAAAAGCACAGAGCCCCTGGTACATTGAAGCATGTTTTGATGGTTCTTAGTTTAAAATGTGTATATTTGTCCAATATACACACACACACACACACACACACACATCAGTCCCTTGCATGTCTGTATTTTACTCATAGTGCTGACAATTTGTACAGTAGAAAGAAATGTAAACCGTTTGATCCCTGCCCCTGAAGAACTAATGTTACTTCCACACACCCAAATGGGGCAAATTGGGCAGAACATAATTATTGTACCAAAAGGTGGCTTGACACTTTGATCAAGTGTGTGGATTTTTTGCTTCTCCTGGAGAAGAGGTGATGACACATTGTGCAAAGTGGAGAGAGCAATCAGAGTTTGAGGGGGGGGTTCAGGAACAGAGGAGAGTATAGAGGGGATGCTGTAGAGAAGTTAATGGTGGTTGAGGTGTTAAATTGGGAGCACTGGGTATGGGTTGTAAAGCTTAAGGGTCTGTGTTTATATCTCATTCCTATGTGAATTGTTTGCAGTATTCTCTCCAGATAAAGAAGACATGGGGAAGGCTTGGAGTTTCTATTTCTTGATCTGTGAATATTAGTAGCAAATTTGGAGATGGGGACATTGTTGCATTGCTGGTCATTTTTGGGAAGATTGCTGGTACAATATATATATATATAATATAAATAAAACAAAGAATCAATCTCCTATTCTCTAAAACACCTGTATCAGCCGTTTTACTCCACAAGAACCCCTAAAATATTAGGTGTCAAACACAAGGCCTACGGGCCGAATCCGGCCTTCGCACCTCCTCTGGTCCTCCTCCAGACCCCAACTTTCTGCTTTCAAGCAATGCATCCAGCTTCTTCCCAGCAGCAGCGTAAGGAAAGGAGGGTGCTCTGTAATGTAAGGGAGAGTGGGGGACTCAACTTCTGATGTCGGGGTGGCTCTTGACATCTAATGAAAGGGGAGGGGATGCGCTGGACATCTAATCTTACAGATACAACCGGCCCTTTTGAGGACAATCATAATGCTGATGCGGCCCACAATGAAATTGAGTTTGACACCCCTGTCGTAATTCATCAAGGGTCAATGGGAGGAATACTCAGTACATTGTTGCTCAGTGGGAAGAAGTGGTTTGAATGCCACCCTTGCGAACAGCCAATAAGATCACTGGAATCACGCTGATGGCTTTGCCAAGTAGACCTGGAACTATGCAGGCACCATCAGACTGAAGGTCAATTAGCCACAAATCAAGGAACCCCTGGAAACCTTTGGAGTGACCCTGGTGTTCCATGGAGCCCTGGTTGAGAATGGCTTCCCTAAACACTACATCAGTACCAGTTAAACCTGACCATACACAGTTAGTTTTTTTTTTTTTCATTCTATTGGTCAACAATATTCTGCCCAGCTGCTGTCAGCAAAATAGTGTATGGATAGTGAATGGCCAGTTTACCCTACAATAATTATTTGATTGTCAGTCACAAATGGCATATATTTACCAGCATGCTGGCAAACACATGATCAAAGCCTGGGATTTTCACACTTCCCTAGCTATATTCACTAATATTACCAAAATTAATCTTAGTGACACAAAGTAGGAAACCAGACCTCTGTCCAGCAGGGCGCTCAGACTAGCTGCACTGCCAATACTGTATCATTACCCCTGGTGATTTCCCAATCCTTGGTGATCTGAAAGGGTAAATACCAGTTTACAGTCTCTTCTAATAGCACTGAGAATGCTGGGATCTGTGTTGTAGCATTTCACACCAGCAATTTCCATGATTATACCATACAGTTGTGTCAAGCGTATGATCATGCTCCAAGGACTCCCGCGTGAGTGTTCTGCTATGCAGCTGCAGTTCACAAATGTAGCCAACACACATAATAAAAGGACTGACAGTAATGACAGCAGCTGGGGTGAATGCACCCAATAATAACAGAGACGGCACAGGGAGGGTTAATAAGAGGCAGCCAGCATTCACCCCCTGAAGGGCAGCACAGTGTGCAGTACAAGTAGGGACACACCATATATATTTTATACATACAGCATCAGTACAGTGTGCAATGGGCACAAACATTCATATTATATACATTACATAGCGCATCAGCACAGTGTGCAGTACAAGTATGGCACCCACCGATTATACACACACACACACACACACACACACACACACACACATATATATATATATATATATATACACACACACACACTCTTTTTTTTCTATATATTACATAAGAGCATCAGCACAGTGTGCACTGGTACATAAACATTACACATGCATCTACATTCTATACATACACATCTATATATACTGCATGCATACATTTCTCTCTCACACACACACACAAGGATCTATATATACTGCATGCATGCATGCATACATAAGACACACATCTATATACTGCTTGCACACATCACACACACACACACATCTATAAACTGCATACACACACACCTATATACTGCATGCATACATACATCACACACATCTATATATACTGCATGCATACATCACTCACACACACACACACACACACACACACACACATCTATATACTGCATGCACAGATCACTCACACACACACACCTATATACTGCATGCACACATCACACACACACACACATCTATATACTGCATGCACACATCCATATACTGCATAAACATATCTATATACTGCATGTACACATCTATATACTGCATGCATACATCTCACACACACACACACGCATCTATATACTGCATGCACACATCACACACATCTATATACGGCATGCATACATCACACACACACACACACATCTATATACTGCATGCACACATCTATATACTGCATGCACGCATCTATATACTGCATGCATGCATACATCTCACACACACACACATCTATATACTGCATACACACACATCTATATACTGCATGCACACATCACACACACACACACACACACACACACATCTATATACTGCATGCATACATCTCACACACACACATCTATATACTGCATGCATACATCTCACACACACACACACACCTATATACTGCATGCATACATCTCTCTCACACACACACACACACACACACACACACACACATCTATATACTGCATGCATACATCACACACACACACACACACATCTATATACTGCATGCATACATCACACACACACACACACACACATCTATATACTGCATGCATACATCACACACACACACATCTATATACTGCATACACACACACATCTATATACTACATGCACACATCACACACATCTATATACTGCATGCATACATCACACACACACACACACATCTATATACTGCATACACACACATCTATATACGGCATGCACACATCACACACACATCTATATACGGCATGCACACATCACACACACACATCTATATACTGCATGCACACATCACACACACATCTATATACTGCATGCACACATCACACACACATCTATATACGGCATGCACACATCACACACACATCTATATACTGCATGCACACATCACACACACATCTATATACGGCATGCACACATCACACACACATCTATATACTGCATGCACACATCACACACACATCTATATACGGCATGCACATGATCTCACACACATCTATATACTGCACGCACACATCCATGTATATGGTCAGAGTGTGCATAGGAGGATGGAGCTGGCACTGCAGTGTAGATCCCCCCGATGACATACCGGTCCATGGTGGCGGTAGGTGCTCGGCGTCCTCTCTGTGTCTCCAGGCTCAGCGCTCAGCAGCAATGATTTCCATCAGTGAATCCGTCCGCTCTCCCTCCCCCACACTCCCCCCTCCGGGCTCTGTCTCACTCTCAGCCTATGGGGTTGCAGATTGTGTATCTATGGCGGGGTGTCGGCGGAGTTTTCAGTTCCCCGGTGTGTGCACCGATCGGGAGAACGTGGTCGGCAACCAGTAATCCTAGCAGTTGGTCGGGGTAGATGAGATCGGTGTGTGTATAGTTATGGGGAGGACACCCAACCTGCAGCACCGACCATCCCTCCTCCTCCCATATTAATCATTGGTCACAGTCAGAAAAATGTATTCATTTTACTCTAAAAATCATTAAATGATTCTGCAGTGTATAATGCAGATAAATATGTGATGCGATTTTCATTGATCTTGACCAATGGTCTTCTTTATGTAAAGAAATATCAGGAAAGACATTTATTTCTTAAAGCGATCCTTCGATCTCCTTTTCCTCTATATCACACAGGCTTATTGGTCGGTCAGCATCAAATCTCACGTTGTACCGGGGCCACACCGGTCCCATAGTCTGTCCCAATCTATGGAGAGAGCGATCCCGACATCTGCACACATCTAGACGCTGAGCGCGCCCCTCCTTTAGGGCCACATGTTCTCCGGGACGCGGCACCCTCCAATCATCGCAATTCTGGACACAACTAAGCACCGCATCCAGACGCACTCATTGACTGCTGCACCTGCGTTCATTTCGATGACAAAAATATTTTCGGTTTTAGTCGACTAAAATACGACAAAAACTAAAACAATTCAGACGACTAAAATATGACAATTCAGACGACAAAAATATGACTAAAACTAAAATGGCATTTTAGTCAAAAGACAATGGGTTCAATTGACTAAGAGTTAAATAACGGCAAATAAAATGCAGTAAAATAGCTCTTATATAGAGTTAAATCAGTGCGCAATTCACTAAGAATGTGGCGTTTGTTAGATTAAGCGCTAATTACTGCATTTTTTCATGTGCTACTTTATCACATTGAGCTGGTTGCTAAGGAGCAGGCCAGGAAGCCGGCTCCCGCCTCCTTAACAACGAATGACTCATCAGCTGTTAAAAAACAAGCTGGCAATAAAAAATTATGAAAAAAAAATGGGGTCCCCCCCAATGCGTACCAGGCCCCCAGATTCCACCCCTCATGTGAATGAGTACGGGGTACATAGAACAAAAAGACAGTATACGTTTTTGACAATTCCTTTATTAAAACAATGTCTCCCGAAGTCGGTACATTGTAAATCACGACGCCACAAGCCCCCCCATGTCGAAGGCATGTGGCCTGGTATGGTTCAGGAGGTGTGGGGCGCTCGCTCATCCTTTCCTGGCCTACCAGGCTGCATGTCTGGATAAGGGTCTGGTATGGATTTTGGGGGGGACCCCATGCTGTTTTTAAAAAAAAATGGACCCGAAGAGGCCTGGTTTGGATTTGGGGGGGGACCCCACACCGTTTTTTTTTAAATTTATTTTGACCTGGTGGGCGTGGTATGCATTGGGGGGGACCCGACACATTTTTAAATGCCGGCATTTTATTTATTTTTTTACATCCAGTTGTTAGCAGGAAACCCGCTGACAGCTGATGAGACCCCAACGCTGTTTTTTTTTCATAATTTTTAATTGCCGGCATGTTTTTTTTACATGCAGTTGTCAGCGGGAAACCCGCTGACAGCTGATGAGTCATTAGTTGTTAAAGCGGAGTTCCACCCAAAAGTGGAACTTCCGCTTAATCCACTCCTCGCCCCCTTACATGCCACATTTGGCATGTAATTTTTTGGGAGGGCGGAGTGGGGGCTTCAGGAGGAGTGGGACATCCTGTCTCACTTCCTCCTTCCGCCGAGGGGCTGCTAAGGCGATACGTCATATCCCTTTTGGCGGCCCCTCCCTGTAGGCGATCGCCTGGGACACATGACAGGTCCCAGGCGATCGCCTGTCCAATCAGATAGCGCAGCGCCGTTTACGCATGCGCAGTGAGTGCCCGGCCATAAAGCCAAAAGCTGTCACGGTCGGGTGCCCACAGTAACAATGAGGACGCCGGCCGGAGAGGGGGGGAGGAGCGGAGCATTACCCTGCTACTCCAAAAAGCCTCTATCCCACGTGGAGGGTGTGAGCCCTGTATGCAAACAGATACTTAGAAGAAAAGAGGGCTGGACAGCCGCACGTCCAGCCTCCTTTTCTTCCAAACATTTATTATATTGCAGCTTACAAATTCTTCTATGTTTTGGTTGCATTTGTTTCCTGTTTGCTATAACTGATTTTAGAGGGCTAGCTGTAATTTGGCTTCAATGTGTTAGTGTATCTAAGTCTGCTAATACATTAAACACTCCCCTCCCCCCAGACTGACAGTGATACTGTCTGCTGTGCCTCCTGTACTCATTCCTCCAGAGTTGTGTCTCACTAATACAGGATGTGCCTTACTGGCCAGATCACCAAGTGAAAACAGAGGGGGGGAAAGCCTAAAAAAATAATAAAACAAATGCAAACACCACATCTAATAATTTGTAAGCTGCAATATATTACTGTGGCAAACCCAACCAGGACAGGGGCTTTTCAGGCTGCTTGAGGGAGGAAGCACATCCCACTGCTGCCACCAAATGTGACGGACCACTTGGCATCCCACCTGGGTGCCTCCACCAAGATACAGCTTTTTTTTACCACTCTGGAATCAGGAATTATAGCTGAGAATTGCAACACAGAACTAGACCAGGGATGTCAAACTTAATTCCATTGTGGGCCACATCAGCATTATGATTGCCCTCAAAACGGTCGGTTGTATCTATAAGATTAGATGTCCAGCACATCCCCTCCCCTTTACATTAGATGTCAAGAGCCACCCCACCATCAGAAGTTGAGTCCCCCACTCTCCCTTACATCACAGTGCACTCCCCTTACCGTATGCTGCTGCTGGGAAGAAGCTGGATGCATTGCTTGAAAGCAGAAAGTAAGGGTCTGTAGGTGGACCAGAGGAGGGCTGGAGCTCTCCTGCAGCTGCAGGAGACGTGCGAGTGCCACATATGATGGCCTGGAGGGCCGGATTCGGCCCATGGGCCTTGTGTTTGACACCTGTGAACTAGACAATACTAGCTTAGGTGCAAACTGGAACTCTTTATTGTAAGTTCACACAAAATTTATACCACACAAAATTACATAAGACCTTGATCCCGTTATACTAAACTAGCCTTCAGGCAGAGTGCCTTGGTTAAAATGCCTAAAAATTGCCCAAAATTGTCCAAATTTTTGGGGGGAAAAGTGCACAAGGTCAAAGATAGAGAAACTCTGTTCTCCAGGAGAATTGCCACATTCCAGGCAAGTCAATGCCTATTCAGAGGTAAAATGAATTGTGTTGCACTATGTTAGCCTTTTTCAACCAGAATGACCTGGAAGAATGCCTAGAACATTGCCCCCATTTTCCCAAAAAATGTAAACAAACCAGTCAGTGCTTTTTTGTTACACAAGGCTACAGGGCTTTATTGTGCAGCATTACAACCTTGGGCCCCATGCAGGTCAGCTGCCAGTGTCCTGTAGCGCCCCCTTACTTTCAGTATGGGCACTACGCTAAAGTTATTGGGGAATGGGAGAGTTATTTTGCTCCCATTCATAATTTGCTAAATTTGGGCTGCTGTCATTCCTGAACTGTCCTGTAGGCCAGTCTGCGCTCCAGGGGTGCCGATCCCACCCCTGGGCGACAGTTGGCGCTAGAGGGGTTCTGGCAGAGACACTTTTCCCCAGCAACCAATTAGAGGAGTTTTCCCCCGCGTGGCATCCTGGGGGAGGGTATATCTGTGGCAGACGCCATTTTTGTTTGTTCTTCGTGGGTTCCAGCTTCCAGGTGTGGCACCCACCTTTAGGGTTTGCGCATCCAACAAACCCCCGGCAATATGGCCTACCAGGCCGGGGTCGCATGCTACGCGGAGCTCCATGTTGCTGAAAGGGGCCCCAGTGACTTGCTGGGTCCCCGACTCTATTGAAGAGATCCCAGGCTGTGTGCCGTTCGTGGGGGGGTCGGCTTGAGGAGAACCCGGAGGCAGGTTGTCCAATAGGGCTTGAACGAACCATCGGGGATCTGGTGACCAGGACATTGACAGGTACACTTCAACTGTCACCCGGTGACCCTGATTTAATTTACAGGGAGGATTCGCTCAATCCATTCAGCTCATCCAAGTACTAGGCCTGTGGCAGAGGTCCCTAGAGCCGGGTTTGTGGCAGAGACCTGTTCCTCCCAGCAACCTTAAAGTAGCGCTTCGGCTGCCAAACTCGTGGCAGGAGTTTGTCCGGGGGCACTTCACCCACTCTGGCTAGGGTGGCGACGAACTGTGTTTATTACTACTGAGAGCAGGATTGCTCGCTTCATATCCAGGCCTGATACTGCAAAGTTCTCTATTGCTTCATCAACCTTTTCTCTCTACCTCATGTTGATGTTGGTCATGTTGGGTCGAGAATAAAGCATTCAGAAAACCTTTATTTACTGACTGGACATTCGCTCACTAATCTACTCATCAACTTCACCCCTAGACAACGGTAAGAGGTAACTTAATACGCCGATCCAAAAACAACCAGCGGCTCCCGAGGGGGTAGCGCTACAGTCCTAACAACAAATGACGTCATAGGTTCAACAGGCGGATGTCAGATGCCTGAGGACTTATTTTTTTGCATCTCTCCGTCAGCCCCGGGGTCACGTTAGCCAAGTGAAGATAATAAAATAAGGGGAAAGAGAAACGCTGGTATACTAGTCAGTACCAGTGTACATTGTAAGAATAAATCACCTCTAATGTTGGGCATCCTATGTGTGTGGATGATATGTAAAACTATTTGCGATTGTGCAGAATTTTACAGGGTGCTGTAACTGAAAAAAGGTTGAGAAATACTATCCTAAATAAACAATGCAGTAATATCATCAGTACATCAAATGAACAGCTAGCAGCTAAGAGTAACCTAATTAAACAGTGATCTAATTAACAGTAAGCTAATCAACAGCTAGGCCCTTAGACAAGCCTTGATTAGCCAGGGAGTGACCGCCCCTACGTCCAGGAACAGATCTCATTAAACAGTAGAGATGGGCCAAACGCCCCCCTGTTCAGTTTGCAGCAGAACTCCAGAACAGGGGAAAGTTTTAATCCGAACCCCATTGAAGTCTATGGGAGCCAAAAAGGAAAAATCAAAAGTGCCCATTTTGAAGGCTTATACACAAGTAATTGGCAAACAAAAAAATAATAATTAAACAATAGGAGCAGTGATTTTAATGATGTTTAAATTGCAACAATAACAAAAAAAATCCTTTAAATATAGTGCTTGGGGGGTCCCCTTAGCCTGGCCATAAAGTGGCGCATCTGTAGCATATATAGAAAATGCTGCAGCAAAAATGAAATTTCGAAAGAAAAAAAGACGAGTCAAATCACCTTTAAAGCTGCGTTCCATCCAAAAATGGAACTTCCACTGTCCGGATTCCTCCCCCCTCCGATGTCCATTTGGCATCTTTCAGGGGGGAGGAGGGAGCAGATACCTGTCTAATACAGGTATTTGCTCCCACTTTCAGCGAAAAATCGTCACAGCATCCGCAGTGATCTATGCCATGTCCGGCCCCTTCTCCTTCCGCTCACTGTCTTCTGGGAGACACACAGGTCCCAGAAGACAGCAAGGACCTGTCAGAATGCGCAGCGCGACTCTGGCATGCACAGTTGGGTACCAGAATGTGAAGCCACAAGGCGACGCCTCCACCCAGAGCTGAGGGACAAGTCGGCTTCAGGTGAGGACATCGTGGGTGCCCTGGACAGGTAAGTGCCCTTTTTTTTTAAAGTCAGCAGCTGCAGTATTTGTAGTTGCAATTGTGCGCACCCAGCTATTGAAAAAAAATAAAGAAAAAAACACCAAGATTTAAAAAATAAATGGTGTGGGGTCCGCCCCCCCCAATCCATACCAATCCCTTATCTGAGTATGCAAAAGCCCCTGTCCCTGTTGGGCCTGTCGCCATAAAAAATTAGATTTTGGGTTTAATACCAATTTAGGATCTAAGTAAATCCACAGGAGGGTACAATGACACTGGATTTTTGACAGGATCAAAACGATTTTTGGAAACTTGTAGAAAATGTTCTTAGCCTTACACAGCACACATTTTGGTCAATTCCTGTTGAACTGGCCTGGTCAGCACTACCAGGCTCAAGAAAAGTCAATTTTCAAAATCATCTGAGATGAGTGGAATATGATTGGCCAAAAACTGGCTGCAACACATTGGATGCAATGTCTGCCATCCGCATGGGCGTCCTCTCCCTGTCACAGTGCCGCTGCTCCATTTACCAGAGAACTCGGCAGCGGCGCTGTGACAGGGAGAGGAGAGCCATAGGCTGGCTGTACTGTATATTTCCCCTGATCGCCCCCTCCCCCTCTCTGTCAGCTGGAGCTAGAAGAGAGAGAGAGCGGCTCTAATTGGATTCGCCATACCACGGTGTTGCTTCCTGCTTTCCTCGCCATGATTGGCCACAGCAGAGGCCCATTTAGAAGATTCTGGGGACTGGGGGCATCATAGGAAATGTAGTCCCTTAAGAGTGGCGGCCCCAGCGTGTCCACAGACACCATGCTAAAGCCCCCAGCATGCAAGCACTCTGCTGGGGGGGGTTACAAGAGGAAAAAAAGAGAATACTGTATGCTGGGGGAAGCCAGAGAGAGAGAGCCACGGGCACAACCAGAGAGCCACGCTGTACCCACACCAACCAGAGAGCCACGCTGTACCCGCACCAACCAGAGAGCCACACTTTACCCGCACCAACCAGAGAGCCACGCTGTACCCGCACCAACCAGAGAGCCACGCTGTACCCGCACCAGAGAGCCACGCTGTACCCGCACCAGAGAGCCACGCTGTACCCACACCAACCAGAGAGGGAGTCACACTGTACCCACACCACCATAGAGAGAGCCCAGCTGTACCCACACTACCAGAGAGGGAGCCCCGCTGTGCCCGCACGACCAGAGAGGGAGAAAGACCGAGCCACAACCAGGGTACAGGCATGCTACACTACTGACTAGAGTCACCCCAGGCAACCCAGAGTGAGCGAACGTCCAGCCAGAGGAATCACTGTTGCGGTTTCACCAGGTCTGGTAAGAGGGCCTGTTGGCCATTATCCATTACTGATCCTAGGTACTGAGCCATTAGGAAGTGTCTAACCTGATATCCCCCCATCTATGCTGGGGGCAATTATTGCAGAAAATGACACCAATACAAAATGACCGTACAAAATTTCGCTGTGAGTCCGTTGGAAGTCCGACGGAAAGAAAGAGAACAAGTTCTCTATCTAAGGTCCGTCAGACTTCTGACAAAAAAAGTCCGATGGAGGCTACACATGGCCGGACTTTCCTAGAAAAAAAACCTGTCTGACTTTTTTTCTCGGAAAGTACGACCGTGTGTACGAGGCATATGTCTCAGTTACTCTGATCATATCCATTAAATGCTGCTTGACAGCACACAAACTGATTGGCTCCTTGTTCTGCTTCTTCCTCTTACACTCCAGCTTCGCTGTAGAGGGGCAGCAGGAGGTTGTTACCAGGTCACATTCAGGAATTGCTTTGTGTCTTTTTTTAATAGAGTTTAGCTTTAAATATTTGTTCTTGAGTTTAGGTATACTTTAAATGCATTAAAAAAAATGGACGATTATAATTCCCTGAATCTTGCAAATAAGCAGATCAATAGATGCAGAATTAAAGGATAAGTTCACCTTTATTAAAAAAATTATATAAACGCACATCCTTTTTGCAGGTAAAAAAGATTTGCAGGTTTTGTCCCTAAAGAACCTGCAAAGCATTGTACCCGTGACTGGACAGTGAATAGAGAAGCTCATCTCTTATCATAGCTCCCAACTGTCCCTGATTCTGTGCATTGGCAGCCCATTCAAAATAAAATAACGAGTCCATATTTATTTATTTTTTAAATCAAATCATCTTTTTATTTATTTTATATACAAACAACAAAAACAACCAAAACAACATACAACCCAAGCCCGTAATGGAAGGGAAGAAAAAAAACATACAAAACCCCCGTCCCCCCTGGCCACCGTGCTCCTGCCCTCCCCCCAATTGCTCGTTTTTATTCACTCCTCTCGTCATACCTCCAGGATATCTAACCACCTTTTCCATATTTTTTCACATTTCCTTATATAGCCTTTATGTAAAAAAAAGTATATGTTTCCTTAATTAAGGTTTCCCTTACAAGTCCATATTTAGTTACGCCTATTTCTGTAATATATTTGCGCCTAAAATATTTAAAGAGGAAGTAAACCCTTGCTAACATTCTCTTCTTCTCCCTCCCCTGCAAAGTAAAGACATAGGGCCAGATTCACGTACGAGCGCGTAACTTTGTGCGGGCGTAGCGTATCCTATTTACGCTACGCCTCCGCAACTTGGACGGGCAAGTGCAGTATTCACAAAGCACTTGCTCCGTAAGTTGCGGCGGCGTAGCGTAAATGGGCCGGCGTAAGCCCGCGTAATTTAAATTTGGAAGAGGTGGGAGTGTTGTATGTAAATCAGACGTGACCCCACGTAAATGACGCGCCTAACGAACGGCGCATGCGTGCGCATGCTCAGTATTGTGTCGAATTTACACCCAAAGATACGTCAGGCCCATTGCCTGTGACGTGAACGTAACCTACGCACAGCCCCATTCACGTACGACTTACGCAAACGACGTAAAAAGATACGCTTGCCGACGTCCATACTTTGCATTACCTACGCCTCATATAGCAGGGGTAACTTTACGCCGGACATAAGCCTTACGTAAATGGCGTAGCGGCCGCAAGTACGTTCGGCGTATCTACCTAATTTACATATTTGACGTGTAAATCTACAGAAGCGCCCCTTGCGGCCAGCGTAAATATTGCACCCAAGATACGACGGCGTAGGAGACTTACGCCGCTCGTATCTTGGCTAAATCAATGCGTAACTGATTCTAAGAATCAGGCGCATAGATACGACGGCTCACATTCGGACTTACAACGTCGTACGTGGAGATATACGCCGTCGTAAGTCCGCTGTGAATCTGGCCCATAATGTGCTAAAATGCATCGCATACTAGCACATTATGTGACACTTACCTGCTTACGAAGCCTGCGCCGTCCCTGCTGCAGGTCGCATCCATGTTCACCCGTCTTCCTTCCGGGGCCGCGGACTCCGGCTCTGTGACTGGCCAGAGCAGCGTGATGTCACTCCCGCGCATGCATGCGGGAGTCGCTAGTCACGGCACTTGCTACTGAGGAAACGTCACGGGTGACATCATCGGCACGGTATACAGTAAATATCTCCTAAACGGCGCACGTTTAGGAGACATTTACAGCAGCTATAGGTAAATCATATTCTAGGCTTACCTAGAATATGATTTAGGCTCACCTCTTCCCATGCTCGTCTACAGGACTTTTCCAGAGCCTCTCCAAGCCTATGGAACTCCTTACCCCAAACTATCCGTCTATCTCCTTCTCTTTCAGCTTTTCGAGGATCCCTGAAAACCCTCCTCTTCAGAGAAGCCTATCCTACCCACATCTAACAACTGTATTTTAACTTTGCCCACCTGATCAGCCCCCACATCTACTACCTTCTGTTCCACTTCACCCTCCCTTCTAGATTGTAAGCTCTAACGAGCAGGGCCCTCTGATCATTCCTGTATTAAATTGTATTGTAACTATAATGTCTTCCCTGATGTTGTAAAGTGCTGCGTAAACTGTTGGCGCTATATAAATCCTGTATAATAATAATATAGGTACAAAGTGTTAAGGGAGGTTTACAACCACTTTAAGGCCTCACTCAAGCAATGATTAGGGCCAGTCTGCGTTTTGAGAGGATTCTTGCAGCCAGAAGTTTTAGCGGCGATCACTCTGCTTGTGTGAATGAATGACAAGCTGACAGCGGCCGTGGCTAAGGGACTGATGATAGCCGCTGGATGCAGAAAGATGTGTGCAGATAACTGCAGCTTGTGCAGATACATGCTACATGTTATTACTTCATACAGGCTGAGTGGCTGCCGTTGTTCACATACACCTGTCAGTCCAGCCACAAGAATCTGCTGATACTTGGCCTGGAATCCAGCGTATGTATGGAATCACCTGCATGAAGGAGGCCTAACAGTAACCTCCTAAAGACTATTAGATTTGGGCTTTGATGCATGTGACCTCTGTCTACCAGTGACATGCCCTTGGATGGGAGAATCCTGCTTTGTATTTACAGGTATTTGCTGCCTGGGGCTTAGGAGAAAATACAATAGGTGTAAAATGCATGGAGTTAGTGGAATGTAAAAAATGGACAGTAATAAAGCTAAAACCTTAATGTGTTTGTGCATATCCAGTGACACCTGGACACCCATAGGGCCAGATTCACATACATTTCTGCTACGCAGCGGCAGCGTAACGTAATCCATTTACGTTACACCGCCGCAAGTTTGCAGCGTAAGTGCCTGATTCACAAAGCACTTACCTGTAAACTTGCGGCGGTGTAACGTAAATGCGCTCGGCACAAGCCCGCCCAATTCAAATGGGGCGGGCACTATTTAAACTAGGCGCGTTCCCGCGCCGAACGTACTGCGCATGCTCCGTCGGGTAAATTACCCGACGTGCATTGCGCTAAATGACGTCGCAAGGACATCATTGGTTTTGGCGTTAATGTAAATGGCGTCCAGCGCCATTCACGGACGACTTACGCAAACGACGTGATGTTTTAAATTTCGACGCGGGAACAACGGCCATACTTAACATGGCTTAGAACACCTAGGGCTCAGCCCTAATTTTACGACGCGTATCTCGACGGAAACGACGTAAAGTTAGAGCGACGGGTAACGGGGACGTTCGGGGATCGCCGTAACTAGTCATTTGCATATTCTACGCCGACCGCAATGGTCTCGCCACCAGCGGCCGGCATAGAATTGCATCCTAAGATCCGACAGTGTAAGTCAATTACACCTGTCGGATCTTAGGGCTAGCTATGCGTAATTGATTCTATGAATCAGGCGCATAGTTAGGACGGGCGGATCACAGAGATAAGACGGCGTATCAGGAGATACGCCGTCGTATCTCTTTTGTGAATCTGGCCCAATGTGTATTTCACTTTTGAAGCCAGATTGACATAGCACCAACTTATCTTACATGTTCCCATTCACATAGCATAAACAAAACAAATGTAAAATGTGCTGCTTGGCTTTTTACTTGCTTTTCCTTGCCAGCATATTCTATCTAGCTTTCCTCTTCTATTTAAAAAAAGAAGTTAAAAGATATTTTTTATTCAGTTTTATACTTACCTAGGTGGATGCTACATCTGTCCCCCGGCGTCTCTGCACTGAGAACTGAGTGATGGAACACCACCGATGGCTCGGTTCTCACAGCTCCCCAAGCAGAGAGCTGCAGACTGTCAATCAGCAGCTCTCCTCTCTGCTTCTCCTCGCTAATTGGAGCTGTGGAGGGGCGGGGAGCGGCTGTCTCAGCATCTCAGCGTCACGCTGAGAGGCTGAGCGGAGTGTCAGTCCAGGCACCTGGTGGATCCAGACTCCCATTGTTGAGATGACGCGGTGCCTTTACCGCTCTCCGCTGAAAATGGGTGACAGGAGTGCAAAACGATTTGCACTCCTGTGATCAACAGGAGAAGCCCAGCCAAACGAGCTCAGGCTATACTTCTCCTTTAATTTTAAGGAGTATTTTTTACCATAATCAACGCTGTATGTGCTGGAAGTCTAGTCAATATTCCAATCGCACATGTTCCTGTTAAAACGGCTCATAAAGAAAGGGTGTGCGCTTAAACGATCACCAGCTGGGCACTGGAACCATCAAACAAACAAACATATTCGCCAGCACACCGTGGATCGTCCGATTACGTCCAAAAATGTAATGCAAAACAAACGTCACAATAGTGCAACGTTTCGAGGTCACACAGGACCTCTTCGTCAGGCGAGTGATAAAGTGAATCAGTGCAGCGTTGATCCACTGATTCAGTTTATCACTCGCATGACGAAGAGGTCCTGTGTGACCTCAAAACGTTGCACTATTGTGACGTTTGTTTTGCATAAAATTTTTGGACGTAATTGGACCATGCACGGTGTGCTGGCGAATATGTTTGTTTGTTTGTGCTGGAAAGTCTCCATTATCAGTTGTAAACTAGATGTGCACAGTGTCTGTCCTAACACAGGATTCAAGATCTCAAGGCTTGGGTGGCACATTGCATGTTTGGTCACTTATAGCGGAGTTCCACCCAAAAGTGGAAGCTCTACTCATCTGACTCCACTCCCCCTCCAGTGCCACATGTGGCACCTGTTTTTGACAGTTACCTGTGCCCACTTCCAGGAGATCGCGCCGCAATCACTCGAAAGTTTGGCCCTCCCCTCCTTCCCCTGCCACTAGGCCAATCAGAAGGCGCATTGCACTTCATGCATGCGCAGTTACAGTCACAGTATGTGTAGCTCTTGACTTTTAATTTTTGTTGAGAGGGTGGAACTCCTCTTTAACCACTTGACCACCGGGCCTATTTTGGCACTTCTCTCCTTCATGTAAAAATCATTTTTTTTTTGCTAGAAAATTAAATCAGACACCCTAGGGAATAAAATGGCGGTCATTGCAACTTTTTTTCTCGCATGGTATGCGCAATCATTTTTCAAACACATTTTTTTGGGAAAAAAACGGTTTCATGAATTAAAAAATAACAAAACAGTATAGTTAGCCCAATTTTTTTGTATAATGTGAAAGATGATGTTACGCCGAGTAAATAGATACCTAACATGTCACACTTTAAAATTGTGCACACTCATGGAATGGCGCCAAACTTCGGTACTTTAAAATCTCCCTAGGCGACGCTTTAACATTTTTTACAGGTTACTATTTTCGAGTTACAGAGGAGGTGTAGTGCTAGAATTGTTGCACACGCTCTAACGCACGCGACGATACCTCACATGTGGGGTTTGAATGGTGTTTACATATGTGGGCGGGACTTGCATGCGTGTTCGCTTCGAGCTACCTGGCACAGGGGCGTTTTAAAAAAAAAATATATATATTTTATTTTACTTCATTTTTTTTTAACACATTTATTCCTATTACAAGGAATGTAAACATCCCTTGTAATAGGAATCAGTGTAACAGGTCCTTTTTATGGAGAGATGTGGGGTCAATAAGACCTCCCCCTCCCCCCACATCTCTCCTCCAGGCTTAATAAGCATGAGATTGTGAAAAAAATGTCATCGATCTCATGCCAACAGCGGCAAATGCGGCTTTATTTACTTCCGGGTACCAGCCGTACGTCAGAACGTCGCGCCCGGGCCTCTGACAGTCATCTCTATGCTTCCCAGCCAGCACTGGTCGATTCGCTCTCCGGGCCCCCGAAGGCACGGGAGAGCCCAGAGAAGCACCGGATGGCGGCGGGAGGGGGGACGTCCCCTCCCGCTGCCTATAAGAACGATCAAGCGGTGGAACTGCCGCTTTGATCGTTTTTATCGAGCAGAGAATCGGCGGCTGAAGACGGTGATATCTGAATGATTCCTCTAGCTGCCCCCATCATTCAGATATCACCGCACAAAGTCCAGGACGTCCATGGACGTCCTCGGTTGTCAAGTGGTTAAAGTGTTACTAAACCCAGGACTCTGCATTCAGTTCATCTGGTCTCCCACACTACACAGAACATGGAAATACAATTATTTTAGTAAATATAAATTGCCAAATACCCTTTCTCGTCAGCAGTATATAGAAGTCTTGTGACTTCTATCAGTGTCTGGTTAAAGATTTTAGGAGGAGTTTTCAGTCTTCCCTGATTGTCCAATGAGTCTGCAGGACTTCTGACTCTCTGTCTGGACAGTGCTGATTGGCCATGGGTTCATCACATGCATTCTCCTAAGAAAAAAAACTCTCTAGCAATACACATCAAACTGAGCATGTGCAGCTTGCACCCAAGTCTCTGTACTATTAGCAGATAGATTGAAGACTGTGGGAGAAGGGGAGGATCAGAGAAGACAGGACCAAACAGTCTTTTTACACAATGCAAAGGATTAACCCCTTAGGTTCCACAGTGAGTATAACAAGCATGCTTTAGTGCATATACAGACTGATTTTACTGTTGTGGGTTAGAATTCCAGGCTAAAGCTAACAAATGTTAAAAATTAACCCTTCCCCCTCCTAAAACCTATGCTGACTACCCTAAAAGATGTATACGCTATACTCACCTATTTTTAGGTTGCTCTGATCCGGTCACACGGATGCTACAAGGGAGAGGAGAGAATGATGGACAATGGCTGGGAATGCTTGAGAGTGATGACATCACCCATAGACCCCCGTGGCCCAGGGCTGTCTTTTATATGGATTGGATCCTGGGCAAACATTTTCTTGCCCCCCCCCCCCTCCCCCCTGTGCAATTTTGCTCTCCACCCCAACATCACAAAAACAAACAAACAGATCCCTCCTATCTGCTCCCCAGACTGAGTTTTATTTGATTATGTCTATGAACATTATTTTTTTAATTAAAATTTTTCATTAAAAGAGGTTGTAAAGGAAAAAAATGTTCTCCCTATATAGCTTCCTTTACCTTAGTGCGGTCCTCCTTCACTTACCTCATCCTTCCATTTTGCTTTTAAATATCCTTATTTCTTCTGAGAAATCCTCACTTCCTGTTCTTCCGTCTGTAACTACACACAGTAATGCGACACTTTCTCCCTGGTGTGGAGAAAGCCTCTTGAGGGGGGAGGGGGCGAGCAGGAGTGTCAGGACGCCCACTAACACACAGCTCCTTTCTCTATCTGCAAAGTAGAGAGCGTCCTGACACTCCTGCTCGCCCCCTCCCCCCTCAAGAGGCTTTCTCCACAGCAGGGAGAAAGTGTCACATTACTGTGTGGAGTTACAGACAGAATAACAGGAAGTTGGGATTTCTCAGAAGAAATGAGGACATTTAAAAGCAAAATGGAAGGATGAGGTAAGTGAAGGAGGACTGCACTAAGGTAAAGGAAGCTATTTAAGCTATTTAAGTTATATATTTACTAAAATGCTGTGCGGATTTCACATATAACAAGGCAAGCTGCTTATATCCAATTATTTCTGTTATTATTAGAAAATTCTAAAATATATTTTACAGCACCAGAGGATTGGGAGCACTGCCCAGTAGGGTCACCTTGTCCAATTGTTATATATGTTATTTAGTCAACTGCTGTGTCCACAGCATTATTATTAGGCACTTCGGAGGCAGCGTCATATTTATTTTATTTTTATCAGTGATATATGTGGGGACATATTGGAGTGTTGGCTGCTGCCCCCGTTTTTGCACATTTTCTCGTTTTACTTTATTTTGCTAGTGTGTTTGTTTGCGCATACGTTTTTTACTTTACTACTGCTTAGACCTGGTTCACATGTATGCAAGTTTGCTCAAGCACAACAGCCCATTCATTTGTGTTTTTAATGCCTGCATTTCCTGCAGAAAAAAGGTGCATGCAGCATTTAAAAAATGCAGTGGTCTTGAAATCGCATCATGCTTTTGCACCATGCGACTTATCTGCAGTTCCCACACCCGCGTTGTGCTTTTAGATGTGTGGCCTACGCATCTAAAAATGCAGCACGTTTGCAGGTGCAGGAACTGCAGGAATATCGCATGGTGCAAATGCATAATGCGATTTCAAGACCACTGCGTTTTTAAAATGCTGCATGCACCTTTTTTTTGCAGGAAATGCAGGCATGGCAGCCTATTCAAATGAATGAGATGTTGTGCTTGAGCAAACTTGCATACATGTGAACCCCAGGCCTAAAAAAAGCCCATCAAGCAGTGTTGCGTTTAACTGTGTGGAAGATGTCACCAAAGTGCCACCACTGGTCTTGTGGGCCATGCATGCTGCATGCTCTCTAAATAAAAGCCACAGCCAGGTCAGAGTTTTGGAACTTAATATGGGGAGCCAGAGAAGAAGAAGGACCTACCTGGTCCTGGTCTGCCGAGCTCCGCTGAGTCCGCTCACCATCCGCGGGCTCACACTCCTGCTTCCGGCTGCCACTAGCACAGCACTCTGACATCGGCTCCTACCCAAAGCCTCCTGAGTCGGGTCCCAATGTACAGGCATGGCATGGGAGCGGGTTTAGAGCGTCATTGGAGTTCACGACCCCGCCCGCTTCTTGCACGAGATTACAGCATGGCGTGTTTATGCCGGCTGTTGCCTGTGTGGACTGGACGCTGGAATGGTCCTTTTGCAGTGCCGATGGGGCTCCCAATTTGCGGGTAGAGCAGGCAGCTGTTTTGGACCCTAAAACAATGATTGGGCCCTGGGCAGCTGTCCTGTTTGGCCCACGTTAAAGATGGCATTGCCATGGCCCATTTGTTTTCTGTGCTCCCTCCTCTCCCCTGCAGCAGCCACTGACTGACACAGCAAAGCTGTATCACGTGATGGACCAGCAGGCAGAAAATAGATAAGTATATACATCTTTTTTACACAGGTTAGTCTGCATTGGTGTTTTTTTGGGGGGGATGATGGTGGGGTGCATTTTTAAGACTAGTTAGATGTAGTCTGTAATTTTACTGTCTCCCTAACTGCACTTTGCAGGCCAATCTGGACAATACAAGCCGCCTGTCAGATAGATCCTGCCAGTAACAGATGATCCACACTCACTGGCGCGCAATCGCAGGTGCCGGTGCGCATGCGCACACGATAAAGTGCGGCACCGCCATTATTGCCAGGAGGGCTATTTAAGCCTGTCTGACACATGTGAACCTTTCTGTCTGCTCTACAGCATTCTGTGTGTCCTTGCTTATCTGAAATCTGTTCCTGTGTTTATCCGGCTTCCCTGTGACCATCCCTGCTATCCGCCTGTACCTGACACCCGGCCTGTCTGACTACTCCTCTGGTTCTTCTGCTGTCCGCCTGATAAACGACCCAGCTTGCATAACCTTCCTAGAGTGCCTCCCAGCTTGTTTCTGGTTCCAGTCCGATGAGTCTGTCTGCTTATCCAGTTGGTCCTTGGTCTTATCTGCTGTTCTTGATCCTGCCTGCTCCGGGTACCAGCCTGCTGTCCCAGTTCCTGTTTCCTATCTCCTGCAAAGAATTCTTGGACTTCTGGACTGACCTCCTGCTGTCGATCCTGCCAGGCACTCGTACCACTCCTCACTCCTGCTCACCCTATCAGGGGCCTCGAGTTGCAGCCGTAAGAGAGGCCTCCCTCTGCAATTCCGGCTCAACCACTAGATACGTAACACTTTAGAGTCCTATGTATAGACCTTCTCCGAAGAAACAAGAAAAAGTAGGAAATATGTTTTTGATTATCTTTAGGTATGGCGTGTTAATGGAAACACATAGCAAACTTATAGTTGGGAGGTTCCCAAATTTGACTACAAAATTGGAAATACATTTTAAAGTTGAAGTGTCTTGTGAACTCCAGCCTGTTTTTATGGACACAAAAGTGTTCCCTTGCAGTGGGGCTGCCTCCACACTGCAACTATTAAAGGCTCATTTAGCCCTGGGGGGTTGCAAAAAGCAGTCTTTTGCCAATCATGGCTCAGGGGGACTAAGTTTATGCGCCACACTATATAAGGCTGCTTACATAGCGGCAGTGTATAGATAGATTGAGCTAGATTAGGCCCATTATGTCTCACTTACCAGAAACCGATGCCTGCAATGTCCCCGATTTCCTCGCCTCCACGAAGCATCCATCTTTCACCCTCTTCCTTCCGGGTATCGTGGCTCCAGCGCTGTAATTGGCCGGAGCCGCGATGATGTCACTCCTGCGCGTGCACGTGGGAGCCACCAGTCACGGCACAATCTCCTTTAGAAACGTCACGATCACCATTTCTAAAGGTTTCTACAGTCCGCCGTTGTCTACGGCGCATGTGCCGTAGACATTGGCGCCCGTCTCTTTTGCAAATATCTCCTAAACCGTGGAGGTTTAGGAGATATTTCGAGCACCTACAGGTAAGCCTTAATCTAGGCTTACCTATAGGTAAAAGTGGTTGTAAAAGGTTTACAACCACTTTAATGCCAACCCGGAAGTGCTCAGCTCTGCCTATTTCTGATAGACAAATAGACAATACATTACATACATATGATCCAGATACAAGCAAATAAAACAAGAAATAAAATAATATAATAAAAAAGAAAAAAACAACATGTTCAAAATCAAATATCTCCCTCACCCCTCTAAGCCCTCACCAGTTATAATTCTCCTTCCATATCCGAGCCAAAATCGACCAACCACCTTCTCCATATAGTCTTGAACTTCCCTGAACAGCCTCGATGCAAAAACACATATTTCTCTTTTAACAAACTTTAATTTGTATTCTCCACTCCTCCATTGTTGGGGGGTTATATTGAGATCCATTTTTGAGCTATTAACATGCGCGCCTGAAACAGACTTCTTAATATTGTAATATAATCGCCATTCGAGAGCCAAGATTGTTCCATCATATTTAGCAGGCACAATCACAATTACAATGACACATTTAGTATTTGGACAAGCTCACAATTTATTTATACATTTATCATAAACCATGGCCAAATAGGCAGGTAAACAGGGAGTCAAGGAAAAAAATGTTTTAATGAATAAATCAATAAAGAATAAATGTTATTTTTTTTAAATATATTAAAATACATGTTTCCTAAAACTATAGATTTGATAAACAGTTGCACAACTATTGTGGACCAAAATAAAAATTATAAAATTTACCATCTTTGTATGCTTTGTATGCTTTGTATGGCGTTCCGCCAAAGGTGTAATTTTAAATGTGTGTGAAAAAAAAAAAAAAAAACTGCTCCAGAGGGGAAGAGGATTTATATAGAAAATAACTGTCTAAATATAGCATTATTCTATTTACAGAGACCCCAAGGCACTTCATGGGTTAACTAACCACATCATAGTAGTAGCAGTTTAATTTCACACATCTCATGTCAACCCCTCCCTGAACTCCTCTCAGACTTCACTCTGATCCCTGCTTCCTGCTGAATAACAATACGCTTGTGGTCACACCTCAATGAACATTTTATTCATAAGTTACAACAAGGCTGGTTGCAAGCCCTGGGAAAAGAGAGAGCAGAGATGACAGGGTGACATCAGCCTCTTCCCCCACTCCGTATCCCCTCCATCAGTAACCACTCCCGAAGCCCACACCCATTCTGCAAAATCATCACATACCCCTATTCAGCAGCTTCGGCATGAGGTCATATTGCTGGGAGCAGGGCCGGCCTTTGCGGTGTGCGGGCTGTGCGGTCGCTCAGGGCGCCATAAGCAACAGGGCGCCATGCGGCCGTCACAGTTTGCAGAATGTGAGTCGCAAACTCGCAGTCAGTTGATGAATGATCATCATCATTCATCACAGGCAGGGGCGGCCGGGTCACTGCTTAGCAGCACCCCGGCGCTGCAGACGGGGGGCGCCGTCCCGCCGAAGTGTCAGACACTGTTCCCCTCCCTCCCTCCTCCTCGTTGGTTCTATAGTATCCTGCCGACTTCGCAGGCAATGGTGAGGGGACTCAAAACCCTGGAAAACTTTACAAAGGAGGAGACCGCTATAGAAGAAAGAGTCTGGCCAGCAGTGCCCTGTCTGTGTTCGGGTATCAGTGGAGAATTGGAGAAGCGCGCTGGATCGGGGATGGGAGCTCCATGATCGGCCGATCAGCATGTCATTTATCACACAGACAGCTGACCAGACACAGACCGTGCAGGAGACCAGCTGCAGAATCAGCTACATCTACCATACTTGGCTGGGTAAGAAAAACACTGACCTGAGGAGGGAGGGGGGACAGCCAGAGAGGGGGGAATTCCTAGGATTCTTTGCTATCACCTCTGTGTTGTATGTGATGATCGGGAGTCAGGCCCGGTGTCAGCAAAATACAGTGTCCTGCAAAGAGTAGTGTGTCCACTCCACAGGTGCTCCTGTCATCCTGCCCTTTACTGTCACACTGCCTGACCCCCTCCTGTCACACTGCCTGCCCCCCCTCCTGTCACACTGCCTGACCCCCTCCTGTCACACTGCCTGACCCCCTCCTGTCACACTGCCTGCCCCCCCTCCTGTCACACTGCCTGACCCCCTCCTGTCACACTGCCTGATCCCCCTCCTTTCACACTGCCTGCCCTCCCTCTTGTCACACTGCCTTCCCCCCCCTCTTGTCACACTGCCTGATCCCCCTCCTTTCACACTGCCTGCCCCCCCTCTTGTCACACTGCCTGACCCCCTCCTGTCACACTGCCTGACCCCCCTCTTGTCACACTGCCTGCCCCCCCTCTTGTCACACTGCCTGACACCCTCCTGTCACACTGCCTGATCCCCCTCCTTTCACACTGCCTGCCCTCCCTCTTGTCACACTGCCTTCCCCCCCTCTTGTCACACTGCCTGATCCCCCTCCTTTCACACTGCCTGCCCCCCCTCTTGTCACACTGCCTGACCCCCTCCTGTCACACTGCCTGCCCCCCCTCTTGTCACACTGCCTGACACCCTCCTGTCACACTGCCTGATCCCCCTCCTTTCACACTGCCTGCCCTCCCTCTTGTCACACTGCCTGCCCCCCCTCTTGTCACACTGCCTGACCCCCTCCTGTCACACTGCCTGACCCCCTCCAGTCACTCTGCCTGCCCCCCCTCCTGTCACACTGCCTGCCCCCCCTCCTGTCACTCTGCCTGCCCCCCCTCCTGTCACTCTGCCTGCCCCCCCTCCTGTCACTCTGCCTGCCCCCCCATCATCCTGCCCCCCTTCTGTCACTCTGCCTGCCCCCCTATCATCCTGCCCCCCTTCTGTCACTCTGCCTGCCCCCCTTCTGTCACTCTGCCTGCCCCCCTTCTGTCACTCTGCCTGCCCCCCTTCTGTCACTCTGCCTGCCTCCCCTATCATCCTGCCCCCCTTCTGTCACTCTGCCTGCCCAGGGGTTAAATAGTCTTGTTCCTTCCCCTGGCCCCCAGCTGATTCCACAGAATATAATGGAATGGCTGAACAGCCTTACGGCTCATTTACACATGTAGTGCCCTCTGAAGAGCAATACACATTTGTATTGCTCTTTAGAGGGCATTTGACAGGCGCCTGTTTAAACCCCACAGTATTGCCCTGCAATTTAATGCATCGCACATGTGGCCCATTAACTTGAATGGGCCACATTCGGCAGGCAATACTGCTTGCTGAACCCAACAGTGCAGACATGTTTTGCCGCACTGTGATGCAAAGCATTTTGGCTGTGGCAAGTGTACATCCCCCTCTGCTGGCTTTTCATCTTGAGGGAAATGGTTGAGTAGCAGTAATAACACAGCTCAACCTCTAATTTTTACTGTCCCCCCAACCACAAGTGTAAATGGAGTTGCAGGGCACTCTGAAAAGTGATCCATAGTGGATCATGTTTTGAAGGTATTTGACAGGTGGTGAAGAAGCGTTATATTGCCTCCTCACCACCTGTTTTTAACCCTTAAAAACCATGCCCAGTGCTGTAGCCATGTGCATTACACATGGTTGCAGCACAGCCCCATTCAGGTGAATGGGTTGGGTTAAGCAAGCACAGTGCCGTGCACCACTAAAATGTTCGGGTTTAGCTTAAAGAAAAGGTGGCAACCCTAAGTGTCCCCCTGTGTGTTTCCTATTTGTGTATGTTTAGGTGACCAGGGGGTGAGGGGTGAAGGTGGGGGGGCGCCACAGGATTAGCTCGCACAGGGCGCCTGAACACCTAAGGCCGGCCCTGGCTGGGAGAGAAACAATACACATACACACATGCAAATACACATAGGGGTGGAGAGTTTGGGGAAGAAAAGACAAACTTATTTTACTTAAAGTGGAGGTTCACCCAAAAAAAACAATTTTTAACATTAGATTGGGCCTAATTACGGGAAGCAGAATCGGGTGTTTTGTTTAAAATCAATGCAGTACTTACCGTTTTACAGATAGATGTTCTCCACCGCTTCCGGGTATGGGCTGCGGGACTGGGCGTTCCTATTTGATTGACAGCCTTCCGACCGTCGCATACAGCGCGTCACCAGTTTCCGAAAGTATCCGAACGTCGTTGCACAGGCGCCGTATAGAGCCGCACCGACGGTCGGCAACTCGTGACGCGCTGTATGCGACCGTCGGAAGGCTGTCAATCAAATGGGAACGCCCAGTCCCGAAGACCATACCCGGAAGTGGCGGAGATCATCTATCTGTAAAACGGTAAGTACTGCATTGATTTTAAACAAAACACCTGATTTTGCTTCCCGTAATTAGGCCTAATCTAATGTTAAAAAATTTTTTTCGGGTGAACTCCCGCTTTAAGTTATTGACTTTTTTTGTAGTAAGCTGTTAAATGTGTAGTTGTGGTCTAGAGATGTGTGTGTGTGTGGGAGGAGGGACACACACGCTACAATTTTATTTATTTTTTCCTAAATCAAGTACACTTTTATTGAAGATTTTTTCAATTATACAAATAACTAGAACCATTACGGTTTTGGTCTCCCCCTTCTGACCTTATCCCAAAAAACGAAATAGAGAAACAAAGCTATAACTATACAGTAAAACCTTGGGTTGCGAGCATAATTAGTTCCGGAAACATGCTTGTAATCCAAAGTACTCGTATATATCAAAGCTAATTTATTCATAAATCCTTCAGTTTAAAGGTTCATATAAAAAGATTACAGCAATGTGATAGGTTGTGTAAGCATAAAATGCCCACCCAAAAATGGCAGCCTCTACAAGGGGATCAGTAGCAAAATCCAGCAGTAGCTACAGAGTATAAGGCTTCATTTCCATGGGGGCTGTAAAGCTAGCACAGACGCCAGGAAAAAAAGCGGCGTTTTTGCCGCGATTTTTCCCGCGTTTTGCATTGAATTCAATGCACGTTTTACCTCGCTAGTTTTCAGCCGCGTTTTTCTGTTTCTATTCAAAATCAATGGTTCCCTATGGGAGCCCATTGATTTGAATAGAGGTCGCACCAGAAGTCGGATCAAGATGATCCGACTTGCAGGGCGACTGGTGTGCGGAGATTCTTGAAGGGGAACCCCGCATAAATTAAAAAAAATGTGCGTGAGGTCCCCCCCAGGATGATACCAGACCCTTGGGTCTGGTATGGATTTTAAGGGGAACACCTATGCCGAAAAAAAATGGCGTGGGGGTTCCCCCAAAATCCATACCAGACCCTTATCAGAGCATGCCGCCCGGCTGGTCAGGAATAGGGGAGGGGACGAGCGAGCGGCCTCCCCCCTCCTGAGCCTTACCAGGCCACATGCCCTCAACATGGGGGATGGGTGGGTTCTTTGGGGCAGGGGGCGCACTGCGCCCCCCACCGCCAAAGCACCTTGTCCCCATGTTGATGGGGACAAGGGTCTCTTCCCGACAACCCTGGCCGTTGGTTGTCGGGGTCTGCGGGCAGGGGCTCATCGGAATCTGGGAGCCCCCTTTAATAAGGGGGCCCCCAGATCCCGGCCCCCCACCCTACGTGAATGAATATGGGGTACATTGTACCCCTACCCATTCACCTGGAGGCAACGTGTAAAAGAAAATAAACACACGACACAGGGTTTTTAAAGTAATTTATTAGTCAGCTCCGGGGCCCCCCTCTCTTCTTTAGCTCTTTTATCAGGGGGGGCTTCTTCTTTGTCGGGGGTGGGTGGTGTCGGTCTTCACCGCCGTTTGGTTCTCTTCCACTCTCCAGGGGTCTTCTCCGCAGTGCTCCCCCTGCCCCAAAGCACCCACCCCCCCATGCTGAGGGCATGCAGCCTGGTACGGCTCAGGGGGGGGGCGCTCGCTCGTCCCCACCCCCATTCCTGACCGGCATGCTCGGATAAGGGTCTGGTATGGATTTTGGGGGAACCCCCACGCCGTTTTTTTTTTTGGCGTAGGTGTTCCCCTTAAAATCCTGGGGGGAACCTTGCGCCAATTTTTTTTAATTTGCGCGGGGTTCCCCTTCAAGATTCTCCGCACACCAGTCGCCCCGCAAGTCGGATCACCATAGGGAACCATTGAATTTGAATAGAGACAGAAACGAAGGAGGAGGCTTACAGCTCTAACGCTAGAGCTTCAGAACGCACTGGTCCTGCGTTTTTTTTGCAGCTTAAAAACAGCTCAAAAACGTCATGGTTGGCATGAGGCCATAGACCAGGGGTCTTCAAACTACGGCCCTCCAGGTGTTCAGGAACTACAATTCCCATCATGCCTAGTCATGTCTGTGAATGTCAGAGTTTTGCAATGCCTCATGGGATTTGTAGTTCCGAAACAGCTGGAGGGCCGTAGTTTGAGGATCCCTGCCATAGACTAACATGGAGAGCCGTTTTTAAGCTGCAAAAACCGCTCACAAAAGTGGCTGTAAAAACGTCCATGGAAATGAAGCCTAAAAGAGAAGACAGCAGTCGCGGCCCATCCATACAGGACGCAGGGGCTATGGCCTCCTAATCCATGCCCCTGGCTCCTAATCTACATGCAGGGCGCCAGACGCATGGATTCCAATGGGTGTTTTTTTTTAGAAGCATGTGATTAGAGCCTAAAACCCCTAATTGGCTTAAAAAAAGAGTGGGCTCGGGGCGCAGTGCTCTGCCCACCCAGTTGTGCGTGTCCTGATTCCAGATTCCTGATTCCACCGGCAACTTCTGTCTTCAGTCACATTATCAATAAACACCAATGACCCAGTGCCACTGGAAGCCATGCATACCTATGTCATCACACTGCCTCCACCATGTTTTACAATGATGTTGTATGCTTTGGATCATAAGACGTTCCAAGCCTTCTCCACACTTTTTTCTTCTCCTCATTCTGTTATATATTAATCTTAGTTTCAGCCGGCCAAAGAATGCTTTTCCAGAACGGGTCTAACTTTTTTAGATGTATTTTTGCAGTCTTATCTGGCTTTTCTATTCTTCAGGTTTATGAATGGATTTCACCTTGTGGTGAACCCTCTGTATTTGTTCTCATGAAGTCCTCTCTTGATTGTAAACTTCAACAATGATACGCCCACCTCCTGGAGAGTGTCCTTCACTTGTCTGGATGTTGTGAATGGGTTTTCTTTACCATAGAGAGTATACTGTGATCATCCACCACTGTTGTCTTCCATGGACATCCAGGCCTTTTTATTTCCGCAGAATGTACCAAACTGTTGATTTGGCCACTCCTAATGTTGCTGCCATCTCTCTGATGGATTTGTTTAGTTTTACAATGGCCTGTTTCACTTGCATGGACAGCCCCTTTTGAACACATGATGTACAGTAGGTTCACAGCAATTGATTCCAAATGCAAATACCACACTTAGAATCAACTCCAGACCTTTTACCTGCTTAATTGATTAAGAAATAATGAAGGAGTAGCCCATGCCTGGCCATGAAACCGCTTTTGATTCAATTGTCCAATTACTTTTGACTCCTTGAAAAAAAAGGGAGGGGGGTGGCTATTCTTAAGAGCTGTAATTCCTAAACCATTCCTCCGATTTTGATGTATATACCCTCAAATTAAACCTAAGAGTGTGAACTTTAAGCCCATATCCATTATATAACTATAGCTTGAATTTGTTTTATTAAATACCTGGAAACAATATGGTGCCCGTGTCCAAATATATATGGACCCAACCTCCCGAACGATCCATAAACATCAGATGGAAGCCCAACAGCATAAACAGCAGGAAGTGATGATATGTTAAAAAAAAGAAAAAACTCCAATAGCGTAGAGTATCTTCCCAAGGCATTTTATTGGGAAATATTTACATAAATATATACAAATATATACAGATATGAAATCTTCAACACGAGTGTAAAACACGACAGTGTTCCTTGCAAGGAAAAAACATACAAGTCTGTTGTATCAAAACGTGCATGCGCAGAAAGTGTGTGCGTAGCGTCCCAGCATCGTTTTGTCACTTGTGACGTCATCATGTATACGCCCACACGTCTGCGACTGCGCATTATATACGTCGCTGGCAAAACGCGGGAGTGCTGCCATAGGTCGCATGAAATGGTACATAAAAGCTCATTGAAAGAAAGAAAGTTACCGCTCCAGGTGGATTGTGTTAGGATGATCAGTATGGTCTCAGGAAATCAAGGGTGCTGGCAATGCACAAGGCAACAAATGGAAAAATAAAATATGGACAGCCGCACTCCAAAAAACCTTGATGGTTGTCTTTATTTAAAAAAGGAAAAATGCACTACAAGTCACAGCACACAACATGGGAGTAAAACACTGACGCGTTTCGCACTATAGATTAGTGCTTAATCATAGCTGATTAAGCACTAATTTATAGTGCGAAACGTGTCAGCTGTTTTACACCTGTGTTGTGTGCTGTGACTTGTAGTGCATTTTTGTCTTTTTTAAATAAAGACAACCATCAAGGTTTTTTGGAGTGCGGCTGTCCATATTTTCTTTTTCCATAAAAGCTCATTGGGCGGAATGGAACCACCCCAAATGAGAAAAACATTTTGTAATAAGTGTATACATTGGTCCATAGGAGTGCAGACTCAAGCCAATAGCCAAAGCTAAAAAAAACAGCACATACTCCCATCTTGTGGAAGAAGAATATAACTACATGGAAAATTGTGAAAGTTGGCTTACCCACAGGTTTACACAACAGCACAAACATAGTTATTTAAAAATAGACAGTTGATACCACCAGCAAAGAAAAATAGAAAAAAATAATTTGAAAAGCTGAATACACATATATATATATATATATATACGCACACATAAAAATAAATAAAAATAAAATTAATAAAAAATAAAGTAAAAATAAAAAATAATAATAAATAATAAAAATGTGTGTGGAGATAGGTGATATTACAAGCATGGGTTGAAATGAAAATAACATGTTTTATTAGGATGTGTATAAATATATATCACCTAAAACCTAAATGCATACATTAATTTAGTTTAAAAACCAGATGGAAGAAATCAGAGTGGGCTCTAAAGCCTTTAGAGAGAATATTTTCATTTGTTTGATTACTCCTAATATTTCCCCTATTTTATTCAAGGGGGAGGGAGAAAACAAGTAGAGGAAACCCCCAACTATTATAAATGAATCTGCTGGTAAAAACTTAGATGTGAACAGTGGAGGGGACATGAGCTATTATTAATAAAACAGTTATGTCCCACTCCACATTCAAACCATTAGGCACGAGGGACCCCAGTTTATATATCCAATTTGTCTCAGTTCTAGATATGGTACGTATTCCATTGCTGCCAAGCCAATGTGGTATATATTTCTTTAGTTCAATGAAGGTGGTAACCCTAGGGTCCTTATTGAGTTTTAAATCATAATGCATTGAAACATTATGCTCATCAAAACCTTTTCCGATATTGGTTATGTGTTATCCTAATCTGATATGGAGCATCTGAATGGTACGCCCTATATATTCAAGGCCACAGGGACACCTCAGAAGGTAGACAACACATTTTGTTGTGCATGTAATAAAATACTTTATAGGATATGTGACTCCTGTACCTACTGAGGTGAATTCAATAATTTTCCTACATACGGTGGGCATTAATTTTGCTCACTTGGCATTTTCCACAAATATAGTACCCTTTAAGATCTCCAAAAAAGGTGTGTCTAATTGGTGGATCAGGAACATTGGGTGCTATAGTGTTCCTTAAATTAGAAGCACCCCTAAAAATGACACAAGGTCGATCGGACAATAAAGGGCCCAGAACACGATCATTGTTAATGATCGGCCAATGTCTCCTAATAATTCTGTTGATTGCCCAATGTTTGCTAGAGTATGTAGTGAGGAAAGCCAAACCAAAATCCTCTTTATTGTCCACTCAAGGGGGTTACTGTCATATCCTTTAGCTAAAAATCGAGTTCTTAGAACTGAGGCTTCTCTGAAAAACTCATCTGGGTTGGTACAGTTTCATTTTAAATGTAAGAACTGGCCTTTAGAAAGAGAAATATATTCATTCCTATCTGTTGGTTTGAAGAAAGTAGATGTGACAATTCTTTCTTCTTGTATTGAGATCTTTAGATCTAGGAAGTGAATTTCAGTAGGACTTATCAGGGTTATACCCCTGTTGTTATTCAGATGGGTCAGTAAGATATGGACAGATTGAACATCACCATCCCATATAAAAAGGATGTCACCAATGAATATTTTCCACATGACCAGCTTCGGGCGCCTGTCACGTAGAACCATGTCTTCCTCCAACTTTTGACATGAAAAGATTGGCCATGCTTGGAGCAAACTTAGCTCCCATGGCCACTCCCTTGATTTGCAGGTAATGTGCCCCATTGTGTCAAAAGTAATTATGTGTCATTGACAAGTCCAACAGTTCCATTATGAAGTTATTCTGTGTGATTGAAATAGTGGAATCCCAAAAAAGGAAGTGTTGTACTGCCTCATGTCCCAATTGATGTGATATTGCTTTGTACAGTGATGCAACATCAGCAGTTATCAGCAAATAAGTTGGTTTTCATTCAACAGTATTTAGTATGTTGATAACATGTTTTGTATCCTTTAAAAAGAACAGAGTACCCATCACCAGTGGTTGCAGATAATGGTCTATATATTTACCAACACGCAAGGTTACAGAATCAATACCACTGATGATGGGTATTCCAGGGGGATTAACCAAGGTTTTATGAATTTTAGGCAATGAATATATCGTTGGTAAACGAGGGGCCAAATGTACCAGGTGTTCGCTCTCTTCTTTGTTTAGGATACCCATATCAAAGCCTTTTTTTTAGTTCCTGTTTAAACTTAAATGTAGGGTCCGCAGGTAGGTGGGGAATCAGGGACACTGGCTGGCGGAACTAGTCTGGTGACACTGTGCTCGTTGCCAGTGAGAATGTAAATTATTGCTGGCTGCACTGGAGGCACTGTGACAGGTTACACTGGGACCAGTGTCAAGTGGCTGTTTGCACTGTTCATTGACACTTCACATTGGAGGGCTAGCGATTGAGGACACTGTAAGCTGGCTTCCCTGGTGTTTTTGTGTGAAAAAGTATGTTAACAAACACTAATTACAGAGGACCTGCAAATAACCCTCTCTCTTCTTTGACTGATGATCCCTATGTGAGAGATCAAACAAATGTTCTTTTGTTTTTTGATTGGACACAGCAATCACATGGTACAGGACCAATTTCATTGATCCTGATGTGAGGGACACAGCAATAACAGGGTGTGTGATCCCTGCGCAGCACAGCGCATCGGTGCATGAGTGGCCAGAGTGGAGCACGGATAGGTATGTCCACCCGTAATGGTGAAGCTCCCGTTTAGATGTTTATATGCAACGGCCAGAAGGGAAGCAGCTACTACTAATATCATTCTGTTTACTCATGGTTACAATGAACTTCCCATAATCCCTATGCACACCAGAAACCTGGCTGCTTTTTTTTGTTCTATTCTGTATACTGAGAGACTGAGCAATAGGAGTTAGGACAGTTGTGCACTGGCAATCGGAGCCCAACCAAGGTTAGCAGGGACATCCCTGCAGTCATTTTTTCTGTTTATAGAATAAGCCTGAAAGCATATTTAACTAAATTAGATCTTCACTAAATACGGAGCATTCGCTGACTGGTCTGGTGGTTGCCATGGCGATGCTACCTCAGTTGAGAAAGGCTACAGGACTAAACCAAACTCTGTGGAAAAACGCTGTCAATGGGAGCACAGAATGTTCATAAAAATAATAAGTAGAAACATATTTATACTCTTTACCATCATCAACATCTAATGCTTGACAGATCTGGAGAAATATCTTTCTGATGGTGCCAATAGATGACATCAATTATTCTCTGCAGAATATTGAGATGAATGGACCAAACATTTTAATAACCTTGTCGGATCACCATTGATAAGCCAGCTACAGGGGTGTCTGCAGCACACCTGCATACATACCCTACATATTAACCACTTAAGGACCGGACCAATATGCTGCTAAATGACCCAAGGTTTTTTTACAATTCGGCACTGCGTCGCTTTAACAGACAATTGCGCGGTCGTGCGACGTGGCTCCCAAACAAAATTTGCGTCCTTTTCTTCCCACAAATAGAGCTTTCTTTTGGTGGTATTTGATCGCCTCTGCGATTTTTATTTTTTGCGCTATATACAAAAATAGAGCGAAATTTTTGAAAAAAAATCAATATTTTTTACTTTTTGTTATAAGAAAAATCAAATAAACTAAATTTTAGTCAAACATTTAGGCCAAAATTTATTCAGCCACATGTCTTTAGTAAAAAAAAATTGCAATAAAAAAAAATTAGCTACCTAGCGGCAACAGTGACACTAATACAGCGATCAGAAAAATTATCACTTAGTGACACTGGCAATAGGGAGTGAAAGGGTTAACTAGGGCGGTGATCAAGAGGTTAAAACTTTATTAGGGGGGGTACGGGGGCTACCCTGAACCTAACACTAACTGCCTGTCACACTAACTGTCACACTGACACTAAGGCTGCATTCACACCTAGGCGTTTTTCCCGCGATTTGCCGCGAAAAAATGGCGGCGTTTTTTACCGTGATTTGCCACGACAAAACGCAGCGTTTTTTACCGCGATTTTCGCTGGAGGGGTGATTACACATTGTGTAATATGGCCAAACGCCGAAGACGCCTGAAAAAAAGGGTCAGGGACTTGTTTTGAGCTTCAGGCGTTTCGGCGTTCGGCGTGGAGATGTGAACCATCTCCATAGCCGACAATGTAAAATCACCCCTCCAGCGTATTGCAGGCTGCAATAGCGGCGGGCGTCGGGCATGAAAACGCCTAGGTGTGAATGGAGCCTAAATGCAGTGATCAGTACATATATGATCACTGCATTCAGTGACACTGTGACAGGGGGTGGGGGTGATCGCAAGGGGTTAATGTGCCTATGTGTAGTTTGTGTCAGTGTAGTGTTTGTGCGACTTACTGTGTGATGTATTCTGTCCTCAGCGGCGGTTGAAAATACCGCCGAGAGGAGAGAATACATCACTTCCCCCTTCCTGTGTTTACACAGAAGGAGGAAGTGACACACGGGGGAGTGCTCGCATTGGCTGTGAGCGATCCGGAGGGGGCGGACAAAAACGAACAGCCGCCCCCTCATCCTGGATCGCTCGCACAGCCACGGGAACCGCCGCATGTATCGGGGGGGGGGGGGGTCCCGATCAGACCCCCGACCCACGTCTAGGCAGGGACGTACAGGTACGCCAATGTGCCTGTCCGTGCCATTCTGCCGACGTAAATGTACATGCGGCGGTTAAATACTGCACAGTGTGTCCATTGGCGTTTACAGAACCCCAAATGGGGGTTCAGTTTAAACATAGATGTCCAACTGTCTTATGTCTACAGCAGCAGCCTAATAACCCGTACACATGATCCGAAAATCAGACGACAAATTGTCAGTTTTTTCGCAATGCTAGTCGCATATCGAAAATGAAGAGTTTACTAAAGTTATGAAAATTCTCGTATGACTGAATATAAAAATTGGAAGTGATGTACTATTTGTACTGTATTTTCGAAACGACAACTGTACTGATTAAATGAAAATCATACAATCTGGTATCGTACGAGATACATTTTTGTGCTTGTCTGATTGGATAATATTGGATGTACTGTCGTGGTCGGCTATCGCAAGCTGTGTACTAATGATTAGATTATTCTACAATCGCTTCGAAAGCGGTATTTTTTGTATGAAAGGCCCCTTTCACACCAGCGAACCAATTGGGTCTGCCTGTCTGTTTTTCAGGCGGACCTGATCAGACCACCCTTTTTTCTCTATGGGGAGGTGGATGTAAACAGACACCTGCCGGCATCCGATTCGGGCCACCAAAAACAAATTAATGTGGATCCATTGCCCACTCATCTAGCGGATCTGATGACAGTCTGATGGAAACAGACAGGCGGTCCGTTTCCATCTGAGTGCCCCATAGAGATCAGTCGGCTGTGACGTGTCATTTGCCTGTTGCACCTGAAGGCAGGGTGTGACCTCCAGAGGCATGGGCGAGTTAGCATTTACCCAGGGCTGAATCCATGGCTATAATGGGGAGTTTGGAACATAAATTGGGCACCAGTCACTTTTGATATTTTCAAAGCTTTAATGCAGAAATTGAAAGGAAGTAATAGGAGAGACGATTAGGGGTGTCAGATACCAGGTGCAGATCACTTACAAATTCCTTGGATCCATAAAAAGCACAGCTTCACAGTACCAGAATATTTAAGCCAACCCAGCAACACTGTAAGCATGTTTTAGATGTAGGTGCATCCTACAAACACCAGGCCCTCCTGAGAGACCAGCCTTTATCCTGGCTCTCTCTAGTAAGGGTCCTCTTAGCTTGGCTTGGCTTCTTCCACACCGGGCAAGACAGCCTATTAGCCTAATGCCGGGTACAGACGAGAGGATTGATCCGCGGATACGGTCCGCCGGACCGTATCCGCGGATAAATCCTCTCGAGGATTTCCCCGGATTTGGATCCGATGGAGTGTACTCACCATCGGATCGAAATCCGCGCCGAAATCCCTTCGCGATGACGTGTCGCGCCGTCGCCGCGATGATGACGCGGCGACGTGCGCGACGCTGTCATATAAGGATACCCACGCATGCGTTGAATCATTACGACGCATGCGAGGGAGGGAATCGGACGGATCGATCCGGTGAGTCTGTACAGACCACCGGATCGATCCGCTGAAGCCGATTCCAGCGGATAGATTTCTTAGCATGCTAAGAAATTTTTATCTGCTGGAAATCGGTCGGGCAGAAAAAAATCAGCGGAAAAAGATCCGCTGGGATGTACACACCAGCGGATCTATCCGCTGGAACTGATCCGCAGATCAATTCCAGCGGATAGATCCTCTCGTGTGTACGGGGCCTAAGAATTGGTAGGCCCCAGATAGGCTTCTGGGTCTACTTTCCGCGCACGTGTCCAGCAGCGTGTCCTCAGGCGAGGAGGGCCTGAGGTAAGAGAGAGTGAGCACATGGCCCAGCCCAAATAAATATCCTTTCCCAGAATGCATCAGCGGCTAAGAACCTCCTACTGTGCTAGCTAGGAGAAGAATAAATATTCATAGCTCAATCTTTGTTGTAATTCTCATACTGACCTGTGGTACCAGTGACACCTACTGGCGACAATGAGAAATTCACAATCCAATTGAGATTAGGGAAAGACCAGATAAACTGTACAATCATTCTAAGCTGTCTACAGCCCAGCCAAAAACTAAATTTACATTATAGACCCAGTTTAGGACCAGGGGGCTACACACCTGCTCAGCGGAGATCAGTGGACAGATCCCCCAGTGACAAGGGGATCCATGTGACGGAGTCTGCCCCATGTGAAAGGGGTTAAAAGATTGCCTTTTACTATTTGTTATGGTAAATGAAATGTGCACTTATCCAGTAATTCATATGGACCGGTCAGAGTTAGTATCTAAATAAACTACATCCTCTGAGGCCGGATTCATACTAGTGTGGTGAGAATTTCAGCTCTCTAGATAAGAGAACTGTTCAGCAGATCCACTGCGTTTTAGCTGCAGATTAGCTGCGAATTTGGAGACCTGGGAGAGGGGGAGGGGGGAAGTGTATTGAGCTGAATGAGACAAATCCTGAAGAGAAATTAACACATCTGCGAATCAGCTGCGTACCCATAGAAGATAATGGGCCTGAATTTGCACCTGAGCCGCACCGCAATGCCTAAAATATGCACACGTTTTTTCGGCAATGCGCAGTGCGAATGCATCGCACATATGTGAACCAGCCTCATTGAAAACAATGTATTTAGAAATGTTTTGCGTATTGGATGCGGTTTAAGCCGCACTCAATTCGCATAGGTGTGAACCCGGCCTAAATGTCTTAGGTCTTAGGTTACCAAATACGCTATAGAGAAGATCAGCAGTCTGACAAAATGCTTTCCCACTAGCTTTTGCAGAGGTAGAGAATGACTAAAGAGGCCTAAGGCACAGAGTCTGATGCCGCGTACACACGATCATTTTTCAGCATGAAAAAAACGTTTTTTTAAAAAACGTCTGGTTCTGAAAAACGTAATTTTTTTTTCCGAACATGCTGCATTTTTTAACGTCGTTTTAAACTATGTCGTTTTTTGGGTTGTAAAAAATGATCGTGTGTGGGCTAAAACGACGTAAAAAACCTGCGCATGCTCAGAAGCAAGTTATGAGACGGGAGCGCTCGTTCTGGTAAAACTACCGTTCATAATGGAGTAAGCACATTCATCACGCTGTAACAGACAGAAAAGCGTGAATCGTCTTTTACTAACACTGAATCAGCGAAAGCAGCCCAAAGACGAATGGAACTTCCCCTTTATAGTGCCGTCGTACGTGTTATTACGTCACCGCGCTTTGCTAGATCATTTTTAAAAAACGATGGTATGTGGGCAACGTAGTTTTTAATGATGAAAAATGATCGTGTGTACGCGGCATTAGGCTAGGTACACAGTATCAGTTTATTATCGTTCAACCCAGCAGGCCGAATTAAATAAATCAGAGGAGCTCACTGTACTAACTACAATGCCTTGAAAAAGTATTCATACCCCTTGAAATTTTCCACATTTTGTCATGTTACAACCAAAAACGTAAATGTATTTTATTGGGATTTTATGTGATAGACCAACACAAAGTAGCACATAATTGTGAAGAGAAAGGAAAATGATAAATGGTTTTCACATTTTTTTACAAATAAATATGTGAAAAGTGTGGTGTGCATTTGTATTCAGCCAATATTTTGTAGAACCACCTTTCGCTAATGTAGCGCCTCCTTACTTTCAGTAAAGGCACTACGCTAAAGTTAGTGGGGAATGAGAGAGATAATTTGCTCTCATTCCGAATTATGTTAAATTCGGCTGTCGCCAAATCTGGATTGTTCTGTGGGTCAGACTGCGTTCTAGGGATGTGGTACCATCCCTGGGCGGCAGGTGGCACCAGAGAGGTCCAGTTGGAGCCGCTTTTCCCTAGCAGCCAATCAGAGGACCTTTCCTTCGCGGGGCATGCTGGGGAAGAGTATTTCTGTGGCAGGCGCCGTTGTTCTTGGTTCTTCCCGGGTTCCTGGTTCCAGGTGCGGCACCCACCTTCAGGGTGTGCGCACATCGCGGGCCCCATTACTATGGCCTACCTGGCCTGGGGTCGCGCGCAACACGAAGTTACTGACTCTGGGCCCTCATGGCCTGGGGCAACTGATGCTACCAGGGGCCCCAGTGACTTACTGGGTCCCCAGCTCTATTGAAGAGGTCCTAAGCTACGTGCTGTGCGGTGGGGGATCGGCTCAAGGAGAACCCAGGGGCAGGTTGTCTGAGAGACTTGAACGAACCATCGGGGATCTGGTGACCGGGACACTGACAGGTACACTTCTACTGTCAACCGGTGACCTTCGCACAACTTATTGGGAGGATTCGCTCTGTTGTTCACATTGTTAGCGTTGAGCCTGTGGCAGAGGCCTCATCTGGCATCTCAAATTTAATATAATCAGAGCCACCTTAAAGTGACACTTCGGCTGCCAGGCCTGTGGCAGGAGTCTGTCCGGAGGCACTTTACCCACTCTGGCTGGAGTGGCGACGAACTGTAACTACTACTACTGAGAGCAGGATTGCTTTCCTCTTATCCAGGCCTAATACTGCAAGGTTCTCTTACTTCATCAACCTTTCCTGTCCTACCTCATGTTGATGTTGGTCGTGTTGGGCCGAGAAATAAAGCATTCAGAAAACCTTATTTGCTGATTGGACATTCGTTTACTGCTCTACTCACTATTATCACCCCTAGACAACGATTAGAGGTAACTTAATACGCCGATCCCAATTCAACCAGCGGCTCCTGAGGGGGTAGCGCTACACTACAATTACAGCTGCAAGTCTTTTTGGGATGTCTCTATCAGCTTTCCACATCTAGACATTTTTGCCTATTCTTCTTTGCAAAATAGTTCAAGCTCTGTCAAATTGGATGGAGAACGTCTGTGAACAGCAATTTTAAAGTCTTGCCACAGATTCTCAATTGGATTTAGGTCTGGACTTTGACTGGGCCATTCTAATACATGAATATGCTTTGATCTAAACCATTCCATTGTAGCTCTGGCTGTATGTTTGGGGTTGTTGTCCTGCTGGAAGGTGAACCTTCGTTCCAGTCTCAAGTCTTTTGCACTCTGATTCCGAGTACACACGATCGGAACTTCTGACAACAAAACCGTGGATTTTTTTCCGACTAAATTTTGGCTCAAACTTGTCTTGCATACACACGGTCACACAAATGTTGTCGGAAATTCCAAACGTCAAGAACGCGGTGAAGTATAACACTACGGCGAGCCGAGAAAAATGAAGTTCAATGATTCCGAGCATGCGTCAAATTGATTCCGAGCATGCGTACGATTTTTTGTGTGTCGGAATTATATACAGACGATCGGAATTTCCGACAAGAACTTTTGCTGTCGGAAAAATTGAGAACCAGCTCTCAAATTTTTCTTGTTGTAATTCCAACAGCAAATGGAGCCTACACATGATTGGAATATCCATCCAAAAGCTCACATTGAACATTTGTTGTCAGAAATTCTGACCGTGTGTACGCGGCATAACATGTTTTCTTCTAAGATTGCCCTTCATCCATCTTCCACATGTTTGCATTGTCCCCCACATGGCTTCTCGCAAACTGCAAAAGTGACTTCTTATGGCTGTTTTTCAACAATGGCTTTCTTCTTGCCACTCTTCCATAAAGGCCAGATTTGTGGAGTGCACGACTAATAATTGTCCTGTGGACAGATTCTCCCACCTGAGCTGTGGATCTCTACAGCTCCTCCAGAGTTACCCTGGGTCTCTTAGCTACTTCTCTGATTAATGCTTTGCTTGCCCAGCCTGTCAGTTTAGGTGGATGGCCATGTCTTGGTAGGTTTGCAGTTGTGCCATACTCTTTCCATTTTCGGATGATGGATTGTTATCTCTGACCTGTCTGGTGTATTTCTTGGACTTCATGATGCTGTTTGTTCACTCAGGCTCTCTCTAACAAACCTCTAAGGCCCCTTTCACACGGGGCGGATCAGTAATGATCCGACCCGTGAACCTCCGCCTGCTCAGCAGGGATCGCTCCGCTGATCCCCGCTGAGCCGCCGGATGACAGGGCGGTCCCCGCACACTGTACAGGGACCGCCCTGTCTTTTCTCCACTCTCCCCTATGGGGGGATTGGATGAACATGGACCGCCGGTCCGTGTTCACCCAATCCAATCCGCCAGACGGATGGAAAAGTAGGCTTTTCCTCCGTCACACTTTGGCGGATCGGAGCGGGTCGGATGTCAGCGGGCATGTCACCGCTGACATCCGCGGCTCCATAGAGGAGCACGGAGCGCCTGTTCAGGTCCGCCTAAAAAACTGGCAGGCGGACCTGAACGGGCCGCCCATGTGAAAGAGCCATAAGGCAGTGGTTCTCAACCCGGGGGTCGGATGACAATCTGCCAGGGGGTCACCAAATCCTGGGCTTTTCGCAGCTGCCCAGAAAGGCTGTCCCTGAAGCCTGTGGCTGCCCAGCTAGGCTGTTCCCAGAGCCTGCTGCTGTCCACTCAGCCTCTTTGCAGCCACCCATTCGGTTCACGGCATGGCTGGGGGAAGAGACTAGAGGTCTGCTGACTGGTGAGGAATGTGAAGTGGGAGGGGCTGGAGGAAACCCTATCTCCTGATTTTGGCATAGGTGTCACTGCTACGAGACACCACAAAGTCGGAGACATAGTGAAGCCAGAGACACAGTGAGTAACACTACTTGTGATTATAGTTGCCATTAAAAGTCTACACTACAGTTCTTGGATCAGCAGATGACCTTGATCAAGAGCACCTAAGTTGGCTGATCAGAACCCCCCCCCCAGCATTGCCACTGATTCCAACTTCCTGTCAGCACTGCCACTCAAACCCATCCCCCCCCCCCCCCCCCCACCAAGGAGTAAAACATTAAGAATACATGCAATGAAGAGCAAAAAATGGGGGAGGACCAAAGAAAAAGGGAGAGAAATAATTAAAAAAAGTGGGCTAGAGAGAGGGATGGGGAAAAAAAAAAAAAATTTGCATAAAGAGAGATAAAAGGGAAAGAAAGGAGAACAAAGAGAAAGAGTAGTACATCCTAAAATGTACCATAAGGGTTTTAATACCATACAAGTGAAAGGGACTCGGGGAGCGCTAAATGTCTGTGGGTTAGGGGCGCAAAATTACTTATCTTGCTTTGGGTGCCGACAACCTACGCTACGAAAATAATTTTACTGTTAGGCCGCGTACACACGGTCGAACATGTCCGCTGAAACTGGTCCCCGGACCAGTTTCCGCGGACATGTCCGACCGTGTGTACGGTCTAGCGGACAGGTTTCCAGCGGACAAAAGTTTCTTAGCAAGCTAAGAAACTTGTCCGCTGGAAACATGTCCGTCGGACATGTCCGATGGTTAGTACACCTAATCGGACATGTCAACTGGTTATGACGTGTAACCAGCGTCCCGAAATCACGTGCATGCGTCAAATTAATTCAACGCATGCGTGGAAGCATTGCACTTCCGTGTTTGAGAACGTTGGTGTCTTCTACGTCACCGCGTTCTCTGTCCGCTGGGATTTTGGTCTGATGGTGTGTACACACATCAGACCAAAAGCTCCCAGGAGACATGTCCGATGAAAACGGACATGAAAGATGTGCTCCAATCACCACTGTTGTTCACCACGTGGGGGATAAGGAAACCCCTTCAGGGGATACACTCACCAGATGGTAGATGTAAAACAGCATGTAATCCACCTTACTCGTATTCGTCAGACTTTCACCATATTAATGATATTCAGCATGTATGTATGAGGGAAAAGAAAGCTCATATAGAGTAGTACCGTTTTGAAAATGTATTGAACAAAATCCCCCAAATAATCTTTCCCCTTCAGTAATATGCGTACCATATAATAATGAAAAACAGGCATAAAATATGTTGGTGTTTGGCTCACGGTTATTGACCCTGAAGACCGCTCTGATAGATTTCCTCTCGGCGGCTTCCTGGTTCCTTCCTCGTGGAGCACAAACGTCACTTCCGGTTGCTGTGTTTGGAGAGTCACACCCTGACGCGTTTCGTCACTTCCGGACTTCAACTGAGGGCGTGACTCTCACAGGCACAGACCGGAATTAAATAGAGCAGCGCCGCCCGTCATCCCTGAATTATCGACGCCCACTTGCGTCATTCGCGTCATTCATAATGCTCGGCCGTGATTGCTCACATACTCCCTAGTAAGGGCGGAAGTCTATGCATGTAGTCCGTACTGCGCTACTAATACCCAAACCTGTTGCCAACATAATTGGGATCAGAGCGCGCACTGACATGCTGACTATTGCTGCATTCAGATATATCGAATAATCATAACAATATTAGGGTATTCACACCTATAAGACCAGGTATATATAATCCACCTATATTTAAGAGCAAATGTTTAGCAGGAAAGTAAATGTAAGTAAAAAAGGACAGAGCCACCTTTACTTTATGTACATAAAACCCAAATGTGTATAATCTTGAAAATATGACTTTCAACACCACCACAAACTTGTGCACCTCCACCACATAAAGTGTGCGCTAATCGGAAAACAAGTTATATGAGCTTGCGGCTATAAGGCTGCATTCACACCTAGGCGTTGGCGTTACCAGGCGTTTTTACGCGCGTTTTTTTCGCGCGTTTTGGTGCGCGTTTGCGCGCGTTTGTGCGCGTTTGCGCGCGTTTGAGCAGAGCGACGTCCAGCGTTTTTTTTTTTTTTTTTGACCAATAGTAAAATAGATCACCTCTGTCATCATTTGTTGCTATGTGAAAGGTTTTTTTTTCCTCTTCCTGGGTGATAATTCCTCTTCCGGGTCATCCTTGTGCTTCTGACTCCATTGTGAAAATGAGTGATGACGAGATGGCTTTGTTCATGGCAGCAGCCACTGCTAGCCAATATCTTGTAAACGAGAGGCAGAGAAAAAGGAAGAGGCAACGCAGATTTTGGATACACCCCGTCATTGCTGATCGGGAAGAAAGAGGGCAATTTTGGGTGATGTACCAAGACCTCCGTGACCATGAAGACAAATTTCTGGACTACACCAGAATGTCCATAAAAAGGTTAGTAAAAAATGATCTGGAATCATTTATTTTTTACATTGTACCATTTGGGTTGCCACCTTTTCTTCAAGTCAAACATGTACACTTCTGCGGTGCACAACTATTTTTTTTAATACTATGAACTATACATATATTTTGTTAGTATTTAACATTTCTAATCATATGAATATAATAAAAATAGTCCCCTTTCCATTGCAGTGCACAGAGTTCCCCCTTTACATTAGAGTCCACAGAGTTCCCCCTTTACATTAGAGTCCACAAAGTTCCCCCTTTACATTACAGTGCACAGAGTCCCCCTTTACATTACAGTGCACAGAGTCCCCCTTTACATTACAGTGCACAGAGTCCCCCTTTACATTACAGTGCACAGAATCCCCCTTTACATTACAGTGCACAGAGTCCCCCTTTACATCACAGTCACCCTTTTGCATCTCAACTCCCAGATTTCCCTTTCACTGTATGGGTTAACCAACATAATCTGATTGAAGCGAGACCTCAAGATACTCAGACATAAGGGATGCTCTGTGAACCATGATCTAAGGGGGAAACCGAGATCTCTGATGTACGGAGAGGACTCCAATGTGAGAACTCTGATTTTTCCTAGTGTACTCACCAAGAGGCAGGATAGAGAAAGGGGGTGGGTGCTTCTGTTAGACAGCGATGGAGGGTGAGCTCACTCACCCCTTGGCAGATAGCACATCTCATCCTGGTATATCTGTGGCTGCTGGGTTGTAAGTTTTCATCCCCTGCAGCCATTAACCCTGCCGGAAATCCATATTCTGGTCAGAAAAATCTGTCAGAGTGTCAGGCAGTCTGAAACCCGGACACATGATTCCAAACCCGAACTGTTCTGGCGAATCCCGGAAAGGTGGCAACCCTAGTACCAATCCATTGCCAATTTTAAATTTCATTTTCCTTTACAGCTTTGATGAGTTGCTGGAATTGTTGATCAACAGATTGCAGAGGATGGACACCTACTTCCGCAACTGTATCCCCCCTGTGGAGCGACTTATCATAACACTGAGGTAATTTTTATTTAGCGCTTTGAATGTAATACACTCTATTATATATATATATATATATATATGTGTAATAACAACCAAACAAAAATTCTGTAGGAACAAAATTATTTTAATATTTTAATCAACCAAAACATTGGGTCTTTTTTTTTTTATTAGGAAAATATACACAAAGTGCACAAATACACAAAATATACAAAAATGTTTTATACATATTCCTTATTTACAATTGCTGTAAATTTGGGGAGGAGTCCTCTTCCCCGTGCGGTGACATGGCGACCGACAGTGCGTGGGCAAAAGGGGGCCAAGTGGAGGTGGTGCTGTCTTCCCCTGACCAATTGGAAGGTGGTGTTGCTTGTGGTGGTGGTGGTGTTCGTGTTGGGGCATTCCTGAAAGTCGATTGTCTCGGTCGATGTGGGTAATGTGATGTAGGTGTAGTCGTTAACGCAGGGTAAGTAGAAGGTGGTGGGTGGTAAGAAGAAAGTGTTGTAGGAGGCAGAGTACTGTATGTGACAGGTGGTGTTGAGAGATGAGGAAAAGGAGAATGAGGGTGGTAAGAAGAAGGTTGTGTATAAGGAAAAGGATTCAGAGAAGTGTGAGTGGAAGGTGTTGGCACAGGAGGTAAATGAGATAGAGTGGTGGTGAAAGGATGGTGCGCAGAAGTCGGTGGTGGTGTTGGTCGAGGAGGTTGGTCGGAAAGCTGTGGTCCTGTCCAAAGGGTAACGGGTGGTGGGGAGAAATGGGTCGTGGGTGGTGTTGGGACATGCTCGGTCCGTTTATTGGCATATGGGCCATAGGGTGGTGGTGGTTCGGATAAATCGTCAGCTTCTGTCGGGGGTATAAATGTCGAGATGTATCTAGCCGTACAGGACAGCACCACCGCTTGCAGATTTGGGGGAACTTTATCGATTAGTTCCCCCAGACATTTTGCTACATTTTGGCCATACGATCTATTGCTCATCCGGTCAGACATGTTGGTCATAATGTCCAACATACGATCCAGGGCTGGATCCGGAGCAGGAGCCCTCCTACGCAGAGCACGCGGAGGTCCAATATGTGCAATGTTAACTGGGGGCTGCTCTGCAAGTGGTCTTGTTGCATTAGAATTTGATGCCTCGGAGTGCTGCGGTTCCGGCTCCAGAGTAGCCATCGCTTGATCCCCCGATGCCACGCTCTCTCTGTCCCCTCTCTCTGCCACGCTCTCTCTGTCCCCTCTCTCTGCCACGCTCTCTCTGTCTACTACAGCTGTGGCAGCCTCGTCCCAGCAGCTTTCAGTACTGAAAAAAGAAATCATGTATTAAAAAATAATTTTAAAACATTTGGTTTACCGAGCAAAGTACAGATAATGGTTTACCTCCCCAAATCCAGCACCGGTCTCAGAAACTCCAATTCCTTTGCGTGAACGTATTCTCTCACCGAACATGCTCCACTCCCACTTCGCCGCTGCTCCCGCTGTGCCTTCAGCTGGCGAGCGTAGGCGTCCCTTATACTCTTCCATCTGAGTTTTAGAATTTTCACTGTAAAAAATAAAATAAAATAATATATATTATTTTCTTTGTAGGTATCTATCAACTGGACAATCGATTGCAAGTCTGCATTACTCGTTTCGTATTGGAAGATCTACTGCCAGTTATATAATTCGGGACACCTGCAGTGCCATTTGGGAAGTCCTGAAACCCATTGTGTTTAAAAAACCGGCAGCAGAGGACTGGGAAAAAATTTCCCAAGTATTCTGGGAACGCTGTAACTTTCCGAATTGTCTAGGAGCGATCGATGGGAAACACATCAAGATTGTTAAGCCCATGGCTAGTGGGAGCCAGTATTTCAATTATAAGAAATACTTTTCATTCGTCTTAATGGCTGTGGCTGATGCCAATTATTGCTTTACCTATATTGACATTGGTTCCTATGGAAGTAGTGCAGACTCTGCGATTTTTGGGAACTCCTCTTTTGGGCAATTACTTCGAACAGATGGTCTGGACCTTCCACAAAATAGTCCACTCCCGGGCACAAACGGCCCTCCCCTACCAAGTGTCTTTGTGGGTGATGAGGCTTTTGCTCTGAACACACACCTACTTCGGCCTTATTCAGGACATAATCTGAACGAAGACAAACGCATATTCAACTACCGGCTTAGCAGAGCACGCCGCGTAGTTGAGTGTGCTTTTGGAATTTTGGCGAACAAGTGGAGGGTTCTCCACACACCGATTGTGCTCAACATGCAAAATGCCATTAGTGCTGTAGAAGCGGCGTGTGCCTTGCACAATTTTGTCAGGCAGCGCGATGGTCTAGATTACGAGGAGCCAGTCCATGAGCCTCTGGAAAGAGCTCATTGGACTGGTGTACGTGGGAACACACAGGGGACACATGTCCGTGAACAGTATGCGGCATACTTTGTCTCTCCTGAAGGGCAGGTCCCTTGGCAGCTCAATTCCATTTAATTTATTGAACTTTTCAGCTTTTGACACGCTTATTTTGTGAAATATAATCTTTACTATGCTGTTTTGTGGAAAAAAAATAAAAAATGATTCATGTTTTAAGAAGTCTCATTCTAATTTTATTTTGATACAGTTTTATCATTGGGTTCAATAGCCCTATGATATTGTGTGCCATTTTATATTAGTGACATTCTATCTATTGTAAACTTAGTTTATGTATTTATTCTGTGGTCTAATAAAGGGCCTGTAAGTGACCGCCTAGACGTGGGTTGGGGGTCCGATCAGGACCCCCAGGGTACATCCGGGGGTTAAGTGGCTCTATATGTGTCCCCCTGCGTGTCACTTTCTCCTCCTGTGTAAACACAGGAAGAGGGAAGTGATGACACTGACACCAGTACACGTAGGCACAATCCCCTTTTGGATCTCCAATCCACTCCCCCATCCCCTTGTCACAGTATCAATGAATGCAGTGAACATATATTTACTGATCACTGCAGGCAGAATGTAGGTCCTGTGTAGCCCCCGTCCCCACCTGACGCTGTAGTCGCTAGGTCGATTGAATTTTTTTAGATTAAAGATGTGTAAAATAATATTTTTTTTGAAAAATGTCACTAAATTTTTGGATTATTAAAAATCACAGAGGGGATCAAATATCACCATTAATAAGCTCTATTTGTGGGAAGAAGAGAACGCAATTTATGTTTATAAGCCATGTCGCATGACCGCACAATAGTCATATTTGTAAAGACACATTTTTAAACTTAACAGCATATTGGTACGGTAATAAATGCCTACTGTAACGACAAACAATCATTCCATTATTTCATTAGTGGCATTTTGTATTTCTGTTATGTTTTTTGATAGAGTTTACCTTTGCTATCATGGGACTTATTTATCCGTGCCCAGTTCTCATAGATTTGGCTCCCAATAGAACACCAAGCGTCCCAACGGGTGGTCCTCATTTTGTAGCCCGGTGCCCTGCTGTCATAAAGACAGGGGTGCTCCTTCACCATCCTGATGAAATTTTCAGGCTCCAGCATCGAAAGGGTTCTATCAAATTCGGCCTCCATTGATAAAAATGTGACTTTTCTTTATTGTAAGTAAAGTAAAATGGTGATTTCACAAGTTCCTGTAAAAAAATATGTCATTTCCTGTTTTGTTTTGGAGCTGTATGGGCGTCAAAACGCGCGTAAAAACGCTTGCTGTCGCGCGATACGCTCAATTCGCGCGTTTCCCATTACTTTCTATGGTAAAAAAAAACGCGCGGAAACGCCTATGTCGCGCGCTTCGCGCGACAAAAAAAGGTCCGGGACTAGTTTGAGCTTCGCGCGACAGGCGTTCAGGCGTTCAGGCGTTCAGGTGTGAACAGGCACCATAGGAAACAATGTTAAATCTGCCCTCCCGCGTTCGTGAGCAGTGCGTTTCAGGCGTAAAAACGCCTAGGTGTGAATGGGGCCTTAAGGCTATTAATCCAGCCAGGGCCTTTATCCAGGAGGTTCTGAAATGGCAGCTCAAAGATGCTTGATATGGTGAAGTAAAAAGAGAGACTCGATCATTCAATAGTCATGAACGTAGACCAGGCATTACCCAAAAATAGAAAGGAGCTCACCATAGTGTAAATCGTATCATACAAATTTATTAAAACTAAAAGGTTGCACTTACAAGAAGTAAAAGACAAAACATCAAGGTTTAAAAGCCGGCCAGCTTGCGAACACCCGTCCACTCGGATTCACAACGCGATGGCGTGCTGACTGAATACATATTGCACATTTTATGGTGTTTAGAATAGTTTCAAGATTTTATGGACTATTTACTAATCACAATAATCTTTTATTTTTAGTGTGGCTCTGTTTAATTATCTACATGGTACAGAATTGGCAGGCACCGCTGTGGTCAAACAGGCTAAAGGTCAAAGCAGGCAAATAACAAGGATTGGCCAGAAAAAGGCAAAATGTCAGGGCAGACAGATAACACAGACTGTGGGGAAACAGGCAGAGGTCATAAATGGGTATCAGAACTTGAACAGAGATAACGGTTATACAAACCTGAGAACAGACTCTTGGAGAGATCTTTGTTCTGACAAATCCAAAGTGTAAGTTAAAAAAAGCTTTCCTAGACATTACCTAATCACATTAGGCAGGGGAGGTGCGGTTGTGGTATAGTGGCGGGATTTTTAGCGCCACTATAAAAAGTAATAAAGGGAAAATCTTCCACTAGGGACACTAGTTCTGGTGACATCGGGGTCCCCAAGAAATTCCCCTAATATGCAGCGATTTCCTCTGATTTCCTGTTTGTCTATGGGACAGGAAGTGAAGGGAAATCTTTGCAATGGGACACAGATGGAGAAAAAAAAAATTCTGATGGGTTATAACCCCCCCCCTCTTTTTTTATCCAAAATAAAAATAAAAAGTTTTGCTTATAGTTCTACATTAAGGGGCAGATCAAATTAGAGAGAGATCCACTGCAACTCAAGGAAGACTGTGGTTGCTCCTAAATGGGTCTTAGAACTCGCTGCTCTCACACCAAGAGGCTGCTCTAAAAGTAACTACTACCAGAATACCTGTTATATTTTTGTGATTTTATTGGTGAAGGACCCTCTACCATAGGTAGGTGCTAGAGGTGTAGTGTTTGGTAGATTCTGTCAGTACAGATAAATTTAAGCAGGCCTATGCTGCAAGCTAGGCCTGTTTGTTTTTGACCAGGGGGCAGAGAGTGTTTAGTGTAGCATTGGGTGTGACTGAAATGTGCTTCAGCTCTTGGGTGTCTCCCCTGCTTTCAGTGAGAATATTGTGGAAGAGGGGCAGGGCCGAGAGCTGGAGTGCCATGGAGTACATGTGAGAAGCCCTGACCAATCCCCAACTAGGATTGGCAGGGGGCAAGCCTCCCACATATTGCCTGCGGTGGAGGAGTGGGGTGAATTGAAAGATGGAGTGCTAGACTGCATGCTGAAGAGACACCCCCATATGGGGGGGTGTGGATTTGGTGCAGGAGCTTGGGAGCTGGGAGGGAGCCTCTCCTTACACGGTCATGGAGAGGTGTCCTGGAACAGGAGCTGGAGGAGCAGTTGGTCCGTACGGTCCGGGTAAATCTTTCAAGAAGGACTCAGGGCAGGAGTCAGTGAGTGAAGCACAGTGGAGATCTCGAAGAGGCATGCCAGGGGAGATGGGTGCAGAGCCAGAGGAGAGTGTGCAGTCTGAGGACTCAGGATTTGCAATTCGGGCTTGCTGGGATCAGTAGTCCATCGTCAAGTATGCTTTATTAATTAAATTATTAGGGCCATCAAGAAGGGGTAATGCAGGCCCCTGGCCTATTATTCATCGAGTGAAGTTTTAGCTAGGAATTATTCCTAGAGTGAGGCCTACCCTGTTCAAAATAGTGGGACTGGATGTCTAATGCTGTGACAGGGAAGTGTTGCGGAGGAGGTGAAGAGTCCTGGAGGTAGAAGTCTGCACCATTTTGGTTCTGTGAAGATAATTAGTAACCATTTGCTAATGTGAAGCCGGATCAGTTACAGCATTGCAAATACCAATTGTTCTATGGGCATCCCATATCCCTTTCCCCAAACCAAGTTCAATCCCCCAAATAAAACAACAAAACAAAGCAAAAGACTTTTCATTGTCTACAAGTGTGATGTATGGATGTCTAGAACTGCGTGCAGCAATAAAAGATAAAAAACGAAGGCAAAGTTTCGAGGTTCGTGGCCAGGTCGAGAGATCCCTGGGCAGACGCGTTAGACACGTTGGTGGCCCCGTGGGGTCAGTATCAGCTAATTTATGCCTTTCCCCCATTGAAGTTGCTTCCTCGGCTGCTCCGCAGAGTGGAGGCCGAAGGCATAACGATGATTCTAATTGCTCCGGATTGGCCCCGGCGTCCTTGGTAAAAAAAAAAAAAAAATGTCCTCCAAAAATAATTTTTTTTTTTTACTTACCTGAAGTAGCTGTTGCTATGCGTAAGTCCCGAATCTGCCTCTTCATCCTCAGCGGTGGATTCTCTTCCTCCTCCTACACTCGGGTTCTTCTTGTGAATGGGGCGCGCTGCATTCTGAGAACTGTGTGTATCCCAGAAAACAGCCGACCCATTAACAAAGCGTCGCGCTGCTCGCGCATGCGCAGTAGGAAACGGGCAGTGAAGCCGCACAGCTTCACTGCCTGTTTCCCTTACTGTGGATGGCGGCGCCTGGAGCTGCCAGCATCGAGGATCGGCCTCGGCGGGGCCGACATCGCTGGCGACAAGGACAGGTAAGTGTCCCTATTAAAAGTCAGCAGCTACAGTGTTAGCAGCTGCTGACTTTTATTTTTTTACCTTTAAGCACCATTAAGGGACATATTTCAGCCTTGGCTGTGTTCTTTCAGCGGCCTTTGGCAGCTCATTCTCTGGTGGGTACCTTTGTGCAGGGGATTCGTCATATACTTCCCCCTCTTAAACCACCTCTTCCTTCATGGGATCTGAATCTGGTGCTCTCGGTTCTTCAGGACCCTCCTTTTGAAAACATCAGAGAGATCTCAGAAGGTGGCCTTTTTGGTGGCCATTACTTCTGTTAGACGTGTTTCTGAGTTGCCGGCTTTGTCTCGCAGTTCGCCATACTTGGTCCTCCATAAGGATAAGGCGGTGTTGCGTCCGCAACCTTCCTTTCTTCCGAAGGTGGTTTTGGCCTTTCCCCTTAACGAGGACATTGTACTTCCATCTTTGTGTCCTCGGCCGGCGCATCCTAAGGAGGTTGCACTACATACTTTGGACGTGGTACGCGCTTTGTGGGTGTACCTGTCTGCTACGGCTCCGTTTTGGAGGTCTGACTTCCTTTTTGTGTCGGTATCTAGTCCACAAAAGGGCCTGGCGGTCTCGTCTGCCACCATTTCTCGGTCACGGCACAATCGACCAGGGCGATTGGTGCTTCCTGGGCTTTCCAACATCAAGCGTCTGTATCACAGGTGTGTAAGGTGGCGACCTGGTCATCCGTTCACACCTTTTCCAAATTTAACAAGGTTGATGTGAGTGCATCTTCAGATGCTTCCTTCGGCCGCAAGGAGCTCTGCTTGTTTGGGGTGAAGTTGTTTGTTTTTTACTGATACTGTTCCCACCTCTCGTTTTTTGACACTGCTTGGGGACGTCCCACTTGTCAAGACTTGAGAAGGCTGTGTCTGTCCATGGACGATAAGGCCTAGTACACACGATAGGATTTATCCGCGGATACGGTTCTCCGGACCGTTTCCGCGGATAAATCCTCTGAGGATTTTGATCCTCCATTGGATCGAAATCCGCGCCGAATTCCCATCGCGATGACGTGTCGCGCCGTCGCCGCGCTGATGACGCGGCGACGTGCGCGACGCTGTCATATAAGGAATTCCACGCATGCGTCGAATCATTACGACGCATGCGAGGGATGGGTTCGGACGGATCGATCCGGTGAGTCTGTACAGACCACCGGATCGATCCGCTGGAGCCGATTCCAGCAGATAGATTTCTTAGCATGCTAAGAAATTTTTATCCGCTGGAAATCGGTCGGCCCGAAATATATCCGCGGATAAATATCCGCTGGATCGTACACACCAGCGGATCTATCCGCTGAAACCGATCTGCGGATCAATTTCAGCGGATCGATCCTCTCGTGTGTACGGGGCCTTAGAGAAAATAGGATTTTTTTGTACTCACCGTAAAATCCTTTTCTCTCCATGGACGGACACAGCACCCACCCCTCCTTTTTAGGTTTGTACTGCTTGTTACAAACTGTTATGTCCAGAGGGACCGCCCTCTGGACATAACAGCGGGGCTGTTCAACTCTGTTAAAGTAACATGTATTTAAATATCCAACATGTTCTGCCTAGTCCTCTCCTATGAACAGGAACATAACCCACTTGTCAAGACAAAAAATAATGGTTGCCACACAAAATATTGACACTTTGGGCCCAATTTGTAAATGTTCACTTAGGGGTGTACTCACTTTTTTTTGCCAGCGGTTTAAACATTAATGAATGTGTGTTGGGTTATTTTGAAGGGACAGCAAATTTACACTGTTATACAAGCTGCACACTCACTACTTTACATTGTAGCAAAGTGTAATTTCTTCAGTGTTTTCACATGAAGATATAATAAAATATTTACAAAAATGCGAGGGGTGTATTTACTTTTGAGAGATACTGTACATAATATGTGCTAGAAGTTTACAGTGTGATGGAGATGTGCGATGTGCTGCATGGCGATGGTTGTTGGCACTTTGAAATAAATAAGTTGGTTTTATGTTGCAGTTTGGGCACTCGGAGCTCAAAAAAGTTTGCCATTTTTCCGATAAGGCTATTAACTCGTGGGTTGACTAGCACAGTACAATAGTTTCCTAAATTACAGTGGCCCAGATTCAGTAAGCAATTGCGCCTGCGTAACCATAGGTTACGCAGCGCAATTGCTTACTTACGCCGGCGTTACGAATGCTCCTGATTCAGGAACATCGTAACGCCGACTGCAGCCTAAAATCTGCGTGGCATAAGGCTCTTATGCCACGCTGATTTTAGGCTGCATTCTTGCGTTGGCCGCTAGGGGGCGCTCCCATTGTGATCAGCATATAGTATGCAAATTGCATACTAACACCGATTCACAAAGTTGCGTGGGCCCTGCGTACGCAAGTTATGGATTTTCCGTACGGCGTCTTTAGCGTAAGTCTGCCCCTTCTAATAGTAGGGGCTGCCAATGCTAAAGTATACCGCCCTTCCCGCGTCGCGACGTTCAAATTTTACGTAGTTTGTGTAAGTGATTCGTGAATGGCGCTGGACGCCATTCACGTTCACTTTGAAGCAAATGACGTCCTTGCGACGTCATTTGCCGCAATGCACGTCGGGAAAGTTTCCCGACGGAGCATGCGCTCTACGCTCGGCGCGGGAGCGCGCCTAATTTAAATGATTCCCGCCTCCGTGAATCGAGGGCAGCGCAAAATATTTGCGTGGGTGCAGGGCAAAATCGTTGCTCTGTGCCTCCGCAAATAAAACGCAAATGTACCTGAATCTGGGCCAGTGTTAGTTACTGATTTGCACCTGCTGCCACCTAGTGTTGTCTTACTGTATATGCACAGATTGAACTGCACTCAGCAGAACTCTGATGTTCTTAAAACTGCCTAAACATTAATAATTTTTTTAGTCCAATCAGCAATTTGAAGGAAAAAAAATCTGATTCCCTCATCCACATATCTGAGGTGGATGAGGAAATCACTGCTGCTGCGCTATATGCCGCTATTGTGTTCGGACAGCGCTGTCCCTGGCATGAGAACACACTGATCAGTGTTGCTGGCTATAGCTGGCGGCACCAATTGTTTGGGAAAATCCTGACAGTGTGGTTGTACAGAAGTCAAACGGTAGATCGACTTCTTTGCAACCAGCCTGCCTAAACATGGATTGAAGTTTGTCTGGTCCCTACTGAACTGCTTGAATTTCGAACCATGCCCCGCCTTTACTGAGAAAAGTCTGATAAGCTCTTTTACTGGTTTCTCACATGTAGGCAAATTTCTTGGCTGCTTGTGTCTATTGCATCTTGTAGGTTTTCAATATGCAACAGTGAAATGCTCCAATTATATTGCCACACACTACGCCAGCGCTGCATTTCATACTTTGCATAGTTACTAAGGAACTCTATTATTCAGAGTACACATTTGTCAATTTGTATTAAACTAAACACTTACCTCTCCTTCAACAGTCTGAGGTCCCTTGCCGGTGCTGGCATCTTCTACCAGCTTCTTCTGGGTGCTAGGATCTGATCATCTTCATTGGCTGGCGCTGGGTGACGTCAGTCCTGCTCATTCGTAGAAGTGCAGTTATTCCAGCACACAGGATCTATACCAGCATGGGCGTCCGCTGAAATTTTTCCAGAGGGGGGCATCATTTTAAGGACATCCATGCTCGGTCCCTTTTTGACAATGTCATGAAGGAGAGGGGCTTAGTCATTGCATTGGGGGGGGGGGGCTGGTAAAAAATCAGGCCTGCTTTAATAATAATAAAAAAAAAGAGTACTGTATATACTCGAGTATAAGCTGACCCGAATATAAGCCGAGGCACCTAATTTTACCACAAAAAAATGGGAAAACGTATTGACTTAAGTCTAAGCCTAGCGTGTCCATCTGCATGCCTCACTTTGCCTCACTGTGTCCATGTGCTTGCCTCACTGTGCCCATGCCTCACTGTGCCCATGCCTAGACTGAGGTTTAACATGGGAGTCTATGGAAGGGGTGCCAGGCTTTAAAAAATCGGTGCTCCCCATCCGTAGGTCCCCCAGACAACAAACTTTGCACACTTGTAGAGGAGAAATGGGGCTACATGTGTGCCAAGTTCCGGGTCCAGGGGACCTACGACCGGCCAGTACCGGGTCCCCAAATTCACCAGAGAAATTACAGTTTAACATTGGAGTCTATGGAAGGGGTGCCTGGCTTTAAAAAATCGGTGCTCCCCATCCGTAGGTCCCCCAGACAACAAACTTTGCACACTTGTAGAGGAGAAATGGGGCTACATGTGTGCCAAGTTCCGGGTCCAGGGGACCTACGACCGGCCAGTACCGGGTCCCCAAATTCACCAGAGAAATTACAGTTTAACATTGGAGTCTATGGAAGGGGTGCCTGGCTTTGAAAAATCGGTGCTCCCCAGCCATAGGTCCCCCAGACAACAAACTTTGCACACTTGTAGAGGAAGAGTGGGGCTACATTTGTGCAAAGTTTGGGGTCCAGGGGCTGGCCAGTACCTGGTCCCCAAAGTCCGGGAAATCAGGCGCAAAAAGGTGACTCGAGTATAAGCCGAGGGGGGCATGAAAAACTTGGCTTATACTCGAGTATATACGGTAGGTGAAATAATTCTGCCCAATTTATCATGGTGCCCTGTGCATGTAACTTGTTAGCCTGTATGGGAAATGTAAGTGTTTTTTCTTTATAATTACACCTGTAACAGCCACTAATGATTACATTCTTGACCCTAATGAACCTTTCTGTTAAGTGTTTTTATACCATATATATATGAAAAAAAAAACCTTAAGTCACACATTTCTAAAACCCTGAATTAACAATCTATTTACTTTTATTTATTAAATTATTTTGCTCTAGGCTCCCAAGATCTCCTGAACTTTCTTTTTTTTTGCGTTGTTTGTCATGCAGTCCTATCTCTATATCGTCGGTACAAATGAGCAGGGGGGGGGCGCCCTATTGCTGCATTTTAAACAAATAAAGGAAATGTAACTAGTAAACTGGTGCAAGAAACAGAGAGGAGGAAGGAAACAGGCCGGCTTCCCAGTATATCTCTGACATTGCATAAGGTCAATTGCAGAACAGTGCTTACCTGTAGTTCCCCAGGGCAGGCAGTGGCCAGGCAGGGTGACAAAATGCCAACTCAGATGGGGGCCGTATAAAACCAGTCCGCGGGCCGCAACTGGCCCGCGGGCCGGACTTTGGACATGACTGGCCTAGGCTATAAGAAGAGTGCCAAGACCCTGAAACGGAGCTACAGCATGGTGGCCAAGTCCATACAGAGGTTTAACAGGACAGGTTCCACTTAGAACAGGCCTCGCCATGGTACACCAAAGAAGTTGAGTGCATATGCTATCAGCTATCATACTGAAGTAGAGCATGATCCCTTCACTTCGGAGACTGGGCCGCAGGGCAATATTCCAACATAATGACCTCAAACACACATCCAAGACGACCACTGCCTTGCTTAAGAAGCTGAGGGTAAAGGTGATGGACTGCCGAAGCATGTTTCCAGACCTAAACTCTATTGAGCATCTGTGGGGCATCCTCAAATGGAGGGTGGAGGAGCGCAAGGTCTCTAACATCAACCAGCTCTGTGATGTCATGAAGGAGTGGAAGAGGACTCCAGTGGCAACCTGTGAAGCTCTGGTGAACTCCATGACCAAGAGGGTTAAGGCAGTGTTGGAAAATAATGGTGGCCAAACAAAATAGACACTTTGGGCTCAATTTGGACATTTCCACTTAGGGGTGTACTCACTTTTGTTGCCAACGGTATAGACATTATCTCTTCTCATCATAGCCATAGTAGTATGATGGCTGCGAGGTGGCTCTGCCATCCCGGGCGGCCGTCAAATGACGTCCTTGGCTTCCTGGCCACTAGGGGGCGCAGCCACTGCGTCACTCGGGAGACAATGCGTGCGCCCGGCGGCCACAATGTCTGCCAGGCCCCCGCGTTTGCTTGTCACAGAGCAGGGATGGAGATCTGTGTGTGTAAACGCACAGATCCACGTCCTGTCAGGCGAGAGGAGACCGATCCTGTGTTCCTTGTACATAGGAACATCGATCGGTCACCTCCCCCAGTCAGCCCCACCCCCCACAGTTAGAATCACTTCCTAGGTAACACATTTAACCTCTTTATCACCCGTTAGTGTTAACCCCTTCCCTGCCAGTGACATTTATACATTAATCAGTGCATTTTTATAGCACTGGTCACTGTATAATGTCAATGGTCCCAAAATAGTGTCAAAAGTGTCCGATCTGTTCGCTGCAATATCACAGTCCTGACAAAAATCACAGATCGCCGCCATTATTAGTAAAAAAATAATAATATATAATAATATATCCCCTATTTTGTAGGTGCTATAACTTTTGCACAAACCAATCAATATACACTTATTGCAATTTTTTTTTACCAAAAATATGTAGAAGAATACATATCGGCCTAAACTGAGGAAGAAATTAGTTTTTTTTTAAATTGGGAGATTTATTATAGGAAAAAAGTAAAAAATATTGTGTCTTTTAAAAAAAAAAAAGTTTTTCTTTTTTGTTTAAAGCGCAAAATATGGGTACAGTGTTATGGCCGTGCAATTGTCATTCAAAATGTTACAGCGCTGAAAATTGGCCTGGGCAGGAAGGGGGTGAAAATGCCCAGTATTGAAGTGGTTAATATCTGTGTGTTGAATTATTTTGAGGGGACAGCAAATTTTCACAGTTAGAGCTGGTTCACACAGGGGCAACACGACTTTGTCCACGACTTTGCGAGGTGACTTGGACACGACTTGAGCGTGAACCACAGCACGACTTGGGGAGACTTACAATGTGACTTGAAGTCGCCTCCAGGACAGGGGACTTTGCCAGTGGCTTATCATGAGAGCGAACTCCACGCCAAATTTGAAATAAAAAACCGGCATGGGTTTCCCCTCCAAGAGCATACCAGGTCCTTAGGTCTGGTATGGATTTTAAGCGGAACACCCTATGCTGAAAATACGGCGTGGGGGTTCCCCCAAAATCCATACCAGACCCTTATCCGAGCACGCAGCCCAGCCGGTAAGGAAAGGGGGTGGGGACGAGCGAGCGCCCCCCCTCCTGAACCGTACCAGGCCGCATGCCCTCAACATGGGGGGCGTAGGTGCTTTGGGGCAGGGGGGCGCCCTGCAACCCCTCCACCCCAAAGCACCTTGTCCCCATGTTGATGAGGACAAGGGCCTCTTCCCGACAACCCTGGCTGTTGGTTGTCGGGGGCTGCGGGCGGGGGGCTTATCGGAATCCGGGAGCCCCCTTTAATAAGGGGGCCCCCAGATCCCGGCCCCCCCACCCTATGTGAATGAGTATATGGTTTGCCTGAGAAAACTATTTTCTCTTCCTTGTAAGTTGCTTCAGTTAAGACAGTGATGCGACTTTGGATGCAACTTCCATTGAAATCAATGGATACAAGTCGCCTGGAAGTTGCCTTGAAGTAGTACAGGAACCTTTTCTGAAGTCGGAGCGACTTGAGTAGTGTACATTAAGATGGCTCCCATTCACTTTAATGTAATTTCTCATGTTTGCGCGACTTGAAGTCGGAACTCAAGTCGCCCCTATGTGAACCGGCTCTTATACAAGCTGTACACTCACTAATTGTTTTGGTTTTACACATCATTGAGCACTTGATAAATTACAATCTTTTATATTTGAGTTGCATCATCTTTTTATATTTCAATTTCTCTTTTATGTGTGTTGGTTAGCCTGGCTTTTACTTTTTAAATGAGTTTGTGGTTTGTGTGATATTACAAGACACATGTATTATCTATCTTTTCAATATTGGTTTTACGCACTTATTTAGGTTTGTTTATTTTGTGTTCTAGACCCTCTGGTGGGCGTTTATTTGTTTATTTCACATTGTTACTTAAAGGGGTTGTAAAGGTTCGTTTTTTTATTTTCTAAATAGGCTCCTTTAAGCTAGTGCATTGTTGGTTCACTTACCTTTTCCTTCAATTTCCCTTCTAAATGTTTTTTTTCTTTGTTTTCTTTGTCTGAATTTCTCACTTCCTGTTCTCCCTCAGTAAGCTGTTCTGGCTGACTAACCCCCAGCCAGAACGGCTCGGGTGATGGTAGCAAGCTTACTGAGGAGGAACAGGAAGTGAGAAATTCAGACAAAGAAAAAAAAACATTTAGAAGGGAAATGGAAGGAAAAGGTAACTGAACCAATAATGCACTAGCTTAACCACTTAAGGACCGCCTCCTGCACATATACGTCGGCAGAATGGCACGGCTGGGCACAAGCACGTACCTGTACGTCCTCTTTAAATGCCCAGCCGTGGGTCGCGGGCGCGCGCCGCAACCCGGTCCGAAGCTCCGTGACCGCGGGACACGATCGCCGCCGGAGTCCCGCGATTGGTCCTCGGAGCTGAAGAACGGGGAGAGATGTGTGTAAACACAGCTTCCCCGTTCTTCACTGTGGCGCTGTCATTGATTGTCTGTTCCCTGATATAGGGAAAGGCGATCAATGACGTCACACGTCCAGCCCCGCCCCCCTACAGTTGGAAACACATATGAGGTCACACTCAACCCCTTCAGCGCCCCCTAGTGGTTAACTCCCAAACTGCAATTGTCATTTTCACAGTAAACAATGCATTTTTATAGCATTTTTTGCTGTGAAAATGACAATGGTCTTAAAAATGTGTCAAAATTGTCCAATGTGTCCGCCATAATGTCGCAGTCACAAAAAAAAAAAAAAAAAATCGCTGATCCCGCCATTAGTAGTAATTTTTTTTTTTTTTTTTTTTATAAAAATGCAATAAAACTATCCCCTATTTTGTAAACGCTATAACTTTTGCGCAAACCAATCAAACGCTTATTGCGTTTTTTTTTTACGAAAAATATGTAGAAGAATACGTATCGGCCTAAACTGAGGAAAAAAAACGTTTTTTTATATATTTTTGGGGGATATTTATTATAGCAAAAAGTAAAAAATATTGCATTTTTTTTCATAATTGTCGCTCTATTTTTGTTTATAGCGCAAAAAATTAAAACCGCAGAGGTGATCAAATACCACCAAAAGAAAGCTCTATTTTTGGGAAAAAAAGGACGCCAATTTTGTTTGGGAGCCACGTCGCGCAATTGTCAGTTAAAGCGACGCAGTGGCGAATCGCAAAAACTGGCCAGGTCCTTTACCTGCATAAAGGTCCGGGTCTTAAGTGGTTAAAGGAACCTATTTAGAAAATAAAAAACAAACCTTCACAACCCCTTTAAGCTTCGTACACACAATCAGATTTTCAGTTTTTTGTTGCATGCTAGTCTAATGTCGAAATTAAAGAGGTTACTCACCATACAAAAATTCTCGTACGACAGAAAACAACTTCAGAAGTGACGTAATGTGTTGACTAGTTTAGTATGTATTCTTTCGTTTCTGAGCATGTTTTTTTTGTACGAAAACCATACTAATTAAATGAAAATTCGACGTTTCACGTACTACAAAAATGTTATAGTCTGCACATCCAGCTTTTGTCTGAATCGCTGGTGTAGCACTACCCCCCGGAGGAGCTGCTGGTTTGTTTTGGGTGGCACATTTACCTCGTGGCTCTCCGAATTCCTAGGGGTGTATGGTGTATGGTACATATAGCAGTAGCATGGGCGTCCGCAGAACTTTTTTCAGAGGGGGGCAACATTTTAAGGTCTGGTCGTGTGATTTTACCTTTGTCAGTCAACAGCGGCTGCAGAGGAGAAAGTGCTTGGCGATGGCTGATAAAGCCTGATGAGCAGATGTCACCCATAGATTCCCATGTCACAGTTGTTATTGGCGCTCGCTCCTCTCCCCTGCATATGCTGCTGGATCACACAGGTGAGATAACATGGCCAGATTGGAACAGTCTGAAAATAGGTTAGCCCGCATAAGTGTTAGGGGTAAGGGGGCGGGGGAAGTTTTTAGGGCTAGCGCAAGCTGGAATTCTACTTTCAATCTACCCTCCCTATTGGTGGGTTGTGGCAGTTTTAAAGCAGAGCTCCACCCAAAAGGGGAAGCGCCACTTGTTTGCACCCTCCCCCCTTCCTCTTCCACATTTGGCACTTTTTGGGGGAAAAGCCACATGCAAAACCATGAAAAATATGCTGCGAGCGACCACAGCAAGTAAAGGTATAAATAAACATACAATTAGGCAATCAATCAATTACAAAAAAAAAAACTACACCTGCATGGTGCAGCATTGGCTCAAGCCAGTGGAGATTTTAAAATCTATATGGACACAATATCATCTTTATGCTGTTATGCCCATACAGCTGCTTTTGTGCCCATATAGATGCTGGTGTGCCTCTATATGGGTGTAACATCATCTATATTAGGCAAAATAGCAGTTATATGGGCACAATGGCATAAAGATGATATTCTGTCCATACACCGTATTTATCGGCGTATACGGCGCACTTTTTTTCCCTGAAAATCAGGGCAAAATCGTGGGTGCGCGGTATACGCCGATACCCGCTTTCCCGCGCTGAGTTTGAATACTGCGCCGACATATACCGAGCGCAGTGCACTCGTGTATTGTCGGGCAGTCTCGGCTCCTCCCGCGCTGACGTCCTGGACGTACAGGACGTCAGCGCGAGAGTAGCCGAGCATTGCCGACAATACACGAGTGTACTGCGCTCTGTATATGTCGGCACAGTATTCAAACTCGGCGCGGGAAACGAGCGGGGAGCCGCAGACGGACGCCGGACCCGACGAGGCCGCCGCGCAAGACACCAAAACTGTAAGTACAAAAAAACTTTTTTCCACAGGAATTCGGGGCAACTTTAGGGGTGCGCGCTATACGCGGGAGCGCGCTATACCCCGATAAATACGGTAACTCCTATTGTGCCTATACAAATGATACTGTCTCCTATTGTGCCCAGTGACACTGAACTTGCAGTGCTGCCAGTGTCGGGACAAGGTTATCTGGTGACCAGGGTGAAGATGCCAAACTGCGCTAAATTTTGGGTGTCTTCAGTTAGCCTAAAATACAGATTTCTTGTAAAAAATTAACAGTTACATACAGAATGCCCAAAATGATTAAGGCCCCTTTCACACTGGGGCGTTTTTCGAGCGTTATTACAGCGTTTTTCGAGCGTTATTACAGCGTTATTCAAGTGTTTTTCAAGCGTTATTACAGCGTTATTCGAGCAAAGCCTCATCAGCAATCCCAATGTGCTGGTAAAGCACCACTAAGACCCTAACGTTTTAGGGCGTTTTTGCAGTGCCTTGGTGTGAAAGGGTAAGGCGTTTTTACAGCGCTTTTCAATTCATTTCAATGGAGAGGGGCGTTTTTGTAGCGTTTTTTTCAGCGCCCAAAAGCTGCTTGCAGGACTTTTCTCAACGCCCCACCAGTTCAACGCCTCAGTGTGAAAGGGTAAGGCGTTTTTACAGCGCTTTCAATTCATTTCAATGGAGAGGGGCGTTTTTGGAGAGTTTTTTTCAGCGCTCAAAAGCTGCTCCAAAGATGCTGCTTGCAGGACTCAGTGTGAAAGGGTCCATTGAGATGCATGGAGAGCGTTTTATGAGCGCTAATTTTAACGCTAAAACGCTGTAAAAACATATCAGTGTGAAAGGGGTCTCATGCTGAGCGAGAGAGAGATTTTTAGACATTTGTAACTGACCTTATATAATATGTAACTGATCACATGCTTGGTCAGAAATGATTTTTTGCAGATGCTCACTTCCTTTGCAATCAAAACATGTAGTCTTAAAAATGTCCATTACAGATTTGCAATGAGCCTGGGAAGTAGTAGAATTTTCCTGGTCTGGGGTCTTATCAGAGTTGCTGGATACTGATAATTAAACAGTAATCTGCAAACACTGATTACAGACAGACCATGGCACAGAAACAAGCAGACATTAACCCAACTTGTTCTACAAATATAAGTTGGCATTTCACCTGGCAGCTTCCTTGATTCAGGAACTTCTTGGCTGGCCTGGGTTGAGCTCTGGTGACTGCTGGGTGAACGTTATCTTCCTGCTCCGCCCACCCTCACTGCTGCTTTGACTTGAACAGCAGCCAAACCTGGAGGATCGTCCTTCTCCTGTCTGGTACGGCTGCAGCTACAGAGAAGGAGGCACTCTGTTCAGTGTGTGGGCTGTATAAGAGTTCAGAACACGGGGTAGTGTGACAGCTGGGCAAGATAAGATGCTGAAGAGCTTCTCCTTCTTCTGAGCGTAGTGCAGCTCGCAATCTGGTGCCCCCTCTCCTCCCCGCCGTGCCTGCAAGGACTGCTAAGGAACATCACTGTCTGTGTGCAGACACCTTGCCGATTCCAGGGGGGGGCACTTGACCCCCCCTTGCCCATACCAGCGGACGCCCATGAGCAGTAGTAATGAAATGTCCGCAAAAGGTGTATTTTCTGTGCTCTTTATTACCCAGCCGGGTAAAAACAATAAATTTGGTGGTGAAAGGATAGAGTTGAAGGAAGAAGGAGAACAGCAGATTCAGGCGTAGTATTTGGAAACAGTTCTGCTCCCATATGAACACTTTCTGCACCACTCCTGACTGAGTAGGCTTAGTGTACCCGGACAGGCCTCTCTCACTGACCTGGCAGCCGGAGTATCACTCGAACCTTTTTTTAGGGTCTCTGCCACAGACCCTCCTGGAATGGACTTGAACTTGAGGAAAAGTCTCTGCCACAGACCCTCCTGGAATGGACTTGAACTTGAGGAAAAGTCTCTGCCACAGACCCTCCTGGAATGCTCTTGAACTTGAGGAAAAGTCTCTGCCACAGACCCTCCTGGAATGGACTTGAACTTGAGAAAAAGTCTCTGCCACAGACCTTCCTGGAATGGACTTGAACTTGAGGAAAAGTCTCTGCCACAGACCTTCCTGGAATGGACTCAGGGAGAGACCTCTGCCACAGGTCCTCACTGATTGCAATTACGGAGACAATACTCTTTGAAAGAATTACGTCTGGATCTCCTTCAAATAATCGCCCAGGTACTGACTGACAGTTGATCAATCCTTCAGTGTCCGGCTACCTTGATCCCCGGTGGTCTGTCGAAATTCTTTTAGATCGCCAGCCTCTCATTGGCTCTCCTAAGACGGACTCCCCACCGAACAGCTATACCGCTTGGGAACTTCAAGAATGGGAGCCCAGTCGATCAGTGGGCCCCCGCCGCTGCTCAAATGTTCCAGACCAACATGGTCCTGGAACCAGGAACACCGCGTGGCACGCACGCCCCAGCCAGGTAGGCCATAACGCGGGGGCGCCGTGATGTGTTCAGCCTAAAGGTGGGCTTCACACTGGAAGAAGACCCAGACTCAATGGCGTCTGTCCCATAAATACCCTCTCCCAGCATGCCCAGCGAGGAAACTCCCTCCTGATTGGCTGCTGGGGAAAGAGCACCCAAGTCTCGACACCACTGCTGCCACCTATCGTCCTGGGGTGGAACAACACCCCAGCACAACAGAATGAGCCCACAGCACAGCCAAGCTGAGACAGAGACCCTGTTTTGATCATAGTAATTTGGATCAGAGTCTACTAACACTCTGATCGCCCTCTAAATTTCAATAGCACCGGTACTTGAAAGTAACCAGGCGCTACACTGGTGATTCGAGTTTTAAAAATACCTGTTTGACCCTCCAGCAGGCAAAGTAAAACTTCCACCCTGTGCCCCATAGAAAGAGGGCGCAGCATGGAAGCGTTAGTTTGCCAGCGGGGATCGGGATGCGGAGCTAGGGAAGGGATCCCGGTGAGCACAGGAGGGACGGGATGGATGGAGTAAGCGGCCCGGTCCTGTGCGGAGAGAGAGCGAAGGGAGGACACTTCCTGAACCAGTGAGAGGACTCAGGGCAAGGGTCGCCATTGGATCAGTAGCACCACAATAGTCTGTATGTGTGACTTGTTTTACACATGTCCTAGTCGTGTCAGTGAGAACAGTGACACCAAAGATTCTCCTATACACTGCTATCTGTATATTTCTGCCTCCTACAGGAAGTCTGGCTGCTGTGTTATCAAATGCAGCTGAAAGTTGATTGGTCTGCTGCCCTGTCACTCAGCTCTGTACCCGCCTCCTCCTGAAGTCCAGGCTAAGCAAGATGTACAATGTGCAGCTTGGAGAATAAAATGTCTGCTGGAGCAAAGATGGTAAGAGCCAGTGGTTCCTTTTGTCACAGTTTTACACTGAACCCTGTTTACTATCAATGGTGAACATGTGTGCAGAGGGAGTACAGCAATGTAACATGTGTGTAGAGGGAGTACAACAATGCAACATGTGTTCAGAGGGAGTACAGCAATGTAACATGTGTTCAGAGGGGGTACAGCAATGTAACGTGTGTAGAGTGAGTACAGCAATGCAACATGTGTGCAGATGGAGTACAACAATGTAACGTGTGTAGAGTGAGTACAGCAATGCAACATATGTGCAGATGGAGTACAACAATGTAACGTGTTCAGAGGGGGTACAACAATGCAACATGTGTTCAGAGGGGGTACAGCAATGTAACATGTGTGTAGAGGGAGTACAACAATGTAACATGTGTTCAGAGGGGGTACAGCAATGTAACATGTGTGTAGAGGGAGTACAACAATGTAACGTGTGTAGAGGGAGTACAACAATGTAACGTGTGTAGAGGGAGTACAACAATGTAACATGTGTTCAGAGGGGGTACAGCAATGTAACGTGTGTAGAGGGAGTACAACAATGCAACATGTGTGTAGAGGGAGTACAACAATGCAACATGTGTGTAGAGGGAGTACAACAATGTAACATTTGTTCAGAGGGGGTACAGCAATGTAACGTGTGTGCAGAGGGAGTACAGCAATGTAACGTGTGTGCAGAGGGAGTACAACAATGTAACGTGTTGCAGAGGGAGTACAGCAATGTAACGTGTGTGCAGAGGGAGTACAACAATGTAACGTGTTCAGAGGGGGTACAACAATGTAATGTGTGAAGAGGGGCACAGCAATGTAACGTGTCATCTGTGCAGTGATGGAATATGTGTACAGTTAAGTATAGTGATGTATCATAGGGGTAGAGAATCCCTGTATATATGTTGGGGGGGTGCACTGTACTTAATATAATGGGGGGCCCTGTGTGTCTTCTTGAGCATGGACAGTGTACTCATAATGGGGGACCCCCTGTCATGTGGATTAGGAGGGCTGCACTCTATAATGGGGACCTCAGTACATCTTATAATGGGGGACCCCCTGTCATGTGGATTAGGGGGGCTGCACTCTATAATGGGGACCTCAGTACATCTTATAATGGGGGACCCCGTGTCATGTGGATTAGGGGGGCTGCACTCTATAATGGGGACCTCAGTACATCTTATAATGGGGACCCCCTGTCATGTGGATTAGGGGGGCTGCACTCTATAATGGGGACCTCAGTACATCTTTTAATGGGGGACCCCCTGTCATGTGGATTAGGGGGGCTGCACTCTATAATGGGGACCTCAGTACATCTTATAATGGGGGACCCCTGTATTAAAGTGGTTGTAAACCCACTTTGACAAGTTGCACCTACAGGTAATAGATTAAGGCTTACCTGTAGGTGCAAGAAATATCTCCTTAACCTATTTGCAGAAAACAATGCACCGATGTCTACAGCGTATGCATTATAAATGGGATTATGCTGGTCCTGCACGCATGCACGGGAGTGACGTCATCGGCCAATCACAGCGCTGGAGCAGCGATACCTGGAAGAAGCTCTGAGGGGAACGAGGAGCACTTCGGGGGGCTTCGATTTCAGGTAAGTGCCACATAATGAGCTAGTATGCTATGCATACTAGCTCATTATGCCTTTCTCTTGCAGGTGTGTTTTTTTTGGATGATTTTAAGATTTAAATGTGGAATGAGGGGTACACTTTGTGACCTGAGAATTAGGACTTCTTGTGCTTTATAATTGGGGATACCCTTTCTACCTGAGTGGGGGCTCTGTGTGCCTTATAATGAGGGGTCCACTTTGTGACCTGAGGATGAGCATATACACCTCAACTGTATACATAGGCAGGGCAAAGGGGGTGGAGTCAGGGCCGAGCGGCAAAATGAGGTTTCACCTAGAGTGTCAAAAATCCTTGCACCAGCCTCGGGCATAAGAATCCTCCTCATAGTCTCTTTGCTATATACAGGGACTTCTGCTTCAGCTCAGCAGAAAGGAGTTCCCCGTCCTCAAGCTGTACAAGGTTTCTGCTTTTGGAGTATCCCACTCAATTCCCTCAACCCCCCCCATCCAAGTTCTCCGAAAATGAATACAAAAACGCCCCTAGACTGGCTATTGAGGAAAAGCGTGGCTGAGATGGTGTGCCTGGCTGCGGGGAAAACCACTCGAGAAAAGAACCCTGGCAAATTTCCAGCGGCTCTTACAGGAGTAAGCGATACACATGTAAGTGGATTGTAATCTCTTAAACCAGTTGTATGCTTTTATACTATGTGGCTGTGACCTGTCTGGGAGTCTTTTTCACGCCTTGCTCATAAGGAATGTTGAATTCCCGCCAAGGAGATCTGTCATCCATAGGAACCTGAAAAACAATGTAAGCCTATTGTAACCTGCCTGGTATGTTATTTAGGTCAAATCTAGAGGGTAAACGCATTTTCTCAGTGTGCAGCACGTTATATGCGCTGAACGTCTGCGCCATTTCCATGGAGGTGGGTTGCACATTAAAGATTTTGATTGTTTGGACACTTTAACCATTTCAGCCCCGGAAGATTTTACCCCTTAATAACCAGGCCATTTTTTGCGATACGGCACTGCAGGGTTTGACAAATTTGCTTGGAATCTAGGAGCCAGCTAAAAAAGTTAGGAGCCAGAAAACGCGCCCCGTCCCGCCAAGCTTGCGCGCAGAAGCAAACACATTCGTCAGTAGCGCCCGCATATGTAAACCGTATTCAAACCACACATGTGGGGTATCGCTGCGATTGGTAGAGCGAGAGCGAGAATTCTAGCCCTAGACCTCCTCTGTAACTCAAAACATGCAACCTGTAGAATTTTTCAAATGTCGCCTATGGAGATTTTAAATGGTTAAAGTTTGTCGCCATTCCACGAGCGGACGCAATTTTGAAGCGTGACATGTTGGGTATCAATTTACTCGACGTAACATTACCTTTCACAATATAAAAAAAGGGGGCTGACTTTACTGTTGTCTTATTTTTTTAATTAAAAAAAGGGTATTTTTTTCCCCAAAAAAAGTGCGCTTGTAAGACCGCTGTGCAAATACGGTGTGACAGAAAGTATTGCAACGACCGCCATTTATTCTTTAGGGTGTTAGAATAAAAAATATATATAATGTTTGGGGGTTCTAAGTAAAGGGAAGGAGATGGGCGGGCAGGGAAGCTCCATTAGCATTGCTGGTTGTCTTGTCATACCAACGGCCACCACAAGAGGGCACCAGATTCCAGAAGGAAGCATAGGACTGCAGAAGGCCACAAAGCCGCGGCTTCAATTACCCAACATGATTGCCCCAAGAGCCAGGTCGCTAATTCTAGTCGCGAATGCGACCTGGCGCCCGGTGTTTGTTGAGCCCTGCCATAACACAACATTAGCAGAAGTTGCCTAAAGGGTGGCGCTAAAGAGCTGATAAGACACGTAGTTTCATGTTTGTTTGGCCGACAATTCTTTGCCGTTTGTATGCAATACAAATTCATGGCCAACGCTCTTCGGACAAAAGTTGTACGCTTTGTCCGATGAAAATCCGATCGTGTGTACAAGACTTTACTTTCTGCTATAAAACATACCCAATACAACATACTCAAAGTTCATCAATTTAGTCCAATATGTATTCTGCTACATATTTTTAGTAAAAACAAATCCCAATTAGCGTATATTGATTGGTTTACGCAAAAGTTATAGCATCTAAAACTATGGAAAAGATTTAGGGCCTTTTTTTTTTTATATAGTAATGGCAACGATTACGGGGACTGCGACAGTGTGGCGGCCAAATTGGACACTAAGTGACACTTTTTGGGGACCAGTGCTAAAAAAAAAAGCACTGACGCTATATAAATGACACTGGCAGGGAAGGGGTTAACATCAAGGAGTTAAATGTGGTCCCTCAGTGTGCGAACTGTGTGGGGGATGGACTACAGGAACAGAGAGATTTGTGTTCTTGATTAGCAGGAAGCGCAGATCTCTCTGTTCCTGTCAGACAGAAGCTTGCTTTGTTTACATCAGCATATCGCCGTTCTGTCATTCCCCGGATCGATCGCGGCCGCCGGGCTTGCTAATTGGGTTGCGTTGTGTCCAATCGTATCGAAAGCGGTTCACCGGCAGGAAGCGCGCCCCAGACCAGGTCAGGTACGTTTTGCACAGCCAGGTCACCCTGCTGCAGTATATGTGTGGTGGGCGGTCCAGAACTGGCCAAGGACGCTTCTTATGATAAAGAGGAACTCTGGTTATTTCTCAAAACTGACTTTTAATTTACAGACACCTACCTGCCCAAGGATCCAGCACTGTCATCACCTGGGCCAGTTCTTCACTGGTCTTCGGGTCTCTGGCACCACCATCTTGCTTGTGGGAAACCAGCTGTGACTTCTTGCTGTGGCCTCCCACTGCAGAGGGGCATGTGGGAGTGGGTACAGGTCAGCAATAGGTACCCGTCTCTCAGAAGAAATACAAAAAAAAAGAAACAATAGAAGAATGGGAGGAGGAGAAGGATGTGCAAAACTTCCCTTTTAGGTGAAATTCTGCTTTAATGTTCATTATTATTATTTGGGGTAAATTGCTATGGATTTGGATTACACATTTTATATGGTGAATGTACTGAGTTGTGATATATTACACTTTGAATAGGTGGGGTTTGTTATGTCACAATAAGGTTGGTACACCTGGGCCAAATATTGCCCGGTATCACCTTGTTCAGCAGAAACTGTCCGACATTCGACCCGTATGTACAGAGTAGCTGCTCAATCGATCAATCAACTTGGGTACATCCAGCCTGACAGATTTTACATGCTAGAGGCTGCTATGGGCTAAACTAATGAAGACATTTGATTTTTTTTTTTTTTTTTTTACTTTTGTTATTTTTTTATGCGTTTTATAGCAGAAAGTAAAAAATATTGTGTTTTTTTTTTTTTTAAACTGTCAGTATTTTATTTGAAGATAGCACAAAAAATATAAAATGCAGAGGTGGTCAAATACCACCAAAAGAAAGCTCTATTTGTGGGAAAAAAGAACATCCAATTTTGTGTAGGTACGCAATTGTGAGTTAAAGTAACACAGTGCCATATCGCAAAAAAAATGGCCTGGTCATGAAGCGTGGGCGTGAAACCTTTCGGGGGTTAAAGCCTGGGCTGGGTTATTTTTTAATTTTTTTGCTGCCGGTTTAACTTTCCCGAGAATTCCTATCCCAGAGACACAAGAGGAAGTGTAGCGCCTACCCCAATTTTCCAGGAACCTGGTTGTGACTCCCAGAGGTGGGGAGGGCTGACATACACCCTCGGGGTGCGGGTTACTAGGCATGGTGGGTGATGTGCAAGATAGAAATTGAGCACCAGTCATTTTTATGCTTGAGCAAAGAGAAGTTTATTTCTCAACGTGAAACATGTGGGAGAAAGGGGACGGGGCGCAGGACACCCTTAGTCAAAAATAGTATCGACCAGCAGACATGCAAACTCCTAAGGCCCCATGCACACGAGAAGCAATTACAAACGCCTCTAAACTCACGTTTTCAAAGGAAAAAAACGGCGTTTAAAGCGGCGGCGTTTTGCCGCGATTAGCTGCGTTTTACCGCGTTTGCGGCTGTCAGCGCTTATCTCAAAGACATTGTAGACCCTCCCAAAGTTTAAAACGCAAAAATAAAATGCTTCTGAACCCAAAATTTTGCGTCTGAAAAAACGGACATAAACCCAACTGCTTTAAAACGCCAAAAAAGGTGATCGTGTGCATGGACACATAGGATAACATTAAATGTGTTCAGGGGCAGTTGAAAAAAATGCCCAAATGCCTCTGAACTCGAGTTTAGCAGCGTCTCGTGTGCATGGGGCCTTAGACAAAAGGGTGAGCTAGGGCAGTACAAGAAAGGAGCCTTTAAGCTGAACCAGCACATCTGTACTTTGTAGAATAGGCCGTCCCCTATGGTAACTGAACTTTTCTCACAGCGTCATACAGAATTCTTTGGATGAGTTCTCTCTTGAAGCTCTCTTAGACACCTCATGGTTCCCTGGTCCAGGAAGTTACCTCTGGCACTTCTCTAGAACTCTCTCCTTCTCAGCATTGTTTACAAGTATTGTGCAAGTTCTCCCTCACGGACTTCTTGAATACCTGGCTAGACCGCAACAGACCTAGCAGCCAGAAGGACCCCTGGATATGCCTCAGGCCTTCACACCCACCCACCCAGACAAGAAGGGCCTAGATCACCTGACTTCTTCTAAATAATCAGCTTCTCCCAGCATTCATAGTAAAGAAACTGATTGGCTGAGAAAGGTATGTTTATTCACTGTAGCTCGTTATACTAATGTCAAAGCCAACAATGCCATCTACTGTCAAAAGGGAGAAGCCACAACTGGAACAGAAGCCATTTGACCGCTTTCACACCTCCGCGACAAGATACGCCGCGTACGCGGCGTATTTTGCCGCGAGTGTGTAACTTTTTTTTTTTTTTTTTTTTTAACAAAGCCTTCCCATTGCTTTGTATAGCCGAACGCCAATGCCGCCTGAAAAAAAGGGTCCGGGACTTCATTTTCAGGCGGCAGGTGTACGGCGTCTATGAGATGTGAATCATCTCATAGACAGCAATGGGAATTCTCCCCTCCAGCGGCACGAGCGTCCGGCGTCGGGCGTTTTGTCGCGGAGGTGTGAATGGGGCCTATATAGCACCTGAAAACTGACTCCCATTTATTTCAGAAAAAAGCCCTGCAAGCAGCATATTTGGGGTGGCTTGACAGAGCTGTATTGAAATGAATGGGCAGCACTTCGGAAGCGCTGCAACACTGGAATTTTTAACCCCTTCTTTGGGGTTAAAAGAGCACCGCTAGCTGGCGAAAAGTGTTGCAAAAGTGCTGATTAAACAGCAGTAAAGCGCCGCTAAAACGAGCTGCATTTTTACTGCTAACGCGGCCGTGGCTTAGTGTGAAAGGGGTCTTGCACTACAAATTAGCCAGGCTAGCTACCACCCAGCACAGCTAAATTTACCTATAACCCTGTTTTAGGACAAGGGTGCTACAAAAGTAAGTTGACATTTCCCTAAGTGAGGGCAATTCCCACCTTAGGGGTCATATACACAAGCACAGAGTACTGTACACTGTAAAAAGAGTCCTAAACATGCGCCTGTCAATGACAGATGTTGGGTACATTTGGCTGTAGAAACCAATGACAGGATGGGGCTCTACACTGGTAACCACTGTTCTGTGTGTATACATATATGGCTGGATTCAGATACGGCGCCGAATCTTTAAGGCGGCGTAGCGTATTTACGCTACTCCGCCTTAAGTCAGAGAGGCAAGTACTGTATTCACAAAGTACTTGCCTCCTAACTTACGGCGGCGTATCGTAAATGTGGCCGGCGTAAGCGCGCCTAATTCAAATGAGGATGGGGGGGCGTGTTTTATGTTAATGTTTGGTGACCCGACGTGATTGACGTTTTTTACGACTGGCGCATGCGCCGTCCGTGTACATATGCCAGTGTGCATTGCTCCAAAGTACGCCGCAAGGACGTATTGGTTTCGACGTGAACGTAAATTACGTCCAGCCCTATTCACGGACGACTTACGCAAACAACGTAAAAATTTCAAATTTCGACGCGGGAACGACAGCCATACTTAACATTGACTAGGCCAGCTATTTGTTGGAATAACTTTACGCCGGAAAATGCCTTACGTAAACGGCGTATCTTTACTGCGACGGGCGCACGTACGTTCGTGAATCGGCGTATCTAGGCATTTACATATTCTACACCGAACTCAACGGAAGCGCCACCTAGCGGCCAGCCTAAATATTGCACCCTAAGATACGACGGCGCAGGCTGTCGTATCTTAGCTAGGTTTAAGTGTATCTCAGTTTGAGAATACACTTAAACTTACGACGGCGCAGATTCAGAGTTACGTCGGCGTATCTACTGACACGCCGGCGTAAATCTTTCTGAATCCAGCTAATAGACAGTAATGGATGTACACTCCACTAAGTGTGTCTAAATATGGGATCAATCATTCAATTTAAATTATTATGCTCTAGTTTACCTTAATCGTGGATTTATGTAGCACTATCCATGCCATAGCAGTGGGTGCCAGAGTGGTTACACATAGAAAAATCGATGGCTCAATCTATAACACAAAATAATAGGAATGGTGTGTAAAGCTCCAAAGCGCCCCTGCCCATTAAAATCAATGGGCATCGCTGCCGAAGCGACTCTCAAACAACGGTAAAGCGCTGCTAGTGTGAAAGTGCCATTACTCGTGTAGCACCCTGGTTGTAGGCAGAGTTTCTAACAAATGTTGTTTGTTAGGTGATAACTAGCCTGCAGTTGTGGCCCATCCAAAGCAAGTAAAAAATAGCCCAAAAAAAAAAGGTCCTTTTAAGTCGGGGCTCACCAAAATCGCGGCTTTGCGGCCTTCTGCAGGCCTATGCTTCCTTCTGTGACCTGGCGCCATCTTGTGGTGACCGTTGGCATGACAAGACTAATGGAGCTTCCCCTGTGTTTTCACTGCCATCTCCTTCCCTCTAAAGAACCCCCAAACATTAGAATAATATATATAACACCCTAGAGAATAAAATGGCAGTCATTGCAATACTTTCTGTCACACCGTATTTGCGCAGCGATCTTACAAGCGCACTTTTTGGGGAAAAAATACACTTTTTTAAATTTAAAAAAGAAAGACATCAGTAAAGTTAGCCCAATTTTTTTATATTGAGAAAGATAATGTTACGCCGAGTAAATTAATACCCAACATGTCACGCTTCAAAATTGCGTCCGCTCATGGAATGGCGACAAACTTTTACCCTTTAAAATCTCCATAGGCGACGTTAAAAAAATTGTACAAGTTGCATGTTTTGAGTTACAGAGGAGGTCTAGGGCTAAAATTATTGCTCTAACGATCGCAGCGATTCCTCACATGTGTGGTTTGAACACCACTTTCATATGCCGGCGCTACTCACGTATGCGTTCGCTTCTGCGTACGAGCTCGGCGGGACGGGGCGCGTTTCTGGCTCCAAACTTTTTTAGCTGGCTATTAGATTCCAAGCAAATTTGTCAAACCCTGCTTTAAGTGCACCGGACACAGTGCACTATGGGAATCGTGACGTCAATGCAATTGCGTTATTTCAGATGATATGCTTAATTTGGGCTGCATTGTGGCGCAGTGCTATGCGCTGCAACTCTCCCATTCGTTCACCTCCATGTCATTCTTCACTGTCTATGTTTTGATTGGCACTGCCGTAGGACATGGGAGGTGATTTCCTACGTAGTCAGTTCCGGTTGCTCTATGCCAGTGAGAAGCCGGAAGTGACGTTGCCGCTTAGTGGATGGATCGCACGGCCCGAGCTGGGCCTATTTACAGAAGAATATTCCATTGTGATGGTAAGCCACCAGGCCTCCTGTCAGCCGCAAGCCACCCGCGCGGGGGGTTTTCTGTAAATGTGCCGCATTACAGATCATTACCACAGATGACCTACTGTCAGCCGCGAGGGGGGTGGAGGGTTTGCTGTGAGTGTGCCGCGAGCCAGGGGGGTGCTGGCAGCCGCAAGCCACCCGCGCGGGGGGTTTTCTGTAAATGTGCCGCATTACAGATCATCACCACAGATGACCTACTGTCAGCCGCGAGGGGGGTGGAGGGTTTGCTGTGAGTGTGCCGCGAGCCAGGGGGGTGCTGGCAGCTGCGAGCCACCCGTGAGGGGGGGGGGGTGCTATATACTATCTGTGGTGGCGATCTATATACCTTATCTGTGGTGGCGATCTATATACCTTATCTGTGGTGGCGATCTATATACCTTATCTGTGATGCTGAGCTGTATAAGAGTCCTGACACTATGGGTGGAATACAGGGGACGGAGTGGGCCCTTGTCATTACATACAGTACCTTTCGGTACTGAAGGTGCCGGAACTGCGTTCCCCCACGTTCCTGCTGGAAAAAAAAACCCTGGTTATTAGGCCTCTTGCACACAGACACCTAAAACACTACATTTTTAGCCATTAATGAGGAGTTTTGCCCACCTATTTAAAAATTAAGTTAATCAAGAGGAGTCTATAGCTCAAATGGCCAATACCTCTTATGGGACAAAGCAGTAGAGAATAATTGGGGAGCAGGACCGTGTGTACCCTCCTGGGTGGGTAGTGATGCCTGTCCTATAAGAGATTTTGGCCATTTGAGCTATAGACTCCTCTTGATTATTGGACACTGTCGAAATTTCTGTGCAATATTGTCACTCAATTACTCCACGCAGATTATTTCCATTTGGATGCTGCTATTGGTTACTCTCATCATTGCACCAATTTGATTTAAAATATATCTACATATCTTAGGGGTGTTATTAGAGTCTTTGGGGTCACTCAACATTATAATGTGTTTTTAGTATGTGTTTGTATACAATGATTTTAACTCTATCCAATGAAAAACCTTAAATACATTTTTTAGAAATCCTATGCGTATGCCTATAAAGTAAATTTTCTTAGTTTAAATTTTTTCTTCTAAACATTACTGGGACGTTGGCACACAATAACTTGTGTATCCACAGTGTCGCCCTCAGGGCTCAAGTGCTGCGGAAACGTGTGGGAACGGAGTTCCTGCACTTTTTTCACAGCAGGAACGCAGTTCCCTTTGCAGGACTAGAGCAGCCGAGAGCAGCCGAGCCAACCCTTCACTAAGCGGCGATGCCTAGCTCGAGTCACTGTCAGGGGCAGGCGAACCTTAGTAATCCTTTATGTTACTGGGCGCTTCCTGTATATGGATTCATCAGGTAGTGTGCGGGTATTCCGTCACTTCCTCGATGCCGCAATGTCTCCTGGGAGCTTTTGTAATTGTTCCCAGGAGACATTGTGGAGGCCTGCCGCGAGTTATCGCGGGATTTAGAAAGAACTTGCGGTTTAGTAATTATGCATATCAGCGTATTAATTTATTTATTTTTTGGTGGGGGAGTGGATCTCAGGTGGGAGTTCCCACACTTTTTTCCCCCGGGATTTGACCCCTGGTCGCCCTGTGAGGATACACTTTAATCTGCAATTTTTGTCAAACAGTGTGTGAAACTGTCATGTAATGTAACTGCAGGCAGAGAGAGAGACCAGCTGTCCTAATTCAGCGGTGGTGTCGGGGGTGGGCGGGACTCAACAGTGATTAGCGCAGCGCAGTGCAGACTTCCTGACGGGCTCTGCACGTGCGGCTGCGAACACGCCTGAGCTCATCCTTAATTACCACAATACCGGTCTCTGTGATACGCAACTTCAAATATAATACACATCAAACTGAAAAAAAGACATGCTGTATAAAATGAAAATTGTCAGGGATGGTGGAAACCCCTCATAGATATTTATTTTAGTTGGGAGGTTCCCACAATTATAGGACTTTGGAAATTTTTACTTTTTAGATAGTAACTAAAACATAAAATTAAGTGTAACAATTATAATGTGAATTTTTGCACTTGAAGTACATTTTCCACCACCGTTGCTAAGTTAGGTCCATGTCTTTATTCTCCTACCATGTGTCTTGTGCCTCACTCAAAGTCCCAAAAACCCCTTTCTAATTTCTGATTTAGAGATGGAGGTGCATGTTATGCACCTCATTTAAAGTCCCAAAACCCCTTTTGTTTTCTTGATAAGTCCATGACTTTATGGACCTTGCTTTGTGCACTGGTGCAGAGTCATGTTGGAACAGGAAAGGGCCATCCCCAAACTGTTCCCACAAATTTGGGAGCATGAAATTGTCCAATATGTCTTGGTATGCCGACTCCTTAGGAGTTCTTCACTGGAACTAAGGGGCCAAGTCCAACTTTTGAAAAACAACCCCACACCATAATCTCCCCTCCACCAAATGATTTGTTCTGATCTCAACCCAATAGAACACCTTTGGGATGAATTGGAGCGGAGAATGCGAGCCAGGCCTTCTTGTCCAACATCAGTGCCTGACCTCACAAATGCGCTTCTAGGGATTCTATAGAAAATAAAAATATAATATATAACAGGGGTCTTGAATTAAAATTCAAGGAGGTCCGGTCACTAACATTTTCTTTGGTCCAAGGTCCGAATCTCAAGTCCCCATTTGTCCCCATGACAGCGCTCCTTTACATCAGGTGTCCCCATCACAGCGATCCTTTACATCAGGTGTCCCCATGACAGCGATCCTTTACATCAGGTGTCCCCATGACAGCGATCCTTTACATCAGGTGTCCCCATGACAGCGCTCCTTTACATCAGGTGTCCCCATGACAGCGCTCCTTTACATCAGGTGTCCCCATGACAGCGCTCCTTTACATCAGGTGTCCCCATGACAGCGCTCCTTTACATCAGGTGTCCCCATGACAGCGCTCCTTTACATCAGGTGTCCCCATGACAGCGCTCCTTTACATCAGGTGTCCCCATGACAGCGTCCCTTAACATAAAATAAGGGGCACCCTGATGGACACAACAAAACGTGATCCTTAACATAAAATGTACCCATCAGTGTGTCCCTTAACATAAAATATGTCCAACAGCGTGCCCCATAACATGAAATGTGCCCATGGGCATATTTTATATTAAGGGGCACTCTGATGGGCACAACAAAACTTTTAAGTTAAGGGGCATGCTGATGGGTATATTTTTAATGTGTACGCTGATGGGCATATTTTATGTTGAGGGGCACTCTGATGGGCACAACAAATTGTGCCCATTAGTGTGCACATTAAAAATATACCCATCAGTGTGCCCCTTAAAATAAAATGCACCCATCAGAGTGACCCTTAACATAAAAAAGTGCCCATCAGCGTGACCTTTAACATATGTCCAGCAGTGTTGACAATAAAAAATATGTCCATTAATAGTGATCACTAACTATGAGCATGCCACATACCTAGAATGCAGGAGGGGCGGATGCTGCAAGATAAGGAGCCAGGGGCGAGTAGCATGGGGCGGGGTGCGCACGCGATGTCACGCCCCTACTTGCAAGGAGAGCCAGGAGTGGACCCGGGAACCAGGAGCAGCAGGGGGCGGGGAACGCAAGTAACGTGAGAGCCAGGAGTGGACCGCGAGCTGCAGGGGGCGGGGGAAGGAACGTGACGTCACGCCCCTACTCACGGCCATACGCGCTGGTTAACTTTCAAGACCTGCAGTGAGGAGCAGGGGGCGGGCGCACACTGGCAGCGTCACTGGTTGCTGGGGAAACCCTCGGTCCCAGCAACCCAGCGCTGCTTTTTTGTAATTATAGTTATTTTATAGTTTATTTTAGTGACGGCTGATATATAATGTATATTGATGATGATGATGAAGGTGATAGTGTTGGGGTGGTGGCAAGTGAAAGCTGACTAAAAATAGCAGAGAGAATATATATATAAATATTATAATATAATTTTTAAAGATGGGTGTGGTGAACAGCACAACAGTTCCAGATAAAGTGCAAAAACAATCAGACCATTCCACTGGTTAATTAAATATTTTTTTCTGAGTTTAAAAATAGACAAAGGTTACTTGTTATGTTCCAAATAGCTAGCTTACAAATAGTACAGAACGTCTTTCCTCAGGCTAGAACATAATGTGCATAACATACGTTTCACAGGTATGTGTATAATGGCCCAGATTCTCGTAGAATGGAGTAAAACTTCGGCGGCGTAACGTATCTCATTTATGTTACGCCGCAAGTTTTACGGGCAAGTGCTTGATTCACAAAGCACTTGCCTGTAAAGTTGCAGCGGCGTAGCGTAAATCCCCCGGCGCAAGCCCGCCTAATTCAAATGATCCGGGTAGGGGGCGTGGATCATTTAAATTAGGCGCGTTCCCACGCCGAACGTACTGCGCATGTGCTGTCCCTAAAATTTCCCGACGTGCATTGCGCGAAATGACGTCGCAAGGACGTCATTGGTTTAGACGTAAATGGCGTCCAGCCCCATTCACGGACGACTTGCGCAAACAACGTAAATTTTTAAATTTTGGCGCGGGAACGACGGCCATACTTAACATTGGTTGCCCCTCATATAGCAGCGGCAACTTTACGCGTCGCAAATCTAACGTAAACGTCGTATCTTCACTGCGTTGACCGCGCGTACGTTCGGGAATTCGCGTAATTTTGCTAATTTGCTTACTCGACGGAGGCGACACCTAGCAGCGAAAAAAAAAATTGCATTTAAGATCCGACAGCGTAAGAGCCTTATGCCTGTCGGATCTAATGGTTATCTATGCGTAACTGATTCTAAGAATCAGGCGCATAGATACGACGGCCCAGATTAGGACTTACGACGGCGCACATGGCATTGCGCCGTCGTAAGCCCTTTCAGAATCTGGGCCGTACTATCTATCTCTCTGTGTATATATGTATGTGTATGTGTATGTATATGTATGTGTGTGTGTATATGTATATGTATATGTATATATATATATATATATATATATATATATATATATATATATATATATATATATATATATATATATATATATATATATATATATATATATATATATACAGTACAGTACAGTACAGACCAAAAGTTTGGACACACCTTCTCATTCAAAGAGTTTTCTTTATTTTCATGACTATGAAAATTGTAGATTCACACTGAAGGCATCAAAACTATGAATGAACACATGAGGAATTATACATAACAAAAAAGTGTGAAACAACTGAAAATATATTTCATATTCTAGGTTCTTCAAAGTAACCACCTTTTGCAGCAGACACATCTCTAGAACTGTTAAGAGGAGTCTGTGTGAATCAGGCCTTCATGGTAGAATATCTGCTAGGAAACCACTGCTAAAGAAAGACAACAAGCAGAAGAGATTGTTTGGGCTAAAGAACACAAGGAATGGACATTAGACCAGTGGAAATCTGTGCTTTGGTCTGATGAGTCCAAACTTGAGATCTTTGGTTCCAACCCCCGTGTCTTTGTGCGACGCAGAAAAGGTGAACGGATGGACTCTACATGCCTGGTTCCCACCGTGAAGCATGGAGGAGGAGGTGTGGGGGTGCTTTGCTGGTGACACTGTTGGGGATTTAATCAAAATTGAAGGCATACTGAACCAGCATGGCTACCACAGCATCTTGTAGCGGCATGCTATTCCATCCGGTTTGCGTTTAGTTGGACCATCATTTATTTTTCAACAGGACAATGACCCCAAACACACCTCCAGGCTGTGTAAGGGCTATTTGACCAAGAAGGAGAGTGATGGGGTGCTGCGCCAGGTGACTACCTCTTGAAGCTCATCAAGAGAATGCCAAGAGTGTGCCAAGCAGTAATCAAAGCAAAAGGTGGCTACTAGAATATGAAATATATTTTCAGTTGTTTCACACTTTTTTGTTATGTATAATTCCACATGTGTTAATTCATAGTTTTGATGCCTTCAGTGTACTCTTTGAGAAGGTGTGTCCAAACTTTTGGTCTGTACTGTATATGTGTGTGTGTGTGTGTGTGTGTGTGTGTGTGTGTGTGTATATATATATATATATATATATATATATATATATATATATATATATATATATATAATATATATACTCTCAATTAGCTGAAAAAGAAATCGCTAATGCATGATTCTTTTGTTATTAGTGGGTATTCGAAAGATAGCAGACAAATGGCAATCACTCCCCATTCCAAGGGGGAAGAAATTAACCCATGCTGATCCTATTGTAAAAATTTAGGACATGACATAGGTACAGCAATCCTTGTTTGATTTTTTTTTAATATATATATATATATATATATATGCGCGCGCGCACGCGCACGCATGTGTGTTTGAGGTGTACACCCTAATGCAATAGGCTGAGTTCGCCTATGTCGCTGTCACAGCATTCAGTGCCTTGCTTCTGCTAAAGTAGACATTAATCGTGTTCGGTGGGTTCTCCAACCCGGCCCGAGCATCCTGCGCGGTGGGTGTCCACAGACAGCATCCACTCTCCGCCCACTACCACCACTCATTGCTTGTCAGTACTAGTGGTTGGTCGCTTGGTCATCCAAGCAACCAATCACGTGCTTCCACCGTCCCCAGGCTCTGACTTAATATATATATTAAATAAGGAGAATGGAGCTTCCTACTGCAGACCTGCCGGGTCCCATTGCCCTGGCTTTCATCTGTCTGCCCTGTAGCTGTTTGCTGCAGTGATGGAAGTGGGATCTCTGGGGGACCATGATGTAAAGGGAGGGGGACTTTTGGGACTCTGATGTAAGGTGGGGAATCTTGGAACCCTGGTTAAAGGAGGGGGACACTGAGGACCCTGACCAAAGGGGGGACTTTGGGGACCGTGATTAAAGGAGGGGGGCTCTGGGAGTCCTAATGTAAGGGATGGGGACACTGGGGACTCTGATTTAAGGGGAAGGGGTCTAGGGACCCTCGTGTAAGGGGGGAGGATTTGGGGACCCTTTTGAAAGGAGGGGCTTTGCTGTAACTGGGGAACTCTGGTGACCCTGATGTAAAGGGAGGGCTCTGGAGACCCTAAGACCCCTTTCACACTGGGTCGGTTTGCAGGCGCTATTGTGCTAAAAATAACGCCTGCAAACCGACCTGAAACAGCGGCTGCTGTTTCTCCAGTGTTAAAGTCCGAGGGCTTTCACACTGGAGCGGTGCGCTAGCAGGACCACTCCAAAAGTCCTGCTAGCCGCATCTTTGAAGCGGTGAAGGAGCGGTGTGTTGACTGCTCCTCCACCGCCTTTTCCCATTGAAAGCAATGGGAAACCACGGCTATACCACCGGCAATGCGCCTCTGCAGAGGCGCATTGCCCACGGTATTAACCCTTTTTCGCCTGCTAGCGGGGGTAAAACCGCACCGCTAGCAGCCGAATACCGCCGCAAATCCGACGTAAAGTGCCGCTAAAAATACCTAATGAAGGGGGGGGGGGGGGCACTGATGCAAGGGACCCTTATCTTGGGACCCTTATCTAATAAAAAAGGGGAACGCTAAACTCACACCACTGATAATTACCACCTTAATCAGCCACAGAACCTGTTTATTTAATACGTATTTGGTTTTAAAGGGTTAAGTTAACAACCCTAGATAGAATGAATGAGTTAAACTTGCATGTTTTTGTGAGGCATGATGCGTGCATCGATACTGACCTCACCCCTATTGCTGCTCCACCTGCCGGGGCGCTGTTTGGCATCTTCGCCCTGGGCATCGCATGACCTTGTTAGGGTTGCCATCGCATCCCTTTAAAACCGAAAACGTATTAATTACACATGTTCTGTGATTTATTAGGGTGGTAATTAAACTCTCTTGGCGCCTTACCTGCATTCATTTAGCCTGAGAACCTGTGTAATTCAGATGTGTTCGGGTTTAAAGGGATGAGATGGCAACTCAAGACCTTGTCCTGGCACTGAGCACAGTTTAGGGAGCGTCTGAAAATGACCAATTGTAGTTCCAAGAAGAAACCTATGCCTGACTGTACAGCTGTGGGTGTAGCTGACCCTACAAGGCAAGCGGACAGTTCTCTGCACATGAGCCCAAGTCATCCTGTGTGCGTCTTCTAGCGCCACCTGGTGTACAGATACAAGATTACCCCATGTTAGAGCCTGCACTGTAATTGCTGCTGCTGTACAGCAATGTAATGAAGTGTGTGCTGGTCATCAATGAGGGCTCATTCACAGATGCAGTCAGGTGAGGTAAGCACAGAAAAAACGCAGTAAAAAAGCATATGCAAGAAAAATGAATGTATTCTATTGAGCATACTTCACACCACTGTGCCATGTGCATTAAAAAAAAAAAGTACATGCTGAAAACGCACATGAACATGCACAAACACACCACAAAGACACATGAATGGGTGCAAATGCACGACAAGCACACTGAAATTGCACGTGATTGTGTGCAAACATGCGTTAATGCAACTTAGAAAAGTAAATAAATTGAAATAAATCAAAAAACACACTCAAAACGATTGTGGAGTAAGGCTGCAGAGATTGTGGAGTAAGGCTGCAGAGATTGTGGAGTAAGGCTGCAGAGATTGTGGAGTAAGGCTGCAGAGATTGTGGAGTAAGGCTGCATTCACACCTGACCCTGCACTTTTTGTTTTTGAGCTTGTGCTTTTTTTTTTATTAGCCAATAGAGAGAACCATTATCTGTTACACCATTTGTTGCTAGCTATTTCAGCTTTTTTCAGCTTGTCCATTAGCTTTTATTGTTGTTTATTTATTATAATGTTTTTTTGTTCGGGTAAGTGGTTCGAGTTCGGTTTAGGTTAGGGTTGGGATTAGGGTTATTTATTATTTTATTTATATTTATTTTACTTATTATATGAATAATAAAAAGGCTCAGTTCACACTAGTGAACCCAGCGAATCCACTGCGATTTCCCGCATCGCACCTGACTCGTAAGGCAGTTCACACTGCACTATGTGGACTGTCAGTTCGGACATGAATCGGATCACATAGGTGTGAACACCCATGTGGTCAGATTCTAGTGTGGACAAAAAAAGGGTCCTGTGCAAGTTTGGTCCGAATGCAATGCGAATTCAGCCATACTATCTGTATGGCTGAAATCACATCGCACGGACATTGCATGTGATTTGCAGTGCGGTGCGAATCGCATGCGGTATAGCACAGCGCACTGGTGTGAACCGGGACTAAATGAATGAATAAATGTAAAATACACAAAAATAATAAAAAAAATAATAATTAACCCTTACCCCCTTAAAAAATTTAATAATCATAAATAACTAAACTTCCTAACCCAAAATAAATTATTATTGTATTTTTTTATTCGAGTTTGGGTGTTTATTGTTTTATTATTAATGTATTTAATATTTTTTAACCACTTCCCACCCGGCCTATAACAGAATGACGTCCAGGAAGTGGTTCTGTTATCCTGACTGGGCATCATATGATGTTCAGCTGGATAACATGCCGGCGCGTGCCTGTGGGGGCACGCAGTGCGGCGATCGCAGCGTGTCAGTCTGACACACTGCATCTCCGATTGTGGTAAGAAGCCTCTAACAGAGGCTTCTTACCACGTGATCAATCACAGCGTGAACCAGGAAGTGCCGACAAACAGCATTCCTCGGTTTGCGCTGACAGGGAGAGCTGATCGGTGGCTCTCTCTGTCAGTGGGGGGGTCTGTGTTGATAATCAGCACATTGATGGGAGCTGTGCTGATAATCAATTATACCCATCAGCTGCCAATCGGTGCCCAGTCAGTGCCCCATCATAACACCCTCTCAATCCCCATTAAAGTGCCAATCCAGTGTCCATCATAGTGCCAGTCAGTGCCCAGCATTAAGCCCTGGTTCACACTGGGTACGATTTGGAACGATTTGAGATGCGATTTGACATGTCAAATCGCATCTCAAATCAGCGGCATTTGCCGGCAATTGTCGGCAATGGCACTGTCCTAATCGGTGCGACGCCGCATCTGCGGCGCTGGACCGATTTCAAAAAGAGTTCCTGTACTATTTTTTGCGATTTTGGGCCGCGATTTACATTGAACCCTGCACAGATGTCTCTTAAATCGCGGCCGAAATCGGGGCAAAATCGCAGCCGCGAAATCGCGGTAAAATCGCGATTTCCCCCAGCGATTTTGAATTCGCAGCAGTGTGAACCTAAGCTTACACCTGTCCAGTACATGCCCAATCAGTTCTGCCCATCAGTGTCATCTATTAGTGTCCATCAATGCCGCCTGTCGGTGCCTCCTGGCACTACATATCGGTTCCACCTCATTAGTGCTCATCAGTGCCAGTCAGTGAAGAGAAAACAACATTTTCTAACAGAAACAAAGAAAATGTTTTTTTTTTGTTTTTGTTTTTTAAATGTTGGTCTTTTTTAGTCTGTTTAGTAAAAAATAAAAAGCATAGAGGTGATCAAATACAACCAAAAGAAAGCTCTATTTGTGGGAATAAAATGTTAAAAATTTTATTTGGGTACAGTGTTGCATGACCACGCAATAGTCATTCAAAGTGCGACAGAGCTGAAAACTGTCCTTGGCAGGAAGGGGTGAAAGTGCCTGGTATTGAAGTGGTTAAGGTTATTTATTATTAATGTATTATCACATATTAATTTATTTATGATGATTTTTATTTCTGTGTTTTATTTTACATTTATTCACATATTACCATTTTATTTTTTACATTTTTCATTTGAGCAGAAAATCATGCAAAATGCGCAAATGATGCGTTTCCATTCATTTCTATGAAAATAAAACACACCAAAAATGCCCAAATCTGCCCGGTTTCAGCGACAAAAACTCGTTTGAGCTTCAGGCGTTTGGCTTGAGATGACATGGAGTGGAGATGTGAATAGATGATTCTTCTGGTTCTCCTCCAACGTTTTTGAGCTTCAAGCAAATAATTGCTGAGGTGTGAATGCGGCCAATAAGGGACGGATTCAAGTGACAGAGAGGATCTGCTCTTTCTTCTGCTGCACAGTACGTGATTTGCAGACACTCCCTTACTCAAGGGCTGCCTGACTTGTAGGTGAAAAAGATGGTGATCCTGCGGAGTCTGTCGAGAATTGTGCGCTCTATAATATCCTGCTTACTACAGACCTACTACTACAGCACTGTGAGTATTGCTGAGCACAGCCTTATCTCAGAGGTCCTGGAAGCCCAGCCTGGATCAGGAAGTACAAAGTCCTACTGCGTTATTTATTGTTAGGAAACGTAAAGGGGAAGGACATGTTGAAAATGTCATTAGTACTGTCTTATGCACATTGCTGCTCCTGGGGGCGTCTATTTTTATTTTTTTCCTGCCTCTAAACACCCCTGCATGTTGGCTCCATGTTTAGCGCAGCTTAAAGGCAGAAAAACCCCGCAGTCTGTGCGTCCAGGAACAGCAGAGTTTTGGCAGAAAAAGAAGCTTGATGCGGCTAAATGCATCTGTGTCTAAACGCACTAAAGTGATAGGCGCGTTTAGAGTTTGAGCATTATTCCACTTCAACGGCCAGATTAAACTATTGAAATAAATTACCACCGATGCACTTGATGCTCCTAAACATGTTACACGCATTTACATGCCTCCAGTGTTAGTCCAGAAAGAGTGTAACGCCGCTCAGACTGTGGATAAAGAATTCCTCGTGGGTGCTGCTGGCCCCCGGGTCACCACTGTCGGTAGTAATTGAAGAAAAAGGAATATTAGTCGCACACCATGAAGGAAGAACTTCTGTAGAACAGTTACTTTATTGTCAAGGTGCCAAAAGACATAGACAGGACGTTGCAGAAACATTGGTAGATGGATAACTCATGCTTGTTTGCAACAAAGCCAGCAAAGAAATAGTTTAGCGAAATGTCCAGTGTGCATGAGGCCTATAAATAGGTTGAGGACTCGTGCAAAGGGGTGCCGAGGGCCATACAGTCGTATTTCTGTGCCTTGGAGTGACAGGACTTGTGTACAGCTGGCTGTGCAAAGCATTGATGCAGATCTATATATACATATAGGTGCCGATTGTCTAATACAGGGGTGTACTTCAGTACCTGTATACATGTGTGCTACAGATCTGTGTACAGGAGTGTACTTCAGTACCTGTATACATGTGGACTAGGGATCTGTATACAGGGGTATACTTCAGTACCTGTACACATGTGGGCTACAGATCTGTGTACAGGGATGTACTTCAGTATCTGTATACATGTGGGCTACAGATCTGTGTACAGGGATGTACTTCAGTACCTGTATACATGTGGGCTACAGATCTGTGTCTAGGGGTGTACTTCAGTACCTATACATGTGGGCTACAGATCTGTGTACAGGGATGTACTTCAGTACCTGTATACATGTGCACTACAGATCTGTGTCTAGGAGTGTACTTCAGTACCTGTGGACTGCAGATCTGTGTACAGGGGTGTACTTCAGTACCTGTATACAGGTGAAACTAGAAAAAATAGAATATGGTGCTAAAGTTCATTGATTTCACTAATGCAACTTAAAGGGTGAAACGAATATATGAGATGGACTCATTACATGCAAAGCAAGATAGTTCAAGCCGTGATTTGTCATAATTGTGATGATTATGGCTTACAGCTCATGAAAACTCCAAATCTACAATCTCAGAAAATTAGAATATTACATGCAATCAATAAAACAAGGATTGTACCGTGTTTCCCCGAAAATAAGACGTACTCCGAAAATAAGCCGTAGCGGGATTTCGACGTAAGATCAAAATATAAGACACCCCCCCCGAAAATAAGACGTAGCGATGGCGTGTCGAATCCCCGAAAATAAGACGTAGCGATGGCGTGTCATATGCGTAGCGGCGCGGGCGGGAAAACAAGACGTGATAGGCGTACTGTACTGGTGCGGAGCTCAGGAGCTGTAAAGAAGTCGTGCAGCCCTTCTTATCTGCTCCACGGTATCTCTAAGTGACCGGAGAGGTGTCGGCAGCCCCATAAATACGGTAAGGTCGGCTCCATACTGTTGTACCATACTTGCCGGTAAAAAAAATAAGACATCCCCCGAAAATAAGCCATAGTGTGATTTCTGGAGGAAAAATAAATATAAGACGGTGTCTTATTTTCGGGGAAACACAGTACATAGAACAATATCAGACCTCCTGAGAAGTATAAGCATGCATATGTACTCCAGTACTTGATTTGGGCCCCTTTTGCAGCAATTACTGCCTCAATGCGGCGTGGCATGGAAGCCATGAGCCTGTGGCACTGCTGAGGTGTTATGGAAGACCAGGATGCTTCAATAGCGGCCTTCAGCTCTTCTGCATTGTCCGGTCTCATGTCTCTCATCTTTCTCTTGGCGATGCCCCAAAGATTCTCTATGGGGTTCAGGTTAGGCGAGTTTGCTGGCCATTCAAGCACAGTAATTCCACGGTCATTGAACCAGGTTTTGGTGCTTTTGGCAGTGTGGGCAGGTGCCAAGTCCTGCTGGAAAATTAAGTCAGCATCCACATAGAGCTCGTCTGCAGAAGGAAGCATGAAGTGCCCCAAAATCTCCTGGTAGACGGCTGCGTTGACCCTGGACTTAATGAAGCACAGTGGCCCAACACCAGCAGATGACACGGCTCCCCAAATCAACACCGACTGTGGAAACTTCACACTGGACTTCAAGCATCTTGCAGTGTGTGCCTCTCCATTCTTCCTCCATACTCTGGCTCCTTGGTTTCCAAATGCGATGCAGAATTTGCTCTCATCAGAAGAGAGGACTTTGGACCACTGAGCAACAGACCAGGTCTGTTTTTCTTTAGCCCAGGTAAGACGCTTCTGATGTTGCTTGTCAGGAGTGGCTTGACAAGAGGTATACGACATTTGAAGCCCATGTCCAGGATCCGTCTGTGTGTGGTGGCTCTTGATGCACTGACTCCAGCCTCAGTCCACTCCTTGTGAAAGTCCCCAACACTTTTAAATGGCCTTTTCCTGACAATCCTCTCCAGGCTGCGGTCATCCCTGCTGCTTGTGCACCTTTTTCTTCCACACTTTTCCCTTCCACATAACTTCCTATTAAAGTGGGAGTTCACCCATTTATTTGTTTTAAAATATGAGCAGTACTTACCCGTTTTCGAGATGCATCTTCTCCGTCGCTTCCAGGGTATGGGTCTTCGGGAGCGGGCGTTCCTTCTTGATTGACAGTCTTCCGAGAAGCTTCCGACGGTCGCATCCATCGCGTCACTAGTAGCCGAAAGAAGCCGAACATCGGTGCGGCTCTATACTGCGCCTGCGCACCGACGTTCGGCTTCTTTCGGAAAATCGGGACGCGATGGATGCGACCGTCGGAAGCCTCTCGGAAGACTGTCAATCAAAATAGGAACGCCCAGCCCATACCCGGAAGCGACGGAGAAGATGCATCTCGTAAACCGTAAGTACTGCTCATATTTTAAAACATCTAGCCGATTCCCCTAGACAAAACGAGCATCCATCTAGGGGGAAATAGTCATATATACGGGTGAACCTCCGCTTTAATGTGCTTTGATGCAGAACTTTGGGAACATCCAACTTCTTTTGCAATTACCTTTTGAGGCTTTCCCTCCTTATAGAGGGTGTCAATGTTGGTTTTCTGCACAACTGTCAGGTAAGCAGTCTTTCCCATGATTGTGATTCCTACTGAACCACACTGAGAGACAATTTAAAGGCTCAGGAAACCTTTGCAGGTGTTATGGCTTAATTATGTGATTAGAGTGGGACACTTTAAGCATAGAATATTGCACCTTTTCACAATATTCAAATTTTTAAAATTATCACAATTATGACAAATCACGGCTTGAACTATCTTGCTTTGCATGTAATGAGTCCATCTCATATATTATAAAATATATAAAGAAAAAATTACGCCAATTATAAGAAATGTGTGATAATAGCTGCTAAACACCACAATCTGACAACAATTTTAAACAAGCAATAAATTAAAAAGTGTAGCGCTGTAGAAATGAGAAAGTTGAAATCGATCATCAAATATATATATATATATATATATATATATATATATATATATATATATATATATATATATATGTGTATATGATCTTAGTAGATATGGTGTGATATTAACCACTTAAGACCCAGACCAAAATGCTGGTAAAAGACCTTGCCTCTTTTTGCGATTCGGCACTGCGTCGCTTTAACTGACAATTGCGCGGTCGTGCGACGTGGCTCCCAAACAAAATTGGGAAAAGCTTTCTTTTGGTGGTATTTGATCACCTCTGCGTTTTTTATTTTTTGCGCTATAAACAAAAATAGAGCGACAATTTTGAAAAAAATGCAATATCTTTTACTTTTTGCTATAATAAATATCCCCCAAAAATATATTAAAAAAAATGTTTTTTCCTCAGTTTAGGCCGATACGTATTCTTCTACCTATTTTTGGTAAAAAAAATCGCAATAAGCGTTTATCGGTTGGTTTGCGCAAAATTTTATAGCATTTACAAAATAGGGGAAAGTTTTATTTATTTTTATTAATTTTTTTTTTTTTACTACTAATGGCGGCGATCAGCGATTTTTTTTTTTCGTGACTGCGACATTATGGCGGACACTTCGGACAATTTTGACACATTTTTGGGACCATTGTCATTTTCACAGCAAAAAATGCATTTAAAATGCATGGTTTACTGTGGAAATGACAGTTGCCGTTTGGGAGTTAACCACAGGGGGCGCTGAAGGAGTTATGTTTCACCTAATGTGTGTTTACAACTGTAGGGGGGTGTGGCTGTAGGAGTGACGTCACCGATTGTGTCCCCCTATAAAAGGGATGACACGATCGATGCAGCCGCCACAGTGAAGAACGGGGAAGCCGTGTTTACACGCGGCCCTCCCCGTTCTTCAGCTCCGGGAACCGATCGCGGGACCCCAGCGGCGATCGGGTCCGCGGGTCCCGGAACCGTGTCGCGGGTGCGCTCCCACGACCCATGGCTGGGGACATGTACAGGACGTACCTGTACGTACATGTGCCCAGCCTTGCCATTCTGCTGACGTATATGTGCAGGAGGCAGTCCTTAAGTGGTTAAAGATGTCACCCGGGAGTGCCTTCACCAATGGGCAGGGGGAGAAATGAATACTCTTACCATCCAGGGTGGACCCAACTCACCATACGGCGGTGGATCAACAGCGCTTAGTCACACCAAGAGCGATCAGGACTGGAACCTTGGGACTCCTCCTTTCCTTGGCAAGCAAGCTGGTATATCCCAGCACTCCAACAGTGTTGAAATCGGGTGTTGGTCCACCAGAATTATATCAAGCACGGATTCCGCCGGACTTAATAAGGCATGTAAAAAGAACAAAAAAGCCTCCACATAGTGTGATTCTGCAAAAACTGGCAAGTTTTATTTTAAAAAAAATTGCCAAATAACAAACTCCAAGGTGAAAAACCGCAATCCAAAAAGTATAATAATGGTAATATTAAAAAAACTTGTACAAAAATCAAAATTAATTGAATACAAATATTAAAATGTCCAATAAGTAAAAAAGAGCAGAGAGGATGAATGTGGCGTGGTAGGGCAGCTGGTGCTGGCGTACAAACCCGACGCGTTTAGTCTAAAAAGGCATCAACACCCCAGTTTTATCTATTATTTATTTTGTGTGGATTCACTTTTACACAGTGTTCACAGCATATGTGCAGTTACATTTATTACACTGGTTTGTGTGCATAGACATTTTTGTATTAATATATTTATGAGCTCACTTCTAGCATCACTTTCACATTATATGCTATTTGATGATTGATTTCAACTTTCTCATTTCTACAGCGCTACACTTTTTAATTTATATCTCATATATTAGTTTCACGTTTTTAAGTTGCATTAGTGAAATAAATGAACTTTTGCACGATATTCAAATTTTTCGAGTTTCACCTGTACTACAGATCTGTGTCTAGGGGTGTACTTAGGGTTGCCACCCCATCCCTTTAAACTTCTGAACATATCAATTACACAGGTTCTGAGGCTAATTTAATGGAGATAAGACACCAAATGAGTTTAATTGGCACCTTAATCAGCCACAGAGCCTGTGTAATTAATATGTGTTCAAGTTTAAAGGGATGACGTGGCACCCCTAGGTGTACTTCAGTACAAAAAAAAAAAACATTGCATTTAATTTGGTATTCTTGTGGACAGAGCTTTAGTATTACTTGTAACAGAAAGCAGCGATCCACTTTTTTTTTCTCCCATTCTTTTTACTGGGCAGCGATCCAAATGATTGTATTACTTGCCAACTTCTGGCAGGTGTGTAACGTGTGACTGAGCTGGCACAAGGCCTCACATCTCGTGATACAATGATAGCAATTCAGTAAACTGTGTTTTTTACATGGTCTGGGGTGATAGACACCAGCAGTCAAAGTGTCATTCAACCCAAAACGTTTTCTTCTACGTTTTATCAAATATCTATTGGTGTAAACTGACAAAAGAAGCATTTCACGATCAGAACCCGAAGTCTAAGCCTCTCACCTCCGGCAATCTGCAACGTTTGCTTTCTGGTGCAAAATCGAGTCAATGCAAGTGGATTTTTATCTTTTTAATAGCGCTGGTTGTATGGCTCAGGATGTTTTTTCTCACCTTGCTCACAAAAGAACGCTGAATTACTCACAAGGAGATCCGTGACCCATGGAAACCTGGGAAATAACATAAGTGTTGCGCAAACTGTTGGCGCTATATAAATCCTGTATAATAATAAGCCTATTTTGACCCGTCTGGGAAATGTTCATTCAGATCAAATTTAGAAGGTGGGTGCATTTTCACAATGGGGAGCACTGTAATTTGCAATGGATCTGAATATCTGTACTATTCAACATGGAGGTGGATTGTACACTTTAAATTTTTATTTATTTTTTACCTATAGGTAAGCCCAGCCCTCAAATTTTCCACTCGCATTTTGCGAGTGGAAAATTGTTTCTAGCGAGGAGCTGGGCTGCGCCAGGTTAGGAGGCGGGGCTGTGTGTAACCATGAGCAGAGAGAATTGTAATGTAAACTCAGCTGTAACAGCGGGCTATCAGCTCTGTAATCCCGTGGCTTTTATCTTGCATGCTCGCTTCCTTGTGATCATCCTTTTGTACAGGTGAGCCGAGGCTGCATTGGGGGCACAGTGAGCTGAAGCTGCAATGGGGTCACGGTGAGCTGAGGCTGCAATGGTGGGCACAGGTGAGCTGAGGCTGCCATGGCGGGCACAGGTGAGCTGAGGCTGCCATGGCGGGCACAGGTGAGCTGAGGCTGCCATGGCGGGCACAGGTGAGCTGAGGCTGCCATGGCAGGCACAGGTAAGCTGAGGCTGCCATGGCGGCCACAGGTGAGCTGAAGCTGCCATGGCGGGCACAGGTGAGCTGAGGCTGCAATGGCACAGGTGAGGCTGCAATGGTTGGCACAGGTGAGGCTGCACTAATAAAGTTGTTAATATTATTTTTGTAACTTTAAAGCGGATGTGCCACTAAAAAACTATATTAAAAGCAAGCAGCTACAAATACTGCAGCTGCTGACTTTTAATATAAGGACACTTACCTGTCCTGGAGTCCAGCGGTGATCGCAGCAGATGACGAGCCGATCGCTCGTCACCCTGCTGCTCCCCCCTCCATCCACGGTGAGGGAACCAGGAAGTGAAGCGCTCCGGCTTCACTGCCCGGTTCCCTACGGCGCATGCGCGAGTCGCGCTGCGCCCGCCGATTGGCTCCCGCTGTGTGCTGGGAGCCGAGTGTTCCCAGCATACAACGGGGGGGGGGGCGACGGGAAGCGGAGGAAAAACCCGTCCTTTGCCCGTATCGTAGGGCCGGAAGTGGGTGCAGATACCTGTCTGTAGACAGGTATCTGCACCCCCCTCCCCCCTGAAAGGTGTCAAATGTGACACCGGAGGGGGGGAGGGTTCCGATCAGCGGGACTCCACTTTAGAGTGGAGATCCGCTTTAATTCTGCATAAAACATTTAAGTGTCATTTCATAAGATAATTTACGATGGCGTGTTTAGGGGGGGGGGGGGGAATTAGGAGCGGTGAGGGTAGGGATCGGTTGGGGCAACTGGTGGCGAGTAACCCTTAAGGCCTGGCTAGTAGCTCAGGATTTGAAATTCCCCCACTGTAATATCCACATCTCCCCCCCCCCCACTGTAATATCCACATCTCCCCTACTGCAGTGGCGTCACTAGGGTTGGTGTCACTCGGTGCAGAAATAAAATGGTGTCACCCCACCTCCCACCAACTATAGTCCCCCCTCAGTAAAGAACCCCCTCGGTGCAGACACCCCCCCCCCCCAGGTAGTAACAGGCAGACCCCCCCCCCCCCCCCAGGTAGTAACAGGCAGACACCTCCCCAAGTAGTACAGGCAGACAAGCCCCCCCCCAGGTAGTGCAGACACACCCCCCCAGGTAGTACTCCCAGCGGTGTGTCCCACGAGTGCTGGCTCCTCCTCCTCTGTGGGTGTAAACAGAGAGGAGGGCCCCCGCCGGGTGTACCAAGATGGCCGTGGCTCCGGAGCTAGGCTGAAGCCGCGGCCTTTCCTAATGTTATGGCCGCGGCTTCGGCCTTGCTCCGGAGCCGCGGCCATAACATTAGGAAAGGCCGCGGCCTCGGCCTAGCTCCGGAGCTGCGGCAATCCGCGGGTCACAGTGTGTGTCGAACGGAATGGGGTGACCCGTTCGGATCAACTGTGATCCGTTGCACCACTAGTTAAATGTACAGTTTGTATGGTCCTCGTGATTGGTTGAGCCTGGGTATGCCCAATAGGATCTGTGTTTTGTATGTTTGTTTTTTTTGTGCCGTGAACAGTGACTCGTATATCGTACATTCAAAGGACCAGAAAGCAAAAGCCCAGAAGGAAGACCGTTGAAGATGGAAGCTGTGTGCGATGCATACTAGCACATTATAACATTAAAACATCAGTTTTTTTTACTGAGCTTACTATCGCTCTAAAGTGGTTGTAAACCCTTACATATACTCAGGCCAGTGGGATCGTGCAGCGTGACTCGCGCATGCACAGTAGGGAACCAGGAAGTGAAACCACAAGGCTTCACTTCCTGATTTCCTTACCAAAGATGGTGGCGCCTCCACCCGTGAGCTGAGGCACAGATCGGCTTCGGGTGATGACATCGTGGGTAAGCTATGACTAAGCATTGTTCATCAATGTGAAACGCGTCAGCTCTATTACCCCACTGTTTACTGCTTTTTTGCTTTTGTAGTGTTTTTTTACTAGAATAAAAGGCACAACTTTTTTACTTTTCATTGGAGTGCGGCTGTCCATAATTCCTCTTCTTCCATTTATATCGTGGGCAGCCAGGACAGGTTAGTGTCCATATATTAAAAGTAGGGATGAGCCAAACACCCCGGCAGCAAAACATGCGAACAGGCAAAAAATTGGTTCGAACACCGTTAAAGTCTATGGGACACGAATATGAAAAATCAAACATGCTCATTTTAAAGGTTAATAATGCATGTTATTGTCAAAAAAAAGTATTTGGGGACCCGGGTCCTGCCCCAGGGGACATGTATCAATGAAAAAAAAGGAGCAGTGATTTTAATAATGCTTAAAGTGAAACAATAAAAGTGAAATATTCCCTTAAATTTCGTACCTGAGGGGTGTGTATAGTATGCCTGTAAAGTAGCGCACGTTTCCTGTGTTTATTTCCCTGTACAAAATGACATTTCTAAAGGAAAAAAAGACATTTAAAACTATTCGCGGCTATAATGAATTGTCGTGTCCTGGCAATACAGATCAAAGTCATTGATAAATAAAGAAAATGCCTGGGGGTCCCCCTAAATTCCATTCCCCGGCCCTTCAGGTCTGGTATGGATATTAAGGGGAACCCTACGGCAATTATTTTTTTTAAATGGCGTGGGGTTCCCCCCCAAAATATATATATACCTGGCAGATGCTGCACACATTTGCCTTGGTATTGTACCTTGAGCCATGACCTGTGTTTGCTAGCCTGTGATCCTCTATCCTGATACTGATCCTGACCCTGTTTCCATTCCTGGACCCCTGCCCTGCAGCCTGATTCCTTCCATCTGTTCCCCCTTTTTTCTTTTTAGAGCCGGTTCACACTGGGGCGACTCATCAGGCGACTCAGCCACCTGACAAGTCGTGTCCCATTGTATTCAATAGAACTGTTCTAATAGGAGCGACACAAGTCGCTCCGACTTAGAAAAAGGTTCTTGTACGACTTCGGGGGCGACTTGCATTGACTTCTATACAGAAGTCATTTTGCAAGTTGTCTTCAGGACGCCTTGCCGAGTCGCCCCCGAAGTCGTGCCGCCCCAGTGTGAACTGGCTCTAACCCTCTCCCTGTCCGGTCTTGTTCCCAGCCCAATCTGCTTGATCTCCTGTGTATGACCCTGGCTTGTTTACGATAATATCTTACTCCTGTATATACTTTTGGTTTAGGAAGTTATTTGTTGTGTCACTGGGGTTGATTGCTGGTTAATTAGTGTTTGTATTGGCGTTTACTTTTGTTTATTTACTTTCCTTATAATAAATTATATTATTTTCACTTTACACGTGTTTGGTTAACTCTGTTGCAGTCCACACAGTTCTGGTCACACCAGTTAATGACACAATCAGAGTATCCGAGTACCTATCTGCAGCCCATCAGAGTATCTGAGTACCTATCTGCAGCCCATGCCTCGTAGAATATACATTGGGGTGTTTACTTTCTAAAATGGGGTAATTTTGTGGGTAATTTCCACTGTCATGGTGCTCCAGGACCTTCAAAAGTGTAATGGGTATGAATGAAATTAGATGTGTAATTTATGCTCCTAGAATGATGGTGCTCCCTGCATTTTGGGGCTCTCTCCTAGAATGATGGTGCTCCCTGGATGTTGGGGCTCTCTCCTAGAATGATGGTGCTCCCTGCATGTTGGGGCTCTCTATGTGGCCAGGCTGTGTAAAAAAAGTCTCACGTATATGGTATTGCGAAAGGTCAGGAGTAGCAGAATGTATTTTGGGGTGTAATTTTTGCTATGTACCTACTATGTGTTGAATTAACAACTTTGTGGAAAAAAATGACATGTTCAAAAGACTCAGAACGCCTCATAGAATATATAAACGTTGGGGTGTTTGCTTTCCAAAATGGGGTCATTGTGTGGGTAATTCCATTGTCCTGGTGCTCCAGTGCCTTTAAAAATGTGATGGGTCATTAGGAAATTATATGTGTAAATTTATGCTCCCTGACGGTGCTCCCTGCATGTTGGGCCTCTCTATGTGGCCAGGCTGTCAAAGTCTCACACGTGGTATGGCCATACTCGGGAGAAGTAGCAGATTGTATTTTGGGGTGTAATTTGAATTATGCATATGCTGTGTGTGAGAAATAATTTATGACATTTTTGTATAAAACAAAAAACACATTTCTTAAATTTCCCAAGAATTGTGGGAACAAAATACAACTCCAACAACTCACCATGCCTCCTACAAATACCTTGGACTGTCTACTTTCCAAATGGGGTCATTTTGGGGGTATTTGTATTTTCCTGACATTTCAGGGCCTCAAGAAATTAGATCTGACATGCCACAAAGGATCAAATGATTAAACCCTTAACCACTTAAGACCCGGACCTTTATGCAGGTAAAGGACCTGGCCAGTTTTTGCGATTCGGCACTGCGTCGCTTTAACTGACAATTGCGCAGTCATGCGACGTGGCTCCCAAACAAAATTGGCGTCCTTTTTTCCCACAAATAGAGCTTTCTTTTGGTGGTATTTGATCACCTCTGCGGTTTTTATTTTTTGCGTTATAAACAAAAATAGTGTCTCAATTTAAAAAAAAAATGCAATATTTTTTACTTTTTGCTATAATAAATATCCCCAAAAAAGATATAAATTTTTTTTTCGTGACTGCAACATTATGGCGGACACATCGGACAATTTTGACACATTTTTGGGACCATTGTCATTTTCACAGCAAAAAATGCTATAAAAATGCATTGTTTACTGTGAAAATTAAAATTGCAGTTTGGGAGTTAACCACTAGGGGGCGCTGAAGGGGTTAAGTGTGACCTCATATGTGTTTCTAACTGTTGGGGGGCGGGGCTGGACGTGTGACGTCATCGATCGCTTTTTCCTATATCAGGGAACAGACGATCAATGACAGCGCCACAGTGAAGAATGGGGAAGCGCAATTTTGTGGAAGAGCACGACTGCGCCGACAAGACAATGGCTGGGCAGAGTAACGGAAATTCACCAGATGGAAAATTTGACCATGGGAATAAGAGAGCAGGAGAAATACAGACAGGTGTGGACTCCATATATTGTGTATAGAGATCAAAACCCCTGAGGAGGGGGAGAGGGGGTGAGGGACATACATTAAGGGGAAGGGGGGTTTTCCCCCCCATCTTCTATTTCTTTCTTTTTTTGGGTTTTTTTTTTGGGGGGGGTCTTTTTTTTTTTTTTTTTGGGGGGGGATGGGGGGAGGGGGGTTATAATGGTAGGGCTATACATAATATCATGACAGACAGGGAATTAAGAGTGTGGGGATCTGGGTTAGAGGAATAAGGTGAAGGTAATACCTAAACTGTATATGTAAATTTGAAGGCCTAGGTGTCTAATGTTGTACCTATTTCTGTATGAGCTTTCGAGAAGAGAAAGAAAAAGATATAAAATAAAGAATTAAAAAAATTCGGGGACCGATCGCGGGACTCCGGCAGGGATCGGGTCCCGCGGCCACGGAGCTTCGGACCGGGTCCACGGCTGGGCACTTAAAGAGGACGTACAGGTAAGTGCTTGTGCCCAGCCGCACCATTCTGCCGGCGTATATGTGCAGGAGGCGGTCCTTAAGTGGTTAAAGAGGAACTGTAGTCTACTCACATAATTTGTAAAAAAAAAAAAACATATTTGCCGTTCTGAATCTTCCCTCCAACCACTTTGCATATTATTTTATATGTACTCTGATTCTCTACTTGCCAAATATGCTTCAAAAATTATCCTCTACGAAGTGGCTGCAGCCATTTTAACTGTGGGCAGCTGAAGTTGCTGCCTGTTCACTTCCTGGATTTGAACAGAGGCACACTTCCAGCTCTAAAGCTTTAATTGGCCCTCTTGTGACTCATCCCCCCCTCCCTTTCTGGCAAACTCACCAGAGGTAGAAAGAGCGCTGTGCACAATGTCATACGCCTAGGCTTTTTACCAGACAAAAAAACAAGTGGGCTGTATAAGGTATTTACTGGCAGAACAAAAAAAGTTTTATTATCCAAAGTTAACACAACAAGGGCAGACGATTTAAAAGATGGAAAGTTGAAAAAATTACGCTTTAATTAAATCCGCCACAAACCTGTGCAAATCAAACTGAGCATATGATAAAAAAAAAAAGACATAAGCGGAGGTTGTATTTTGTGAAGACCCTTTGTCAAAATGATCAGCAGATTGCAATGGCAGCTTAAACAGCTGGAGGGAAAAAAATTAAAGTCAGAAGCTATAGTATTTGTAGCTGCTGAATACATTTTTTTTCCCTCCAGCTGTTTAAGCTGCCATTGCAATCTGCTGATCATTTTGACAAATGGTCTTCACAAAGTACAGCTGTGCATGCTTGAAGCGTTTTCTAATTAGCCTGGCAGCGGAGGAAGGAGGAGCGGGGCTGAACTTCCAAGGGAAGACACCGCCTCCAGGAGGTGGGGACAGGGGGGAAGCAAATAAGCAGAAGCTCCACTTTTGGGTGTAACTCCACTTTAAGTTATATGCAAATCTTAGGTCTACAGTCACAGCAAACTTTCATTTTATGTCAGTGTTATAATAGCAATACAATCAATAGTTATTTTACAATCCAATATAAGATTACTTGAAAAATCTACTTTTATGTTGTAAGTGCTGCATGTCTGTTGCCCACCTCTTTTCACATCTTCCTGGATTACATTTCTAAGGACTATATATCCCATGGTGCAAGCAGTGATTCCTCTACTGACTCCCCCTTCTGAAACCCCTCCTCCTAAGGCAGGCTCTGTGAAATGTGAGACACAGCAGTGCCTACTCACAGGACATGGTGATATCACAGAATTCAACGAAGTAAATGTGTGGGAGATCCTCACAAAGTAGGTTTATAAACTTCAAGATCAATAAGAATAATGGGAGAAGGCTAGAAATAATTGAAATACAATGTAGACATGAATCGGGTTGCAAAATAGCGGATATTCCATATTGCTTTAAAGGCTAACTTCATCTTTTGCACAATGTTACTATCAATCATCTGTGGTAGTGAGCGCTTGTTGATCACCAACTTGGGGGTTCCTTGGGGCATGGAGTCTAATCCCCAGCCTGTGTCTTCACCAGAGCCCCTAATGGTGGGGATGGACTTGCAGCAAACTGGACGCAGGTTGCGGGCCCCCAGGTACACCCCAGCGGGGACCTCTCGCATTTGCAGTGTACAAGCAGCACGAGCCAGCCAACAGGACATCCGGGCACTCAGAGAAATGTGAAGTTTCTCAGGCAATGTGAGTTACACTGAGCATTTCTAAACAGTGGAACGTTGATTTACGAGTAACTCGGTTAACGAGCATTTTGAAAAACAAGCTACTTTTTTTTTTTTTTATTCTGACTCGGTTTGCTTGTGTTGTCAAGCAAAACAAGCAGAATTCAAACGAAAATACTCCGTTCCCGAGCCTTTACGAGTAAAGCCGAGCTGTCCCTGAGCCTTTCCGAGTATTTCCAAGTCTCTTTTTGTGCCCCCCACCTCTGGCCACATGCGGTATTGCATGCCATAGAAGTCAATGCGGAACTAATTATTTTCGTTTCCGTTGACTTCTATGCGGAAACTCGCATTGATATGCGAGTGCTTTGGATTACGAGCATTCTCCCGGAACGTATTATGCTCGGAAGCCACTGTACAGGCAAGAAAACTAGGGGGCAGGCCAGGATGTGATGGAAGGGAAGAAAATAAAAGCCCACAGAATAGCAGGTGACGCTTATAGGTAAGCACAGCCAGACCACACATGTGAAAGCAATCGGGGTAGAGAAGGACTGCAGCAAGGAGGTAAGAATACACAAACCAGAAACTGCAGGCTAACTTGTAACAATTACACCTATATTTAAAGTGGAATGTTAGCCAGAAAATAAGTCCTGCTAGATCACTTCAGGCTGGCCCCTTTTGCAGGTATAGCTGTAAAACCTTATAAATAAGTCCCTATACTGTGTAAAAGTCAGTAATACATTGTCTCCCCCTGCTCTGCACATGCTCAGTTGCTCTCCATGTTTAGACACTGCTGAGTTTGTAGAGGTCAATCTGCTGACAGCCTTAAAGCGGAATTAAACCCTCCTATCCTTTACTGCCAAGGAAGCTGCTTCTGTTTGATCTGCATCTGCCATGGTGCTGCACATGTGATCAGTTATGACACCAGCGATTTGATGGTTTGACGGTTTGGTTGAAGACACAAGCAAATGTGCCAGTTAGCAATCCCAGCATTCCATGAATGTAACTGTTTGAAACCGTTAAATCAATGGGTTTAGTTCCAGTTTATGATTTACTGCTGCTCAGGGGCTTTAGCAAAATGGCAGCCTCTGGCAGGAATAAATGAAAGCAATACTGGAGGCATTTACAGAACACACTAATTCTAGTAGCATAATCATTTGGAATGTATGTTCCATGCTAAAGAACATTATTTTTTATCAAGCTGATATGGGTAAAGTTCTGCTTTAAAATGTATAATGTAACATGGTGCAGGGATCCACCCACATAGCCATGTCATGCATTCCGAAATCTCCACAGCAGACTTTTTTTTCTAGTTTGTTATAACATTTTTGCAAATAAGTATTTTGTCTCCTTCACTAATGTGCACTGATGAGGTGGCACTGATCAACTGTCCCGAATTCTGCGGGACTGTCCCGTGATTTAAAGTCGGTCCCGTACTGGAGTCCCCGGATTCCCAGCTCCCCACAGCTCTGCCCTCGCCTCAGGCTCCAGTGCAGGACAGCTCCGCCCCCACCTGTCAGTGGCTCCTTCCTGGTAAAAGGAGCCGTGCGGGGCCTGGCTGTTCACCTAGAAAGGAGGAGCGGCTCGGCTGCATATGGATGAATCGATCTCTCCATATACTGAATGCCTGCAGGAGAAGAGAGGAGGAAGAGCAGGCATTCAGCGGCTGCAGGAGGTATATGGAGAGATCAATTCATCAATATGCAGCCGAGCCGCTCCTCCTAACCAGCTTCCGTCCACTGCAGAAGAGTTCCGCTACCTCCGGAGCCCGCCCAACGATTGTCAGTCTCTGGTGACAGCGCTCCACCCTCGGCATCTCTGTGCGATTCACCCTCCCACCTCCAGAACTCTGCAGTGATCCCAATGGGTTTGCTTTCTCTAGTTGTGCTGCAGTCACCTAGTGAGCTCAGAGTTGGAGGCGGAGCCACCTTTACGGCCTTCTGCTATTCCCGATACGTGCCAGTGGGAAGAGAGATGATTGCCCATCCTCGAAGATCCCGCGGGCAGACATGACAACTACAGTAGTTCCAGGATGTGTGTGGGAAGGTAAGCTGGGGGAAGGGGGGGAATCACAGATGGGGTGAGTGTGCAGGAAGGTGTTTGCAGCTAACATCAGTTGCTGCCTCTTTGCATGATTTATACCTTCTGCATGCTGCACTCCTCTCCTGCACATACTAACTGCCATACAGCATACCTCCCGACATTTTGAGATGGGAATTAGGGACACCTACTGGCAAATGTATGTAAGGCATAGGATTCCTTTATATTGGCTTTTAAAATGTACAAATGCAGCAATTTAGAAATGACATGAACAGTTTTTATGACTGGGAAACACTTTTTGAAAGATAAATGTGAATTTTATATACAACTATATAGATCAGACCAAAATGAAGGACAGACGAGGGACATTGCTCTAAATCAGGGACAGTCCCTCCAAATCAGGGACAGACGGGAGCTATGATACAGGCCGCACTCCTCTCCTGCACATACTAACAGCCATACAGGCCGCACTCCTCTCCTGCACATACTAACTGCCATACAGGCCGCACTCCTCTCCTGCACATACTAACTGCCATACAGGCCGCACTCCTCTTCTGCACATACTAACTGCCATACAGGCCGCACTCCTCTCCTGCACATACTAACTGCCATACAGGCCGCACTCCTCTCCTGCACATACTAACTGCCATACAGGCCGCACTCCTCTCCTGCACATACTAACTGCCATACAGGCCGCACTCCTCTCCTGCACATACTAACTGCCATACAGGCCGCACTCCTCTCCTGCACATACTAACTGCCATACACGCCGTACTCCTCTCCTGCACATACTAACCGCCATACAAGCCGCACTCCTCTCTTCTCTTCCTCGCTTTAACTGACAATTGCGTGGTCGTGCGACACTATACCCAAACAAAATTGACGTCCTTTTTTCCCCCACAAATAGAGCTTTCTTTTGGTGGTATTTGATCACCTCTGCGGTTTTTATTTTTTGCGCTATAAACAAAAAAAGTGCAACAATTTTTGAAAAAAAACCCACATCTTTTACTTTTTGCTATAATATCCTGAATTTAAAAAAAAATATGTTTTTTCCCTCAGTTTAGGCTGATGTGTATTCTTCTACATATTTTTGTTGTTAAATTCACAATAAGCGTATAGTGATTGGTTTGCGCAAAAGTTTTAGGGTCTAAAAAGTAGGGGATAGTTTTATGGCATTATTATAATTTTTTTTTTTTTTTTTACTAGTAATGGCGGTGATCTGCAATTTTTTTTTTTTTTTTGGGACTGCGACATTATGGCGGACACTTTTGATGTTATTTTGGGACCATTGTAATTTATACAGCGATCAGTGCTATAAAAATGCACTGAATACTGTGTAAATGACACTGGCATGGAAGGGGTTAAACACTAGGGGTTAAGTGTGTCCTAGGGAGTGATTCTAACTGTGGGGGGATGAGCTACCAGTGACATGACAGCGATCATTGCTCCTGATCACAGGGAGCAGCAGATTACTGTCTTGTCACTAGGCAGAACAGGGAAATGCCTTGTTTATGTAGGCATCTCCCCGTTATGCCTCTCCACGCAGCAATTTCCAGTCATCATGGTGACCTGACACCTGGGTTTGGTCGAGCCCTGCCCTAGATGTTAACCCCTTCCCAGCCAGTGTCATTAGTACAGTGACGGTGTCAATTTTTAACACTGATCACTGTACTGGTGTCACTGGAGATGTCCAGTGGTGAATACTCTGTCCCCCGAGCATAAGTTGGTGTCAGATTGCCCGCTGCACCATTGCAGTCCCACTTTAAATCGTTGATCACCAGCATTACTAGTATAAAAAAAATCCTATTTCTATACCATAGTTCATAGATAATATAACTTTCACGCAAACCAATCAATATACACGTGGTACAATTACAGGGTATATTCAACGGTCTTGCAGCCCTCCTCAGAATCATGGGAATTCATAAGGCTAAAAAAGAGAAAAGAAAGGAGGGTGCACTGACCTAGTGTGATACCGTATAAAAAGGTTTTATTACATATATTAAAACAATGGTTATACTCACAAAATGAGTTGTAAAACGCGCTTTGACAAACGGTACAACTGGTACGCAGCAACGCCAGAAGAACACAGTGACAACATGGATAAAGTAGTATCTGACCGGTGGTATGGCTGACGCGTTTCAGGGGCGTACCCCTTTCCTCAGAGCCTTGGTGGTCTGTAGTTGCTCCCTCATATTGAAACCTTCTGATATGTATACACACATGAGCATGTGCAGAGGTGCCTGGACCATAGGCCACCCCTCATTTGTCAGACCCGCCCATCTCCCCTTTGGCCACTCCTGTCCCATAGAGTGTGGCCAGAGAGTCCCCCTACTGTGAGGCAGTTGCGTAAAAGTGTCTCTCACATGGGCCAACCCTATTGGTTAATACAAGCCCTGATGAAATAAATGCATAGATATAAATATAAGTGTGCGTGTGTGCAGGGACACCCACCTCTCTGCCTATTACCAGGGGGTGGAAAAGCCAGAGCACTGGACCAGAAAACAGGCCATTGCATGTAGCTAATACACACACACGCACCTATGCATACAACTCGCCTTACCGAGCAGAGGGTTGCAGTCCTCTTCCTCGTTGTTGTGCCACGGCCAAGCCCCACATACAGCATACTCCTCTCTCACCCCATAAGCGTGTGCTGAAACACACGCCATCATTAGCTGGAAGTGGAATGCGTTCCAGCCCTCGCCATGGATGGGCCGGAACGTCACTTCTGCTAGTGCGCATGCGCACAAAGCACGGCGCACAGCATGCTGCGCTTGTTCCTGCCACAAAACCGGAAGAGAAGGTGTATATGCGTTCCACCCGCTCCTTCTGGTTTGTCCAGATAGTTTGCCTCGTATAGTACGCAAAGCTACAATACCCAGATACATTATTAATGGGTGGGGGAATGGGGCTATACATAGGCTAGCCATTGCTACTGTAAACATCTTCTTTGGCCATACCTATAATGCCAAAAGGAGGTTAACTGGTATCCTATACTGCAATACTCCCTAGTGGTGAAAATGGGGAATTGTTTGACAAAATATGGGAAACCCCACACCATGGTCACTGCATGCCTTCTCTACACATGCCCATATGTGCAAACCCCTAAAAGTATACGCGATGGGTTAAGTGCACATATCTCCATATATACGCGCCCACATACATATAATGTATGCATATGAGAATATATACACGGACATACATACAATACCTATAAAAACACACAATTGGAGTCAAGCTAGATCATATGGCATCCTACACTAGATTAATATAAAATGTTAAGATGGCCCTATTTTTACTGCTCTATTAGAGCTAGGCAGAAAAAAAAAAAATAAGGTTAGTAATAACAATAGTGGTCTAGTATGGCCATACAATCTAGTTGTAGGTATAGATTTTTAAATTCTAACCACATAAAAATGTATAGAAATACACACATATGTATAAATATATATATATATCCCCACGTCATGATCATACGTGCACATATATACGACATATAAATAATAAAATAAAATGTGAGAAATAACACATATGATAGGCCCTATATAAAATATATTAAAAGTATAAAATCACAATAGTAGTACTAATACCAATATTAATAATCCGCATTTTGCTATAACCAACCCGCATACCAGACCCGCATGTCTCGTACGATGATCTGAGACATCATGGCTCTGTAAGGAGGCTACTGACCACCTACATAAACCCAATGAGGCACATTGAGGTAATTAAATTGTTACAACCTCCCTCCACATTATTCTAATACATACACAAATCTCCTTACTATAAGGGATGGCTCCATACAGGACCCTCTTGGGCCCGATGGTAAGCAGCTCCATTGTGCCCAGCACGACGTGCTGGCAGCCATCAGGCCTAACACAAGCAGCATCCCCCCTGGAATGAGGTATGGCCTGGGAGGCATAACAGTCTCATACCAGATCCGCCAGGGCCAAATGGCCACACTTCATTGCTCCCTGTTACTCTAATGTGTTTGATCACACTATATTGTGTAGCTCTGTCTCTTCATTTAAACCTTGCGGGGCCATAGTACCCAAGGTGAAAATCCAGAAAGCCTCTCTCTTGCAAAGGATTTGGTATTTCTTACCACTGTCCAGAGTACTTGAAATGGCCTCTATGACAAACACTTTAAGCTTTAGGCCAGACATACATGGGTCGAATTCCAAAAGAATATTCTTTCGAAAATCGTAATTAAGAATTTTCATTTGAATTTCACACCATTAGTGGGCCGTAGAAATGATTGTCATGTGTCTTTCGAATCTGAGTGATCAGGCATGTTGGAAATTGAAAAACATTGTTTTTAAAAGAAACAAACACATTTCTAATCGACGATGGGAGAATCGTGCAGAAGAAATTATAAAAAAAAAAAAATGAGATGTGACCTTGAAAGAAAAGATTCCGGTCACAAATGTTCTTTTCTGTAGCAACATGAGGTGAAATTGAAAGGTTGGTTGGATTTTGAAATTAACCGCTTACAGACTGCCTGTCGCAGGAATACATTGCTACTTGAAAGAGGAATACCGTTGCTATGGCAGCAGCTAGCTACCATAACCCTGGTATCCTCTTCTTCATCTGGGGGAGTGGTCTCTGTGGCGGATACGCCGCAAGATCACTTATCGGTGGCGGGAGAGGGCCCTCCCCTCCCGCTGCTGTCCGATGCCCTCCGCCGCTTACCGGAGCCATCGGCAGCGACGGAGGCAATCCGGTTCTGTCCCAGCCTGGGTATGGAGACGAGTGAGGGGAAGATGGCCCACACCTATCTCCATATCACTGCAGGGCAGAAGCAACATCAAAACGTCACGTCCACCCAATGCTCTTAAAGGGACATTTTATTATATATTTATTATTATTACATTTTAGTCTAAATATGAGGTCGGAGGTCTTTTTGACCCCAGATCTCATATTTAAGAGGTCTCGTCATACTTTTTTATGTTACAAGGGATGTTTACATTCCTTGTAATAGGAATAGAAGTGACCCCAATTATTATTTTTTTTTTAAAAAACCGTGTCAAAATAAAAAAAAAACGAGCTTGCACGCAGAAGCGAACGCATAAGTGAGCAGCGCCCACATATGAAAACGGTGTTCAAACCACACGTGTGAGGTATCGCCACGATCGTTCAAGCGAGAGCAATAATTCTAGCCCTAGACCTCCTCTGTAACTCAAAACGTGCAGCCTATAGAATTTTTTAAACATCGCCTATGGAGATTTTTAAGGGTAAAAGTTTGTCGCCATTCCACGAGCAGGCGCAACTTTGAAGTGTGACATGTTGAGTATCAATTTACTTGGCATAACATTATCTTTCGCAATATATATATAAAAAAATTGGGCTAACTTTACTGTTGTCTTGTTTTTTTTTTATTTCAAAAAGTGTTTTTTTTTTTTTTTTCAAAAAAGTGTGCTTGTAAGACCACTGCGCAAATACAGTGTGACAAAAAGTATTTCTCTAGGGTGTTTGAAAAAAAAATATATAATGTTTGGGGGTTCTAATTAATTTTCTAGCCAAAAGAACAGTTTTTGACTTGTAAACACCAAATCTCAGAAAGATGCTTGGTCCTTAAGTGGTTAATGATGGCACCATCGGATTACAAATAGCACAAAATTTCAGATTTTAGAAAAAAAAAATGTTTGGAATTCGACCCATGTATTCGACCCATGCATTAGGACTAAAATATAACCGTGTATGCGCATGCTGAATGTACCAAGTTGATCGATCAACTTGAGTACAACAGCCTGCCGGATTTGACTTGCAATTATCGCTAGTGGCCGTTACAGCCGCTAGTAATAATCATTGTCTTCTCCGAGTGGGTACGGCTTCATCACACCCCCTCCCTTGGGTACAACAGCCTGATTTTACCGTGGTTGCAGGAAAGGCATTTGCACCGTCTATGGTTGGTTTTACTGACACTTACATGCAGCTTTCACTGAAAACAACTGATGATCACATATCTGATATGTTTATCATATTTTCAGTGTGAATTGATCAAGTTTACTTTGCTACATTTTCAAGCCTGTGCAGTACAGTATGTATAAACTAAACTTTATTTATAAAATTATGTGCTGCTTAAAGGGTCACTAAAGGAATTTTTTTTTTTTTTTTAGCTAAATGGCTTCCTTTACCTTACTGCAGTGCTGGTTTCATGTCCTCATTGTTCGTTTTTGCTCTAATCCTTCTCTGTTCTGAACACTTCCTGGTTGTCTGTTTTCTGATGAAAAAAGTACTGGGAGCTTTCTCTCTGTGGACTAATCAAGGAGGTGTGATTACTGTGGGCCAGATTCACAAAGAGATACGATGGTGTATCTCCTGATACGCCGTCATATCTCTGACTTAAACTGGTCGTATCTATGCGCCTGATTCATAGAATCAGTTACGCATAGATATGGCTAAGATCCGACAGTGTTACACCGTCGGATCTTATTTTCAATTTGAAAATGGCGCGGGGGCGTTCCCGCTGATTTACGCTGAATAATATGTAAATCAGCGAGATACGCAAATTCACGAACGTACGCGGACCCGACGCAGTGTTGTTACGACGTTTCCGTAGCGGTTTTCCCGGGATATACTTACCCCTGGTTCTATGAGGCGCAGCCAATGTTAGGTATAGCCGTCGTTCCCGCGTCGAGTTTGAATTTCTTTACGTCGTTTGCGTACGCCGATTCAGAAACCCGCGCGTCGCAAGTTACGCTCACGTCGAATCCACTGACGTCCTAGTGACGTCAGTGGGAGCAATGCACGCCGGGAAATTTCGCGGACGGCGCATGCTCATTTAAATCGGCGCGGGAACGCGCCTGATTTAAATAGTACACTCCCCCTAGCAGTGGAATTTGAATTCCGCCGGGGGTTTTACGATCCGCCGCCGCAAGTTTGGAGGTGGTTTGTGAATTACCCACTTGCCTCTCAAACTTGAGGCAGCGTATCTTAAATCAGATAGATCGAGCGGATCTAAAGATCCGCTGATCTACGTGAATCTGGCCCTGTGTGTCTAAAACCCCTCAACACCAATCAGCTTCGTTTTACAAACCATCACTGCCCTGTATTGGCTCTGAGTATCTGTACATCACAGAGCAGGAAACAGCATGAAAAAACGAAACTGAAACTGTAGGCACATTATATGATTGATTTTTATCTATTTTTAATCATTTTAAAAGGAATCAGTTAACTATTATGTCTCATTTCAGCAAAAAAATAGTTTTCCTTTACAACTCCTTTAAAGCGGTTCTCCACCCTAAAGTGGAGTCCCGCTGATCGGAACCCTCCCCCCCTCCGGTGTCACATTTGACACCTTTCAGGGGGGAGGGGGGTGCAGACACCTGTCTAAAGACAGGTATTTGCACCCACTTCCGGCCACACGCTACGGGCAAAAGACGGGCATTCCGTCACATCCCGTCTTTCGCCCGTTGTGTGCTGGGAACACTCGGCTCCCAGCACACAGCGTGTGAGCCAATCGGCGGGCGCAGCACGACTCGCGCATGCGCCATAGGGAACCGGGCAGTGAAGCCGCAGCGCTTCACTTCCTGGTTCCCTCAGCGTGGATGGCGGGGGGAGCAGCAGAGTGACGAGCGATCGCTCGTGCTCTGCTGCGATCGGCGCTGGACTCCAGGACAGGTAAGTGTCCTAATATTAAAAGTCAGCAGCTGCAGTATTTGTAGCTGCTGGCTTTTAATATTTTGTTCCCGTGGCACATCCGCTTTAAGCTAAACCTTCAGCTTGGTGACCTTTTGTAATATATAGCATAGGGACTAGAAAAACTGCAGTGTATGGATGTTCTTTTCCTTATCTAGGCATTTAGGGAACAGTTCTGTTGATTTTCAGATCTTTTTCAACTTTTGAACTGATAGGAAGTGTTTTATGACTTTTGGAGAAGTGGGTGACGGTGGACTCATGTGAGTGGGAACAATCAGAGCTCTTGTTCTTCATGTACAGCAGGCATTCTGATTTCCCATTCAAATCATTTTAAAGTCATCAACGGGACGACAGAGAACCGGTAAGAGAACATGGATAACGCCTCAGTGTGTTAGAGATGTGATTTATTGTAGGCATGATGACTGTGCTCGGGAAATGTGTACATATTAGGGCTGATGGTAAATGTATGCTAATTGTATGCAGCTCATTTGTAAGCAGCTTAACTTGAAATTTGTGTTTAGGAAATATTTACATATTTATGCTGTACAAGCATTACACCATGACATTCTACGTGGAATTATTTTCCTATATTAAACACTGATTAAGCGGTTGTATACCCGCTGACAGCTTTTTTTTTGGTCCACCTGTAAGGCAAAAGGCATATTGAGCTATTAAATAATGCACCGCATACTAGCTCATTATGAAATGCTTACCTTAGAACGAGGCTTCCTCTATCTCAGCCAGCCCACACCGAGGGAGATGACATGTTGCCTCTGCTTGTCTTCCGGGTATTGCGGCTCCAACGCTGTGAGTGGCTGGAGCCGCAATGTCGTCACTCCCGCACATGTGCGTGGGAGACTTCTTTCCGGCAAGGTCCAGCGTTGTTAGAGATTTTTAGCTAGATTCAGAGAGCTGTGCCTATCTTTAGGTGGGCGTAGCGTATCTCAGATACACTACGCCGCCGTAAGTTAGAGCGGCAGGTCCTGTATTCACAAAGAAGTTGCGCTCTAACTTACGGCGGCGTAGTGTAACTGGGCTGGCGTAAGCCCGCCTAATTCAAAATAGGCTGGTTGAGGGCGTGTTCTACGCTAAATACTCGTGACCCCACGTATTTGACGTTTCTAACGAACGGCGCATGCACCGTCCGTGAAAGTATCCCAGTGCGCATGCTCAAAATTAAGCCACAAATAATCCATGCTATCGACGTGAACGTAAATTAAGTCCAGCCCCATTCACGGACGACTTACGCCAACAACGTAAAACGTGAAAAATTCGACGCAGCTCCGACGTCCATACTTAACATTGGCTGCGCCATCTTTTTGGTGGTTTATCTTTACGCCTGAAAACGCCTTACGTAAACAGCGTATCTTTATCTTTGACGGGCGTGCGTACATTCGTGAATAGGCGTATCTCGCTGATCTACATATTCTAGGCGTAAATCAGCGTACACGCCCCTAGCGGCCAGCGTAAATAGGCAGCTAAGATACGACGGCGTAGGAGACTTACGCCGGTCGTATCTTAGCAACATTTAAGTGTATCTAAGTTTGAGCATACGCTTAATGTTACGACGGCGCGGATTCGGAGTTACGACGGCATATCTACTGATACGCCATCGTAACTGTACCTGAATCCGGCGATTTGAGTTTATTACTATTTTAAGTGATAAAAGTTTCTGCAATCTATATGAAGCACATGTTAGAATGTAATTGTAATGTTAGTTTCTGGAGATTACTGGCAGAGGACAGAGAAAAGTAATCTGCTGTGTATGTAACTTCTATTCTTAGGTGTTATGTCAGGACAATGGGTGGAGTTATGTTACTTAATATACACCAGTGGGTGTTACTTCTGTGAACAGTAGCATCATCTTCCTTGGAGCAATGCTAAATGTAAATAATGCTTAGCTTTACAAACACTATTAATAATGCCTCACAAGTGAACATAAGTAGGGAAGATAGGGTGAGGAGCCCCACACTATGGAGAATGTACCATCTGATATCTCTTCCTCCTTCTGAAGCACCTTACCATATGTTATCAGTTGTCATTATGTACCGTGTTTATCGGCGTATAACACACACCCTATCTTTAAAAGGGAAGTTTCACTTGTGGCAATACCAGAGCCCGAAACGCGCTGTGCTTAGATAACTGAGGAGGGTAGGCGAGCCGTCCACCCTTCTCTCAAGAATAACCTTCTTATGCTTTACTTGTTTTGGCTACCTTCGGATATTTCTTTGTGTTTTCTTTGTTGTTTTGTTGTAATGGAAAAATGTACGTCACTGTTACTAACGAGTATTGCTGAACTGTAAGGCCCCATACACACGATAGAATCCATCCGCTGAAAAATCCCAGCGAATGGGTTTCAGCGGATAGATCCTATGGTGTGTACACTCCAGCGGATCTGTTTCCGCGGATATTTATCCCCTGGGATGGATTTCCAGCGGATAAATATTTGATGACATGCTATCAAATCTATCCGCTGGAATCCATCCCAACGGATGGATCCGCTGGTCTGTACAGACTCACCGGATCCATCCGTCTGAAGGGATTCCCCGCATGCGTCGTAATGATTCGACGCATGCGTGGAATTCCTTATATGACAGCGTCGCGCACGTCGCCGCGTCATAATCGCGGCGACGGCGCGACACGTCATCGCCAGAGGATTTCGGCGCGGATTTCGATTCGATGGTGAGTACACTCCATCGCATGGAAATCCGCGCAAATCCTCGAGAGGATTTATCCGCGGATACGGTCCGCTGGACCGTATCCGCGGATAAATCCTCTCGTGTGTATGGGGCCTAAGATGTGACTGAACTCAATAAAATAAGTTTTACAAAAAAAAAGGGAAGTTTCACGGAAAAATCTTTCCACAGCCCCCTGCGTATAACACGCAGGCACAGTTTACCCTCTATTTTCAGGGTAAAAAAGTGAGTGTTATACGCCAATAAAAACAGTAAGTCTTATCTTTCTGAAGAATAAACTCACACTTTGTTGAAGATCAGCCTGGCTATTGAACTTTGGAACAAAACGCCTTAAAAGAAGACACTAATTGACATAACATGTGTCTGGTCCACCCTTACAGGCGTCTGCCGGGCTTTCAGCTGAGAATCCCCGATGCGAATGCGCCGCTGAAGTCAGCGGCGCACTGCAAGGGGAATATCTCCTAAAACGCACAGGTTTAGGAGATATTAGGCAATTCGAGACGAGCTGCGGCGGGTTCATATATTAGTCTGAACCCGCATGAGCAATCCTCGCTAGGAAGCTGTCCATGCAGACCACCAATCATAAGCAGCCAAGGTATCCCCACCCCACAGCCACACGTGTACACACTGCTTGTATATGTGTGGCTTCTGGGTTGAAAAGTCCTCATCCACTTATAATTGGCGGTCTGAAGTGACAGCTTCCTGGTGGAAAGCTCAGGCGCGTTTGAACTAATATCAAAACACACTCGAGCTCATCCCTATTTGCAATTTTGTATCTAGGTTAGGTTCACACCTATACCATTTGCAGTTGATGTGTTTCTGGTGCGTTTCGCATTTTTTCACACGCATTTTGATGTGTTTTTAATGCATTTTGGGGAGGCTTAATGCAACAGGGAACCAGCAAAATTGCAGGGGACATGCTTCAAAATGCAAGAACTGTGTTTTTTTATCGTACACCATGGGATACAGAGCCTCTATTCATTACATAGTGGGTTGTATGGCCACCAGAGGTAATTGGACACTGGCACAACAAATGAAGACAAGTACCTCTCCCCTAAGGGAAGTACCTAAGTTTTTTTGCCAGTGTCTAAAGTGCTGGACGCGATTAGGATGTGCTGAAGGAAGCTCTGCCAAAGAAACCCTTGGGGGGGGGTAAAAAAGCTACACTTTCGGGTCCATCCAAGACGCCTAAAATGTTGCGCCAAAACTAGATGGTATCCGAGCCTCGTGGACAAGGTGTCGTCTGTAATGTCTCTTTTCGGAGGGCTGTGCTCTAGGGTTCGGCACTTTCGCTCTATATGATAAAAGTACTGGCAGAGTCTTTTACAAGGCCCAGGGAAGAGGCCTCCTTTAAGTAAGAACCCATATCCCTGAAGATTGGCACACATACCCCGCCGTGATGGGGGAAGATTGGTTCTGCTTGACAGAAAACCTGCGGCGGGGAGAAGGTAAGCTGGGAAAGAGTCCCAAGTTTTAAACTTAAAGGGGTTGTAAAGGTTCATTTTTTAATTTCTAAAGAGGTTCCCTTAAGCTAGTGCATTGTTGGTTCACTTACCTTTTCCTCCGATTTCCCTTCTAAATATTTATTTTTCTTTGTCTGAATTTCTCACTTCCTGTTCTTCCTCAGTAAGCTGTTCTGGCTGACTAACCACCACTCGGATGATGGTGGCAAGCTTACTGAGGAGAAACAGGAAGTGAGAAATTCAGACAAAGAAAAAAAACATTTAGAAGGGAAATCGAAGGAAAAGGTTAGTGAACCAATGCACTAGCTTACAGGAACTGATTTAGAAAATAAAAAACAAACCTTTACAACCCCTTTTAAAGAAACTAGGCCTCTCAGGTCCAGTTCTTGCTACACTCATTAATGCTAGAAGGCCAGCCCTCCAGGCTTATCTACTACAGAGTCTGGAAGGCGTATGTTTCCTGGTGTGAATCCAGAGGGTGGAATCCTCAAAAGTATGTTATAAGTAGGATTCTCGCCTTTTGCCAATTAGGACCCATCAAGGGTCAAATATCCGCTCTATCAGTCTTTTTTCAGAGACCGCAGGAAAAACCTGCCAGTCAAATCTCCCTTATGTCCCTGGGATTTGAACTTGGTATTGTCAGTCTTGCAAAAGCAACCTTTTGAACCTATCCGCCATATTCCTTTGATTCTTTTGAGCAGGAAATTGGCCTTTTTTATTGCTATCTCTTTTGCTAAAAGAGTATCAGAACTAGCAGCTCTTTCTTATAAAGAGCCTTATTTAGTTTGTCACACGGAAAAAATTGTATTACGCCCCCATACTACCTTTCTTCCAAAGGTGGTATTGGCGTTTCATTTAAATCAAGACATTGTTTTGCCTTCCTTTTTTTCCTGAGCCGCGGTCAGCGGGGGAAAAGTTATTGCAGTCTCTAGATGTCATTTCCAATGGGTGTTCTCACCTATGTGATCCTATTCCTGTGCAAGCCCGCAGTTTGCACTGCGATCTGTGAACTAAACTGACACCCGCAGCAGTTCGCAGAAGGCAGTGTTGAACTGCCTGTGGGAGAAGAGAGATGCGAGAACCAGCGCTGGTTCCAGCATCGCATCAGTGTGAACCTAGGCTAAAGGAGAATCCCACTCTTTACAAAAAATATTTGCAACTGTGATCCGTGGATTGCAAGTGCAAAGCTCTGGCTCCTGTAGACTATTCCTCCAGCTCAGGTACGGACCTTCAGCTACAGAGGTGGAGGAAGTATCATTGGACTACAAGTGTGGTGATGTCATTGCATTTGTGCTCAATTTAAAGTGGACGTTTAGGCAAAAACCATCGAAAGCCTCGTACACACAATCTGATTTTCCAACAACAAATGTGTGATGGCAGGGTTTTGTCAGAAAATCCAACCGTTTGTATGTTCCATCGAATTTTCCGACAACAATAGTTGGATAGCATGCTTTAAAATGTTCCGACAACATATGTGCCATTGGATTATCCGATTGTGTGTACACAAGTCCATCGTAAAAAAAATCCAAAGTACAAACACGCATGCTCCGAACCAATGCTAACCATAAGACAACATTAGCAGAAGTTGCCCAAAGGGTGGCACTAAAGAGCTGAAAAACAGTAGTTTTGTGTACGTTGTAAAATTGCTGTACTTGCCTGTCCTGCAGCTGTTCTGGTCTGGTCCCATGCTGAGCTGTCAGCAACAGCTTCAGTGTGTGTGGAAGTGTGCAGGAGAGGCAGCCGACAACGGAAGCCCCATAGTAAAGCCCTGTACACACGGCCCAGAATCTCGTCAGGAAAAAAATGTTGTTTTTCCTGACGAGATTCTTGGCAAGAATCTCTTGCCGGTCGAGTGTACCCACACTTCATTCAAAAGAACCGCTGTTCTTTTGATGGCACGAACGTGGTAACGTCATCAACTACGACGAGCATGCGCTCGTCACATTCGATGCCGTCGCCGCCATCTTGCTGCACCCTACCTATGCCTTGGAAGCTACCGCGCATGTGTCTAAGTCATTTCGAGCATGCGCGGGTTTCCACGGCGACAGGTAAGTATATAGACACTCGGGTTTCTCGGCAGTGTTTCACGACGAGAAAATAGAGAGCAGGTTCTCTATTTTTCTCGTCTAGATTCTGGGCAGTTTTCTTGACGGGAAACCTCAAAGCCTCGTACACACGCACGTTTTACTCGGCAAGAAAGCTCTGCCAGAAGCTTTCTTGCCGAGAAAACCGTGCGTGTGTACGAGGCTTTAGTCTATAGGTGACGTCACTTCCCAGCTGTTGTCGGTTCTCTCTTGCACACAGAATCCGCCGCTGGAGACTGGAGCGGCTGCAGAACAGGTAAGTACAGCAATTTTTACTTTACAGGGCTTGATAGATTAGTCTTAAAATGTGGCGTAGAGTAGAATTAGAGTTAGTTTGTTTTTGCCTAAACTTCCATTTTAAAACTACAGTTCCTCTGCCTGGTGGCATATGGGACTTGTTCTGTTTTCATTCACAATTTTCTTCTTTTGGTTTACCAAAACATTACAATTGAAGGACCTACCTAAGCAATCCATTCGGTTTGTACAAGGCTGGCTTGTACTACATTATTTATTGGTAGAACTAAAGAATATCACAGATTATGTGTATAGTCAACATCGGAGAAATGTAAAATCTACAATTTCCCCATTGCCATCAATTTAGATGAAATCTGCTCTGGAAATAATGTGAGAATCTGATTGGTGGGGTTGAGTAACTAACGACCAGACCAAGTACTGGCATTTTGATATTTTGAAGAAAATTATTTTCTAAGACATATGGGATAAAATATCTTGAAGATAAATGGTACTAGTAACAAACTCATTCCTCCCCTATATTTTGAGCTGCAATTAACCAGCGTTGTCAAGTTGTGGAAACTCGGGTAAAGGGCACAATACTATTAGGACAGCAGCAGCTCATTCATAGACTGAACTCTGAACTGCTTTTATTTTGGTACAATTTTGCAATCTCCAGTATGTTGTGAAATGCTATCGGTTAGGCTTTATTTTTCTATATACTGTATCTGAGGAATAGCAATGGTGGAGACAAGGCAAAGGGGAGCTGAGAAAATAAAGGTCTAATAACATTCTTACAGAAAAAAGTGAAATGCTCAGGGCGATGTTCCCATCCCTCTGAGGTGAGCAACATCATCTGGCCAAGTCAGATTTCACTGTAACAATGTAGACATATTCGCCAGCACACCAAGGATCATTTAAAAAAACGTCCAAAATTTTTTAATGCATAATAGCGATCCAAACAGCTAAGTTCACTGTAACAATGTCTGATTTATTTGGGAAACTCTCCCCCCTTATAGAAAATGTTGTCTCCAGGGCCCAGCAAGCATTCTGCCTCTCCACCTTCTAAATCTCCTCAGGGGTATGACTTTGAACCTCCTAACCTCTTCGAGGAAGATATTGAGGAAGGTGAAGGATGCAAAGGAAGATCCTGCAGAGGAAATTTCACCTTCTACATGTAGCGCCCCCTTTACTTTCAGTAAGGGCACTACGCTAAAGTTAGTGGGAGAATGAGAGAGGTAAGTTGCTCTCATTCTAAATTAAGTTAAATTTGGCTGTCGCCAATTCCTGGATTGTCCTTTGGGTCAGTCTGTGCGTCCAGAGATATGGTCTCATCTCTGGATGGCAGATGGCGCCAGAGGGATCCGGGCGAAGCTGCTTCTTCCCAGCAGCCAATGAGAGGGGTTGAGCCTCGCTGTGCATGCTGGGAGGGGGTATTTCTGTGACGTAGGCCGCCGTTCTGGGTTCTTTGCGGGTTCCTGGTTTCAGGTGCGGCACCCACCTTTGGGGTGTGCGCACATCGCGGGCCCCACCACTATGGCCTACCTGGCCTGGGGTCGCGCGCCATGCGGAGTTCCAGACTCTGGGCCCTCCTGGCCTGGAGCCACTGATGCCACAAAGGGGCCCCAGTGACTTACTGGGTCCCCACTTCTACTGAGGAGATCCCAGGCTGTATGCCGTTTTGGTGGGGGATTGGCTTGAGGAGAACCCGGAGGCAGGTTATCCAAGAGGGCTTGAACGAACCATCGGTTATCTGGTAACCGGACATTGACAGGTACACTTGCGCTGTCAACCGGTGACCCTGAAGTGATCTATTGGGAGGATTCGCTCTACTGTTCACATTGTCAGCATTGAGCCTGTGGCAGAGGTTTCATCTGGCATCCTAATCTAATAAGAGCCAGGCCTGTGGCAGAGGTTTCATCTGGCATCCTAATCTAATCAGAGCCAAGTTGGTGGCAGAGACTTGTTCCTCCCAGCAACCTTAAAGTGACGCTCCGGCTGCCAGGCCTGTGGTAGAGGTTTGTTCGGGGGGCACTTCACCCATTCTGGCTAGAGTGGCGACAAACTGTACTACTATGGAAAGCAGGATTGCTTTCTTTCTATCCAAAGCCTGATACCACAAAGTTCATTTACTTCATCAACCTTTCCTGTCTACCTCAAGTTGATGTTGGTCGTGTTGGGCCAAGAAATAAAGCATTCAAAAAACTTCATCTACGAATTGGACATTTGCTTATTGCTCTACTCACTACCTTCACCCCTAGACAACACATCGAGGTAACTTAATATGCCGATCCCAAAACAATCATCTGCTCCTGAGGGGGTAGCGCTACATACACTTTGAGGCACAAGCTGTATGACATGCTCTCTACTATGAGCTCACTTATTATCGCGGTGCATACTAACCTTTGCCTTACAGTACCAGAATCTCCACAGCCTAAACCAGCTCCTTCGGGCACAAAACGGCAGGCTAAGTCTAGAAAGGCCTTTCCTTTGCACAAACAAATACCTGTGCTTTGCATGAGGATTGGCCTAATCCCGAAAATGTATTCCTTCCACCAAAACTCTTTGCTGAGCTATAGCCTATGAAAAAGGAATTTATGAAAAAATGGTCTGTCCCAGTAGTGGATTGTGCCATTTCTGTTCTCAATAATCATCTCACTGTTCCTGTGGAGAATGTTCTGTTAAGTCGCTTTGAAACCCTATTGAAGTCGACCTTTGCTCATGCTGGTACTGCCTTTTGACAGCCATTGCGGCTGTGTCCATTTGTCAGACTGTTGCTAATTGGACTGGACAAATGAATAGTGAACATAATCCTGTGTTTGAAGATCCTGTTCTGCTGGAGCAATTGTGGCTCATGCCCTCAGTGCTGCTTTTTTGTGTTGTTGCCCAAGAGAATGTAATTCGCCAGGTCTATAATGACACTGCTCTTTATCCAGTACATATGCATAGAATTTTGTAGTTTAAGGCTTGGTCTTCTGAGGTCTCGTACACACGACCGAACATGTCTGCTGAAACTGGTCCGCGGACCAGTTTCCGCGGACATGTCCGACCGTGTGTACGGCCTAGCGGACCGGATTCCTGGCCTAGCGGACAGGTTTCCAGTGGACAAAAGTTTCTTAGCATGCTAAGAAACATGTCCGCTGGAAGCCTGTCCGTCGGACATGTCCGATGGTTAGTACAACTCATTGGACATGTCCGCTGGCCCGAAATCCCGCGCATGCGTCAAATTGATTCGACGCATGCGTGGAAGCATTGACCTTCCGTGTCAGAGAACGTCGTTATCGTCTACGTCACCGCGTTCTCTGTCCGCGGGGATTTTGGTCTGATGGTGTGTACACACATCAGACCAAAACCTCCCAGCAGACATGTACGATGAAAACGGTCCACGGACCGTTTTCATCGGACAAGTCTGCTCGTCTGTACAAGGAATGAGGCTGCTTGCAAAAGACATTCAAACCATTAGGGGGCAGGCTGAATGTACCAAGTGATCGATAAATCAACTTGTATACAACCGGCCTGCCAGATTTGCTTATGATTATTGCTTGCAATAATCACTGTCTTCTCCTGGCCAGGGCAGCTTACCCCACTCGCTCCCACTGTCTGTGTTGATACAGTAATAGAGCGAATTTCTACGGGTTGCAGAAAAGAAAATATATATGTGTATGGCCGGCCTTATGTGATTCTAGAAATTTGCCGAGAGCCTAAACCATTGTTTGATTTGACAATGCGTGTATTGATATGTAAACAAGACAACGCCTGGAGTAAACTGTTTCTGTTACAGGACCTTCAGAACTTGCAAATGTTGCTGTTTGAAGAGATACATTTTGACTTTCTACTTATCCAAGTTTGTGGAACAAACCTGAAACCTGTTTGTTCAGTATATCCAGGTGTAGGAAAGTCAACACTCTTGTATATCCAAGCCAATGACAGTTTCTCCAGTGTTTTACTGAAGTAAAGCACATTTGAAAAAGACAACTACCGTATTTATCGGCATATAACACGCACAGGCGTATAACACGCACCTTCATCTTAAGAGGGAAGTTTCAGGAATTTTTTTTTTAAATAAAGAACTTTGACGCAAAATAAGGGACAGTGCCCATCAATGAAGCCCGATCAATGCCCATCTGCAGCTTTACAATTGCCTATTAATGCAGCTTGACCAATGCCCACCTGTAGCCTCACAATTGCCCATAGATGCAGCCTGATGAATGCCCATCCGTAGCCTCACAATTGCCCATCAATGCAGCTTGTTTAATGCCCATCTGCAGCCTCCCCATTGCCATGAATGCAGCCTGATCAATGCCCATCTCAGGGAGGGGGGCAGGATGAGCAAAGTTTTTTTTTTTTTTTTTTAAGAGATCTTTTGGGTGGCCTTGCTGTAACTGATGAATAATTAAATGTTCTTAGGCCACTTTCACACTGAAGCACTTTCAGGCGTTTTAGAGCTAAAAAAAAGTGCCTGTAAAGCGCCTCTCAAGCCACACCAGTTTTTTCACGCTGGGGCAGTGCGCTTGCAGGACAGGAAAAAAAGTCCTGCAAGCTGCATCTTTGGGGCGTTGCAGGAGTGGTGTACACACTGCTCTCAAAACGCCCTGCCCATTGAAATCAATGGGCAGCGCTGCCGAAGCCCCTGCAAAGCACTTTGACAGCGGCGCTTTTAACCCCTTATTAACCCCTTTGGGGTTAAAAGCCCCCTGCTAACCGCTCACACAGCACCAGGTAAAGCACCACTAAAATGAGTGGTGCTATAATGGTAGCGTGGGGTGGTGCTCAGTGTGAAAGTGGCCTTACATTTTTGAAAGTTCAGGTCATGGTATAGCTAGCAGTATTGGTCACATTACAAAATTTTCACATATTTTTCTGCGATGCTGAGGACATTTTAACTATACTTATCCAAGTATTTTCATCCAGTAGCATCTTCAACATTGTACATTTCACACTGGGGCGTTTTGCAGGCGCTATAGCGTTAAAAATAGCGCCTGCAAAGCACCCTAAAACAGCTGCTCCATTCGGGATCTTTCACACTTTACCTTTCGCTGGCAGGGAGTCAGAAACAGTCCTGCTAGCAGCTTCTTTGGAGCGCATTAGGAGCAGTGAACTCGCCACTCCTAGTGTGCTTCTGCCCATTGAAATCAATGGGCAGCGCCGCCGTATCACTGGCAAAACGCAGCTGCAGCGGGGCTTTGCGGTCAGGGGTTAAAAGCTCCCCACTAGCTTCCGAAAAGTGTCGCAAATTCGATGGTAAAGTGCCGCTAAAAATAGCAGCGTTTTACCGCTGACGCTCGAGGCGGCTCGGTGTGAACGTGCTCTAAATGTAGTTATTACATTGTCTGTATAAATAAAGTATGGCCTGTTTTTGTTTCTACAGGGTTCCTACCTCCACTATCAAGCCGGTTCACAGCCTCCTGCCCTTGCTATGGCCCCAGCATCTGGAACTGTTCCAAAAGGCCAAGCTCTTTATCCTCTTAGTGTAAAGAAATATTCTAATTCTTTTCCTTGTACACAAATCCTTCTACCTCAGAAAGCAGCCAGGCTCCCCGTCCACTTTTACTCTTTCTTCCATGGATGGGATCAAAGGCTAAATCTCAAGAAAAGTATATCCAGCTCTACTTCAAGTTGGGCTTTGACGTATTTGTGGCAGAGAGCTCGCTGTCACATTTTCTGTGGCCTAGGACAGGACTTGAACATGCAAGACGGTTGTTGGATCTTTTGATGGAACAAGAGGACCTTTCTTCTCGCAGACTTTTTGTCCATGCTATGTCCGTTGGAGGGTACCTGTTTGCACAGATGTTGGTGTGTTCATCCAAGCACCAACGAGAGCTGTTGGAAAGGGTTCATGGCCAAGTGTTTGACAGTCTTGTGGTAGGCAGCACAGAAAGGATGGCAACAGGTAAAAAAAAAATATTTTATTTTTTTGTGCTGTCCTGTCTAATCTATTATCACATGTTAGATTTTCATCAAATAAAAATGTATTTGCGTCTCTTTAGTACAGATTTGTTATGTCTTAAGGCCGGGTTCACACTAGTGCGATGCAGAAACCCTGCAAATCCACTGCGGGTTCCCGCACCACACCCCGACTCAGACGGGAGTTCACACTTCCGTATGCGAATTGCTGGGGGCGTGCCATACAATGTTAACGACACCCCCAGTTCAGCTTGCATATCGCACTGCGAACTGACAGTTCGGACATGAATCGGAACACATGGGAGCGGTGTACACACATGCGATCCGATTCTGGTGCAGACCGAAAAAAGGATCCTGTGCGTGTTTGGTCTGAATGCGGTGCGATGTCAGCCATACTATCTGTATGGCTGAAATCGCACCGCACGGACATCGCATGTGATTTGCAGTGCGGTGCGAAATCATATGCGAGATCGCACAGCGCACTACTGTGAACCCAGCCTAGGTGTGATAAAGATAAACACCAATCAACCATAACTCTATGATAACCTAATGTTGCGTAGGTCCTCTGTTTTGCTGCCAAAACACCCTGACCCATCGATGCAAAGGACACAACTAGACTATTGAAGGTATGCTGTGGTATTTGGCACCAAGCTATCAGTAGCAGATCCTTTAAGACCTGTAAGTTGTGAGTTGGGGTCTCCATGGATGGACTTGTTTTTACAGCACATCCTTCAGATGCTCGATTGGACTTGGGGCTGGAGTGTCCCTCAAACCATGCTTGAACCATTTTTGCAGTGTCATCACATGAATGACAGAACCCAAAGTTTCCCAGCAGAACATTGCTCAAAGCATCACACTGTCCCCTCCACCTTGCCTTCTTCCCATACTGCATCCTGGTGCCATCTTTTTGCCAGGTAAGTAATGCACATGCACCTAAAGCCCCGTACACATGATCGGACCTTTGTCCAACCAAACTCACATTGCAATTCCATCGGAGTAAAAGAGAGCATGTTCTCTATCTAAACTCCGATGGAATTCATCGGAATTTCCGATGAAATTACTCCAATGGGGCATACACACGGTCGTAATTTCCGATGGGAAAAGTCAGTCAGACATGATGTAAAAGAAAACATGATTCATCATACCAGGCCAACTTCATCCATGCTCCATAGTTCATTCCTTATGTCAGACCCCACATTGGAGGAGACAGGGAGGGGGTGGGACGAGCGCCGACAAACATACAGGAGAATTTCCTGTTTTATATCGGCTGCCTCTTTAATCGAAAGTCCCTTCTGTGATGGACAGAACCGTCATCCAATTGCAGTGCAAGAGATTGTGTACGCGGCGCTCGTCCCACCTCCTCCAAGGCAGCCAGCATGTATTTCTTTTGGGGCCCCCGGCGCTTGGGGATTCGTTGGGGGCCACAAAAGACATACAAGTCAAAATGACCAGGCGGGCCGTCCGAAACCAGAACGCGGGCCGTGCTTTACCCGCGAGCCGGACTTTGGACATGCCTGGTTTAATGGTATTACGAATTAATTAGGACATGGTTTTAGGAGTCAATTCCATTTTTATACCTATTGGGGTCGATTTACTAAAGGCAAACAGAGTGTGTACTTTGTAAGTGCAAGTTGTACTCATTTTCATCTGAGCTTGGTGAATGTGGTGAAACTCTGGGGATTTTCATCATGCAATCATTTTCCTTGCACCTGATTGGGTATTCTTTACAAAGTGACACTTCACCACATTCACTAACCCCACTTTTTGAAGTTCTCCTAAATTTTGTTTTCATACTGTATGTAACACCTTCAAACTTTGCACTTTCCCATGTCGTTTACATTTTATAAGCCATTCCCTGCAGAATAACCATTCTACTTCATACTCTATTGATCACTGATTTAATATACACTGTTTAGTGCAAAGTATAAATTAGTATTCTTTTCTGTTTTCAGGTGTGGCGCAAATGGTCAGTTCTCCGCTGTTAGAGCCACTTGTGGTACGAGGACTGCTTTTATACTTTTTCACTCCTGAAAGGTCAAACGCAGATTATTATGAGAAGGGTATTCAAACTTCTTGGAAAAACCTGTTCACAGCCCAGCTCTCTTCTTCTACTGTTTAAATGACCCATTGAGCGATCATGTAGTGTTGGAGGAATTTCTGCAAATGCTGGGAAAAACAAGGATCAAAGTGCAGGGAAAGAAATGGAAAAATTCTGTACATGCTGGACATTTAAGGAAACACACTGAAGAGTATACTGACACACTGAACAAGCTTTGTAAGCAGTCTTCTCAACAATGCGCCTAGAAGCAGACTATAACTGGAACAATGGATTTTTTCTTCTGCTATTGATATACAAATAATGCACCATTAATGAACTATATACAGTGTATATAAAGCCTACACACCCCTGTAAAATGGCAGGTATTTGAGCTATAAAAAATCAGACCAAGGTAAACCACATCAGAATTATTTTCCTCCCTTTATGTGACTTATAATATGTGCAATTCAATTTGAAACAAACTGGAATTGTTTAGTGGTGGACAATAAAAATTTATATTGTGGCTGTATAAATGTGCACACCCTCTTACAATTAGTATGTGCTGTGCTCAGAATTAACCAATCACATTCAAATTGATGGTAAATAGTAAAATATAGAGAAGAGTGCCCCGTTGTTTTAACCTAAAATTGTTATGCCTTATTAAACAAAAGTTTTTTTGTTGAAATTCATACAACTATTGCCTTATCCGCTATTTAACCACTTAACCCCGGGACCGTATTGTTGGTCAAAGACAGAGCACTTTTTTGCGATTCGGCAATGCGTCGCTTTAACTGACAATTGCGCGGTCGTGCGACGTGGCTCCCAAACAAAATTGACGTAATTTTTTTCCACAAATAGAGCTTTCTTTTGGTGGTATTGATCACATCTGTGGTTTTTAGTTTTTGCGCTATAAACACCGCGCCCTCCCCCCGCTGAAACCGTCCCGCCCTCCCTTCCCCTAAAAAAAATAAAATAAAAAAAATAAACAAAAATAGAGCGACAATTTTGAAAAAAATGAATATTTTTTTTCTTTTTGCTATAATAAATATCCCCCAAAAATATATAAAAAAACAATTTTTTTCCTCAGTTTAGGCCGATACGTATACTTTTACAGATTTTTCGTTAAAAAAAATCGCAATAAACATTTTTGATTGGGTTTGCGGCAAGAGTTATAGCGTTTACAAAATAGGGGGTAGTTTAAATGGCAGGAAAGGGGTAATACTAGGGGGGGGGCGGGGGAACGGGTTAAATATGTTCCCTGGGTGTGGGTCTAACTGTAAGGGGGGGGTGGCCTCACTAGGGGAAATGACTGATCGCTGTTCATACATTGTATGAACAGACAGTCAGGCATTTCTCCCCTGACAGGACCAGGAGCTGTGGGTTACAACCCACAGCTCCCGGTCCTCGCTCTGTAACGAGCAATCGTGGGTGCCCGGCGGCGATTGCGCCTGCCAGGCAAGCGCACGGGAGTCAGGGACGCGCCCCTAGTGGCCGCTTCGAGAGCCGACGTATAGCTACGGGCTCTCGCGCAGGGGAGCCGACCTGCCGTCGTATAACTGCGGTGGCTGGTCGGCAAGTAGTTAAAGTGTCCACGTGATGAAAAAAGCTAAAGTGCAAAAATATATTACAATGTGTTAATTAGAAACAAAGTCCTTATAAAAAGTACTTCAATGATATCACAAAAAAATGTGTTCCAGTGCCCTAAAGTGCTGCGTGCGATTTTTCTTATGTGATACCATGCGTCGATGTAAATATAAAGTCCATTACAATTCCATCAAATCCATAAATTCAGGTGATAATAATCAAACATGCATATGTGTCCACTCTGGCGCTCCCCCGTTCAGTTATGCACTCACAATAGAGCGTGCGACCTTGCGGCTAAGCTTGGTCAAAACACACTTCTAACCACCTCTGGGATCCTGGGCTGGTTTATGGTAGGTTTTCCACATATGGGTATAATAGAAGAAACTCGATAGTGTATTATCGTTTAAAAATATTTATATGCAACAACAATCCTATATTAGGGTACTCTCATTTAATGGGTGCTATAGTGCAGTGGACATCAACCCTGTCCTCAGGGCCCACTACAGGCCTGATTATTACCTTGGGGAGACTAGAATACTGCAATCACCGAACAGCAAATTATATCACCTGTGATGTATTTCAGTTATCTTGCAAACCTGGGCCTGTTGGTGGCCCTGAGGACAGGGTTGATGACCACTGCTATAGTGCACCAATCTATACTGGTAATGAAAGCCGTTTGTAGCCTCTGAAGTGGTGTGTCCTCTCCAGCGTTCTCGGCTGCCTAGGGCGCCAGGGTTGGCAAAATCCGGATCGCCAGCCGATCGCTGGGTATTCAGATTTTAAAATACCTGCAGAACCGGAGTCACCATCCATAAGGCAGCAGAGGTGCCTTATGACGCCAGGCTAGGGGGCAGCTGCATCTGTGAAGACATCCCCGGACCACTCTATCCGCAGCTGCGGTGCTGCCCTAGCAGCGGCAGTGAGAGAAGGAGAGAGAGCCGGGAAAAAAAGCAGCCAGCCGGAAGTGCAGCATTACGGATAGAACTGGCCTGGGCAGATGGGATCAAAGCCCTGCATGTAAGTCCGTGCTTGCCGCGATTTCCCTTCCTTCCCTCCTGGATGGGTGAGGATCTGTTGTGGAGGACAGCAGCACCGCCGCTCTCCTTGAGGTGAGGCCATCGCCGCCGCTAGCTCAGGTATAGTGGAAAGCACAGACAGCACACTCAGTGCTGCACCCAGTCACATGAAATAAAAAAATTGACTCTGCTGTCAAGTGGTGTGGTGGTAAAAGGTGTAAGAATTGTGGTGATCTGAGGCCTGCTAATACAGGAATTGGGGGTGATTTACGGTGTGGAGGTTCCCCTTTGTAAAAAAAGTAATACATTTATTATTATTTTTACTAGGAGCCTGTAAAGCATTGTCAGTGTTATCTGTCTGATCATAAAGACATGCAGTTACACAGTTAGCCTGCCCGTATACTACCCTAGCCTGCCCGTATACTACCCTAGCCTGTCCATATTACCGGTGGACCACAGCTGGCACAAGGGAGTGAGCTGGTGCCACCACTATTTTATCTTCAGGCTTGGTCCAGAGATGTAGCCTGTGGACCACGGTTGAAGAAATAGGTGGAGAGGCACCACAAAAATCTCAGTGAGTGGCAGAGCCAATGCAGGGGAGTGGGGGGGGGGTAGGGGTGTTGTGGGTGGCAAAATTAGGTTTCGTCTAGGGTCTCAAAAAAGCCTTGCACCAGCCCTAACTACATGTGACAACAATCTCCCTTAATCTTCATATGTCTGGGATGTGGCGTAGGGTGGCAAGACAAAAGCCATTTCTTACTAAGAAAAAGCCTGACTGCATTTTTTTAAAACCTATATCCAAGTTTGACAAAAACATGTGGGAAAATGTGTTATGGTCTGATGAAACCAAGATTGATGCTTGGTGCAAAACCAACACGGGTGCGCCACCAGAAAAACATTTTTTGCATATCCACGTTGCAGCATGGTGTGGCAGAATTATGCTTTGGGGCTGGTTTTCTATAAGTAAAGCTGGGGCTTTAGTCAAGGTGGAGGGGACTTTTGAACAGTTTCCAAATATCAGTCAATCTTGGCACAGAACCTTCACCTTTAGCCTCTGCTAAAAAGCAGAAGATGAAGTGCAAATTTACCTTTCGGCATGACAACAAGCTAAAGTATACCTCCAAACCAACAAAAGAATGGCTTCATCAGAAGGAGATCAAAGATTCTGAATGGCTCAGCCAGAGCCTGGACCTGAATCCAATTGAAAATCTGTTGGGTAACTTGAGGTCTGTGCACCGGTGATGCCCCTGCAATCTGAGAGATTTTTGAGTGCTTTTGCGAGAAAGAGTGGGCAAAAGATTCCAAAGTCAAGATGCCATGGTGATAGACTCCTACCACAAAAGACTGAATGCTGTCATAAAGGTGCTTCAACAAAGTACCATATATACTCGAGTATAAGCCGACCCGAATATAAGCAAAGCACCTAATTTTACTGGGAAAACGTATTGACTCGAGTATAAGACTAGGGCAGTGATGGCGAACCTTGGCACCCCAGATGTTTTGGAACTACATTTCCCATGATGCTCCACTACACTGCAGCGTGCATGAGCTTTAATGGGAAATGTAGTTTCAAAACATCTGGGGTGTCAAGGTTCGCCATAACTGGCCTAGGTTGTCCATCTGCATGCCTCACTGTGCCCATGCCCACTGTGCCCGACTTGAAAAATCGGTGCATCCCCCGGCCGTAGGTCCCCCAGACAACAAACTTTGCACACTTGTAGATGAAGAGTGGGGCTATATGTGTGCCAAGGTACAGGGTCCCCAAAGTCCAGGAGATCAGGCGCAAAAAGGTGACTTGAGTATAACCCAAAAATGTGCTGAAAAACTTGGCTTATACGTGAGTATATACAATATTAGTTTTAACAATCTTGCTGACCAGCCACCGTTGTATATACGGCGGCAGGATGGCTCCCCTGCACTAATCACCGTAGCTGTAGCGGCAGCCCGCTTTTAAAGGGTATAGGGGATGTGCGTGACGCCAGGATATTTGTTATAGTAAAAAGTAAACAATATTGTTTTTTTTCCCACAATTGTATGTCTTTTTTTTTGTTTACACAAATAAAAACCGCGAGAGGTGATCCAATACCACCAAAAGAAACCTACGTGGGGAAAAAAAGGACGTCAATTATGTTTAAGTACAATGCTGCACAACCGCGACGCAGTTGCGTATCGCAAAAAATCTGAATGTATTTCAACAACAGATTTATTTGTTTACCCTTTAACTGCTTGCCCACTGAGAATTTTTTTTAATGTTTTGCACAGATGTTTTTACAAGAAAATTACTTGTAGCCTCCAAACATATATTTTCTGAATGGAAAGTTTTTTTTTTTTAAAGTAACACGATATTTGGGTAAGCCATTTATCAAAAGCATGTTTTAATGGAAAAAATGAATTTTAGTGCACACAAACACAATATACAGTAATACCCAATTTTTTTGGTCAAATATAAAAGATGCTATGTCAAGTGAATATAGTCAAAACATGTCAAGATTTAAAATTGCACATGCCCGTGAAATGGCGACAAACCACGGTATCCAAAATTGTCCATAGATGGTGCTTTTTTTTAACAGAAAAGGTGCTTTTAAAGTTATTTGCAGGTTATCCATTTAGAGTTAATTGTGAATTTTGGCACTGGAACTATTGCTCTCACCTCCGACGTTCACATTGATAGTTACAGATCATGCTTAGTTGGATGCCTCCCTGGCCTGTAACAGCTGAAAAATTATGGCTCTAAAAACAAAAGTGACAATAGCCGTGTCACATCCGGGACCATTTATCATAAAGGAGATGGGGCAGCCGTTCCAATTGCTTACCGTGGTCAGAGGATTAGGAGAGCTAGAAACACTGCAGTCAGTCTGTAAAAACTGGATCACTTTTACATGAAAGCAGATCACTGGCTATAAAAAAACAATAGCAGGATCATGGCAGAAGATGGAGCGATGGTCCTGGTATTAATCACTTTCCAACCAGGACGTTTATATATTATGTTGGTCACACATGGTTAAAATACTAAGAAATAATCACTTTACATGTGAAGTACGTAAGTAAAAAGTGCTTAAAGCGGAGTTCCACCCTAAAATGAACTTTCTATTAACAGCTTGGCCTTTAATGTAAAAAAAAAAAAAAAAATTACTCACTTCTATCTGGCTGTTTACTAGGCACATTTCGTAATCTGCCTAGTTCCTGGTCCTAGGTAGTTCAACTTCCTGTCCTAAGACCCCATTGCCTCCTGGGAAATGATGACACTCATTTCTGAGGAGTCTCTGGGCATTACTGTGTCCTAAAAATCGCCCAGCATGCACCTCTCCCTGAAAACCAGGAAGAAAAAGGAACTGGGCTTCACATGCCCACACAGATGATGGCTACGGCCACAACATGAGCTGGAGGATTTAAGGCAAGTGTTTGCAATGATTTCTGAAACGATTGGGGAGCTATTAATATGTTTTAGGCACTAGTTAATGTGATTCATTTTAGCGTGCAAAAAAAAAAAAATTATCCCGGAACCCCCCGCTTTAAGGTTACAATAGTGCTGAAGTTGAAAACTTCTGGGATGGTCTTCAAATTCTCCCAGTGGAACTCCTTGTATTGTAGACCACAATGTCACGGAAAATAGAATATTTATAATAGTTTGTGTAATATGATAAAAGTATATTTTTGTTTCGTAGTACATATAAAAAAAATGTTTTATCTTTAGCTTAAATGTGGAATATGCCCTCTAGCCTGTGGTATGAATGTACCTTTGTCTATCCTCTTTATTTCTGTGTGCTCCTTCCGGAAGCAAGAATACCCTAATAAGGGTTCTCTCACAGAAACTGCACCTGGGCATACTCTTTCTAAGTGTACAACTGCCTAGGTTTTATTTGAATTACTATGGGAATGTCTGAAGATGTGTGCCTCTTAACCCTACGTTTGCAGTTTGTAGAAACGCACTACAGTACATTTAACATGGCTTCCTATGGTAATAGTTTCACATCTATGCATTTTGGGGGCTGGTGCATTTTCAGAAAGGTTTGTGACTTTCCCCAAGCGATTTGTAGCTAATAGACTTCACTGGAGTTGCAACCAGAAATGCAAGTGGGTGCATTTTTTATGTGTTCTGTGGTTCTTATTTTACCACTGTATATAGCTGGTTGCTAAGCAGGGGGCCGTGTCGCCGGACGCCGTGTCCTTGGCAACCGATGAGTCACCCACTGAAAGCTAAATGTAAAAAAAAAAAATCATGAAAAAAACGGTGTGGGGGGTGCCCCCCCAGTCCATACCACACCTTCGGGTCTAGTATGGATTCTCCCCAAGCCAAAATAAAAAAAAAGGAGTTGGACCCCCCCCCCAGAATCCATGCCAGATCCCCATCAGAGCATACCAGCTGGCAGGTAGGTCAGGAAAGGGAGGGGACGACGAGCGCCCCCCTCCTGAACCATACAAGGCCACATGCCCTCAACATGGGGGGATGGGTGCTGCCAAAGCACCTTTCCCCATGTTGATGGGAACAAGAGCCTCTTCCCGACAAACCGCAGACTCCCGACAACCACAGGCTAGGGTTGTTGGGAAGAGGCCCTTGTCCTCATCAACATGGGGGGCTAGGTCCTTTTGGGGTGGTGGACACAGACCCCCCAGCCCAAAGCACCCATCCCCCCATGTTTAGGGCATGCTGCCTGGTATGGTTCAGGAGGGGGGGTGCTTGCTCGTCCCCTCCCTTTCTTGACCTGCTGGACAGCATGCTCGGATAAGGGTCCTGTAGGATTTTGGGGTGGGGCCATGGCGTTTTTCTTTATTTTGGCGTGGGGGTCCCCTCTGAATGCATACTAGAACTTAAGGGCCTGGTATGGACCTGGGGGGGAACCCCATGCCGTTTTCTTCTAAAAAAAATGTTTTACTTTTTTTATTCAGCTTTTAGCGGGAACCCAATATGCACTGTATTTATTTTATAATGCGCTGCACTATTTTCTTATACATATTTAGCGGGAACCCGGCTGAAAGCTGACGACTCACCCTTGTTAGGGATGCGGCGGACGGCTTCCCGACCCCTTAGCAGCCAGCTTCATACAATTTGTTTTACAGTGCGTTTTAAAGAGGGTAAAAAACATAAAAACGCATAAAAAAAAGCTGGTTTAAAAAACACAAAATGCCTTAAAAAAACGCATCATGCGCAGCCACATAGATGTGAACCTAGACTTAAGTCACCTAAGGCCATCACAACATTTTGCATAGTGCCTCACCAAAGTGCTTTGGTTTTTGATTTCATACTTCTAGTACATTTTCTGGTTATGACCCAAACCTTCTGGATTCTTTAATTTGTCTACCTGAATTGTAGCTGCTCTGCCCTCTGTATATTTATAGACTACAGGTTTTGTGATTTGATATGCAATTTTGCTGCTGACTTCAGCTTTTACAAGACCTGAAGGCCACAATAAAACTCCAAAAAAAATAAACTCCTACCTCTAGAGAGGATCATTATGAAGCCCAGGTGCTGATTAGATCGACATGCATGATGACGTGTCAACCTGGCCCATTCCCAGAACGAAAATGCTAGGGTGGGGCCTACGACTGTAATTCCTTCTGATTGGTTGTTACATGCGTAAGCCTGGAAGTGAGCCGCAAATTATCATTTATCATTGGATTTTATTATATACTGATTTTATGTGGAGATTCCTGTAAGTACAATCATTTATATTTATCATTAAATTGGTGTTTGATATACTGCACTATGGAAGCGCTTTTTCTCTTATTCCGAGTTCCGTGTGAGCGGAGGGATTTGGGAGAGCATTAAAGGTTTTGGGGAGACCTATTTTCCCTATGCTCAGTAGCCGGGCCACCTATAATCTAGCGGTCATATCTAGCTGGTAAGCAGACTGTACTATCTTACACTGGGTGGGAGCAGATTCGCTCTGATGTTAAGCATCATCACATTCCTTTACACTGATGTGGTGTTTTGTTGACACGGAGCAGCGGCTGAGGATTCTGTTTACCACTGGGCACATGCACTTTGGATGGACTTTTTCAACTTTTGCATGTCATATGATTGAATCTTTTCTCTAAGAATTTGCTAAATTCATGTGCAAGTTTAATTCATTTGTCTTTTTTTAGTGCTGCACTATTTATATATGCTGATTAGACTTTGCCTGCGAGGAGTCCATACTACTGTTGGTGAAACAAAGGATCCACGCTAGCCTATGACAAAATAAAATCCATATTTTTATATATTTCTAAACAAATGTAAATGTGTACAATCAAATAAAAAACATCTTTAATTGTCTAAATGTGTTGTGTCCATATAACCATTGCATTACAAAGGCATTAATAAAATTTAATTAAGAAAAAGGTACTTAAGTTTCACACGTGAGTTTGAAAACCTAAAATAAACCTGTCATGAGAGAAATAATGAGCTGTCATTGCTGACCTGTCCTTAAAGCGGTTGTAAAAAAATATATATATTTTCCGGTAGCTGCACTTTCAAAAATCCTTTTATTGAAGCTTCATATGACAAGTGGTTGACAGATGGAGCAGGGGACAAAGAGGTAGATGCAATTCGTGCCAATGTTAGCACTTAGTCATTACCTATTGGAACTAGTCACCAAAATTACCCTTTATTCAGTGGAGCCTTGGATTACAAGCATAATCCGTTCCAGGAGAATGCTCCTAATCCAAAGCACTCGCATATCAAAGCGAGTTTCCCCATAGAGGTCAATGGAAACGAAAATAATTTACCGCCACCCTTTGGGCAACTTCTGCTATTGTCTGATGTTTAGTATTGGTTCCTGAGCATGCGCATTTGCACTTTGGATTTTAGTTGGACGGATTTGTGTATACACGATCGGATAATCCGACGTAACAGATTTATTGTCAGACAGTTGGTGAACATGAACAGCCAACATTTGTTGTCGTTAATTCCGCCAACAATTGTCTGATGGAGCATACACACAGTCAGATTATCCGACACAACAGGTCCATCAGACAATTATTGTCGTAAAAATCTGATCGTGTGTACGGGCCTTTAGAACATCATGAGGACCGATACTGGTATATTCCCATAGTATGTGCATAGTCTCGATTGAACGTCAATGGCAAAAAATATAGGAGAGAAATTGGTGCTAATAGACTGCAGGAAACTAGCTAAGAAAGAAAGAAAATTCTAATAATAAATACTCCTCAAAACAATCCAAGCCTCGCTCCCATCCTCTGCCCTAAGTGGTTCACCTCAGTCAGCCGAGCCTTGTTCTGAACCGAGATGCCGCCACAGGAGGTCGGTGATAACAGGCCCTTCTCTCTCTCATGTCGAGTCTGCTTTGCGTAAAAACATTTAAAAATAACTTGTAAATGGAAACATTTTATTTTTTATTTATTTATTACATGTACTTATATAGTGCCATCAATTTTATGTAGTACTTCACATATATGTACTGCGCATTCACATCAGTGAGTTGCATACATTTTACCTTTACCTTGGCTTTTGCCAAAGTCCCCTAGGTGAGGGTGATGTCCCCCTTCTTCCAGTGAGATCTAAGGAATGATGATGCCCCCAGCACTGTGCTGTAGCGTCTTTTCAGATTTATGCTATCTTCTAGCAGGGGCAAGTAGTTCTACTTAAGGCTGGGTTCACACCATTGGCGGCTGGTGCTAAACATTTTTTTTTTGGGGGGGGGGGTGGAAAACAAACCTCTCCAGGTCCACAAACTGAGCCCTCTCAGCGGTCACGACTCCCCTGAAACACGACGCCGTGGCTTCCCCGGCTTCCACCCAGCTAACCCGGTCTTCTTTAGATTTGCCTCCTGTCCTGATTGGCCGGGATGAGAAGCCAGAAACCGAATATTGATTTGGTAGTATCACAAGTGGGAGGGTTCTGCGCCCCCCCCCCCCCGAGGGCAGATTTTACAAGCCAATTACAGCCTCAGGCTCTAATCACGTGCTTGTAAAAAAAATGACCGACCTCAAAGAAAGCTATTCGTCTAGCTCCCTGCATGCAAACTAGGGGGATGACAGAAGAGTGTGACCTGCTCTCAATGGAGCCTGTTCACACAGCTCTGGGGCGGCCGCCGTCTGCTATTAAAAGCAGGGGTCAAGTCCCAGGGAAAAAAGTGTGGGAACTCCCACTCAAGATCCTATCCCCCACCAAAAAAAAAATGAAACGCTCATATGCATAATTACTAAACCGCATGTTTTTATTTTTTTCGATCCACTGTACCACTGTAAGCAAGTTCTTTCTAAATCCCGCGATAACTCGCGGCAGACCTCCGCAATGTCTCCTGGGAACAATGACAAAGGCTCCCAGGAGACATTGCGGCATCGATGGAAGTGGCGGAATACCCGCACACTACCTGATGAATCCATATACAGGAAGCGGCCAGTAACATAAAGGATTACTAAGGTTCGCCTGCCCCTGACAGTGACTCGAGCTGGGCATCGCCGCTTAGTGAAGGATTGGCTTGGGCGGCTCGGCTGCTCTAGTCCTGCAAAGGGAACTGAGTTCCTGCTGTGAAAAAAGTGCAAGAACTTCGTTCCCACACGTTCCCGCAGGACTTGAGCCCTGATTAAAAGGGGTTCTGTGCGTCTTCTGGTCTAAATAAAATTCAGGCAAAAATTCAAAAATTATTTGCACCTGATTCGGAGAACAAGGACGCATCGGACCCCATGCTGTGAATCTGGTGTAAAAGCGGAGCACAAGAAGCCCGAGTAGTCACTTGACCCAATATTCTGCTTCTCATTCCCGTGGATACATGGCCGTTCAAGCAGGCCTGTCGCCGACATACTGTAATCCTTAAGCCTCGTACACACGACTCGTGTTCCCGGCAGGAAAACTGCCAGGAGAGCTTTTAGCCAGGAATCCCGGCCGTGTGTATTTTCCCGTTGGAATACCCGGCAGAGTGTTTCCTGCTGAGAAAACTGGTCGTCTGTATGCTTACCTAAAGGGGAAATAAAATGGCACATGCTCGATAACAATTCCACGCATGTGCGGTAGCATAGAACGTAATTTAGCTGGCTCGTCGTAGTCTTTGACGTCATCGCGTTCTTGCCATTCAAAAGAATGGGGGTCTTTTGTGTGGCCGTGTGTCTACATGGCTTTTCAAGGCAAGCTTGGCAGGAATCCCGTCGGGAAAACTGATGGTTTTCAAACGGGATTCCTGGCCGTGTGTTCAGGGCTTTAGTGTGCTTTCTGATCACGATGTCATACTCGTTATCTAGTTTGTCGTTCTTTGAGGCAAATATTGTTCATTTTGATATAGCTACTGCTGCAGGTATGTCTAGGTTTTCGTATAAATGGCACGGTTATTTTTCAATAACATTTTATTACACATAAAAATAAAAAGGCGGAGCACAAGGAGTGCAGTTTTTTTTTTTTTTGAGAATTGATGTTCTCTCGTTGCTTGTTTGGTTGCACTTTCTATTCCAATTATACTAATCCAAATAGAGGAGCCCGACACCTTAATTTTAGTGATTATCAAGTCCTCCTTTACCTTCAGTTTAACCTATAAGCCAGTGTGCTCTACCTAATTTTGGGTAAATCAGAGAGAACCCATAGGCTGTGATCATCTGTTTTTTTCCTCCTTTCTATCCATCTTCACTTGTCAAATGAAATCTGTACTGCGAGTGTAGCGTTCACCCTCATAAGGGTCGCTGAGTTGTCCCAGGTTCTTTTCCCACTAGGGTAGCGGCAGCCAGGCACACAGCAACATTCACTCTTCTGGCTCAATGAAACAGTCTAATGCCGCGTACACACAACCATTTTTAATGGTCTAGAAAAAAACATCGTTTTTTTAACACGATTATTGTTAAAGCGGTAGTTCACCCTCACTGACTTGATTTTATCATCGAGACAGGCATTGTAGCGCGAGCTACAGTATGCCTGTCCCGATTTTTTTAACCCCGGACTCACCTTGTAATCGTACATTGTAGATTTCGGCTCCCGCGGGGAATGGGCGTGCCTATGGAGAGGGAGGATGATTGACGGCCGGCCCTGGCACGTCACTCTCCCCGAAGACAGCCGGAGTAGGTCTCGGCTCTTCACGGCGCCTGCGCACAGGCTATGCGCAGGCGCCGTGAAGAGCCAAGCCTATTTCGGCTATTTCCGGAGAAGCGTGACGCGCCAGAGCCGGCCGTCAATCATCCTCCGTCTCCATAGGCACGCCCATTCCCCGGTATCTTCGATGTACGATTACAAGGTGAGTACGGGGTAAAAAAATCGGGACAGGCATACTGTAGCTCGCGCTACAATGCCTGATTTTATGGTAAAAGAAAAAAAAATATTATTTTTTTCGTTGATAGGGTGAACCCCCGCTTTAAGCCTGCCTTGCCTACACACGATCTTGAAAAAAAAAATGCTCTAGCAAAGCGCGGTGACGTACAACACGTACGACGGCACTATAATGGGGAAGTTCCATTCGGATGGCGCCACCATTGGGGCTGCTTTTGCTGATTTTGTGTTCGTTTATTTTTTTTGGAGAGACGATTCGCGCTTTTCAGTCTGTTACAGCGTGATGAATGTGCTATCTCCATTACGAACGCTAGTTTTACCATAACGAGCGCTCCCGAACTTGCTTCTGAGCATGCGCGTTATTTTCACCTCGTTAAAGCCCACACACGGCCATTTTTTACGACGTTAAAAATGACAACGTTAAAAAACTATGCGAAAATTTAGAGCATGTTCTAAATTTTTAATAGCGTATTTCCATAGTATGTGCATATTTTAACGTTGTGAAAAAATGCTCTGGAGCCTACACACGATCGTTTTTAATTACATTAAAAAAAAGTAATTTTTCACATCGCGAAAAACGGTCGTATGTACGAAGGGTTGTCTTTTTCTGTATTTATTGCTAAACAATTTGGATAAAGTACTGGGAACTGTAAGATACTCCAGGATGTTGAATAGTTAAGTAAGACACTTCTCATTCTGCAGCTACTCCTTAGCAGTACCTTCAACAATAGCTCAGGGAATGGACAGCACTGGAACACCATAAACAATGACCCAGGACAGGCAAGACATAGTTTTAGTGTGGCCGAGGGTTAACAACAGCAAGTCACCCAGATCTTGCACTCAGGTCTGTACTTACGAGTTGGGAATTCAGATGCCTCCCTCCAGTGTCAGGCAGAGATTTCCTTAGTGGATAGAAGAAGAGAGGAAAGATCCCTAGTGCCGCACATCCACAGAGTCTTATGGTGGTATGAGAGAGACAACCTCAGCCTGGGCTCCCACCAGGTCACGCAACCAACGCGTTTCACTCCATCCCCCAGAGCTTAGTCATGGGGATGAAGAGCTCATGCATATGGGGGGTATATAAGCATCATTGGGAGTCACTCAGAATGTATAAATGGCTGACAAGTGTGTATGGTTGATCGTTCAAGCTGTGAAGGAGGAATAATGAGGTGAGGCTGGGTTCACACTATTGGCGGATACGGCTTAAATGAACACTAAAGGCAAGATTTTTTTTGTTTAAAAATAACAAACATGTTATACTTACCTCCACTGTGCAGTTCGTTTTGCACAGAGTGGCCCCGATCCGTGTCTTCTGGGGTCCCTCGGCGGCTGTCTCTGCTCCACCTCGCAAAAGCTTTCCACCTTCATGCGAGCTCCCTCGCATGGTGGAAAGTTTTTGCAAGCGCGCTCCCGTGAAACATCGGCGACCATAGCGTGATTGACCATAGCGTGAATGACAGCAGCGCCAGCCAATGGCTGCGCTGCTATCAATCCACCCAGTCTAGCCAATCAACGGGCAGGCTGGGAACCGAACAGGATGACGAGGACGCGCCCGGGACTTTCGAGGGGTGAGGTAAGTAAAACGGGGGCTCGGGGGGGGGGGGCGGTGCTGTCAGATGTTATGCATTAAGGTAAAAAAAACTTTTACCTTTACAACCCCTTTAAAGCAGGGGTCCGGTGCATCCCTGTTCACCGTTTCAGATCTGATTTCAGGCCAAATTTTGGGCTGAATTCGGACCTGAAACGGACCAAAAGATGCACAGGACCCCTGTGCTAATTTGCACTGGAGCCGCAGCGGAGATACGTGAACCGGCTCCATGGCAATTGGTTAATGGGAGTAAATCCACAATCCGCATAGCTGTGAACCCAGCCTGAAAGGTGAACGGAAATCAGAAAAAGGGGATGTAAAGGGAATAAAAGTCCTAAGTAAAAAAAATAGAGATGGATGTGAAAAAATAAGTACAGTGATGCATATGCGTATAAAGTGATGATGATAAATGGTGAAAGATAAATAAAAAGTGAGAAATAGGAAAATTAACGAAAAATCAAAAATAAATGAAATGGGGGAAAAAAATTAAGTATACAGTAGCTCACAAAAGTGAGTACACCCAGGGTTGCACTGGGACAAAAATGTGGCCCTGGACTTCATCCAGACCAGCCAAGGGCACAACACATCATGGTACAGTGCACATCAGGGCACGGCACAGAGCTCAGCACATCAGGGCACAACACGTATGGGGCACATCACATAAGGGTTCAGGGCATGGGGGAACATCAGGGCACAGGGCACATTGTGGTGCACATCGTTTACCAGCAATGCATGCAGAGTAGCGCAGGAAGCGTGTGTAATAAGTTCTCTCTAATGTCACAATGCGGCTGCTCCCCGCCCCCCCCCCCCGGCGGCCCCTCCTCTCTTCTCGTCCATCCCAGATGATGTCACAAGCAAATGGGGATGGACAAGAAGAGAGGAGGGGCCACCGGGGGGGCGGGGAGCAGCCACAGCGTGACATGAGAGAGAACTTATTACACACGCTTCCTGCGCTACTCTGCATGCATTGCTGGCTAAACCTCGTTCTACCAGTCAGGCGCCAGCTGTCGGCGATTGACGGGTAGATCGCCACGGACCTCTGATCGGCCCACTGAGCCATCGGCCCACCGGGAAACTCCCTGAAGTCCCGATAGCCAGTCCATCCTTGAGTACACCCCTCACATTTTTGTAAATATTTTATTATATCTTTTCATGTGGCAACACTGAAGAAATGACACTTTGCTACAATGTAAAGTAGGGAGTGTTCAGCTTGTATAACAATGTAAATTTGCTGTCCCCTCAAAATAACTCAACACACAGCCATTAATGTCTAAACCGCTGGCACATCCCTAAATAAAAATTTCCAAATTGGGTTCAATTAGCCATTTTTCCTCCCCGATGTCATGTGACTCGTTAGTGTTACAAGGTCTCAGGTGGGAATGGGGAGCAGCTGTGTTAAATTTGGTGTTATCACTCTCACTCTCTCATAATGGTTACTGAAAATTCAAAATGGCCCCTCATGGCAAAGAAGATTGCCAAGACCCTGAAACTGAGCTGCAGCACGGTGGCCAAGACCATACAGCGGTTTAACAGGAAAGGTTCCACTCAGAACAGGCCTCGTCATGGTCAGCCAAAAAAGTTGAGTGCACATGCTCAGCGTCATATCCAGAGTTTGTCTTTGGGAAATAGACGTATGAGTGCTGCCAGCATTTCTGCAGAGGTTGAAGGGGTGGGGGGGGGGTCAGCCTGTCAGTGCTCAGAACTGTTGTCCGTTTTTGTAAACTTCCCTTGCCATCCATCCCCAAAGGTTCTCAATTGGATTTAGATCAGGGGAACACAGAGGATGTGCCAAAAGAGTTATGTTATTCTCCTGGAAGAAGTCCCTTGTCCTGCGGGCTTTGTGTACTGTAGCGTTGTTCTGTTGAAAAACCCAGTCGTTACCACACAGATGAGGGCCCTTAGTCATGAGGAATGCTCTCTGCAACATCTGGACATAGCCAGCGGCCGTTTGACGCCCTTGCACTTCCTGAAGCTCCATTGTTCCACTGAAGGAAAAAGCACCCCAGACCATTATGGCGCCGCCTCCACTGTGGCGCGTAGAAAACATCTCAGGTGGGATCTGCTTGTCATGCCAGTAACGTTGGAAACCATCAGGACCATCAAGGTTAAATTTTTTCTCATCAGAGAATAAAACTTTCTTCCACCTTTGAATGTCCCATGTTTGGTGCTCTCTTGCAAAGTCCAAACGAGCAGTTCTGTGGCGTTCAAGGAGACAAGGGGGTGGATTCAAGAAGCAATTGCGCCTGTGTAACCATAGGTTATACAGCGCAATTGCTTACTTGCCCCGGCGTAACGAGTGCTCTGATTCAGGAACCTCGTTACACCGACTGCAGCCGAAGATATGCGTGGCATAAGGCTCTTATGCCCGCATATCTTAGGCTGCATTCTTGCGATGGCCGCTAGGTGGCGTTCCCGTTGTGCTCAGCGTATAGTATGCAAATTGCATACTAACACCGATTCACAACGTTGCGCGAGCCCTGCGTACGCAATTTACGTCGTTTCCGTACAGCGTTTTTTGCGTAAGGCTGCCCCTGCTATTAGCAGGGGCAGCCAATGTTACGTATACCCGTCGTTCCCACGTCGCGAAATTTAAAATTTACGTAGTTTGCGTAAGTGAATCGTGAATGGCGCTGGACGCCATTCACGTTCACTTTGAAGCAAATGACGTCCTTGCGACGTCATTTGCCGCAATGCACGTCGGGAAAGTTTCCCGACGGAGCATGCGCTCTACGCTCGGCGCAGGAACGCGCCTAATTTAAATGATCTGCTCCGTGAATCGAGGGCAGCGCAAAAAAATTGCGGGGGCGCAGGGCAAAATCGTTGCCCTGCGCCTCCGTATTAAATGCACAAATCTACTTGAATCCGGCCCAAGGTTTTTGGAAGCCCTTCAGTCTCAGATGCCGTCTGATGGTTTATGGGCTGGCAGTCAGGGCCTTAATTTGTCGAGGATTGTCCAGTGTCTTGATGAGAGACCCTGCTTATGCAGTTCAGCAACCCGACCAGCGTTCAAAAAGGGAGAGTTTTTTTGCCTTTGCCATCACAACGTGTGACTACCTGACAGAAAATGACAATGAATCCACATCTTTTCACAGATTTGGCCTTTTAAAGGCATGTGGTCCTAAACTTTTGATCAGCTGAAAAACAGCCTGTTTATTCATTGTTTTGATTAAATTGAATGCTCAAAAATGTTTTGTCTCGCTCATCATTTCTTCTTGTTGCATGTTGAAGCTCTACTTGGAACCCTGTTAAGATCCAACAATGTAAAATATGATTTTTTGCCATTTTTCAAGTGGTCTTAAACTTTTGATCAGGACTGTATTATGTCACTCACCATGTTGGGACTATTTGTTGTTGTTTTTTTCTAATTCAAACATTTGGTGATTCATTAGGGATTATGGACTTATTTCTTTTTTCTAGCATTGCATTTATTTGTGTATAGTTAATTAATTCACTTATGTTTTGCACTATTGCACAGCGCCCTCTTTCACTACTATTCAATAGAAGTTATCCAGATTCAGTAAGACTTACGACGGCGTATCAGTAGATACGCCGTCGTAAGTCCGAATCCGCACCGTCGTATTTTTAAGCGTATTCTCAAACTGAGATACACTTAACTGTTGCTAAGATACGACCGGCGTAAGTCTCCTACGCCGTCGTATCTTAGCTGCATATTTACGCTGGCCGCTAGGGGCGTGTACGTGGATTTACGCCTAGAATATGCAAATGAGCAAGATACGCCTATTCACAAACGTATTTGCGCCCGATACGCTGTTTACGTAAGGCGTTTTTCAGGCGTAAAGATAAACCACCAAAAAGATGGCGCAGCCCATGCAAGGTATGGATGTCGGAAGTGCCGTCAAATTTTATGTCGTTTGTGTAAGCGTACGTGAATGGGGCTCGGCGTAGGTTACGTTCACGTCGAAAGCAATGAGTATTTGCGACATGTATCTGAGCATGTGCCATACAAATGGCCCTCATTTACATGGGGTCACGGGAAATTTACATAGAGCACGCCCCCTACCTGCCTATTTTGAATTAGGCGGGGTTACGCCGGGCCATTTGCGCTACGCCGACGTAACTTAGAAGGCAAGTGCTTTGTGAATACAGTACTTGCCTCACTATGTTACATCGGCGTAATGCAAATGGAATGCGCTACGCCGGCATAAAGATACGTGAATCTGGCTACATATTTGCAGGGGAGCAGCTATATATATTTACATTATATATATTCATCATTTAGGTAATTTCTTTATATTGGTGCGGAATTATATTCACACTTAAGGATGGATTACTGGAACCATGTTTTGTGGTCTGATGACTTATTTGGTTCAGATGGTGTCAAGTGTGTGTGGCGGCAACCATGTGAGGAGTACAAAGACAAGTGTTTCTTTCCTACAGTCAAGCATGGTGGTGGGAGTGTCATGGTCTGGGGCTGCATGAGCTACAGTTCATTGAGGGAACCATGAATACCAATATGTACTTTGACATACTGAAGCAGAGCATGATACCCTCTCTTCGGAGACTGGGCCGCAGGGCAGTATTTCAACATAACAACCCCAAACACACCTCCAAGATGACCACTGCCTTGCTAAAGAAGCTGAGGGTAAAGGTGATAGACTGGCCAAGCATGTCTCCAGACCTAAACCCTATTGAGCATAATGTGAGGCATCTTCGAATGGAAGGTGGAGGAGGGAAAGGTATCTAATATCCACCAGCTCCATGATGTCGTCGTAACCCCCTATAATCAGGTGCTTTCTAAGGGAAGGCGGTAACACTGCATAACACCAGGATGCTCTACGTAGAGGTACCGAGCTCAGCTGTTGCTCCATGTCTATCCATTGCTTAAATTCTGCATGTCTACACCAGTCCACTACCCTTCCTAAATGGGCTGCTTGGTAGTACTGCGCACATCAGGGACATGCTACGGCCGCCATAGCGCTTAGGCAGCACCAAAAGTCCTCTACTGATCCTAGGTCTTCTCTTCGGCAAAAAAAAATTTGTAAAGAGAGTAACCCATCTGGCGAAAGAAAGTTGCTGGGATTTCAATGGGTAGCGCCTGAAAGAGATATAAAAGTTTTGGTAAAAAAAACATTTTTATAGTGTTACAGCAGCCAAACCACAAATGTAATCCGTGTTGCCACTTCTCTAATAGGGACCATACTGAATTGTATATAGGTAGGAAATTTGCTGAATAAGTATTTTTTATATTTGATTGTATTTGTGTGCCCAGGATACCCATTTAAAAATTAAAGTTGGTTGTAATCGCCTTTCGAATGAAGGGGGGCAAACTTACCCCCATCGCTTCAGATTTAGCATAATTAATTTTTAAAGTTTGATAAGGCTACATAGTTCTCAATTTTTTTCATAAGGTGAGGCAGTGAGGTGTGCGGGCTAGACATGGAGAACAGCAGATCATCTGCATATACTGAGACTTTATAATTCCTATCTCCTAAGTGCAACCCCTGAATATCCGGATTTTGGCGGATCTTATTAAGTAAAGGTTCTAAGCGTAAGGGGCAAACAGTATTGGTGACAGGGGACATCCCTGTTGTGTATCATTTGTAATTTTAAAGGGTTTTGCTTTATACTGATGCTTGTGGTATAACTATAGACCCCGGCTATCCATTGAATCATGCGATCTCCCAGGCCCATTTGCTTAAAGGGGGTTGTAAAGGTCCGTTTTTTATTTTCTAAATAGGTTACTTTAAGCTAGTGCATTGTTGGTTCATTTACCTTTTCCTTCAATTTCCCTTCTAAATGTTCTAAATGTTTTTTTTTTTTCTTTGTTTGAATTTCTCACTTCCTGTTTCTTCTCAGTAAGGTATTCAGTAAGCTGTTCTGGCTGACTTTCCACCACTCAGATGATGGTGGAAAGCTTGAGGAGAAAAGGGAAGTGAGAAATTCAAACAAAGAAAAATAACATTTAGAAGGGAAATCTAAGAAAAAGGTAAGTGAACCAACAATGCACAAGCTTAAAGGAACCTATTTAGAAAATAAAAGACGAACCTTTACAACCCCTTTAGGAGTCTCCAGCATAAAATGCCAGTTTATTCTGTCAAATGCTTTTTCTGCATCCGTGCTTGAAAAAATACAGGGGGTCTTTGTTTTATTGGCATGATAAACTAAATTCAGTACCTTAATGATATTGTCCCTCGCCTCCCGGGTCGGGATAAACCCTACTTGATCTAAATCCACTAACTGGCAAAGTGATGATTGAAGACGAGTGGCAAGTATTTTAGTAAATCATTTAAAGTCAAGATTTAACAATAAAATGGGTCGGTAACTACCACACTCCGCCGGGTCCTTCCCCTCCTTTGGTATTACTGATATTGCGCCATAAATGCCTCCGATGGTAGTGTGGGCGTTCCGGACAAATCAATTGAATACCCTCACCATCTGGGTTGCCCATAGTGTACTAAAACACTTATAGTACTCTATGGAAAATCCGTTGGGACCCGGTGTCTTCCCGGGTTTTACCGTTTTTAATGCAGTATTTAGTTCTTCGGTTGAAATAGGTGTTTCTAAATTATGCCTAGTTAGAGATGATAGCCGAGGGAGCCGTGCTGAGGAAAGGTATTCCTCCAGTATAGAAAGGGGTAATGGTATTGGAGCCAGATTGTATAAAGAAGAGTAGTACTCTCCAAACCTCTGAACTATTTCCTTTGGCAATGATATTAATTGTCCATTTCCCCCTTTTATTTGAGGTATATATGTTGTCGCCTTTCTTTCTTTAAGTTTCCCAGCCAGCATTTTATTGCATGTATCTCCTAATTCATATGTTGCTTTTCTGCCTGATTGTATCCATGCCTTCGCCTTATAGCGGAGAATATGTCAGGTGCATCAGTTCCCTTCCATCAGCAAGAACCTGTGTCTTCTTATGCCAAAGCTCCAACACTTGTATTTCCTCCAACAATTTTATTATCTATTTTTCTCGTTTTCTCTTTAGCCTCGATCCATGACTAATCAAAATCCCCCTGATCACTGCCTTATGTGCCTCCCATACCATGCCTGGGTCACTCCCCGAAGTGTCGTTCATCTGAAAGTATTCTATGATTTCTTTGGCTATATCTTCCCGAATATCAGGATCTTGCAGCAGGCTCTCATTTGAACGCCATCGCCACTCTGGGGAGGGAGCCGCGCCTGGCAGGAAGAAAGCACATTGTGACTGGAGCGTGGTATGACCACGTTATACTTCCTATGGATATCTCTACTACTGAAGCAAGCAAATAATGTGGAACCAGGAATAGATCTAAGTGTGAATATACCTGATGTGGATTGGAGAAAAAGGTGTAATCTCTCTTTCCTGCGTGTAAGATCCGCCATGCATCCACCAACTGCAAATCATGTAGTTTCCGCATTATAGCCTTCCTGATTCCACTTGGGACTGAGGAGGTACCGGAGGAGGAGGTGTCTACTCCAGGGTCCAATGGGATGTTGAAATCCCCCTAGAATCAACTTCCTCTCCACAAACTCCATTCGTTTTATTAAAACTTTACTCAGGAAGGAGTCTTCATGTACATTCGGACCATATACAGTAGGGTTAGGGGTATATAGTAAAAAAATATTTAAAGGGAGGATTAGAGACTTAGGTAAGGAGGGAGAACTTGGGAATAAAGCATGTGGTATTTGAAATTCAATTTAGGCAAATTATAAGAGTATAAATGGTGATTGCCTATGTAAAGATGGAGGAATTCCAAGTCAACATAAAATGTAAAGTAGTACCAAAAAAAAAAAATGGAACTTTAAGAGTGAAATGTGATATAATTATGTATTCTCTACCACCATTTATATAAATAAAGAATTTGTAAAAAAATAAAAAAAATATATATATTTTTTCCATTTTAAAACATATTTGTACCTGTAAAAAACAAGTAAACAAGGCCTCCTTGCTGGGAGAGCAGATACATGCTACATTAGCAATGTATTTTAAGACTGATGTAAACAGTTGTGCAATAGGATTGTTAAGGTCATGAATTCTATTTACCTAGGGAGTGTCAGGGCAGCGTGACCAAAAGTTATTTGACTTTGTTGAGCAATTCACTGTGAAATTACAATAATCTATTGATTGACTGTAAACAGTACAGTTGCTAACCCTAACATGACCTATTTTAAATAGCTGGCGTTATATAACCACCTCAGCCCCAGAAGATTTGGCTACTAATATCCCCAAAATGTTATATATATATATATATATATATATATATATATATATATATATATATGTATTCTTCTACATATCATTGGTAAAAAAAACTCAATAAGCGTATATTGATTGGTTTGTGCAAAAGTTATAGGCCCGGATTCAGAAAGGAGTTACGTCGGCGTATTTCCAGATACGCCGTCGTAACGCCAAATGCGGGCCGTCGCATCTCGGCGCCTGATTCATATTCATAAGTCTCCTACGCCGTCGTATCTTAGGGTGCATATTTACGCTGGCCGATAGGGGCGCTTCCGTAAATTTCCGAGTAGAATATGCAAATGAGATAGAAACGCCGATTCAGAAACGTACGTCCGCCCGGCGCATTGATTTACGTCGTTTACCTAAGGCTTTTTCCGGCGTAAAGTTACCCCTGCTATATGAGGCGTAGCCAATGTTAAGTATGGATGTCGGGCCAGCGTCGAATTTTGAGTCGTTTACGTCGTTTGCGTAAGTCGTACGCGAATAGGGCTGTGCGTAAGTTACGTTCACGTCTAAAACAATGACTATTTGCGGCGTAATTTGGAGAATGCGCACTGAGATACTTTCACGGACGGCGCATGCGCCGTTCGTTAGTAACGTCAATTACGTGGGGTCACGACTATTTAGCATACAAAACGCCCCCTACCAGCCTATTTTGAATTAGGCGGGCTTACGCCGGCCCATATACGCTACGCTGCCGTAACTTCGGGCGCAAGTTCTTTCTGAATACGGGACTTGCCTCTCAAAGTTACGGCGGCATAGCGTATATGAGATACGCTACACCCGCCTAAAGATAGGCATTTGTTTCTGAATCCGGGCCATAGTGTCTACAAAATAAGGGATATATTAATGGCATTTTTAGTAATTTTTTTTTACTAGTAATGTCAGCGATTTACAATTTTTATCAGGACTGCGTCATTGTGGCAGACAGTTCGGACACTTTTGAATTTTTTTTGGGACCATTGACATTTATACAGTGATCAGAGCTATAAAAAGCCACTGATTACTGTATAAATGCCATTGGCTAGTGTCATTAACACTAGGGGGCGATCAAGGGGTTAACTGTGTTCCCTATGTGTGTTCTAACTGTGGGGGGAATGTGGCTGACTAGAGGAGGAGGCAGATCGTTGTTCATACTGAGTATGAACAACGATCTGTCTCCTCGCCCCAGTCAGAACCAGAATTTGTGTGTTTACACACACAGATCCCAGTTCTCGCTCTGTCACGAGCGATCACGGGTGCCCATCGGCCTGCTAGAGCGTCTTAAAGAACCTGCGTACAGCTACGACGGCTCGCCCAGGGCAACTATCCTGCCGCAGTATAACTGCAGCTGCTGGTCGGGAAGGGGTTAATCATCTTTTTTTTTTACCTGAAATATTGATTCTACCAGTCTTGCTTGTTCAAAAGCTGCACTGTCAATTTTCTTTACTCTTTTACCCCCTATTTCAGTAAAAAAATAAAATAACCTGAGACCCACGATATCGCACCTTACGATAACACTTTGCTCCAGCATGCTGCCACTGGGCGCCGCCATCTCGCTCTACCCAGAAGTCGTCTCTCTAAACATTTCCGAGTTGTACTTGTGAAATCTCATTCCAAAGACTGAGCGATCAGTAATATAAAATAATATAGGCCGGTAGTTTCTATCTAATAAGTAGATATAATAGTGGATTGGAAAAATATTTCTGCGCTACGTGATATAAATGTTATTAATCAAGTGTAATTGACAGCTGCACATAACAATATTATAAAACCACTATAATAAAAGGTGTGCTGTCCACACAAAAAATAATAATAAGTGCACGCCACAATGAAGCGTACTACAAAATAAATAAATCAAAAAAATATATACCGGTATATCATATAAGTGCTTCAAAGCCAATCAATACATAAAAAAAATCATGTAATTAACCACCATTCAGTCCATGCGATCGTGCAGAGAATAAAGGGCCGCAATCAATATGATAATATTCTATTGGCCGCACCGCAATAACATCACTCCCTGACACGAGAGTCACGGACTGTGGCACGGGACTGCACGGTGTGCTGTCCCTTCAGAGAGCATGCACTGGTGACATCACTGACTGCATGTAGTGTAAATATCTCCTAAACAGTGCAGGTTTAGGTTTAGTGCAGGCTTACCTGTAGATATAAGTGCAAAAATAGACTTCCACTTTAAGGAGATATCACCTGCGCTAGAATAGCGATGGTACAATACATAAAAAAAAATAGCTGGGTCCCCACTTAGGAGGCTGCTATTACAATAGTGCCCTCTAGTGGTATTTTAAAAGAGAGTAAATAAAGTCAGTAACAACATTCCTCATACTGTTTGCCTAGTGCAAAAAAAAAAAAAAGAATATGGTGTAAAAATAGAAAGAAAAATACATTTGTGTATTTCACACAATTAAAGTGCATAAAAGATATAAAGCTGTGCAATATCTATATATGCAAATGTGCAAATCTCTACAAATAGAATAATTTAAAGCACTCCTGTGTCCGTGTGAAGCCAATACAAAAATATGCCCACTCTAAAAATATGTACAATACAAATAAACACAACATGCAAAATGCAAAAGATGAGATAAATTATTTAAAAACAATCTTGCATCACTGTGTAATCAATATGTAACTCAATTTGAATAAATAAAATACTTATATGTATATATTCATTAGTTTCAAGTGATCAGCACAGAATATTGGAGTGTTTGGCGCTAGATTTGCACCTTATTCACTGGGAATTGATGGACTGAATACATGAGAAACTGATTAATTTATTGATATAAAATTATGTTTTTTATTTTATTTATTCAAATTGAGTTCTGTATTGATTACACAGTGATTTATTTATTTAATATTTTGCACATTGTGTATATTAGTATTGCACAATTTTTTTACAATATATTTTTTCTGTATATTGATTTCACACAGAAACAGGGGTGTTTTCAAGAATTTTTTTGTAGAGATCTGCACATTTGCATTTATTTATATTGCACAGCTTTATATCTTTATTCACTTTAATTGTATGCAGTACACATATTGGCCCGGATTCACAAAGCACTTACGCCGACGTATCTCGTGATACGCCGCGTAAGTGTAAATATGCGCCGTCGTATCTATGCGCCGTGCCCACAAACTGAGATACGCCTAAAAGTAGGCTTCATCCGACCGACGTAACTTTCCTACGGCGGCGTACCGTGGGCGCATATTTACGCCGGACGCATCTGTCGCTCCCATTGAATTCCTATTCAAATATGGAAATGAGGGAGATACGCCGATTCACGAACGTACGTCCGACGCAGTGCGCGTAAAGTCATACGTCCGGCGTAAAGTTATGCCCCATAAAGCAGGTGTAACTCAGCAGCATCCATGCAAATGGCTGCACCAGGGAACACAAACCGACGTATTTTACGTAGTTTACGTAGGCTGTGAATATGACTAGGCGTAGGTTACGTTCACGCCGTAGGCAGTGATCCGGCGTATCTTAGGGAGTATTTCCGACATGATTCTGAGCATGCGCACTGGGATGCATCCACGAGACGGCGCATGAGCCGTTCGTTATTTGTATCTGGCTAAGACTCAGCCCATCATTTGCATGGGGTCACGTCTCATTTGCATGGCTCACGCCCACTTCCACTTACGACGACTTACGCCTAAGAAACCCAGCGCATATTTGGTGGCAAGTGCTTTGTGAATTCGGTGCTTGCCTCTCTGCGCTACGTCGGCGTAGCGTATATGAGATTAGCTACGGCGGCATAAATATGCGCCGATGTCTGTGAATCCGGGCCATTGATTTTATATTTATTTTTCTTTGCACTAGACATATAAGGAGTGCTGTTACCGACTTTAATCTCTTCTAATGCTATAGTGCAGACCTGTTGTTGGGGATTGTGCATTGCATCAGGGCGGAGTCTGTACATGTCACGTACCTGGTGGAAGAGTATGGTATGCAGAGGGAGGCCTCCCTTACACCTCTGACTCAAGGCCCCTGATAGGGAAAACAGGTGGCGCAGGAGTGCAGAGTCGCATGAGAGCCTGGCAAACTTGCTGGTAGAACTGGAACAGGAACGTACCCGGGAACAGCTGTTAGACTGGGAACTGGAGCTCAGGCAGGTGCAGGCAGATGGATTGGAGGAGTAGACACACAAGTCAAAAGCAGGTGAACACTGGAGCAAGGTCAGATACAAGCAGGTTCGGCAACTGGCTGGCGGCAGGGTAGCAGGAGGAGTAGGCAGGAACGTAGTCTCAGGTACAGGCAGGTTCTGCAACAGGCTAGCAGGAGGAACAGGCAGGGACGTAGTCAACATAGGCCAAGGTCAGATGCAGGCAGATAAACAGGATTAGTCAAAACAAGCCAGGTACGGTCAGCTGGAGCAGGATGCAGGTAAACAACAATCAGAGGCAGAGGCGTAACTAGAAACTTCTGGGCCCGGGTGCAAGAAATCACAAAGGACCCCCCCCCCTCCCCCCCGAAAAAGCAGGATTTTGATACTTTTTTTTGAGGGGGTGGCAATGGCGGTAGTTGAGGGGGGGTGGCAGCTGTGTTACTTGAGGGGGGTGGCTGTGGTGGTACTTGAGGGGGGGTGGCAGTGCCATCCTCTCCCTCCACCACCTGTGCCTCTTACTGATCCCATCCTCCCATGCACCACGGCCACCCCCCCTCAAGTACCACCGCTACCACCCCTCTTTAAGTACCACAGCTGACACCCCCCCCCCTCAAGTATTACCGCTACCACCCCCATCAAGTAGCAGCGGTGGACTGGTAGTACTTGTGGGAGGTGGCAGCGGTGGTGCCATCCTCTCCCACCACCACCTGTGCCTCTTACTGAGCCCATCCCCCACCACTGATCTCATCCCTATCCCCCCATCACCTCTGTTGTAGAAGTAATGGGGGGATAGGGATGAGATCAGTGGTGGGGGGATGGGATCAGTAAGAGGCACAGCCAGGTGGTGGAGGAGGATTTTTATCAATTGCTGAGCTGAGTGATCTCTGAGACTCTGACTGTCACTTTTGATTGACTTACCGTCAGTCTATCCCCCACTTTCTGTTCTGTGGCCTGGGTCACTCTGTCACCTTCACTGTGCGCGGCTGTGCTGTGCCTTCTCCCGCCTTCTCACGCTATAGGATGGTAGGCGATTTGGAACACCTTTGAGGTACCCTAGGAGAGCAGTAAGGAGGCACGCATAGCGCGCTGCAGTGAACAGTGGCTGTGGACATTGTCAGTCAGAAGTGCAGTCAGCAGTGTCAGTAGGGCAGTGAGCAGTGTCAGTAGAGCAGTGGATGGTGTCAGCAGGGCAGTGGACGGTGTCAGTAGGGCAGTGGATGGTGTCAGCAGGGCAGTGGACGGTGTCAGTAGGGCAGTGGACGGTGTCAGTAGGGCAGTGGATGGTGTCAGCAGGGCAGTGGACGGTGTCAGTAGGGCAGTGGACGGTGTCAGTAGGGCAGTGGATGGTGTCAGTAGGCAGTGAGCGGTGTCAGTAGGGCAGTGGATGGTGTCAGTAGGCAGTGAGCGGTGTCAGTAGGGCAGTGGATGGTGTCAGTAGGCAGTGGACGGTGTCAGTAGAGCAGTGGATGGTGTCAGTAGAGCAGTGGATGGTGTCAGTAGGCAGTGAGCGGTGTCAGTAGGGCAGTGGATGGTGTCAGTAGGCAGTGAGCGGTGTCAGTAGGCAGTGAGCGGTGTCAGTAGGCAGTGAGCGGTGTCAGTAGGGCAGTGGACGGTGTCAGTAGGGCAGTGAATGGTGTCAGTAGGGCAGTGGACGGTGTCAGTAGGGCAGTGAATGGTGTCAGTAGGGCAGTGGATGGTGTCAGCAGGGCAGTGAGCGGTGTCAGCAGGGCAGTGAGCAGTGTCAGCAGGCAGTGAGCGGTGTCAGTAGGGCAGTGGACGGTGTCAGTAGGGCAGTGGACGGTGTCAGCAGGGCAGTGAGCGGTGTCAGCAGGGCAGTGAGCGGTGTCAGCAGGCAGTGAGCGGTGTCAGTAGGGCAGTGGACGGTGTCAGTAGGGCAGTGAGTGGTGTCAGTAGGCAGTGAGCGGTGTCAGTAGGCAGTGAGCGGTGTCAGTAGGCAGTGAGCGGTGTCAGTAGGCAGTAAGCGGTGTCAGCAGGCAGTGAGCGGTGTCAGCAGGCAGTGAGCGGTGTCAGTAGGCAGTGAGCGGTGTCAGTAGGCAGTAAGCGGTGTCAGCAGGCAGTGAGCGGTGTCAGCAGGCAGTGAGCGGTGTCAGCAGGCAGTGAGCGGTGTCAGCAGGCAGTGAGCGGTGTCAGCAGGCAGTGGACTTTTAATTACCAAATAAAACCCCCAAAAAATCAAAGCAGATAGATAGATAAAGGCTACTGAGTGAGCGCTGCACATACAGTAATTATGCCAGGATGGTACTGTAGGGAGAACAATAGACTGCAATCTTCAGCCATGTCCCGACTCCCTGGAAAGACCAGCATGACAAACCCCCACACTGGAGAGAGACTGATCTGTAGGAAAGTAAAGAGCCTCAGCTCTGCACTCACCCAGCGGTCGCGGTCGGTGTCCCCTTAGTTTGCACGGCAGGCTCTGTACACCGGCTGTGTTTGTTCCTCCCGCTTTCCAGACAGGTCACATGCCGAGGCTGTGTCTGCATGAGTAGGCACACTAGCGCGTCTCTCCCCCTCACAGCACACAGTCACCCTGCTGTAATGTGTTGTCAGTGTCACCGCAAATTTTACACAGCGCCGGAGATTCGGCCAGAGCGCCGGGCAGTGCAGGGAGGGAGGGAGCCACCTGCACGGGGAACTTCGGAGACTCTGCAGCACTGTGTGTGTCCGGGGCTCAGGCAGACTCCCGTACACAGGATTCAAAACCCGTACCGTACGAGTGGCAACCCTGCGCACCGCATCAGCCAACAAACACTGTGAGTGACAGTCAGGTGGGCCCCCCTGACTTACAGGGCCCGGTCGCAGCTGCGATTGCTGCGACTATGAAAATTCCGCCACTGATCAGAGGTCTCATGTATCGCTTTAGACCGAACAGCACCGATTCAAGTAAGGCAGTTTAAATAGCCTATTAGCACCACAACGTCTGTGCACGCCAGCATTTTGGGTGGCACTAGTGTGCAAGCGGGTGCGAGCCTGCACAGGTGCACACGCGCAAATGCGCCCGTGCAGCCCTTCTCAGTAGGACATGCAGAACAGGGGAACGACCATAGTCGACATCTTGATTGCTGGCGTGCCCTTCCTGACAGTACAGAGATTGAGTGCTTTCCCTGTGTCCATGGGGGCCTAAAGACTGTACTGCAGAGAGATTGTTTGCTAAGCTGGGACCTGAGCTAAGAGACTGAGCCTTGTGAGGACCTGATTGTGAGGGCTGAAACTTATGTGACAATTGATCAACAAGCGTATTAGACCTCACCAGTTGCATAACGGGAGCAGTCAGCAGAACTACCAAGTTTATCCCCTTGCTGCCCACAGTTAAGTTAATGCTAACTGACACTGCCCCTTACTTAACTGTCCATCAGCCATCCCTTGTGTACAACCTTAAAGGCACAGCTAAATGTGTACCACCTACAGAAGGGCCCCAATGAAAGTGGGCCAACACAGACACCAGGTACTTTGCAGTCACCTCCAGGGATACCCCCTTGTTAGCAACATGTACACCCACCCACCAAGGGTCTGTATGCGCAGAGTGCACTCTGGGACAGTTTTTGAATAGTCATTGCCAAAAGTTGCATTGAGACTTTTTCTTTGTGTCATTCATGCTTTCACGGTTGATGTTGTTCTTACTAATGCTGTGTATGCTGATTTAATAGGGTTTAACTTTATTGTAATTTAAGTCAATGGTAGGTGAGGCTAACATTCCCATCAGGTAATCCAATGTCTTCTGTTGACCCTTTTTATTTTTTTATGCATTGCATTTGCTTACCTTTCATTAATGCACTCATCTTATTAATTCTCAAGTTGCCTATGGCAACTATGTTTTCTATGTAGAGTGGTAATCTACTAACGCTTAAGCTACACAGGTGTGAGCGGCCTTCAGTCTATAACAAGGTGTGTCAGTGGGGACTAAGCAGTAGTTGTGGTAGAACAAATGATCCATCAAACCAAGCTGCTCCTGCATATTTTTAGTGCACACACCACTCCAACTTGGAAGAATCTTGGGGTGCTTCTCTCTGCTCGCTCCCATCAAATTAGAATTTGGTGGGGCTGTACATGGGTCTGTAGCATTTATTCATCGAGAGCTGTGAATTAAAAAACTACAAGTCCCATCTGCTACCTAATATCAGAGAGACGTGTAGTTCTCAATAGAGTACAAGGGCAGTAACGTCACCATACTTACAGTCCATTGCCACTACCTTTAGCTCTGTTCTAGAAGGACTGTAATTCACAGATCTGAGCTGAAGAAAGTCTGCAGGATCCTGAACATTGCACTGGGGATCCACTGATTATAGTTACAATGCTTTTCAGGCTCAAATGTGAAAAAAAATACACAATTTTGCCATATGGTTGTATTTATTATTTCTTTTAGGGTAAATTCTCATTTAACCACTTGTTTAACTTAGCTATACAGCGGTAAAGCGTCTCTCTTGCATCGGATCACGTACCTAGTATGTGATCTGGCACTTGCAGTTAGGGGATGCACTCAAGCCGCCGCTGTGCTGGGGTTAGATACAGCACAAGCCGATCAGCAGGTGTCGGCCAATGGATGTCCGTCAGCACCTACTGATCAGCGAGGAGAGACACAGCAGAGCTCTTCCCATGTAAGCAAGGCAGAGCTCTGTTCTGTCAGCAAGGATATGGTGGATTTTCAGGGAAAGAAAATCCATCAGATCCCTTAGTAAAAACAGAAAACGTAGTACACAAAAACACTGGATAGGCACAAATTTATTAGTGTCACTGGTTCCCACAAAGTGTCAGTTAATGTCAGACTGTCTGCTGCAATATCACAGTCCCACTATAAGTCACTGATCTCCACCATTACTAGTATAAAAATAAATAAATAAAACTGTGAAATTGACAGTTAAAGTAACGCAGTGAAAAATATGGCCTGGTCATGAAGGGGGGTAAATCTTCTTGAAGTCCAGTGGATATTAAAGGTATCTTTACAAATGCCATGGTAGACAAGTGATTAAAGTGGGAGTAAACTCCCTTTATGATTTTTACCTATAGGTAAGCCTATAATAAGGCTTACCTATAGGTAAAGTAAATATCCCCTATAGGAGATATTTACTTTAGCTGCAGCCTGTGGCATTCCTATAGAGCCCGCCTGTAACAGAATGACCCGTGACACCCAGAGACTTTGGAAGGATGAGGGGTGCTCCTGTGCCGGCGTCACCAAGGAGTCTTATGTCTAGGGTCACCTTATGTCCAATAGGGCCATAGGGTGACTGAGAAATTATATCCTAAATTACATGAGATGGGACATTACTGATAATTCATGTATTGCAGGGGATCTTGAGATATTACAAGTGTTGGTTTATTCTGACCCTACCGGTCAATAGAATGACTCTTTCAATGCTTAGCCCAGGCTATTGAGTTGTTAAATGAGGCTGGCTCCTGAAAGACCTTTCATTGTGTGATAACACTGTTTAAAACCTATTGATGATCAGGTGTGAATACCTTTCTGTCGGAGACAGACCGTCTGTCTACAGATGTGGATTGAGGGGAACTCATTGTGTGATGGTGTTTTGTTTGAATTCTATTGATAAAGGAATGTGACTTCTCAGGTGTAGTAATTAGGTCATGTTAATTATAGACTGGTGCCAAAGTGTCTCTCTAAAATATGTATGGAAGCCCCCAGTGTGTGATGAGGGGGGTGGAGAGTTCTTTGTTCCTGTGATTACTGTAATATGTTTTACTGTATATATAAGCAAGCTAAGATACCATTAAAGTGTTCATACATTTTGAAGCAGAGAATAGAGCTGTCAGTCTCATTTTCTGGGGAATTGATATGGATCGTGTCTGCTGGTTTGTCGGTGTGTCGGATAAGCTGTCGTGGGTTGATGTAAGGTCGTAAATGGTGGTGACCGTTACACCGCCATAAACAGCAACTCTCGCAGCATGTGCTGGAGTGATGTCATTGCCATCTTGGCCATTGATGGAGGACCGGGTGAGTGAAGATGGAAGTGTCTTCAGTGATGACAGCGCACCGCTGGAGGGCTTTGTTTTCAGGTAAGACTGTCATAATGTGCTAGTATACCATAAATACTAGCACATTATGACTTAAACTGCCTGGTGTCTACAGAATTTTTTTATGCAGTTTACTACCGCTTTAAAGCAAGCTCACAGCTGCAACAGCGGCCGTTGAAGGACTTTCTCATAAGAGTAATCAGGCAGCGCTAGAGCCGACCGATCACTTTTATAGGGCTCTCAAATGCATCCCCCCCCTTTGCTGGCAGCAACCACGGTAGTTTCCAGGCTCTCCTGTTCCACTGAGGAGTCTAAGACCATGGGAAATTGTTTCCGTGGTGCGTGCAGGAGGAACGTAGGGAATGGGTGTCCCTGTCATTACTAATGACCCCATAAATGACATGTATTACGTCACTTCTGTGGCCACAGCAGTCATCAGATACACTAGCCATGAATGCAGCTATTCTAGCATGATCTGTGCTGGAACAATTACATTGGAGGGTAGGGTAGAGACTGGGTGGCTGATAGACCCCCCTTGTCTCCATAAAGAGTACCTATCATCTGCTTGTGCTATCACATATTGGGCTTGTTAGCACCCTTGTGATATCAGTCAAAAAAAAAAATTGTATAAAATAAATAATAATAATAAAAAAATGAAAGCACCCCTGTGGTCCTTGCTAACACCCCATATAAAAAGCACAGCATAGGGTGAGCAATGAGCATGTGTATGTAAACTTTGTGCCACACATGTGGGGTATCATCACATATGACAGATTGAGATCAATAATTCTAGGGCCATAGTTCATGGTTAACACCAAACTGATGACCTGTAAAGGCTTTGAAAATATGCAATTCTAAGACTTGACATGCTTGGTATCTCTTTACTCGATGCAACCTCATATTTTACCAAACAAAGGTATAATAGTATAATTTTTGCAGTAAATTAAATTTCAGTGTATTTTTTCCATGAAATTGGCATTTGATTAACTACACAAATATTGTGTGACATAAGAAATCGCAACTACCACCGTTTTATTCTCCAGGGCCTCTACTTTCGAGAAAAAAATACCTTTTGGGAGGTTTACAGTAATTTCTGGCAAAAAATGGAAAAAAATTCCCCAGTAGACAAGTGGTAAAAAAAAAAAAACACATTAAAAAAATTTGGATTTCATTCCGTTGATTTGGGTGTGTAAAGGATATAAATATGATGTGTGGTTTTGAAGAAACAACAAAGCATCACAAATCAATTAATGTTTCTGATAAAGGAGAGAGTCTGAATGGCTGCCTAGCATTATATCTCAGTATACACGGCTTCTGGCGCCCCAGCGGGCATGCTGACACCAGCGATATTTCCTCTGCCCGATGAGACGTCGTCACTGGGGCAAATGTTTTTAACATTTTATTATTATTTTTGCTGTCCTTGTAACTATAAGTATGTTTTATATAAACTGCTTTTATATTGAGCATTGCGCAATGAGGTTTTGCCTTCCCTCTTTTTGAGTGTACCATGCTCCATTTACATCTGTGAGATCAACATTGGGCCATATGATGGGCCTGGTTCACACTGACGCGACATACGCTCCGACTTTAGGAGCTCATGTCACATAATGTGTATGTAGCACTACCCCCTAAGGAGCTGGTTTGATTTGGGCCTACGCTCTGGCTATCAACCCCTGAAACTGTCTCGAGCCCTCCTTTGGCACAACTGGTATCAGTACTGGTATCAGTAGACCAGTACCAGGAAGAAGGCGATCCTTCAGCAAATTACTGATGAGATCAATGCGCGCGCGGGGGGGGGGGGGGGAGACGAGAACCACCAGTGGGATAGCTAAGAAGATCAATGATCTCAGGAGCCTGGTCCGTGACAAGATGGCCAAGATAAATGCCCATGCCACAGGCACTGGCGGAGGACCACCCTGCCCCGTCAGGCTGACTGAGGAGGAGTGGGCAGTGGCATGTAAAGTTAGGGCAGCTTTTATAAGGTGTAACTTTACACCGTGAAACTAGCAGATGCGCACAGGGCGTAGCCTACGCCGCACAAGTGTACTTTTGTGGATCGCCGTATCTCCCTCATTTGCATATTAGCATAGAAAATCAATGGTGTGTCTAGCGTATTTTGCGCTTCAAGATGCGCCGGTGTAATCGTTTTACGTCGGATGGAAAAATCTGGTTTTCAGGAGTATTTCGTTTTGAGGATACGGCGCAAAGATACGCGCGGCGCATTTTTGAATTACGCCACGCATCTCTAGATACGTCGGCGTAAGTGCTTTGTGAATCTGGCCCTAACTATGTAACTCTGAAGCACCTCTCTGCCAGGCCTCACCCAGCTCTCTCTAATAACAATGCTGTTCAGCTGAGTATAACCAATTGCTTACATAAAGAGTAAAGAAATAGATATTAACAGTCTATTTTACCTATACGGCAGTCCTTAAATACTATACTACAATAAGGTAGTTTGGTTGATCAGACCAAACGTTTATATGATCGTTCTTAACTGTTCACACGTGTTTTAGTTGCATGCGTTGGTGCACTGTAATTAATTTGTAATCCAAACGGGAACAAACAACTAATGAGATGAACCAGGTAATCAAACTGCACCGGCAAGTCTAACGATCCACCCTCCTGCAATACAGTCAGTATGTTAGGGCAGGTGCCCGTCTCACCCAACCAAGTTAGGCCTTGTGTTTCCGGATTGCTCCGCCTGCAGACTCCGATCCACGATCCTTTCCAACACTGTCAGTCTTCGGTCCCCAACAGGTCACCGTTGCATTGGAACACCGTCCGATCACTCCGTCATGGATCCTCTCTCTGTCTGATGGCGATCCGCACAGGCGTGAATAGGCTTTAAGACTCTGACCTAGATTTCCAGAGAGACACCTCACACAGGCGTCCTCCTGGGTTGAAGAGGTGGTCCAGAGAGAGTGCGCCAAACACGTTCTTCTCCTTAAATTACCTCCCCCAGCAGGCTGTGCGGAGTGCAAAGTATTCTGGGATTGCACAGTTGCTCTCTGGGTAGTGTAGTCTACAGACTGACCAGGAAAATGGAGTCTCTTTCTCCCTGTACTTTGTTTCCCAACCTTCCTTGCGGTATCAGTGCAAAACTAAATAGAGTGTGGCTATCCAACAATTGGCCACCGGAGGGAGTTCCTTATATATCTGCAAATGGCAGTCTTTGAATCACATATAAAGTGATGGCTTGCTACATGTACAAATCAATGGTACCCCATGAGAGCCATCTTAAGTGGTCCGGTTTTAACCCCCGCTAGTGGCCGTAAAAGGGTTAATACCGCCCGCAATGCGCCTCTGCAGATTACAATGATTACAATGGGAAGGAGCTCCAAAGATGCTGCTTGCAGGAAAAAAAAATTCCTTCTGCCAGCGCATGGCCTTAGTGTGAAAGCTCTCTGGCTTTTCACATTGAGAATGCTGGGGCAGGATTATTTCAGGCATTATTTATGCGCTATTTTTAGCGCTAAAACGCCTGAAATACACCTCAGTGTGAAGAGGGCCAAAGAGAGTGCATCCAAGTGGTTGAATAATACACTGATCTACCAGCTGAAAGTTATTTTCTATGGCACAGGTGTCAAACACAAGGCCCACGGGCCGAATCCGGCCCTCAAGGCCATTTCATTTGGCCCTTGCACCTCTCCTGCAGCTCCAGTCCTCCTCTGGTCCTACTACAGACCCTTACTTTCTGATTTCAAGCAAAGCATCCAGCTTCTTCCCAGCAACAGCATACCGAAAGGGGGGTGCACTGTGATGTAAGGGAGAGTGGGGAACTCAACTTCTGATGGTGGCAGGGCTGGACTGGGACACAAATTTGGCCCTGGACTTCATCCAGACTGGCCCACTTTGACAGGTCTCTCCTATGGCTGCCGGACAATTCCCGGCCCTCCCCAGCCACCCATCCCTCTCTCCCCCTTCACTAGCCACTAGCCGTTCTACTTTATTAGAGTGGAATGGCTGGTACTGGTACTCTTATAGGCAGTACCAGTGGGGAAGCTAGACATTATTTCACCCGGGGGCAAAGAATCAGTTCGGTGCCCCCCCTTATAGGACAAGATTAGGCAGAAGTGAGAAACTCCCAGGCCATAGCTGTTGAGTTAGCTGTCTGTCCCCTCCCCCGTGCTCCTTCTGGTTCCCCCCATGCTCCTCGGTCGTCCCCCCTGCTCCTCTTGCCTTCCCCCTGATTCTCTATCCCCCCCCCCCTTGTGAGCACTGTAGGCAGGGAGAGGAGGTGAGCACTGCAGGGAGGGAGAGACAGAGGAGCGGCGGTCCGCTGTCACTGAAGCCAGCCCACTAAGCCATCGGCCCACCGGGAAACTCCCTGTAGTACCAATGGCCAGTCCATCCCTGGATGGTGGGGTGACTCTTGACATCTAATGTAAGGGGAGAGGATGCGCTGGACATCTAATCTTACAGATACAACCGGCCCTTTTGAGTCCAATCATAATGCTGATGCGGCCCACGATTAAAATGAGTTTGACACCAATGAGAGGACAATTTAATAAGGCGCTTTTTGGCCTGCAAGGGTCTCATATCTTTCCGGTAAGGAGCTAATTCTCACCTTTGGGAGTGGAACACGTTATGTATTTGGTGACCAGTCACATAGCTCCCAACTGTGCCTGATTTCGAGGGACTGTCTGATTTGGAACAATGTACCTCTTTCCTCCTCATTTGTCCCTCATTTTGGTCTGATCCATATAGTTGTATATAAAATGCACTTTTTATCTTTTCAAAAAGTGTTTCCCAGTGCTAAACCTTTCATCTGATTTCTAATTACTGCATGTGTACATTTTAAAAGCCAATATAAAGGAATAGTAGTAAAGTAGTGGTAAAATAAGCACTTATGGATTTAATAATTTTTTTGGGGTTAATTCTCCTTAAAGAGGGTTTGGCAAGGGGTGTGTCCTATGCCTACATACGTGGAATGGGGATATACTCCGCTACTAAAACACGTGAACATGAATAATAAAATTGAAATAAAAATGAATAAAAATAATGCAGCAGCTCAAAATGTGAGACCACACATACAAACAATGGAAAAATAAAAGAGGAGAGCTGCGCAAAACACGTGATGAAACTTGAGTTTGGGGGAGGTCTGTGCTGATAATCAGCACATTGATTATCAGCACAGCCCCCATCAAAAGGTGCCCATCAGCTGCCAATCAGTGCCCATCACCCGCCAGGCTGTCCCCCTCTATTAACGTTAGGGTGACCACATTTCCAAACTACCATTCAGGGACACCCTCCCTTCCCAAATGTCAGCTTGTGCTGTAACGAATCACAGCGATTGGACACAAGAGGCAGGAGTTATAATTTCTCCAATCACAAGCAGGGGGCGGGATTGTGCTCCTCCAGGCATTTCTGGCCAGGACAAGTACTGTCAGTGAGTAAAGCGGTGATGTGGCGGCCTTTTTTGGGGGCATCAGATTGGCCCGGGGGGTGGCTGTATCAGTTTCATTCCAGGACACTGTATTGTCCTGGTATGAATGTGCCCGGGACAGACCTGCAAAATGCGGGACTGTCCTGGGCAATCCGGGACACGTGGTCACCCTAGCCTACATATGTTTGTTAGTAGGTGTCCCTCATTCATATCTCAAAATGTTGGGAGGTATGCAGTCACAGTACGGATGTTTATATGAATACATGAGTGGAACACCACCTTTATATTAATTGCTTATTGAGATAAATATTATCATATTGATTGCGGCCCTTGGTGGTTAATTACATGATTTTTTTAATGTATTGATTGGCTTTGAAGCACTTATATTTGTTTTATTTATTTTGTAGTATGCTTCATTGTGGCATGCACTTATTATGATTTTTTGTGTAGACAGCACACCTTTTATTATAGTGGTTTTATAATATAGTTTTGTGCAGCTGTCAATTACACTTGATTAATAACATTTATTACACGTAGCGCAGAAATATTTTTCTAATACACTATTATATCTACATATTAGATATAAACTACCGGCCTATATTATTTTATATTAATGATCGCTCAGTCTTTGGAATGAGACGTCACAAGTACAACCCGGAAATGTTTAGAGTGACGACTTCCGGGTAGAGCAAGATGGCGGCGCCCAGTGGCAGCGTGTTGGAGTGAATTGTTATCGTAAGGTGCGATATGGCGGGTCTCACGTTATTTATTCGGGGTCTCCCGGAAGATGCCAGCTCCGAGAAGCTAGGAGAGCTCTTCAGTGATACCGGGCCCGTCAGACAGTGCTTCGCGGTCAGACAGAGAGGTAATGTGAGCGCTGGGCCGCCTGTGATAGCGATATCTGGGGGGGCTGGGAGCGATCTCCTCACTGGGGGAAGCACACATTAATCTGCTGTATCTCTTATCACTATTCGTATTACTATGATCATTACAGTGACATCCCCCAGCATGTCTGTCAGCAGTCAAGATGTGAGTGCAATAATGATAGAAAAGTTGGGGTTCCCATCTGTACACTGGTAAGTATTGGGAGCCCCCTGATCTGGACTTGGGGGAACCCCCACCCATTCATAGATTGTCAGCTGTAATGACCGGCACACAGGTCACATTTGTAGTGAGAAGCAGACTTCAGCCCTTTGGGTAATTCATACATGATCTCTGCAGACTCCCACCGCTTTCTTTAGCGATAGTTCACACCACAAAAACATCCTCCAGATCCTTTCTGCAGTGCGCTTCCGGATCCATTCCAGATGGGTTTTTTTTTTTTTTTTTCCCTGGTTTTTTTTTTTTTTTTTTTTACCGCACTGGGGTCTGATGTGTTTTTAATGCGTTTTACCACGCTTCTGTGCATGCTAAAAATGACTCTCTTCCATGTTTTTATTGAGAAAAAAACCTTGGCAGTTGTAGCTGTTGATATGCCAATTTTATATAAATATTACATTCTTTTCCTGGTTATCTATATGTAAAGTAGAGCCCAACTATTGACCTCTTTTAACCACTTAACCCCCGGACCATATTGCTGGTCAAAGACCAGAGCACTTTTTGCGATTCGGCACTGCGTCGCTTTAACTGACAATTGCGCGGTCGTGCGACGTGGCTCCCAAACAAAATTGGCGTCCTTTTTCCCCCACAAATAGAGCTTTCTTTTGGTGGTATTTGATCACCTCTGCGGTTTTTAGTTTTTGTGCTATAAACAAAAATAGAGCGACAATTTTGAAAAAAATGAATATTCTTTACTTTTTGCTATAATAAATATCCCCCAAAAATATATAAAAAAAACTTTTTTTTCCTCGGTTTAGGCCGATACGTATTCTTCTACATCTTTTTCGTAAAAAAAAAATCGCTATAAGCGTTTATTGATTGGTTTGCGCAAAAGTTATAGCGTTTACAAAATAGGGGGTATTTTTATGGCATTTTTTATTAATATTTATTTTTTACTAGTTATGGCGGCGATCAGCGTGTGTTTTTTTTTTTTTTTTTTTTTTTTCCCGGTATTGCGACATTATGGCGGACACTTTTGACACATTTTTGGGACCATTGGCATTTTTATAGTGATCAGTGCTATAAAAATGCATTGGATTACTATAAAAATGCCACTGGCAGTGAAGGGGTTAACACTAGGGGCGGGGGAGGGGTTAAGTATGTTCCCTGGGTGTGTTCTAGCTGTAGGGGGGGTGGCCTCACTAGGGGTAATTACTGATATTCTGTTCATACATTGTATGAACAGAAGAGCAGCATTTCTCTCCCTGACAGGACCTGTGTGTTTACACACACAGCTCCCAGTCTCCGCTCTGTAACGAGCGATCGCGTGTGCCCGGCGGCGATTGCGCCCGCTGGGCACGGGAGTCAGGGGCGCACGCCCCTAGTGTTCTGCGCGAGAGCCGACGTATAGCTACGGGCTCTCGCGCAGGGGAGCCGACTTGCCGCCGTAAAATGACGGCGGCTGGTCGGCAAGTAGTTAAAGGCATATTGATATCTAATGGGTAGGGCTGCAACTAATGATTATTTTCATAATTGATTAGTTGGCCGATTAATCGGTTAATAACATTCAAAAGGGTAATTTTGCAGCGATTTTCATTTTTACATTTTGTTTGGCCAATTTGTTGTTGGGCAGATTAAAAAACACAAATTTCTGCAAAAATGCATTACATTCTTTTCTGCAGCTTCTCCATTGAAGTATATTGAACTTAAAAAGCAGAGTTTTGCGTTTAAAAAAAATTAAAAAAATCTTTCCCCTTTCCAAATACGGAGCAGCTGAAAAAGTCATGTATGTGAACGTGTCCCATAGGGAACCATGTAAATGAACTGTAGTGTGTTTCTGCAAAAAACAGAGGTGTGACCCAGGCCTGAGATGTTTAGTAACATAATGGGGTTAAAAAAAAAGAAAATTAGTACAAAATAAGCAAATAATCGCTACTGTAAGGGGTTAATGTTTTGCTGTGGGACAGTGAAAGTAATATTTACAGTAGCGATTTGCACTTTTTCTACTATAAAGGGGCAATTTTTATTTTTTTTAACCTCATTATGTTACTGGCCGATTCGATTATGAAAATGGTAATCGATTAACATCCATAATCGATTAGTTTTTTTAGGCCCTACTAATGTTTTGTAATGACAAAAAAAAAAAAATACAAACTTGGAACATAGTAAACCATTCAGCACTACAATTTAACAGCACCAGTGTAGAAATGCAGCTCCCGGACCAAATAAAAGAATACGTCAGAGATCCTTCCAGAGAAAAATCATAGCAAGGAAAGAAAGGGGTACACACAATTTATATTTATTATATGCAGTACAATATCCCCCCCCTTGCCATACTAGGAAAAATTATAGGTACCCATCCAGGCTTATACAAGCATCACTGCTCGCCACATATGACAACCCTCAACCAGGAGGCAGTTAATCTGATGCTGTTGAGCTGTTTTCTATCCAACCACCCCACAACTTTTTTAAACTTATCAGATACCCCTCTATTGATACGTGGCTTCATACATCAGTAGAGCCTTATTAATCAATGCCTTCCAGGCCATAATTGTAGGGGGCAACGGTTTCTTCCACAATAAGATAATTACTTTGCGGGCAAGCTGAGCAAACAAAGTATGGATCACATTTTTGGGTGCTAATGTGTCCACCAAGCCCATCAGACAGACTTCTAGAGATGGTGATTGTAGTGACCGACCCAACAGTCCAGCACCCCCACCCAGAACTGTCGGATGTGCGGGCAAAGCCAGAAAATGTGCAAAAAATCGGCCACAGGTGCATCACACCTCCAACAGTTTGGGTGCGCAGGGAAAAATCCTTGCAGGGGTGTAGTATATCCTATGAAGGAATTTCAACAGTATTAAGTGATCACATGCCGACACTAGTCCTGGCAAACGTGGTGGATAACGATGACTTTGGCAGCTTAGTGAAGAGTTTTGGGTTCTTTGTGGGCGATTCATAGGAGGGGTCTGTAATCCTTAAAAGCTGAAAGTTCTGATTTGCAGGTTGCTATCTGTTTATTTTGCCTGGATAATGTTAATTTTTATTTCCCATTTGAAACCCAAACTTTTCTATATCCTTAATAAAATCAAGGTTTGAAACCATGCAATCAATTCTGCTTTCAGGTACAGAGAAATGTCGTGGCTTTGGTTATGTCACATTTTCCATGCTGGAGGATGCCCAGCGAGCAATGAAAGAAATCAAGCAGTATGATGGGAAAAAAATTGAGGTCTTGGTGGCAAAGAAAAAGCTTACGGAAAAGGATAGGAAATCAAAAAGTAAAGGTATGCCTGGCTACTTGTTGTTGAAAAACAAAAGGAATATGTACATATTTGTGTCTTTTAGCTTTTTACTGTAGCAAGGAGACAGCAGCGCTCATCTTAATGCAGCACGTTAAAAACGTGAAAAGTAAATTAAATTCTGCGCTCATATTCTTGCACAAATATAAATGTGAACACAAGTGTATAGAACAAACAAAAAATCCAGCGCTCAAGAGGACCAGTGAAAGTAGAACTATTACAATTGCTGTATCCAATCAAGTTCATTTATTGTTGGATGCACATAGAAATAGTTAAAAATCACAACGGTCAATGAGAATGAGATAATAAAATTGATAAAATGTATCTGATGAAAGGAAAACTCATACTTATCGTTGAAGTGCTACAAAACTTGTGTACGATGGGGAACTTATGTGCAGTAAACTCTTGTTAGGGGTTTATTCAAACAATAAACTTTTCCAAGCACATTAAAAAAGGATAGTATCAAAAAACACTTGGCTGCAAAAATTCACATTGCCTGCTGGTGTGTGCTCACATCACAAACTGCTCTCCTACCGACGCATTTCCCTGTAAAAAGCATCGACTGGGAATCTCTATTCCCAGTCGATGCTTTTTACAGGGAAACGCTTAATTTGAGTGGAATTAGTATTTTTACCCTTGAGGTAACATTCAAAGGCCTCCTCTACGAAGTGAACCTTGGAGAACGTAATCTTCCTTACGTGTGCAGTTATGTCCAAGTCTGCCGAATTGAATTTCTGTGTATATTTGCTGTCCCCTTGGGGTGGTGGCAGCTCTGGAAGTGGAGATAAGTGTTCCCAAGAGGTGGGCTTGCTGTAGTTTTTGGCATGCATGGTTGTTTCTGTATGACACAGCTCAAGATTCAGAAAGGCAAAATTGTCTGTGTCAGACATGTGTGAAAGAGAGGCCTAGTTGATTGGAGTTAGTGTGAAACAAAGGATAACTAAAGCAATCTCGATCCGCTCCAAATGATGGCTGTCATCAATATATTGTTCATAAAGGACAATATTCTTGGCAAAGGGGTTGTCTTTCCAGATGCAGTTGTTCTCCCAGGAACCCATAGCCAGATTGGCATAGCTAGGGGCAAAACTGCCCCCCCATAGCTGTACCCTGGATCTGAAGACAGAATAATTGAGTGAGAAAATTGTGTTGCATCTCTAATGAATGGAGCCTGTTTTGTATTGATGAGAGAGTCTTGGTATAGAAAGTGCTCTACTGCTCGAAGTTCAACTTCATTGGGGATTGAGGTATAAATAGAAGCCACATCGAGAGATAAACAAAGGTAGGTACTCTCCCAGGGGTAGCTATGTATTATGTGACAAAAAGATGCCCATGTATTTGTTGCTTTGTGTTTCAGAGACTGCCAACACCCCCGTGGAAAAGAAGCCTAAAGATGGCAAAGGACAGCACAAAAAAGCAAGACTTATTATCCGAAACTTGAGTTTTAAGGTTCAGTATTCAAGCTTTGTGTTTCTTATAGAGATATTGGAATACTATCCATATGATTAGACTTGAGCAATGCTTGTAGTAATTGTTAGGGTTGTCCCGACACCGATACTAGTATCGGTACCGATACCAAGCATTTGCCCGAGTACTTGTACTCGGGCAAATGCTCCCGATGCTTCACCCGATACCTGTACTGTCAGCGGTGATCAGTGCATGGGGAAGTTACAAGCACCAATCACCGCTGTATAGATTTAAATGTAATTTCTCCGCTTCTCTCCCCCTCCCCACGTGGCTTTCAGCTGCTTTAAAATCAGCGGTGATTGGTGCTTGTAACTCCCCCACACCGCTGACTGTCCCGTGTCCTCCTCCAGCCTCTCTGTCTCTGTCTCTGTCTCTGTGTGTGTCTCTCTCTCTCTCCCCCTCTCCCCCTCCTTACTGCTCCGAATGGACAGAGTCAGTGATTACTGACTCTGTCCATTCACATAACTAAAACATCGTAAACTGTGTTTACAATGTTTCATTTTATGAATGAAGAGAAGACACTGGCTTTTCTTTATTCATTTTCAGCGCAGCTGAGGCTGCTGAGAAAGGGACTGCGTGTCCCTAGTACCTTTCTCTGTCTCAAAGGGGAGATGTCGGAGGTCTGTTAAGACCCCTGATCTCTCACCAAAGCCCCCCAACAGGGCTGGAAAAATAAAATTTATTGTAGAAATGACACGGTCCAACCTCTCCCCTCCCCCCCTTTAAAAAAAAGAAAACATTATAAATAAAAAAAATTGTATAAAAAAATAAAAATAAAAATTAAAAACAGGAAGCACATCAGAAATAGCCAGTCTGACAACTACAGCGGGAGGGGTGGAGCACTCCAACGGACGCCATCCGTAAGGAGAGGAGGGCGGTGGGCAGTCGCGTGAGCGTTCGAGTGGCGCTCTGAAATTAAGTAGAAATCTGCATATTTTTTTATAAAGCACATACAGTGGGGCACATAACAGAGGGGATTGTATGAATATAATACAGTTCTTAAAGCAGCATGAAGGGAAAGGGGCGGGGAGCAGAGTGGCACTGACAAGGCTGACAGACAGGGAAGGGGAGGAGAGGGGAGGGACAGCACAGCAGAGAGATAGCGGATGCATGTAAACTGACCACGGTACCGGGCTCAACAGCCATGATAAATGTGATCAGTTTACAGGGAGGGAAGGAATAACCAGGCAGGATCAGCCAGGTAATTTAGATTATACAAGAAGCCACATTACACAGCACAAGTGCTTTTATGCATGTTTTAGGGAACAGGATCCATTTCTTTTTATTAGAGTTACAAACACTTTGGGCCAGATTCACAAAGGTTAGCGGATCTTTAGATCCGTGTAACCTATGTGTTAAGATCCGCCCTCGCAAGTTTGTGAGGAAAGTGTCAAATTCACAACACACTTACCTCCAAACTTGCGACGGCGGATCCTAACTCCCCCGGCGGAATTCTAATTCCGCGGCTGGGGGAGTGTACTATTTAAATCAGGCGCGCTCCCGCGCCGATTTAAATACGCATGCGCCGTCCGGGGAATTTCCCGGCGTGCATTGCTCCCACTGACGTCAATAGGACGTCAGTGGTTGCGACGTGAGCGGGACTTGCGACGCGCGTGTTCGTGAATCGGCGTACGCAAACGACGTAGGAAATTTCAAATTCGACGCGGGAACGATGGCCATACTTAACAATACTTACCCCTGCTTTTAGCAGGGGTAAGTATACGACGGGTACCGCGCTACGGAAACGACGTAAGAACACAGCGTCGGGTCCGCGTACGTTCGTGAATTTCGCGTATCTCGCTGATTTACATATTATTCAGTGTAAATCAGCGGGAACGCCCCCGGCGCCATTTTTAAATCCAAAAAAAGATCCGACAGTGTAACACAGTGTGACACTGTCGGATCTCAGCCCTATCTATGCGTATCTGATTCTATGAATCAGGTGCATAGATAGGACCAGTAAAAATCCGAGATACGATGGTGTATCTGAGATACTCCATCGTATCTCTTCTGTGAATCTGGCCCTTTAAGTACAGATTTTGCTGCTTTTATAGCACTTTATATGCAGCAAAATTTGGTAAAATGCAGATTTTTACAAATGCATAGTGTGAATCCACCCTAACAATGTAGTCATCTGTAACATTCTTTAATTATGAGTGCATGACACATTTTAGGAGTATAGGCTCATGGCCATGCTTGCTAACCTTGCCTTTTCCTCAACAGTGTTCTGAAGATGATCTCAAGAAACATTTTTCTGCATTTGGAACTGTGCTGGAGGTGAACATCCCAAAAAAGCCAGGTTTGTTCCCTCTCCTCTTACGCTTGCAATTCGAAACCGGATTTCTGATGGTCAAAAGAGTAATTTGTTTCTATTTCTGACTGTCCACACCTGTATTTGAAGTGAACCTGTATCCACACTATGGACCTTAAATTATTTACATATTCTTAACAAATGGTAAAAAAGCTTTTACAAACCATCACTCGCCTCCTCTAGCTGCTTGTTCTGAGAAGTATTTTATTTTCAAATATAGCAACCAAGACTCTAGTCCAAGTTACTTTCTAAGGGGTTTTAGAAAAACCTGTTGGCAGACTGCCATGAACTGCTCTCCATAGAAAAAAAGCTTACTTTTTTTCTTTCTTTTTTTGTCCATAGATAGACGTAAATATGGAATTTATTTTAAGGCCTCATTCACACGGTCGCTTACTCGTATTGCATGGATGCGATTGGAGCCGCAAAGTGCTGTGTGCAGGCAGCTCTTGCATGTGTATGCAGCAGCTGCATGGACACAGCTGTTCATCCCAGTTTGGCATCCATGCAGTTCAGCAGCCCTGAACAGACCGTGAACATTCTTTGCTGCTGACTCGCATTTGCATGGTTTTGGCATTGCTGGAAAACTGGTTAAAGCAGCAGAGACTACAGTTCAAAGTAAAATAAAGAATCACCCTGTGAGTACAACATTGGGGGTACAGTGTTGGTCAGCACTACAGAAGAAAAAGATTTGGGGGTACTTATTTCAGATGATTGTAAAATGAGCAAACTGTGTGACCAGACAGTGGGAACTTGAATAGAATTCTAGGATTCCATCACTAGGGAGGGATCACCAGCAGGAGGAAGGAGGTTCTGATTCCTCTCTATAGATCTTTAGTGAGAGTTTAGTGTCCAGTTCTGGAGACCTCACTTAGGCCCCTTTCACGCTGGGGTGGCTTCGGCGGTAAAGTGCTGCTATTTTTAGCAGCGCTTTACCGTCAATTTTGCTGCGCTATTCGGCCGCTAGCGGGGGGGCTTTTACACCCCCCCGCTAGTGGCCAAGAAAAGGTTAAAAACCACTGCAAAGCTCCTCTGCAGAGGCGGTAATGCCGCGGTGCCACATTGATTTCAATGGGCTCCTTCACCGCTCCAAAGATGCTGCTAGCAGGACTTTTTTTTACCGTCCTGCTAGCGCACCGCTCCAGTATGAAAGCCCTCGTGGCTCGCTTTACAGGCACTATTTTTAGCGTTGTAGCCCTGCAAAGCAACCCAGTGTAAAAGGGGTCTTGCAGAGACATTGATAAAATAGAACAAGTCCAGAGACGGGTAACAAAATGGTAAAAGGTTTGGGGGGGATAAAACCTAATATGTACAGTCTGGAGGAAATAAGGGAGAGGGGGAGACATGATTGAAACCTTTAAATACATCAAGGGGGTGAATAAGATTCAGGAGAGCAGTCTATGAAACCAAAATCAATAACATGGGGACATGACCTCAAACTAACTGGAGGTTAGTTCAAACAAACTTTTAGAAAGCGTTCTTTTACTGAAAGGGTAGTTGATGCTTGGAATAAACTCCCAGTAGAGGTAGTGAGACAGTCAACAGTAAATGGCTTCAAACATGCGTGGGACAAACCTAGATCTATAGTCGGACAATAAAGTAAAAAAAAAAAATGGGCAAACTCGATGGACTACTTAGTCTTTTTCTGCTGTTGTTTTTCTATGTCCAAGGCCTCATTCACCTGGATGCTTACACCCATAATGCGGCATTGTGAAAAAAAAAACATTTTTATTAAATTGTTTCCACACTTGCTCTGTCAGTGCCAGGCTCTTCACTGTTTTTCATGGGATTTCAGTGCAAATGTCTGGTGGCTTCGGGAGGTTAAAGGTAGACAGCAATGCCAAAAAGTAAAGAAACAAGAGCTGCATCTCTATGTAGTGCCATTCAGACAGCATTTATAGTATCTCTGAAAGTTATTCTACCAATCTGTGAAAATCTGCCTTGACAGGTTTTGCAGCACTTGTGCATCGTTTAGATCAAAAAATTGAACATGGGGTGGAAAAGAAGCGGATTCAAATCTTTTTATGCAAACTACTGATGTGAATACTTGTATTTTCTGCATTATGCATCTGAATGGTGTCCAGTAGTCATTCTTTTTGATAACCTGTATAATGAAACTTTCTTTTTCAGATGGGAAAATGCGAGGCTTTGCATTTGTGCAGTTGAAGAACATGCTGGAAGCCAGCAAAGCAATAAAAGGCACGAACATGAAGAATATAAAAGGTAGGGGGAATAAATAAATATAATTTCTTAAACGTTAAATGTAAGAATAATAGGAAAATCCCCCAGGAGCTGTGACTGTTCTAAATACACACATTTTTAGAAGCACTTTTAAACTCTACCCATGGTAAACCTTAAACTCTGTAATTTTTGTTTCATGGATCAGACACCTCAGCTCTCTATAGCATTAGGCGCCCCCCCCCTCCCCCAGGTATGCTTTCCCTTTTTTGTGAAAAAAAAGTACAAGCTGCTTCAGTCACAGGGTCTGCTTTCCACCCTGTAGAATGTTCCTATTTGCTTATCACACCGTAACAGCAGACATTAAGAGTGAGTAACTTAGGAAGAAAAAGGTAAAAGAAGAGGTTACAGTAAAGTCAAGTGCTTATTTTTTATTATTCAAGTAGTAAAAATTTCCACAAATAATTCTATAGAATTCTTAAAGTTTAAAAGAATGCGATTTGCAGACATTCATTTAATCATCTTGGTATGATCACGAGGATCATACCAAGATGATTAAATGAATGTCTGCAAATCGCATTCTTTTAAACTTTAAGAATTCTATAGAATTATTTGTGGACATTTTTACTACTTGAATAATAAAAAATAAGCACTTGACTTTACTGTAACCTCTTCTTTTACAAGGATGATTATTTTGATTAGTAGACATCCTTAGACAAGATGATGTCCTGATTGTGTTACAACAAGTAGGTTTTATGGAATGGGGTGGTGTTAGAAATGGACAGAAGACTAAAATATTCCCATTTTTTTTACTGTATGTTAAAATATATACACAGTGGGGATCGAAAGTTTGGGCACCCCAGGTAAAAATTTGTATTAATGTGCATAACGAAGCCAAGGAAAGATGGAAAAATCTCCAAAAGGCATCAAATTACAGATTAGACATTCTTATAATATGTAAAAAAAAGTTAGATTTTATTTCCATCATTTACACTTTCAAAATTACAGAAAACAAAAAATGGCGCACATTAATAATTTTTTTTACCTGGGGTGCCCAAACTTTCGATCTCCACTGTGTGGTGTGTGTGTATGTATGTATGTGCATATATAATCTCTATTACTCCTTTCCAGAAATGTATGTGTTTAAAAATGTATTGATTATATTGTAGACTCTTGGCCTGTTTTTTTCTGAGCACTTTGCTGTTTTGCAGACCGTACGGTTGCTGTTGATTGGGCTGTAGCAAAGGATAAATATACAGCTACCCAGGGAGCAACTGCGAGTGGTATGTTTTTAAAATTTTACTTAAAATGAAGGTGTGTGGTTTCTCTTTAAAGTAAAAAACAAACTTTTAACCTTTTAGAATCGCTTTACATTTTTAAAGTATAACTAAAGTCAAAGCTTTAGTTTTGGATAGAGGGGAGGTGGATTAGAACACTTTTTTTTTTTTTTTTTTTTTTTTTTAAATGGTAAAAAGATGTGTTGCATGTGTACCTTTCACTCCCCTTATACTTGCCTGATCCAGGGATTGTGCATGAAAGCAGTGGCTCTGTCCTACCTCTCTGCACAGATTAGCAGCAGCAGGGAGCCATTGGCTCCAGCTGCTGTCAGTCCTAGTCTGTGCCAAGGGAGTGGAGGGCAGCCAAGCTGCCCAGTCTGTCAATAGATGCAGACAAGGTGACATAGGAGAGACTCCACCCGAGTGCCCCTATAGGAAGCAGTTTTCTATGGGGGTACTCTCCAAAGAGAAGGAGCCAGGAGCGCTGGCAAAAAGAAAGGGATCATGGCTGTTACACAGAGCAGATAAGTATGACATGTTTGTTAAGGGGGGGGGGGGGGACACTTTCACTAGCTGATCCTCCCTAACGTCCATCTGAGTCCTGTATCGATCCAGCGCTATGCCTGGCTGCATTTTTATTTTTTTCTCTAATCGCAGGTGGATCAGGAGGTAATGTGAGCCATTGGCTCCTGTTGTTGCCGGTCAACTCCTGTGGGGGGGGGGGAGGCGAGCCTGAGCTGCACTGTGTGTGTGTCCATGGACATACACCCCGCAGCTTGGGAGTGAGTCTGCATTTTTGCCCCCATAGCACAGGGCTTACTATGGGGGAACATACAGAAGCGGAGGAGCGGGAAGCGTTGGTGAGGTAACCCGGAAGAGGGCAATACCATTTCACAGAGCAAGTATAAACCTCTTATTTTTAATTTAAAAAAGTTGGAATTTACAACCACTTTAGATTTGACATATCAAACAAATCTTGTACAGGCAAGAAGCAGATGCTTGAAGGGTCTCAGAACTTCAAAGCGATCAATAGACAGTAATGGGCAATGGTCACGATGAGTCTAACAAGTTTTAACTTGTCTGCCTTCACTCCAGAACCTAAAATCTACAGATTTAAAAAAAAATGCTGGGAAAAGTTTAACTGTTCCACTGGTCATTTCTTGAATCTTCTTTCATTTGAAAATCAAAGTTACCAGCAGAACCAAGCCCTGTAATTGAGAAAAATGTCAACAACTATCCTGATTGGTTCTCTGTAGGTTTCTTCAAAATGTAAAAATGTTTCTTTCAGAGACCAAGAAAAATACTGAGGTGTGTAAACCAGAGGAGAGTGATGAGGATGAAGGAGAAGCTGCCTCCTCAGAGGAAGAAGAAAAAGAGGAAGAAAAAACATCACTGAAGAATGAAGGCAGTTCTGCAGAGGAGGTTGGAGATGTGTCAGATGATGAAGCTGTTGAACCAGAAGAGAAATGTCCCAAAGCAAAAAGGAAAGGACACAAACCGTGAGTGCAAAGCTGTTAATCGCGTGTGTTTTTTTTTTTTTTTTTTTTATTTTTTTTAACAGGGTTACAGAAAAGTAAGTTTAACTTTATTGCTCTATAAAAAAAATACAGTGGCTACAGGCATCCCTATCCTTAAATTACAGACCTATACTACACATTGGAGATTATTGTACAGGATTTATATAGCGCTGATAGTTTGTGCAGCACTTTACAACAGTAGGGCAGATGGTACAATACAATTCAATATTGGAAGAATCGAAGGCCCCTGCTTGTTGGTGCTCACAATCTAGGAAATTAAAATTATAGGTGTTAAAGTCCTAAATGGCTTCCATATATTTAACATGTGAGATATGCATCGTATGACCATTGTCGTATACATAATATATTGGTATGTACATAATGAGAGAGCGAGAGATGATACCGCTCTAAAATCTGCTGATCCCTTGGCTTTGTTTCCGTCTCACTAAACCAAAAGGGTGCTGGCTATGCACAGGTGCATTGGATAGAAGATCCTGGACTGCCGCACTCCTTAATAGATGTCTTTATTTGTACAAATAAAATCCAAAAAACAACCAAAGCGATGCAGTCAAAAATGAAGTGAACAACAGGAAAAATGTGGCTTGACATGTTTCACATCATGTGATGCTTACGTAGCTCTACGAGTAAGCATCACATGATGTGAAAAATGTCAGCCACCTTTTTCCTGTTCACTTTATTTTGACTGCATCGCTTTTGGTGTTTTTTGGATTTCGTTTGGACAATAAAGACATTGTTTTAAGGTGTGCGGCAGTCCAGGATCTTCTATCCAATACATCAGGGGTCTCCAAACTTTTCAAACAAAGGGCCAGTTTATTGTCCTTCACACTTTAGGAGGGCCGGATTGTGGCCAGCAGGGGCAGAAAATGTCACAGGCTCAGCATCGGTGAAAATAAATATGGCCTCAGGGTTGGTGGTCAATAGAAGTAGTGCCCCTATTAGTACGAGGAATAGTATCCCATCATTGGTATCGGTAGAAGATATAGTGCCACATTGTTGGTGTCAGTGGGAGGAATAGTGCCTCATATTCGTGGGAGGAATAGTGCCCAAGGGCCGGATAAAGGCTAACAAAGGGCCACATCTGGCCCTCGGGCCGCAGTTTGGAGACCCCTGCAATACATAATGAGAGATTTTTGACGGGGGAAACTTTGAGTTAAGGTGATGCCATTTATTGGCAATATTAGCAAGTTATTAGATGCAAGCTTTCGAGTGACCTTTTTATATATTTTCTTCAGTCTTTACACATTGCTAATGAAATGTACAAAGCCTGTAGTTGGGATCAAAGGCATTACAAAAGCTTGCATCTTTAACGACTTCAGCCCCGGAAGGATTTACCCACGGCCAGGCCATTTTTTGCGATATAGCACTGACAATTACGCGGTCATGCAACGCTGTACCCAAACAAAATTGATGTGTGTGTTATTTTTTATTTATTTTTTCACAAATAGAGCTTTCATTTGGTCGTATTGGATCACCTATGTGGTTTATTTTTTGCGCTATAAACCAAAATTTTTTTTTTTTTGTAAAAATGCCCAAAAAATTTACCTTCTGCTATAAAACATTTCCAAGAAACAAAAAAAATGTAAAAAAAATGATTTATTCATCAGTTTAGGCCAATATGTATTTTGGTTCATATTTTTTGTGAACAAAAATCGCAATAAGCGTATATTGATTGGTTTGCGCCAAAGTAATCGGGTCTACAAAACAGGGGATAGATTTATGGCTTTTTTTTTTTCAGTGAGTGGGGTTTTTTTTTTTCGGGGGATTGCGGTGGACGGATCGGACACCTGACTTTTTTTAGACTTATTTTTTTTTTTTACTTTTTTTTTTTTTTTTGGTGAACTAGTGACTAGTTCCACTGCCCCCCCACATTACAATCCGATTAAGGCTCTTATTATTTTTTCCATGCTGTACATACCTTAGTACAGCATATTCACCTGTGCATTCGGGTTGCGAGTCCCGCGGGAGTGGGCGTTCCTCACATGTGTGTGATTGACATTTTGCCCAAAAACGAGCTCCCCCCCCTGTCGCGTAAGCCGCGTCACGTTTGGCGAAAGGAGCCGAGCGGCGATGCGCATGCGCAGTATAGCGCCGACTCGCCGTTCGGCTCCTTTCGCCAACCGTGACGCGGCTTACGCGACGGGGGGAGCTCGTTTTTGGGCAAAACGTCAATCACCGGCATGTGAGGAACGCCCACTCCCGCGGGACTCGCAACCCGGATGCACGGGTGAATATGCTGTACTAAGGTATGTACAGCATGGAAAAAATAAGAGCCTTAATCGGATTGTAATGTGGGGGGGCAGTGGAATAAGAAAATGTAGTTTTTAGGGTGAACCACCCCTTTAAAGTAAATTTTATTAAAAACAAAAACAAAAAAAAAACCTGTTTATACTCGCCTGCTCTGCGGTGGTATTTTAGAGTGGCCCCAATCCCCTTTTTCCATGCCCAGTAGCAAGCCGTTTGCCATGGGGACACGCTGTGCATGCTCACTCCTGACCTGTTTGTCTTCTAGAGCTGCGCTCTATAGACTTGCACAGCAAGACTTAGGCCCACCCCCCCACTTTCTCTTTACTGCATTTGATTGACTGCAGCAAGAGCCAATGACTCCTTCTGCTCAAATGATGTGTGAAGAGGAAGTAAGGGGAGAATAGATGCAGCCTTGCACAGCGCTAATCCATTCTCCCCTCTGTTTTCCTCTTCATACAGGGAAGGGGGCACAGGGAAACTGAAAATGTTTTTCTACCTTAATGCATTAAGGTAAACTTTTTTTTTTTTTTTTTGGTCTAGTGACACGTTGGCCATAAAGGGTATCAAATTCACCATATATTAATCAATAGTTAACACCATACTCATTCAACAGTCCAGTGAGATAGATGCTGGTAATACACTATTGTAACCTAGCATCTAGTCACACAAAAAATATTTTGTCTCCATTAGTTTGATTTTATTTCACAAAACCAATAAACCTGTCATACTTCTCTGGTCTGTGCAATGGTTTTTGCACAGAGAAACCCCGATCCTCATCTGCTGGTGCTCTTGGTACCCTCAAAGAGGTCTCTGCGTTGCAACATAGGATATAAAAACTTGTGCATGTTTTGAAGTCTTTTGCAGTGTACTTAAATTTAAATTCATATAAACTATTAGCCCGGAAAAAACAAACAAGAGGAAGGATGACAGTGAGGAGGAGGAGGAGAGTAGTGATGATGAGGACGATGATGATGACGATGAAGCGAAGGATAACAAATCTGACTCTGGGCAGGAGAGTGACAATGAAGATGATCTGTCAGAGGACTCAGATTCTGAGAGTAAGAAAAAAGGTACAGTTTAAAGTCACGCTCTTATACTTGATCTGTAAGCCCACATCACTGAATGACACCAAATCTAACCTCCTTTTGCTTTACAGATAAGAATAAAAAGAAAAAGCAATTGCCTTCTGATGTTGGTGAAGGAAGGACATTGTTTATCAGGTGAGCTTCTTTCTTAGTATGAACAGATCGCTCTCATCACCCCTGACAGCACGGAGATCTGTTTGTTTACATTGCTCTGTCTCTGTAAGGAGACATCGCGTGTGCCCCAGCGCTCATCGCGAACGCTGGGCACGCTCATCGCGAACGCTGGGCACGCTCATCGCGAACGCTGGGCACGCTCATCGCGAACGCTGGGCACGCTCATCGCGAACGCTGGGCACGCTCATCGCGAACGCTGGGCACGCTCATCGCGAACGCTGGGCACGCTCATCGCGAACGCTGGGCACGCTCATCGCGAACGCTGGGCACGCTCATCGCGAACGCTGGGCACGCTCATCGCGAACGCTGGGCACGCTCATCGCGAACGCTGGGCACGCTCATCGCGAACGCTGGGCACGCTCATCGCGAACGCTGGGCACGCTCATCGCGAACGCTGGGCACGCTCATCGCGAACGCTGGGCACGCTCATCGCGAACGCTGGGCACGCTCATCGCGAACGCTGGGCACGCTCATCGCGAACGCTGGGCACGCTCATCGCGAACGCTGGGCACGCTCATCGCGAACGCTGGGCACGCTCATCGCGAACGCTGGGCACGCTCATCGCGAACGCTGGGCACGCTCATCGCGAACGCTGGGCACGCTCATCGCGAACGCTGGGCACGCTCATCGCGAACGCTGGGCACGCTCATCGCGAACGCTGGGCACGCTCATCGCGAACGCTGGGCACGCTCATCGCGAACGCTGGGCACGCTCATCGCGAACGCTGGGCACGCTCATCGCGAACGCTGGGCACGCTCATCGCGAACGCTGGGCACGCTCATCGCGAACGCTGGGCACGCTCATCGCGAACGCTGGGCACGCTCATCGCGAACGCTGGGCACGCTCATCGCGAACGCTGGGCACGCTCATCGCGAACGCTGGGCACGCTCATCGCGAACGCTGGGCACGCTCATCGCGAACGCTGGGCACGCTCATCGCGAACGCTGGGCACGCTCATCGCGAACGCTGGGCACGCTCATCGCGAACGCTGGGCACGCTCATCGCGAACGCTGGGCACGCTCATCGCGAACGCTGGGCACGCTCATCGCGAACGCTGGGCACGCTCATCGGCTCCAGTGTCGCCCCCTCTAGTGGTCAAAAGGCGAACAGTCTTTTATGACGGTTCGCCCAAGAGAGCCAACCTGCCGCAGTTTGGTCGGGAAGGGGTTAAGGCCTAAAGAGATTTTCTTTGCTTTGTCTTACAAAAATTACCTTTTTTATGCAATCCTTAGACAAAAACTTAACACAAATGCACTTTTTTTTTATTTACGTTGCATAGTAATCAAGGTTGAAAAAAGACACACATTCATCAAGTCCGACCTATGTGTGTGATTTGTGTGTCGGCATTACATTGTATATCCCTGTATGTTGTGGTCGTTCAGGTGCTTGGCTTATTATTCTTACACTAAAGCACCCTCTACGCAAAATAATTGGTTAATGGGGGGGGGGGGGGGGGCAGACACATAGGAGGAGGAGTTAATGCTGATTGGGGTAAGCTAAAGGTTGCTAAGGGGTTAAATAGAAATGGAAACCAATTTTGATTAACTAAAAATCTCTGCGTGTGTTTTTACATACCAACTTCATTTTAAGGCCTCATTCACACATAGTTACATAGTTGGGTTGAAATAAGACACAAGTCTATCCAGTTCAACCATGAAATAAAAAATATCGTACAATCCCATATACCCAATTCTATACCCACAGTTGATCTAGAGGAAGGCAAAAAAAAAACAGCAGAGCATGATCTAATTTGCTACAGCAGGGGAAAAAATTCCTTCCTGATCCCCCGAGAGGCAATCGGATTTTCCCTGGATCAACTTTACCTATAAATGTTAGTATCCAGTTATATTCTTTACATTTAGGAAATAATCCAGGCCTTTCTTAAAGCAATCTACTGAGCTGGCCAAAACCACCTCTGGAGGGAGTCTGTTCCACATTTTCACAGCTCTTAGGCCTCGTACACACGACCGGACAGTCCGCTGAAAACGGTCCGCCGGACCATTTTCAGCGGACATGTCCGGTCGGAGATTTCTGTCTGATGGCTGTACACACCATCAGACAGAAATCCGCGAGTAAACAATACGCGGGGACGTGGCTAGACAAAGTGGAGGCTAGACAAAGATTCCATGTCTCCCCATCCTTTGACCCCACATCCTCCTCCCATTTACTTCTACATGGCAACTTGGCCAGGTCCTGAAATGCGTTGAGGGTAATATTGTAGCCTCTAGAAATCATGCCTTTTTTGTCACTTTCCATCAGAATCCCCTGTATTATGGCATGATCAGTTGGCCTAAGTGGTGTCAGTCTGGATTGTATCTGCAGTGCATGACACAGTTGCAGATCCTTAAAGTTAGTGCGTGGTATATAAAATTCTGCTTGGATTTCCAAAAAGGATTTGAAGACCTGACCATTGTACAATTGTGACATGTATTTGAGCCCTGCAGCTTCCCAATTTCTGAGTCCACTGAGCTTAAGCAATTCTCTATAATGCATATTTCGCCAGATAGGAGTAAGTGTCAGGAAACCCCTAACACCCAGTAATCGGTTGATGTTGTTCCACAGTGTTTTCAGTAGAATTATGGATGAAAGTCCTCTAAGTGTGTATAGCCAGCCTCCAATCCGTCCATTGGAGCGGCCAGGAGTCTGCGTATAGGGTCCGAGACGTCCACTAATCCCCAAGCGCCCAGCTGTTGTAGCTGGGAGGCAAGGAAATAAGCTCTGGCATGGGAGACTGCCAATCCCCCCTCATCCTTGTTATATTGTAAAGTAGAGAGCCTAATCCTAGCTTTTTTTTTTTTTTTTTTTGCCAAATCAATTCCCTAAATTGGTAGTCTATTCTATCCAACCAGCGATTGAGAACCCAAACCGGTGAATTATGGCAAATATATAATAATTGTGGCGCCCATACCATCTTTATGAGGTTCACTCTCCCCACCACTGATAAAGGCAACTTACACCAGGCACTAAATTTGTCCTGAAACTTAGCCAGTAGGGGGACAAGATTAAGAGGTATATATTGGGAGACATCCAGGGACACCTGTACACCCAGATAATGAAGAGGCGACTATCTGTACCATGGATGTAGAATCGGGTAGAGGGTCCAAGGGCATCGGTACTGACTTATTCCAGTTAATGGAGAAGTCGGACAGTGCACCAAGAGCTTTGGAAACCGCAGCTTGCCATCGCATGCTATTATTGAGCTTATGATCTACCAAAACCCCCAGATCCTTCTCCACTATGGATCCCCCTTAGTATGTATGATGCATGCATATTCGTAGCCTCCAAGTGCATAACTTTACATTTATCAACATTAACCCTCATCTGCCACATATTTGCCCAATGAAACAGAGCATTGAGGTCGGCTTGTAAATTGGAGACATCCTGTAAGGACGTTATTCCACTGCATAGTTTGGTGTCATCTGCAAAGACAGAAATGTTACTTTTGATCTCAGACCCAATATCATTTATAAAGATATTAAAAAGTAAGGGTCCCAGCACTGAACCTTGGGGTACACCACTGATAACCTTAGACCATTCAGAGTAAGAATCATTAACCACTACCTATCCATTTTCTGGCACGGGATGTGCAGGCATTCAGTCTATTGGGATGCAGCGGCATTATGGACTCGCATGACCATCAAAATGGGACCAGTGGCTCTTTACCTACCTACCTTGCATCTTGTGGACGCAAAGCCTGGCCATCACACAGGTGTATGGATAGGTACATTCTTGTGAAAGAAGTCTGAGAGGTGGAAATTGCTTGCGAGTGGGACATGGACGCAACAGCGTGGCAGTACAAGTACACCCACAAAGAGAACTTTATATATATATATATATCTCTCTCTCTCTATATATATATATATATATATATATATATATATATATATATAGATATATATATATATATATATATATATATATCTCTATCTATATATATATCTCTATCTATATATATATCTCTATCTATATATATATATATATATATATATATATATATATATTGCTCCCCTAGAGATGTTTGGTTGCAACTGTCGGGAATCCCTGCTTGGTTTTACCGGAAAATCTAAATTTACTCATCAGACCTTCACAGAAATATATTTAAAGGAGGAAAAAAAATCATTTGAACGAGCGAGTGTTCTTTATACACTCACTGTAGTTATGATTCATAATGCAACTGACAAATATTGACTTATTGGGAAGGGGTAGCAGAGAAGGTAATTTATTAATTGTTTAAGAACGTCTGTTTGTTTTTTGTTTTTTTAAGAGCACTGCAATCTGTTTGTTTTCCTTTTTAAAGTGTCTTGTGAAGTCTCAAAATATATGACCTTTTTTGACCTTTAGGAACCTGTCTTTTAACTCTGAGGAGGAAGACCTGGAGGAATTGCTGCTCAGATTTGGAAATATAAAATATATCCGCATTGTGGTTCATCCTGACACAGAGCACTCCAAAGGTTTGCACACTAACTTTTAAATGTATTTACACCAAGCTAGTCATGTACCATAGGCTATTCCTGTACAGTGATTCGGGGACAATGTTAACGTGGCACTAAATGATATGCTTATTCTCTAATCTATACACATCCACTACTTAATAGCCTTTTAATAAATTTATCATTAGTAAGCTGCTGAACTTCTCCATTTCCCCCTAACTTCTGTTTGTTTGGAATGAGCAGCGCAAGTTATTACTGGTCCTGTGCACTGCTCTATTCACAATACAAATCCTATAGTGCCGGGAGTGAGCAAGAGAGGGTGGTGACATCCTACATACAGTGATACAGTGGGATCATGAAGAAAGAATGTAGCCGCCCTCTAGAATAGAAGTTACACCTTTTTTTTTTTTTTTAAAGCGGAGCTCCACCCAAAAGGGGAAATTCCGCTTTAAGGACTCGTTTCCCGCTCCTCTTGAACATTTGGCACTTTTGTGGGGACTGGGGGGAGCAAGTACCTGCTTCCCATTCTCATTCCAAGTGGAGGTTCTCCCTCCCTGCAGTCTTCTGGGACACTGACGGGTCCCAGAGAACTGTATCCACCACTCAAGTTGCGCAGCATGACTCGTGTAAGATATCACAGCTGGGTGAAGATGCCGGGGACTGAAGACAGCGGGTGAGACTGACTGGGGTGATCACACCGTTGTATCGTGGAACAGGCGAGTGGCTCTTTTTTTTAAGAGTCGGCAGCTACAGTTTTTGTAGCTGCTGACTTTCTTTTTCTTCCACACTTGATTGGAACTCTGCTTTAATATTGCATACATAGAGATTTAAATGTTACTTTAAGGTTCATCAGTTTGTGAAAATTGTTTATTACTTTTTTGTGTTTAAAGCGGATGTTCCGCCAAAAAAAAAAATTAAAAGCCAGCAGCTACAAATACTGCAGCTGCTGACTTTTAATATTAGGACACTTGCCTGTCCTGGAGTCCAGCAGCGTCAGCAGCAGAGGACGAGCGATCGCTCGTCACCCTGCTGCTCCCCCCTCCATCCACACTGAGGGAACCAGGAAGTGAAGCGCTGTGGCTTCACTGCCCGGTTCCCTACGGCGCATGCGCGAGTCGCGCCGCGCCAGCCGATTGGCTCCCGCTGTGTGCTGGGAGCCGAGTGTTCACACCACACAACGGGGGGGGGGGGGGGGCGCGACGGGATGTGACGCAATGCCCATCTTTTGCCCGTGAATGCCAGGCCGGAAGTGAGTGCAAATACCTGTATCTGCACCCCCCTCCCCCCTGAAAGGTGTCAAATGTGACACCGGAGGGGGGCAGGGTTCCGATCAGCGGGACTTCACTTTAGGGTGGAGAACGGCTTTAAGTTTAGCCTGCTTGCAGCTGATTCTGGGTCACAGGAGAGTACAAGCAAGTGCACTCCTGTGAGACAGAAAAAAACAGTATGACCAAAAGCGCTTTCTCTTTAAGGCTCGGTTCACACTAGCCCACTCCAGTCGCATGATTTTCAGTGCAACTTTGGAGTCCGACTTTGATACAGATTTGAAGTGACTTTTTTACACTCTCTGGCATTGAAGCCATGTTTCAGTCGGGTCATAGTAGTGCAGGAACCTTTTCTGAAGTCGCAGCGACTTCAGCCGTGTCAATTGGAATGTCTCATCTAGATGCATGGCATTTTGCATGTCCTGCGACTTTGGGTCTCACAAATCGAATCTTAAGTTGCAGGAGTATGAACCTAGTCTTGGCCTAGGGTTCCCCTCTAAAAATCAAATCTATTCTGGAAGATCCCTTTTAGGACAAGGGGGCTCTTGGATATCTCCCCTTATACGTGGATGAGTAAGGGTTATATAGTTTCCCTGAATCCTCATTCACTTTAACCACTTCCATACCAGGTACTTGCGCAGCTTCCCGCCCAAGCCAATTTTCAGCTTTCAGCACTGTCGCACTTTGAATGGCAATTGCGCGGTCATGCTACACTGTACCCAAACAAAATTGGCGTCATTTTTTCCCCACAAATAGGGCTTTCTTTTGGTGGTATTCGATCACCTCTGCGATTTTTTTTTTTTTTTTTTTTTTTTTTTTTTTTTTTTTTTTTTGCGCAACAACTAAAAAAAGGCTGAAAATTTGGAAAAAAAAATTACGTTTTTATTTTTTTCTGTTAATTTTTTTGTAAATAAGTTTTTTCTCTTTTCAATTACGGGCACTGATATGGCGGCACTAATGGGCACCGATGAGATGGCACTAATGGGCACCGATGAGATGGCACTGATGGACATCGATGAGGTGTGATGGGCACACATAGGCGGCACTGATGGGCACACATAGGCGGCACTGATGGGCACACATAGGCGGCACTGATGGGCACACATAGGCGGCACTGATGGGCACACATAGGCGGCACTGATGGGCACACATAGGCGGCACTGATGGGCACACATAGGCGGCACTGATGGGCACACATAGGCGGCACTGATGGCACACATAGGCGGCACTGATGGGCACACATAGGCGGCACTGATGGGCACACATAGGCGGCACTGATGGGCACTCATGGGCGGCACTGATGGATACTTATGGGTGGCACAGATGGGCACTGATAGGTGGGCAATGGGCATGGATGGGCACTGTGGGGTGGCGCTGATGGACACTGGGGTGGCGCTGATGGACACTGGGGTGGCAGCACTGATTTTTGCCAGGTTGCCAGTCAGTGCCCATTTGTGGGCACTGACTGGCATCTTTTTTCTTTATGCTTTTTTTTTTTTATTTATTTTTTAGACTTATTTATTTATTTATTTTTTTCTGGCTTTTTTTTTTTTTGCCCACCCTGGTGCTCCAGGGTGGGCATCCCTGGTGGTCCAGTGTGGCGATCCGAGGGGGGCTGCGCTGATAAACAATCAGCGCGAACCCCCCCTGTCAGGAGAGCCGCCGATCGGCTATCCTCTACTCGCGTCTGTCAGACGCGAGTGAGGAAGAGCCATCAACGGCTCTTCCTGTTTACATCGTGATCAGCCGTGGTTGGACACGGCTGATCACGTGGTAAAGAGTCTCCGCCGGAGGCTCTTTACCGAGATCGGAGATGCAGGGTGTCAGACTGACACCCCGCATCACCGATCGCCGCGATGCGCGCCCCCACGGGCGCGCGCGGCATGAAATCCTGCAGGACGTTCTAGAACGTCCTGTCAGGATTTCATAACCACTTCCCGGACGTAAATCGGCCATAGGCCGGGCGGGAAGTGGTTAACAATGCATATAGGAAGACTTTTGTAAATGTACTCTGGCCACACATGACGGCTATCATCTGGAAGTTAACAGAAGGTCCAGGGATGTTGGGGTACCACATACAGTAAATAATGTCAATCCACCAACATTATGTTACCATTCGGACCATGGATAACAGGCTACTATATATGGGTAGTTGTAACATCCACAGACATTTATATTTACCCTCCGGTTGACTGTTTAAAGGCTGTGTTATGTAGCCAGCGTACAGTGCTGATTTTGCTATGCAGGTCTGTATGACATCATGGGTTTACATTGTTTTGGTAAGAGTTGTGAAGTTTAAATTAACAAAGCTAATTCTGTCGAAGTAGGGGGCTAAAAAAATTAAAACAAATGCAGCCCCCACATCTAAAAAATGGTAAGCTGCAATATGTTTTTTTTGGGGGGGATTTAATATAACTTTGAAGTGTTCATAAAATTAAAGCATCCCTGTGCAGGTGTAGGTCATAATATACCAGTATGCACTGCAAACTAGTACATTATGACAGACTTGCCTACAAACGGAACCTTTCAGTGTTGTGTTGTCACATTTCTCCTGTGCTTCCATCTTCACCCGGTCTTCCTTCTGTGTTCAGAATCTTCAGCCATTTGAATGACCAGGCAGCGGAACATCACACTATGGGAGTTACATTGCTACAGCATGCAGAGCGTGCAGTAAATGTGGTCTGAGCTGCGCATGTGCGGCTTGGATCACATTACTGGCTGACTGGCAGGGGGGAGGTTTATGACAGAAGGGACGTCTAGGGTCTCGTCTCTTATAAAAGCCCTACCTGTCAGTGGATTTTGCATTTTAATAAGTTTACTACCTCTTTAACTAGTTCATTTGGACCAAGCTAACCCAAACTATTTCCTACACAAACATGTGCACCCCAGCTGCACACGGTTATACATACTGAAGTATGTGAACATTACTTTCCACACCAAAAGCAAAATTGAGTTGTTTTATAGGCAGCTTTGTATTGAATACAACGCTTCCTATATTTGGCTGAGACACATTGTAACATCTACTTTCCACAATCAGAAAACTTGGTATTCATTCATTCAGCGAATACAAGGTTGTCTATGAATGGCTGAGCACCGCTCACCCTGGTTCGAGTTTTGTTCCAGGTGTGTAATGGGATGTTTACGTCTCATAGCCGGAATAAAAGGCTGTATGATGCAGTTCGCATGTGTTGCACTTTACAAGTTTCTCACTCACTCACTGTATGCCGTATGTAACTGTGGTCCAAACTAGTTAAAGTGACAGAAAAGCTGGAAATTGGCTTGCACATGGGCAGGTTTCAGATCAGTAGATGTGAACCCGTCGGTCCAGGGTACTGCGGCATGCTTACATCTCAGTAGATTCAGGCTACTGAATCAGTTACAGCAGTTTTTATTTTACTTTCTTTGTACATCAATGTCAGCCTTTTCTGGCAAATCCCTGTTGTAGAGAGAAGTACAGCACTAAAGCTTTGTAATTTATGATGACAACTCTTTATATTTAATTTTTTTTTTTTTTTTCCAAGGTTGTGCCTTCGTCCAGTTTGTGGATAAAGAATCTGTAGAGAAATGTCTAGTGGCTGCCAAGGATGAATCTGAGGTATGGCAGCTGGTCTCCTACAACTCGCCTGTAGTTCATATCTTATACAACATATGAAAATTGAGGAAAATTAAAGATGGATGTGTGGACTAAAACAAACAAAACATTTAGAGCAGAAGGCGAATAAATTAGTTTAATACGCCCTTAAAGAGGATGTCCACCGAATTTTTTTTTAAAAGCCAACAGCTACAAATTCTGCAGCTGCTGACTTTTAATATTGGCACACTTGCCTGTCCTGGAGTCCGGCGCCGTCGGAAGCAGAGGACGAGCGATCGCTCGTCACTCTGCTGACCCAACCGCCATCCTCGGTGAGGGAACCAGGAAGTGAAGTGCTCCGGCTTCACTGCACGGTTCCCTACAGCGCATGCACGAGTCGTGTGCTCACTGGTCCCCGCTGTGTTCTGGGAGCTGTGTGTTTCCTAGATCACAACGGGGAGGACGGGATCTGATGTCCTGCTCGCAGTCTACCCGCAGACTGTGTGGCCGGAAGTGGGTGCAAATACCTGTCTTTAGACAGGTGTCTGCACCCCCCTCCCCCCTGAAAGGTGTCAAATGTGACACCGGAGGGGGGGTTCCGATGAGCACAAGTTCCACTTTAGGGTGGAGCTCCGCTTTAACAAGTTGACTTACATGTGAAACTGATATTAAATGGCTCTTTGCCATTTTTGTTTACAGTGATTTCTATTGACTTTTTGTTATTGCTCAGGATGGAGGATTGATGCTGGCTGGGAGGAAGCTGATGGTGGATCTTGCTGTGAGCAGGGAGGAAGCTGGGAAACTACGTCAGAAGGTCAAGAAACCCACAGGGACAAGAAATCTGTATCTGGCAAGAGAAGGATGTGAGTATCCCATCTATGTGTGAACACTGCGGGTTGTGCACACTTCAAGCAGCCCTTTAGCACTTTCTGACAAATGTAGCCTCTAGTTCTATTTTGTACAGTGCCCCCCTCCTTTCCTACTTGCCAAATTTCCTGGCTGGAGGACATCCAGCAACGTGTAAGCTTTTTTTATTTATTTTTCTTATTTTTTTTCCAGCGTCTCTTTCCCTTGACTGCCTTTTTTTTTTTTTTTTTATTCCTAGAATTTCAGTTCTTTCAGTCGTGGAGACTTGGTATAACATGTGGGCTAGGGTGGTGGATTACATGAAAAAAAGTCTGAAAGGAAACATTTTCCTAGGCACATTACCACACACAAAGGCATTTTCATATTTGCATAACTACTCCTAATGCTTGGGGAAGCCATGTACAGCACCTCACCAGTAGGGATGAGCCGAACACCCCCTGGTTCGGTTTGCAGCAGAACAGGCAAATGACTTGTTTGAATGCAGTTAGTCTATGGGACACGAACATGAAAAATCTAAAGTGCTAATTTTAAAGGTTAATATGCAAGTTATTGTCATAAAAAGTGTTTGGGGACCCGGGTCCTGCCCCAGGGGACATGTATCAATGCAAATTTTTTTTTTTATTTAAAGTTTTTTTTCGGGAGCAGTGATTTTAATAATGCTTAAAGTGAAACAATAAAAGTGAAATATTCCTTTAAATTTCTTACCTGGGGGTGTCTATAGTATGCCTGTAAGTGGTGCCTTTTTCCCTGTTTAGAACAGTCCCTGCACAAAATGACATTTCTAAAGGAAAAGTCATTTAAAACTACTCGCGGCTATAATGAATTGTCGGGTCCCGGCAATACAGATAAAAGTAATTGAAAAAAAACTATGCCGTTTTTTTTTCCAATGACTTTTATCTGTATTGCTGGGACCCGACAATTGATTATAGCCACGATGAGTTTTTAAATTACTTTTTTCTTTTTAGAAATGTCATTTTGTGCAGGGACTGTTCTAAAACAGGGACAAATGCACCACTTTACAGGCATACTATAGACACCCCCAGGTACGAAATTTAAAGCAATGTTTCACTTGTATTCTTTCACTTTAAGCATTATTAAAATCACTGCTCCCGAAAAAAACTTTTTTTTTTTTTCATTGATACAGGACCCAGGTCCCCAAACTTTTTATGACAATACCATGCATATAAGCCTTTTAAAATGAGCACTTTTGATTTCTCCCATAGACTTTTAAAGGGTGTTCCCTGGCTTTTGAATTTGCCGCAAACACCGATGTTTGACTCTAACATCGGGCTCATTCCTACTCACCAGCCATAATCTGCTTACATTTTCTAGAGTAGCACAGATACCCGGTGATGATGTAATAAAAAGAAAAGGTGTGTGTGTGTGTGTGTGTGTGTGTGTGTGTGTGTGTGTGTGTGTGTTTTTATTTTATTTTTTTAAAGTTTAACATTTAAAAAAAAAAAATGTAATCGGCATGTTGGTGAAGGGTTGGAGGAACTGGATAAAGCTAAATATAATCTGTTTAAACTTCGACTCTGATTTAGCCTGGTTTCCATTAAAGAACATGTAAAAAAAAAAAAAGAAAAAAATCTGTTTTTAGGGCTTGTTCACACTTAAAATACTGACACTTGACCAACCCGCCTATAGCTTTAATGTGAGTTGTTCGTGTTTGCCGTGCATTCGACGCATGTTTAAAAATACTACTCACATGTCCTCTGCATGTTTTGACGCTCATTAAAGGCAAGTTACAAAAGCTTGACAAACCTTTGTCCGGTACTCCCATATTTTTAAGGAATCCCTGTTGGTTTCGTTCTTGAGTTCTTGTCTTCTTTAGTCTGGGTTCACCCTATTGTGAATTGGATGTGTGTTTCTTTTCATCCAATTCGCATGACAGGAGACCATGACTGGCTCTCAATGGAGTCAGTTCACAAATCTCCGGGGTGGCTGCGGAGCGGATTGCACAGGGGTCCTGGATATCTTTTGCCTCCATTTTCAGGTTTGAATTCGGGCAGAAATTCATCCCTGAAACAGAGAACGGGGGCCTCGGACCGCTGCTGTGAGATGCTTTCGATTTCAGTGTGAACCCAGCCTTAATAGGTTAGGTGTTTTACTTTGTGTAAGCCCATTCACAATTTACATGGGCGTTGGGTGAGTGACTGGAAAAAAAGTGGTAGGAAAGTGCAGTCATAATTGGTTGTACCTAAACCTTCACCAGTTTCCTATTTTAACATTTTTATTTTAACTAGAATGACCCCTTAATAGACATGAATGACTTTGTACTTGTGTAACATTGAATTAAACTCTTAACAGTGATTCGAGCAGGAACAAAAGCTGCTGAGGAATTGAGTCCAGAAGATCTGGCCAAAAGAACTCGGGTAAGCATAAATAATACAGTAACGGCATGGACCATTACTATGCAGGTTTATTTACAAAATGTTTGTGTTGTCCGTGGCAGTCGGGCCTTTTTTTTTTTTCTTTTCTTTAAACTACTTGCCGACCCGCCCATAGCCGAATGACGACTTCAAGGCGGCACAATAATTCTGGGAGGGCGTACATTGACGGCCTCCCAGAATTGCGCCCACAAGGGTGTGCACACGAGAGTGTCCCTGGCGGACCCTGCGGATCACGGTAAATGGCCGCTGATATCGGCAGTTTACCACGTGATCGCTCCGTCAAATGACAGAGTGATCACTTGTAAACAAACATGACACCGGTTCCTCTCTCCCCTCTGTGTACTAATCGGTACAGTGTGAGAGGAGAATGGGAGAGATCGGTGGCAGCAGCGCTGTGGGCTGGATCTGTAGTGCCCACAGCGCTGCTCTGTGACAATTGCAGTCACAGATCCAGCCCTCCATTCCTCCATGCTCTGCAATACCCAGCCATACTTGGCTGTACTCGGCCAGGCTGTGGAAATCTCACACATGTGGTATCGCTGTATTTAGGAGTAGGAGAATCTATTTGGGGGTGTCATTTTTGGTATGTACATTGCTATGTGTTAGAAATATTTGTATAAATGGACAACTTTGTGTTAAAATATGCGTCTTAACCGCTTCCTGCCCGCAGGCCGTCATATGAGGTCCTTGACTTTGTGCAGGATGTTTCTACCGACTCACCACTACGATCGAAGCCAGGATTGTATTTTTAATATAATTTTTTTTTTATTTTTTTTATTTCAGGCTTCCCAGCCTAGAGGTGACATGTGTGGTCTTATTGACCCCATGTCTTACTGTAAAAAAAACTGTCATGCCATATTCCTATTACAAGGAATGTTTACATTCCTTGTAATGGGAATAAAAGTGTGGGGGGGGGAGTGTGAAACTAAAAGTAAAATGAACAATAAAGTGCCCCTGTTCCCGTGTGCTTGCCTGCAGAAGCGAACGCATACGTAAGTCCCTCCCACATATGAAAACTGTTCAAACCACACATGTGAGGATTCACTGCGTACGTTAGAGCGAGAGCAATAATTCGAGCCCTGGACCTTCTCTATAACTCTAAACATGTAACCAGTAAAAAAATTAAAAAGCGTGGCCTATGGGGATTTTTAAGTAGCAAAGTTTGGCGCCATTTTTTTTTTTTAAAGCGTTTGAAAAATTGCTGCGCAAATACTGTGAGAGGTAAAAAGTTGCAACGACTGCCATTGTATTCTCTAGGGTCTTTGCTAAAAAAAACATACATAATATTTTGGGGTTCTATGTAATTTTCTAGCAAATGTTGATTTTTACATGTAGGAGAGAAATGTCAGAATTGACCGTGACAGCGTGGCCTCTTTATGTGGCCACGCTGTGTAAAAGTCTCACATGTGGTATCGCCATACTCGGGAGTAATTGCAGAATGTGTTTTGGGGTGTAATTTGTGAAAAATTTCAAAAAACACATCATGCCTCTTTCTAAATACCTTGGAATGTCTTCTTTTCAAAAAGGGGTCATTTGGGGGGTATTTGTAATTTTCTGGCATGTTGGGGTCAGTACTTCAGGTGTGATACATTTTCAGATATTGGCACCATAGCTTGTGGACTCTATAACTTTCACAAAGACCAAATAATATACTTCTTTTTACCAAAGATATTTAGCAGTATAAATTTTGGCCAAAATGTATGAAGGAAAATTACTAATTTGCTAAATTTTAATAACCAACGAAGAAAACATTATTTTTTTTACAGATTTTTTTTTTTTATAGCGCTAAAAATAAAACAACAGTGATTAAATCCCACCAAAAGAAAGCTATATTTGTGGGGAAAAACTGACAAAAATTTCATATGGGTACAATGTTGTATGACTGAGTAATTGTCATTCAAAATGTGAGAGCACCGAAAGCTGAAAATTGGTCTGGTTAGGAAGGGCTTAAGTGCCCAGTGGTTAAAGTGCAATCATCTGGCTGCTGCTGAGTATTACTGTTTAGGATTGTTTTATACATGTATTTATGCAGTACTGAAAGGAAAACCATATATTATGTTTATCATTATTATTTTATCTTTTTTCCAGTTTGAAGAGATAAAACGCCAGAAGTTAAAGAGCCAGAACATTTTTGTTTCAAAGACCCGTCTGTGTGTTCACAACATTCCTAAATCTGTGGATGACAAAAAGTTGCGACAGTTGTTTTATTCTGCTGCAGGTGGAGATAAATCTGTTAAAATTAAAGAGGTAAGTAAACTGAATTGGGGCAAACTCATCGTTACACCAAATATTCTTTGAATCCCGGAGTGGAGCTTTAAACTTCACGTAATTTGACATTTTATTTACCTTTGCTATGTGGTATGCAGTGGGAGTTTTGACTATGTGTCTCAATGGATAAGTTCAACTTTTTAGTTACATGTTACACCCATATTTAGGGTGTAACTTGTTACTAACTGAGCAGCCCCTGCAACACATCCCCCCCCAGTCAGTGTTGTGACAGTGGGTCGGGGATCTTCTCCCTGCACCCGCTGCCACAAAAAAAACCCCTCAGAATCATAAGCAATGACTACAGGTATGTTTTTCTTTACTGGACAGCTTGGACCGTGGAAAATGGTATTGAAACGCTGCATATATTTCCAGCCTGGCCCATTACTTTTTAGTACTGTTGTTGGGGGAGGGGATAAGTCCCTTTAGGAATCATAAATACCTTTTTTTTGCATTATGTTTTTATTTTTTAATGCATTTTACTTGTGGCACAATCTTTCATGTAGACAATTTACTTGTTGAATGCTGCACCTAAAATGTAGCAAACGAGAGTTTATTGAATGCGCACATGTAATCCTTGCCTTACATTTTAGTTTTCAATTATGAAGAATTATATATTACATTTTATTTTCTTTCACTTTTTTTTTTCTCATTTAGTGTCGTGTAATGAGAGATTTGAAAGGCTTGCCTGGAAATCAGAAGGGGCAGTCTCTAGGTTTTGCCTTTGTGGATTTCAGTGATCACGAACATGCCCTAGCAGCTCTGAGACAGATCAACAATAATCCAGATCTCTTTGGACCGAAAAAGGTGAGGCTCTAGACGTACACTTTTTTTTATTTATTTTTATTAATATTGGATCTATTTGCGCTATAAAGCTTTTATTATAGCAGTCTTTTGCAGCAATTATGTCAAGTAGGAATTCTGGGTCAGATCCTCAAAAGGGATACGCCGGCGTATCTACTGATACGCCGGCGTATCCCTGTTTCTATCTTTGGAACTGATCCACAGAATCAGTTTCCAAGAGATAGACAGAAGATCCGGCATGTGTAAGGGACTTGCACTGCCGGATCTTAGGATGCAGTACCGCATCCGCCGCTGGGGGCATTTCGCGTCGAAATGCCGCCTCGGGTATGCAAATTAGCACTTACGGAGATCCGCAAAGCTTTTCAGCTTCGTTTTTTCTCCGTAAGTTTTAGTTTGCAATCGTAAAATTAGGGCTGCTTTTACAAAGTGTAAACTGTTTACACCTTGTAAAAGCAGACCCTTCTGTCCAGCGACGCGTTTTTTTTTTTGTTTTAAAAATTTTTTTTCCCGCCGTATCTTTTTTTTTTTTTTTTTTTTTTTTTTTTCCGACACAACTTTATTGACCCGGCGCGATCCACAAAGCTCGGCGTAACGTAATTTCGTGCTATGCACATCAGGAAAATGACGTCACGAGCATGCGCAGTACGGCCGGCGCGGGGAGCGCGCCTAATTTAAATGGGAATCGCCCCCATTTGAAGAGGAACGCCTTGCGCCGGCGGAATTTAAGTTACACAGCCGAAAATTTCTAGGTAAGTGCTTTGTGGATCGGGCACTTGGGTAGAAATTTTAAGGCAGTGTAACTTAAATGGGAATTTTTACGTTACGCCAAGCTCTTTGTGGATCTGGCCCATTCTTTCTAAATGTCATACATGCATCCCTACTCAGTTTTCTGGATATAGGCAAGATAAGTAGGAAGCAGGATGAGAATTCATAAACGAGGGGAAATATTACCAATATCAATCTAATAATCACAGTAGCACACAAAAATCTAAATGAAAATTGCAAACACAGACGTGAATTCTCTAATACAGTGTTGGAATTATTATTCTAACCAAAGTCTATCAAATGCCACAATAAGGGGGTTCTTAAAGGCAAATCCCACGCTGCACTACAAGTGTAAACTGCACTTGTAATTGCACTGAAAGTGCACTTGCAGTCCCTTTAGATTCGAGGTGGACATGCAAGGAAAATAAACGTCATTTTAGCTTGCATGATTGGATAATAAAATCAGCAGAGCTTCCCCTCATTTCAGATCTACCCCTCAGATTTACAGCGACTGCACTTCCAAGTGCATTTTGCACTTGTAGTTTGCACTTGTAGTGCAAAGTGGATTTTCCTTTCGGAAATAATCCCCTAAATGTCCATTAACTTGTGTTTGACATGGTGCTTCACTTCTAACCGTAAAACACGCACCAAATATCCTTCACCCAAAGTGATTAAAGTGAAGGTAATGTTTTACCTTGTTTATGTATTTTTATTATGAAGGTAGCATAGCTTACAATTGATGGTTTCGTTTTTGTTTTGTTTTGTTTTTTTAGTGCAGTGCATGGGTACGTGCATTTGAATTGGCTTGTATGTGCCCTAAATATATTAGATTGTTGGCTCTGTGAGCAGGACCATCCTAACACTCTTGTATTGTAACTGTACTGTCCTCCTTTTATATTGTAAAGCACTGTGCTAACTTTGCACTATATAAATCTTTGTTTAATAATCGTAGAGATTGCTAATAAAGGGAAGATGTAAACCCTGTTTTATAGCCTTTAAAGCAGGGGTAAGCAACCTTTGAGAGATGGCTATCTACTTGAATAACATTGATGAAGTCCAAGATCACAGGGCACAGACTGACTTATTTTATTTTTTTGATGTAATTCTTTTTTGTTCTGAGTAAAAATATTTTAAGAGTGCAGGGTTTAGGAGTGTTATGCAGAGTTCACCAGTGCATTACACTCATAATGCAGGGATTGGGAATGGGCTAAGCTCAGAATGCATGGGAGCAGGAGTGCGTTGCGCTCACAATGCAGGGTTTAGGGGTGTGTTGCGCACAAAGATATGATATGAAGGTGGTGGGGGACACTGCTATGGTGGTGACCCTGCCAATTACTGCGTCCTTTGCCCCCTTCACATCACCTCCACCGCCCAACCCAGGGGTGTTTTCTGCCCTCCCTTTCCCCTATAGCGGTAACCTCCCCCCCCCCCTCTATAGCAGTGTCTTACCTGTTTCCACAGTGGAGATTGGGAGGCAGCACAGTTCTGGATGGGGGATGGGAGCTGGCAGTGTTTTTCATATTCGCAAGATAGTGATTGGTTGTTTAGGACCACTCTGTGTTCTAGCAACCAATCGCCAGTTTAAAAATGTTCATTTGGCCAGCTCCCCCCCCACGCCCTCTGTCCTGAGCTGTGCTTCCTTCCAGTCTCCGCTGTTCACCGATCACGGCGGAGAAGGATGGAAGCGGGAGGTAGAGAGAGATTGGGACATAAAATGTGCAGCGGACTATGGGGGCTGGGACTGGAGGGGAGTGAGGACTGGCACATATAAGATGGGGGTTGGCGACACAGGAACCTGTTCGCGGTCTGCATGTGGTCGACAGGTGGACCGTGATTGATGGGTTGCCGACCCATGCTTTAAGGTGTGTGTGTGTGGGGTGTTTTTTTTTGTTTTTTTTTCTTAGCTTTTGGATTTGGAAAGGAGTTTGGTACCTCTGGCAGGTTTTTACTGCTGTTTGGTACGCCTTCCTGAGCAGCACAGACACAAATAAAAATTTCCTTTAGTAGAGTATGGGAATCCCTGTGCAATTTTTGTCCCTGTTGCGGATTTTCTCTCGCTTTCTCTTGGGTAAACCACTATCGGCAGTAATTTGCTCCAAAGCGCTACACACTAATATCTGCACTAGCTTGTAGTCAACAATAAAATAATTTTATGGCACTTCAACCCCTCCACAGTGTATCAACCTGTTAGTTCAATAGTTTTAAATATCTAGAGTAAGCACCGCACTTGTCAAAAATGCTTTTACAATAAATGGTATTCAGTGTAAAAGCACAATTATATAATAGATACAGATATTCCACTTACTGAGAATGCTTTTACAATGAAGTGGTATTCAGCATAAAAGCACAATTCTTTAATGGGTACAAATATTCACGTATGTCATATCACATCAGTCATTATACAGCAAAAATATTTTATACTTGGATATTTTTTTATTGTGTATTAGTGATATATAGAATGGGGGGGGCTATATATTCGGGCGAAAAATAAAATCAATGCTTGTATCAATACATAAAATAATAAATCCATCAGTGCTGATAATAAATTAATAGTGTTTTATGCTGATTTATTGTAAAAAAAAAAAAAAAAACTTTTAGCTATATAGGGTGTGCTTGCTCCATATTAAAAATAAACAACAAAGGAGGGAAAATCTCTTATGGATTACTGGATAGCAGTAAAAACCCAACAATAATTCTAATCCTTCTCCACTCTGTCCAAAACTAAATGAGTTTTTGGACTTTTTTATATGCAGTTTAACAATGTGTTTTTTTTTTACATGTATTTGATAAACAAATTGTTTTGCTACCGGCCAGAAAACAGTGTAAATTCTAGATGTTATAGTGTGCATATTTTTATTTCCAGAGACCAATCGTGGAATTCTCCCTCGAGGACCTGAATAAAATTAAACTAAAGGAAAGAAGAGCACAGCGCAGTCTGGTGAGAATTGTGTGTGTGTGTGTGTGTGTGTATATATGTATGTATATGTGTGTGTGTGTATATGTGTGTATGTATGTGTATGTGTATATATATATATATATATATATATATATATATATATATATATATATATATATATATAGTGTGTGTATGTATATATATGTATATATATGTGTGTGTGTGTGTGTGTGTGTGTATATATATATATATATATATATATATATATATATATATATATATATATATATATATATATATATAAAAAAAATTTACTCGACTATAAGCTGACCCGAATATAAGCCGAGGCAATTATCCCCCCAAAAAATGGGAAAATGTATTGACTCGAGTATAAGCTTAGGGTGTCCATCTGCATGCCTCACTGTGCCTCACTTTTCCTCACTGTGCCCATGCCTTGACTGACGTTTAACATGGGAGTCTATGGAAGGGTTAAAAAATCTGTGCTCCCCAGCGGTAGGTTCCCCAGACAACAAACTTTGCACACCGGTAGAGGAAGAGTGGGTCTACATGTATGGCAAGTTTGGGGTCCAGGGGACCTACGCCCGGCCGGTACCGGGTCCACAAATTCACCCGGAGAAATTACCGTTTAACATGGGAGTTTATGAAAGGGGCGCCCGGCTTTAAAAAAATCGGTGCTCCCCGGCCGTAGGTCCCCTGGACAACAAACTGCACACTTGTAGAGGAAGAATGGGGCTACATGTGTGCGAGCCACTACTGCGTCCCCAAATTTCAGAAGATCAGGCACAAAAAGGTAACGAGTATGTCGAGGGGGGCATTTTCAGCACACGAAAAGTGCTGAAAAAACTCGACTTCTACTCGAGTGTATATACAGTAAAATAAAAAACAGCGTGGCCGTGCGGGGCTCCGTCATCCATTCACAGTTCTGTGACTGAATAGACAAGTACGGTCAGCCTCCTCTTCTAATGGCTTGTAGTTTATTCTTCCTGCCGTTCAGTAACTGCCTGCTAGTATCGGAGGTACGGGTCTGCAGGTTCCTGGCATTGCACTTATGATTTGCTGATCGCTGGTGCAATGCTTTTACAGGCTCCCAAGTCAAGCAGCGCTAGTAGTTGTCTGTCCATTCCTCCATGGGATCATGCATGCTAAGGTATAAGGCAACTGAGAGTCATACCTTTAAGTGGAGTTCCACGTGTGTGTGTGTGTGTGTGTGTGTGTGTGTGTTTATTTTATTTTTTTACCTAAAATCTGAAGAAAAAAAATTGGAAGGAAAAACACCTCCACCGCGGTCCTCTTCTTCTTCGTCCTCCGTCACAGTGTCTTCTGGTGAATGGGGTGCGCTGCCTTCTGGGAACTGTGTGTATCCCAGGAGGCAGCTGCCCATTCACAAAGCGATGTGCGAGTCGCGCATGCACAGTAGGAAATGGGCAGTAAAGCCCTAAGGCTTCACTGCCTGTTTGCCTTAGTAAGGATGGAGGTGCCGGACCGAGTGATTGCTGTCAGGGGCCCATCATCGCGGGCACCTAGGACAGGTAAGTGTCCTTATTAAAAGTCAGCAGCTACAGTGTTAGTAGCTGCTGACTTTTAAAAAAATAAATAACAAATTTGCGGGTGGAATCTTTTCAATCCTGTCTGTAGCTCTAACTGTCCTATTTAGGTCCATAGCCATCTTGGTGCTTTGCACTGTATATCTGAAATGAAACAACTGAGCCTACTTTCTGGAATGCATTTGTTGCTTGTAACTGTGATGTATTAGAAATGTTAAGAGTTGTGCTTTGTGCATGCAGGAGATATTGAGACAGAAGCAGGCAAAGGCACAAGCTTTAGGCACCCCTCAGGCACAGCCAGTTCAAGGTAACTCGAAGAAGAATCAGCGAAAGTGTGCTGAAGGCGCTGAAGCTGCTGCTGGAGGGAAGGCAAATCTTAAACAGGAGGTAATAGTGGGAAAAAATGCAAAAGCCTCATCTGGGAAGGCACCTCTCAATAAAGTACCGCCAACTGACTCCTCTGCAACAAAAGCCATCAAACGGAAACAAACGGCTGGTAACGGTAAAGACTTGGCAGCAGAAACACAGGAAGAAAAGCCATCACGGCCTGTTTCTTGGTCTGGATTCAAAACGAAAGAGGAACTTGAACATGAAGAGCTTGAAGATGGAAAGAAAAGGAGAAAAGTTTTACATATGCCATCCCATTCAGGACCTAAAATAAGGTAAGACTGGTGCATTACTCTGTCCTGTGGTCCTTTATGTTTCTGTTGTCAGAGAAAGCATTTAATGCTCTAAAGACCACCTTTCCTGGGTGTCCATTTCTGTATAATTATTTGTCTGCCAACGAAGACTGAATATTTCACTCTGAGCTCTAAACTGACCAGACAGCAGCTGTAGGCGGTTGATCTTTGCTAATTTTGGCCTATAAGGGGGTCAGTAAACTCTTTGCATAGCTGGATTGGTTGCAGTTATACCAAATGTATTTTTAAAATCTTTTCTGCATTCCTGATTGGCCTTACGGACATTTGTGTGCCTTTAAAACACATTAAGAGGATATTTGGTCTCTTATTTCAGAGCACGTGACAAGGGTAAGCTTCAGCAGATGTTGTCAAAGAAGCCAAAATCTCACCAGCAGAGTCGGCAACAGCAAAGGATAAAATCGTCGGATACTCAGGTATGATATTAAACAAGAAGGTTCTGCAGCAGTTATAGTGGTTTGGCTTTAATCCAATGAAACGTGGCTGCTGTTGTGAGTTAGAACACTTTGCAAACTTGTTCATGTTTTTATTGTGAACCTCTTATTTGTCTTAAAGTGGAAGTAAACTTCCATCTCTTTACCTATAGGCTTACCGATGGGCAAGTGTAAATATCTCCTAAACGTGCACCGTTTTAGGAGATATTTACTGTACATACAGCCAGTAAAACCACTAACGCATACGCTCTGTAGGCAAATTCCTTGTAATAGGAAAAAAAAGTAAAACGCCCCTGTCCCCAGTAGCTCGTGCTCAGAAGCGAATGCCCACGCAAGTCCCACCCACATATGTAAACGTATGTGAGGTATCGCCGCATGCGTTGGCGTGCAAGCAATAATTTTAGCACTAGACCTCTAACTCCAAACAGGTAACCTGTAAAAAAAAAATTTAAGCGTAGCCTAGGGAGATTTTTAAGTACTGACGTTTGGCGCCATTCCGTGAGTGTTTGCAATTTTAAAGCGTGGCATGTTGGGTATCCATTTACTCTGCATAACATTATCTTTCACATTATACAGTTTTGTTAAATTCATGAAAAAACGCTTTTGAAAAATTGTTACGCAAATACCGTACAAGCTAAAAAGTTGCACCGACCGCCATTTTATTCCCTAGGGCAGTGATGGCAAACCTTGGCACCCCAGACGTTTTGGAACTACATTTCCCATGTTGCCTAACTATACTGCAGAGTGCATGAGCATCATGGGAAATGTAGTTCCAAAACATCTGCGGTGCCAAGATTCGCCATTACTGCCCTAAGGTGTCTGCTAAAAAAAACATATAGTGATTGGGAGTTCTGAGTAATTTTCTAGCAAAAAAAAATATGATTTTTACATGTAGGAGAGGAGTGCCAGAATAGACCCGGTATGGAAGTGGTTAAAGGAATGTAAATTCTGTTCAATGTTAAAGATGCACAGTACCTTGCATTAAATTGCTTTAAGAGATCTGATCCATTATGTTTTTATGTACAGTAATAAACAGTTTAGGAATTGGAAGTGAACACAAATTCAGTTTGCTTAACCACTAGGAGTCCGCGCTATAGCCTAATGACAGGTCCGAGTGCTGCCTATCGGTGCCTATCGGTGCCCACCAGTGCAGCCTCATCAGTGAACATCAATGAAGGAGAAAAATTACCCGTTTGCAAAATTTTATACCAAAATATAAAACGGTTTTGTATTTTTTTTTTTTTTTCTTTTCAACAAAAAGTAAGTGCAGAGGTGATTAAATACCAAAAAAAAAAAGCTCTATTTGTGGGGGGGAATGATAAACATTTCATTTGGGTACAGTGTTGTATGACCGTGCAATTGTCGTCATTCTAAGAGTGAGCGCTGAAAGCTGAAAATTGGTCTGGGCAGGAGGGGGGTTTAAGTGCCCAGTAAGCAAGTGGTTAAATAGATCTCTCATTTCCAATAATGCCAATGTCTGTGTTTTGCAGAAACCACCTAAGAAGCAGCAGCCAAAGCGAAACCAAGCAGAGACTCGATTTAATCAGCTGGTGGAACAATATAAGCGCAAGATCCTGGGGAAACCTAATGCAGCCGCTCCAGTTAAAAGAAGCAAGTGGTTTGAGGACTGAGGTGGATGATGGGTCTCCTAATGGACTTTTGGCCATTGTACATTTCTTCACCCTGTTGGTTTTTACTTATTCTTTTAGATCTGCTTGTACAGAAAGAAGATATGGGGCGCCTGTTAATAATGTGTTCCATAAAAAGGGGTTTGTTCTAATTATATCATGAAGACAGTACTAACTAGAGTAGTAATTATCCTTCAAACCCTGAAAATGCCTAAATGTGGTGAGATGTATGCGTTATCCCCATGGATATTCAGATTGTCACCGAAACTTCTGCAGAGATTCTATGAAAACAAACCGTTGTCCCTTTTTAGGTATTTTGACATTTTTTGTAATAAATTTTATGGTTGTCGGTTATCCTTCTCCTTTTTCATACATCCCATTGTGGAACATATTCTCAAATGCAGACCATGCTTCTAGAAGACTATCGATGGAGAAATAAAGTAATAGAAGAGTGAAGGAAACCTGCAGTTTTTGAATCTTTGTTCTTGGGGTGTGTAAGTGTTTTTTAGATCTACACTGCATCATTCTGTTTATTTTTTTTTTTTTATTCATCCCAGGACACAGTATATCTTCTTATTCATTATGATAGGGTTATGCCACCTTCAGGTGATTGGACACTGGCAAAAAAGACAACTACAGGCATAACCCCTTCCAGCCAAACATAGCTTCCATTTTTTCTTAAATGATGATTATGCCTCTACAGTCTTTGCACTAAAGATGTACAAGTACTCCCGCAAATACTCTATATCGGTCCCGATACCGATATACTGGTATCGGAACAACCCTAGTGACATTAATACAGTGCTAACACTGTCACTGTAGTTATGACACTGGCTGGAAGGGGTTAACATCTAGGGCAATCGAGAAGTTAAATGTGTGCCTAACTATGTGTGCTGCTTTTACTACTGGATCTCCAAGTTTCTCATCCCTGCTTCGCATGCGTGTGCCCTAAAACCAGAACCAGGTTTGTAAATGGGTACACTGGAACTTTAACGTCTACACATATATAAACCAAGGTAATATAAAAATACACCTTTTTATTTAGATACATAGAAAAAAAAAATGGTGTATATATCACTGTGTTTAAAACAAGACATGTATGTTCAGATACATTTTTAGGACGAAACTTAAATCCCTTCTTCAGGGGAAATTTTCAAATTGAATATCAAAGCATTCTATAACAGAACATGGCGTGGTTAAATATCGAAACAGAGGCTATAACATATTCATAGTTCAAAAAGAAATGCTCTAAGTTGGAAAATGGTCTTGGACATACTGAACCATCAGCACAGGTCCTATGTCTATAAGCATTGTTCATCAGCCAAGGTTGGAAAGATCCCACTCCCAGGAGGGTGTTCTGAGGCTCCAGATGTTCCACACAGGGATCCAGGGTATGATCCCCCAAACAATGATTTAAGGCAATGCAGATCTAGAAATGTGGTTGGAAAAGTAGCAGATAAAGGGGGTCTGCAACAAAATATAGTATAATAATACTCTTGCAATGGCAAAGAGCAAGGGGGACAGGGGTGCATATGGATAAAATGTACCTTCTAATACCCCCCCACACTCACACACTATCTCATAAAAGTGAGTACATCCCTCACATTTTTGTAAATATTTTATATCTTATGTGAAAATGCTGAATAAATGACACTTTGCTACAATGTAAAGTAGTGAGTGTATAACAATAAACTTGCTGTCATATAACTCAACACACAGCCATTAATGTCTAAACCTCTGGCAACAAAAGAGAGTACACCCCTAAGTAAAAATGTCCAAATTGAGCCCAAAGTGTCAATATTTTGCGTGGTCGCCAGTTTTTTCCAGCACTGCCTTAACCCTCTTGGCCATGGAGTTCACCAGAGCTTCACAGGTTGCCACTGGAGTCTTCTTCCATTCCATCACCGAGCTGGTGGATGTTAGAGACCTTGCGCTCCTCCACATTTCATTTTAAGATGCCCACAGATGCTCAATGGGGTTTAGGTCTGGCGACATGCTTGGCCAGTCTATCGCATTTACCCTCGGCTTCTTTAGCAAGGCAGTAGTCAACAGCAAATTTACACTGTTTATAAAAGCTGTACACTCACTACATTGTAGCAAAGTGTCATTTCTTCAGTGTTGTCACATAAAAAAGGTATAATAAAATTATTTACAAAAATTAGAGGGGTGTACTCACTTTTGAGAGATAGAGTATGTATGCACACATATCTAGAACACATGCATGCTCACTTATAATAGTTAAACATGGCAGTCCTATTCTTGCATAAAAAAAATCAAGCCAATGGGTTCAGACATGTCTGTGGATTTGGATTCCAGTCCTTGCAGCTACCACCAGTATAAACATATTGGAGAGATGACTGCAACAAACATGTTGAGGCCTTTAAAGAACATTGTATCCCACAGCAGCAGCAAAGGATAGGAGTGTCCCAAAAAAAGGGAGGGGGCGGGGAGAAAGACATTGAACTGGTAAAATACTAACCAAGCTGCTTTTTTCTGTCCTCCCATGACCTCCTGTTGACCCTTGTCACCGCCTCACATGCTCGCCTCCAGGATTTTTCCAGAGCTTCTTCCATCCTTTGGAACTTCCTACCCCAAATCTGTTCGACGGTTCCCTAATCTATACATATTTAGATGCTCCTTGAAACCCCTTCTCTTTATAGAAGCCTATCCTGCTTCTAACTAATACACTGTTTTACTTTCTCCATCTGCTCATTCCCCGCAACTATTACCTTCTTTATCGATTGACCCTCCCTCCTAGATTGGTACAAGAGGAATCGGAGGACCATGCTTGTTGGAGCTCACAAATTGTAATGTCTGCCTTCATTTTGTTAAGCTCTGTACAAACTGACGCTATATATAAATCCTGTATGATAATTGAACGGCCATTAAACGATGAGTTTGAATATCTACCTTGATCCTCAGAGACTCCAGGGATATGGCTATCGCCAGAAGCAGGCAGAGACATACGGTACATCACTTTGCCTGTGCGGGGAGGCCGTCTGCGGGTGGGCGGTCCTCAAGTGGTTCATCTAGGCCTTTCTGCCACTGCAGCTTCTACCTCATCTGCTTTGCAGGATGTGGGTGGAAGGCATTTTGGTGATCCCGATTTCCCCAGCCTGGCCTAGGAGACTTCCGAAACTGTGCATGTAGCAGTTTTCATTGGCTTTCTCTCCAGTTTTTGTGTGACCGCAAAAATGATCCACACCCAACTGTGTGGTGAGCCCAATGCAGCTGTGCATGGGGTGAATTGAATAGCCTGTAGTCCTAGAGACACACAACATACTAAAATAACTTTACTGTAAAAGCGATTTCAGTTTGGCTGCAGAACAGATCTTGGATATTTCCAGCTGTGGTTGACTGGAATGCAACCAGAACTTTTTCTGGAAATTTTTTATTTCATACAGTTTACTGCATGGGTTAGGAATTTTTTAAGGAAACAGTTGGTTGTATTTGGTGTTCTGACTAAATGGCAAGCAAAAAAAAAATGGTGTTGGCTGTATTGAATTTTAAAGTTTTTTTTATACATTCAACTTCACAAATGAATTCCTTTTAGTGAAAAAGAAAACAAACAAAAACATATACCGTTATATATATTTTTTTTTTCAATGATTTTTAACATTAATCCGAGAAATGTAAGTGCATGGCAAAACCTAAGCAGCATGGCTGTATTCCATCAAGGAGCTTAGCAGATTGTCTAAATTTTTTTTTTTTTTTTACAAAGTTGCTTGCTGGGAACCAGACTGGATTGTTTGTGTTGGGTAGAGCCACTTTTATAATTTTTTTACGAGGGCCATTTACAAACTTGCAAAAAGATGTACTCTGCGTGAAAAGCATTCAACTTGGCAGTTTGAGGGATAATATTGGATTTGATATGCTGTTCCTTCTGAAGCTACTTTATTTACACCCATTGGAGTCTACACCTTGGTAACAATGTATGTCTGATATTTTTCTGCCACCAGGCAGGCCCCCCCCCCTTTTTTTTTTGTAGTTTGAATTGACCATGGCACTAGGCAAACAACTGGTTTGGAAAATGTACCCACCGTTCACACCAGTGCGAACTGTCATGCGATTTGACAGGTCCATTAAAGCGGAGCTCCACCCTGCACCTCCACTCTCGCTCATTGGAAACCCCCCCCCCCCCTCCGGTGTCACATTTGACACTTTTCAGGGGGGAGGGGGGTGCAGATAGGTATTTGCACCCACTTCCGGCCACACAGTATGCGGGCAGGACATCGGATCCCATTCCCCCCCGCTGTGTTCTGGGAAACACTTGGCTCCCAGAACACAGCGGGAACCAGACAGCACGGCGCAGCGCGACTCATGCATGCGCCGTAGGGAACCAGGCAGTGAAGCTGGAGCACTTCACTTCCTGGTTCCCTCACCGAGGATGGCGGTGGGGGCAGCAGAGTGACACGCGATCACTCGTCCTCTGCTGCGGACGGCACTGGACTCCAGGACAGGTAAGTGTCCTAATACTAAAAGTCAGCAGCTGCAGTATTTGTAGCTGCTGGCTTTTAACTTTTTATTTTTTCCTTTTTATTTTTTTTAATTTTTTTTTTTTTTCCTTTTTTTTTTTTTTTTTATTCCTTTTTTTTTTTTTTTTTTTTCATTTTTTTTTTTTTCATTTTTTTTTTTTTTTTTCTTTTTTTTTTTTTTTCAGGGGACATCCGCTTTAACAAGTCTCAGCCTATTGTCGGCAATGGAACTGTCAAATAATAGAAATGCTGACTTTGGTGTGCTGCATCAGTTTGAAAAAGAAGTTCCTATGTTATTTTTGGCCTTTTTTTTTTTTTTTTCCAGGTGCAACTTGCATAGACATCTGTGCAGGAAGTCGCTCAGATGTCAGTCAGAATACACCTGAAGTTGCTTTGAAATTGTGTGATTTCAAGTGATTTTGCACGGTTTTAAAGTTGGATTCAGTGTAAATAGGAGGCTTTGCAGAATGGCTCTCCTTGAAAATAAACAAACATCATGATTTGTACCTTGCTTATCCACATTCTTGTATACACACTTACAGTGGGGAAAATAATTATTTGATCCTTTGCAGATTTTATAAGTTTGCCCACTTACAACGAAATTAAGTGTCTATATCATATGTGTATTTTAAATAATAGCGACAGAATATCAACCAAAAATCCAGAAAAAAAAAATGATACAAATGTAAAATAAGTATTTGATCCCTTACCAACCAACAATATTTCTGGCTCCTGCAGACTGCCTACAGTATGTGCTAATGTGGTACACAGATTAGTCCTGTCAATTTAAGAAGGCGCTCCTAATGACAACTTGTTATGTGTATGAAAGGCATCTGTCCTTACAATATTCCTTCCATTCAAACCCACCATCATGGCCAAGACCAAAGAGCTGTCTCAAAGTACACCAGGGACAAGAATGTAGACCTGCACAAGGTTGGAATGGGCTACAAGACCATTGGCAAGAAGCTTGGTGAGAAGGAGACAACAGTTGGAGCGAATATTCGCGAACAGAAAAAATACAAAATTACCATCAATCGCCCTTGGTCTGGAAAAGTGAGGGATCAGCCCAGAACTACACGGGAGCATCTTGTGAATGATCTCAAGTCATATTGGAAATATTTGGAAGTCACGTATGGTAAGGCATATTAAAAGTAAACTTTTTTTCTGCCTAAATCTTAATTCAGGCTTATGCTCACTGCTGTATGGCTAAAAGATAATACAAATATACTAAACCCACAACAGTAAAATCAGTCTGTATATGCAGTAAATCATGCTTGTTATACTCACTGTGGAACCTAAGGGTTTAATCCTCTGTATTGTGTAAAAAAGGCTGTTTCATTCTGTCTTTTCTGACCCTCCCCTTCCACCGTCCACTATCCATCTCCTGATAGAACAGAGCCTTTGAAGTCACTTTGGTGTGTATTGGTAGAGAGTTTATTTTTTCTTGGGAGGGTGCATGTGATCAGTACAAGGCCAATCAGAACTGTCCAGGCAGAGGGTCAGGGGTCCCGCGGCCTCATAGGACAATCATAGTAGAATGAAAACTCCTCCTACAAACTTTAACCAGTCACTCATAAGACTGCTATGTAATGCTGATGAGAAAAGGTATTTAGCTGTTTATATTTACTAAAATAATTGCATTTCCATGTTCTGTGTACTGTGGGAGACCAGCTAGTGAGTGCAGGGTCCTGGGTTTAGTAACACTTACTTCTCCTATTTATGGAAATGATGACAGCTGTGGGCTGACATTGCACGTATTGCCTTAGAACAGTGGTTCTCAACCTCTCCAGTGCCGTGACCACTTGATAAAATTTCCCAAGTTGTGGGGACCCCTAACCGTAAAATAATTTTTATAGCGTGGGTTGTCAGCACCCAAGGCAAGACAAGTAATTTCCCACCAAAAGCTTACATCGGACTTTGCTTGTCGGAATTTCCGATCGATTGTGCACGCGGCATTATTCTTTCTCTCCCGTTTTTCTTTGTTCCTCCCCCTCTTTCCTCTCCCTTCCATGTATTCTCTATTTTTATTCCTTCTCTTACTCCTTGGTGGGGGAGTTCTGATCAGCCAACTTAGGTGCTCTTAAACAAAGTCATTTGCTGATCTGAGAACTGAAGTGGGGACTTTTAATAGCAACTATAATCAAAGGTCTCCGGCTTCACTGTGTCTCTGACTTTGTGGTGTCTCATAGCAGTGACACCTATGCCGAAATCAGGAAATAGGGTCTCTTTCAGCCCCTGCCACTTCACATTCCTCACCAGTCAGCTGACCTCTAGTCTCTGCCCCCCAGCCATGCCGTGAACTGAATGGGCGGCTGCGAAGAGGCTAAGTGGGCGGCCCCAGGCTCCAGAAACAGCCCTGCTGGGCGGCCGCAAAAAGGCTGGGAGAGCGTTGCGGGCTTCAGGAACAGCCCAGTGTTCGGTGACCCTGGCAAATCATCATTCGACCCCCAGGTTGAGAACCACTGCCTTAGAAGGTAATGGTAATGGAATCACTCCTGAAAAGGATAGTTGATCACCTAAAAATTACCCCACTTGCTGGACCCAAAGCAGCATAGCTTTACTGAGGGAAGATCATTTCAGACAAATCTGATTATTTGACTATATTGCCAATGTTTTGGACCAGGGTGGTGCTGTGGACATGGCATATCTTGATTTCAGCAAAACATTTGATACAGTTCCACATAATGATCTAATACAAAAGTTGTACAAGCTAGGACTTAACCCTTGGGTGGTTCAATGGATATGCAGTTGGCTAGATATCAGAATGTGGTTGTAAATGAGATTTATTCGGAACAGAGACCAGTCACTAGTGGTGTACCACATAAGGCTCTGGACTGGGTCCTGTTCTATTTAATCTCTATAAGTGATAGAACTAAAGGGTTGTTGGTTGTATGTATTTTTGCTGATGACACAAAGGTGTGTAATAGGGTTGATATCCCTGAAGGTGGCTGTAACCTGGAACATGATTTGGCTTTGCTGGAAGGTTGGTCAAAGCAGTGGAAACTGCAGTTCAATGTTTATAAATGTAAAATAATGCACCTAGGGAAAAGATTCCCTGAAAGAGTACAACATTGGGGGTACAGTGTTAACCAGCACTACAGAGGAAAAGATTTGGGGGTATTTATTTCAGATGATGAGCAAACGGTGTGACCAGGCAGTGGGAAAAGTGAATAGAATTCTAGGATTCATCACTAGGGAGGGATCACCAGCAGGAGGAAGGAGGTTCTGATTCCCGAATATAGATCTTTAGTGAGACCTCATTTAGAATACTGTGTCCAGTTCTGGAGACCTCACTTACAGAAAGATATTGATAGGAGAGAACGAGTCTAGAGACAGGTAACAAAAATGGTGAAAAGTCTGAGGGATAAAACATATCGAGAGCGACTTATAGGAACTTAATATGTACAGTTTGGAGTATAGAAGGGAAAGGGGAGACATGATTGAAACCTTTAAATACATCAAGTGGGTGAATAGGGTTCAGGAGGGAAGCTTTGTTCAATATAAAACGCAAGAACACTGAGACACGACCTTAAATTAACTGGAGGGAATTAAAAAATGAATCTTTGAAAGTATTTTTTACTGAAAGAGTAATTGATGCTTGAAATAAATTACCCACAGAGGTAGTGAGACAGTCAACAGTAAATGGCTTTAAACATGCTTGGGATAAACATAAATCTATAGTCAGACAAAGTTATCGAAAAAAACGAAAAAAAAAAGGGGGCAGACTTGATGGACTACTCAGTCTTTTTCTTGCTGTCACTTTTCTATGTTTCTATGTAACTTCCAGTTAATAATTTTCCACATAAACCTGTTTGATACACCCAAAGTCTCAGAATGTCTTATTTTTAGTTTTTATTTTTTTATGCAAAATAAGCAATGTTAGTCAGTAGCAGATCACACACAAGGCAGGTTCTGTAGCTGTAGCCAAGAGACTAACTCCCACCTCCTACAGTGAGCATGCAATGACCTTGTCTGGGCTTCTTATTCTTTAACCACTTGCCGACCAGCCACCACAGTTTCACTTCGGCAGGTTGGCTAGGCTGGTCAAATCAACGTTACCTTGCGTCGCTTTTTCTTTTGGCCACTAGGGGAGCGCGTGACCCAGGAGTCGATGCTAGTGCCCAGGCGGGCGCGATGACCGCCGGTCACCCGCGATCACTCGTGACAGATCTAGAACCGGGATCTGTGTGTGTAAACACACAGATCGCCGCAATTTTTTTTTAATAAATAATAACAATGCCAATAAATGTATACCCTATTTTGTAGACGCTATAACTTTTGTGCAAACCAATCGATATACGCTTATTGTGTGTTTTTTTTTTACCAAAAATTATGTAGAAATATATATATCGGCCTAAACTGAGTAAAACATTTTTTTTTTTTTTAAAGAAAATTTGGATATTTATTATAGCAAAAAGTAAAAGATATTGGGGGTTATTTACGAAAGGCAAATCCACTTTGCACTTGGAAGTGTAGTTGTAGATCCTAGGGAGACACGTGAGGAAAATAAAAAAACAGCATTTTAGCTTGCACATGATTGGATGATACAATCGTCAGAGCTTCCCCTCATTTCAGATCTCCCCCCTCAGATCTACAGCGACTGTACTTCCAAGTGCAATTTCAAGTGCACTTTGCACTTGTAGTTTTCACTTCTAATGCAAAGCGGATTTGCCTTTCGTATGTGTAGCGCTGACATTCTTGTATATTGATGTTTGCATACTTTAATACAATGTCTATGGACATTGATATGTTTAAGTATTTGGAGCCATCTAGTGACCAAATACTGGTAATGCAGAGAGATGTTTTGTTTAGTATTTTGGTTGCCTTGGAGACAAGGATAGACCCAAATACTGGTAATGCAGAGAGATGTTTGGTTGAGGATTTTGGTTGCCTTGGAGACGAGGGGAGAGAGGAGTGTAAACAAAGGCTGCTGGATGCGGATGCCGAGCTGCTAGGGAGCCAAGGCTGAGCTCAGAGAGCTAGAGGACAGTGGCCGTATTGCAGAGACCGAGAGACACTCATCCGAGCATCGGAGAACCGGATCCATCCAGCGGAGCTGAACGGAGCTGACGGAGAAACAAGTTGCAGTCATAGGACCCTGAACAAAAGTTACTACCCGGAGCTCCGATCCAGTGGGTGAGCGGGTCATGACCCACAGTTTGCTAAGTTTACACGCAGTTAGACTCATATACAGGCCTCACTGGGATTTATAGTTAAACAGAGGAGCAGACAAACTGACACTGAGAAGGTTTGAGGCCTATCTAATTTGACGTTTCAAGCGATTTTTAAAATAGTTGTTGCAGTTACACCAGGAGCATTTTCACCTCAATTTGACTCTTCAAAACTGTGGATTACAAATGACTTTAGCTAGCGAAGAAAAGAAGATCCAAGACCAAGTACTTTAAGTGAGATCTCACGCATAGCTAATAAAGTAGGGGGAGCTCCCAGGTATAAAATGTTTATGTATACTGTTTTCAAATAGCATATGTTTAAATCAATTGTGCTGTCGTCTTACGTTGGGATGACAGCACAATTACTGTAATCACTTATTTGCATATTTCACAGTAAAATATATCTCTGGTTAAGTATCCAGTTGTTGTGGCATACTGTTTTTTTCACTCCAAGTGCAGTCAGTGGATCCTGGGGTTATAATACAGGTATTTTGTATTGTCTTACATTGTATTGTATTGCATTGCATCACAGCTGTGCCAAGGGGATTGAGCCAAGTTAGTGGGGTTTATTGGTAGAGTGCAGGCCCAAATTAAACCAGCAGCTCCTTCGGGGGTTAGTGCTACATATATAACCCCCTCATTTTGTTTTTCAAAATTCTTTCTTCTTTTGTTAATAGCGCAAAAAATAAAAACTGCAGAGGTGATCGAATACCACCAAAAGAAAGCTCTACTTGTGGGGAAAAAGGTCATCCATTTTGTTTGTGTACCGCGTCGCACGACCGTGCAATTGCCAGATAAAGCGACGCAGTGGCCTAGTCATTGAACAGCCAAATCTTCCGGGGCTGAAGTAGTTAATGGCTCCCAGCCAATCTGCAAGGAAAGGTCAGCAGAGGTAAAAAGATTCGAATGCATTGTACACACGATCGGAATTTCCGATGGGAAAAGTCAGACGGAATTTCCGACGGACTTAGAAAGAGAACATGTTCTCTTTTTCTTTATCGTACATCACGGGACACAGAGCGGCATATTCATTACTATGTGGGTTATATGGAGTACCTTCAGGTGATGGACACTGGCAATCTCAAACAGGAAGTCCCCTCCCTATATAACCCCCTCCCATAGGAGGAGTACCTCAGTTTTTTCGCCAGTGTCTTAGGTGTTGGTCATGGAATAGCTTTGCCTCCACATCCTTGGGATCAAGGCAGGCTAACCGGATCTGTCCAAAGTGCCTCAGTGCCAAAGTGGACAGTACCCGGGCCCCCAAGCCGAGGGGTTTTGCCTATAACGCTTCTCTCTTTAGAGAGCTGGACCCTGGGCCCAGGACTTAGAGCCTTTTTTGTTAAAGTGCCTAAAGTAACCTGTTTGCCAGGGTGCTGTATAGGTCCAGGACAGTGGGTTTCTTCCAGGACCCCAGGGCCTGAAGGTCTAGTACGCTACCCACGGAGATGGGTGAAGGTTGGACCGCTTGCTGTGCAAGGTCCTGCGGCATGGAGCAGGTAAGAGGGGGGGCCTGCGGGACTTGGTTCGACAGCAGGCCCTCCAGGGATCTATGGGGAGGTTAGCCTGTGTATGCTCTGGCATTGGCAGTTGGGGCCACTATGTCTAAGAAAGACAGGATGGTCTGGGTATTTTACCCCCCAAATATTGGATTCCCTGGTCTGTTTGCAGGTAACCATCTGGCTGCGTGCTAGGTGGGTAAAGGAGGGGCTGTGGGCCTATACCTTTCCCAGAACTTAAGTGTTAAATTACTAAGAGTTCCTACCTGGCTGGGTGTCAGGCCGCAGGCAGCTGAAGATCTAGGCCGCTCTGTGTCCGGTAAAGGGATGCTTCAGAAACGCTCTCCTCTGGGCTGTAGCATGTATCCTGCATAGCAGGACTCCTGGTGTCTTCCAGCATGGCCCCCCCTGATAGCGGGCGCGCGCGCGTGCGCGCGCACGAGAATATAGCAAAATTTCGCGCCGTTTCGGAGGGGGGGGGGGGGCGGGGACGTCAGGTTCATAGGAGGAAGGGGCGTCCCTTCCTCTGTGATGTACAGCTCATTCAATCTGAGCTTGGACAGGAGGACACAGAGCGGCAGCGCTGCGGCTGAGGAACAGTGACACCCGGTGGCGCAAGCGAGTATTGCAGTTCTGGAATTCAGAACTAGCTTAATTTTGTCCAGCCTAAAAAATCCTTATGGCAGCAGGTGGATACTAGCAATTTTTTTTGTGGGGGACAGTGTGCTTTAAAAAAAAAAAAAAAAAAAAAAAGAGAATATATATATATAATAATTGAAAAAAAAAAAAAAAAAAAAATTTTCTTTGAAAAAAAAAAAAAAAAAGGAAAAGGAAAAAGCACTGACTGGATTCCCCACCAGGTTTTTGGTCATCAGTAGTACTGCTGTTCCCTAAACCACATATATTATCCCCTAATTACAACAGTTAGTTGTTGTATACGGGGGTACCTCGGTATTGTACCATGGCTCCCAAAGGCTCGGGATCAAAAGGGGCAAAAGGGGTCAAAAAACCAAAGGGTTCCCCCTCGGATTCTGAGGATACGAGTCAAGCTATGCCGGTACTCTCCCCACCTGTCAACCCAGTGGTGGGTGCCTTGGTTGAGCCAGTAGGGGGGGTCTGGTGCTGAGGCTGGCCCAGATCCACCCAACCCTGTGTTTATCACAGAGGAGATGCTAGCCGTCTCCCTAGGAGGGCTAGAGGAAAGATTGGCAGCTATGATCACCAGATCCATGCCAGGCAAGAAGCGGACTAGATCCCCTTCGCCTAAGTGTGTATCCTCGGATAATGAGGTTCTCTCCCCGGAGGAGTTAGAAGATCAGGAGGATCAATTGGACCAGAACCTAGAGGGTTCAGAGATTGAGGAATCTACTGTAGAGGAACCATTTTCAGCCTCCCAAGCGGAGAGTTTATGGATACAGTATTTGACAGACATGGTCCGCTCGGCCTTTAAGATACCCTTACCAGAGCCTCAGCTTCCGGAGGTTTCCTCTTTGGGATCCTTAAAAGCGCCCTTGAGCAACGCAGTTTTTCCGGTCCATCCTCTGTTAGAGGAGTTAATCTTCCAGGATTGGGTACGGCCGGACAGAGTTTTTCTGCCGCCTAAAAGATTCTCTATTATCTACCCTATGGAGGAGAAATTTGCCAAAAAATGGGCGCTCCCAGCCGTGGACGCAGCCATCTCCTGTGTGAATAAATCATTAACTTGCCCGGTGGAGAACATACAAATGTTTAAAGACCCGGTGGATAAACGTTTAGAATCACTTTTGAAAGCCTCCTTTGCTACGGCAGGAGCAGTGGTACAGCCAGCGGTGGCTGCTATCGGGGTCTGTCAGGCTTTAAAGGACCAGACAAAGCAGATGCTTAAAGACATTCCTGCCCAGCAGGCAGAGGAGTTATCTGATATTCCCAGAGCTTTGTGCTTTGCGGTAGATGCTATAAAGGACTCCATCCAACAGGCGTCTCGTCTGTCTCTATGTTTGGTGCATATGAGGAGGCTCTTATGGTTAAAGAACTGGGCGGCCGAACCACCATGCAAGAAAATGCTGGCGGGGTTCCCCTTCCATGGAGGGCGACTCTTCGGAGAAGATCTGGATAAATACATTCAGACTATTTCAAGTGGCAAAAGTACCCTTCTACCAGTAAAAAAGAAGTTCCGGGGGCCTGCCTTTAAAAGGCAGCTTTCCCCTATGCCGAGTACCTCAAATTCCAGGCAGTATCGACGGCCTCCTGCGCGATCTAACTTTAACAATAAGTCGCAGGGACAGGCCCCTGGGGGCAAGAAGCCATGGTATCGCAAACCAACAAAGCCAGCCCCTAAGTCGGCTTTATGAAGGGGCGCCCCCACTCACTCGAGTGGGGGGAAGGCTTCGTCTCTTTGCAGAGGTTTGGGAAGCCAACATCCCCGACAAATGGGTCCAGTCATCTGTGGCCACAGGCTACAGATTAGAGTTTCAAAAGTTTCCTCCACCTCATTTCCTGGAATCAAGGGTTCCGAACGATCCAGCAAAAAAGGCCTTGCTGCTAGCGGCATTGGATCATCTGCTTCGCCAGGGCGTGATAGTAGAGGTACCAGCCCAAGAGAAAGGGCTAGGTTTCTACTCCAATCTGTTTGTCATACCAAAACCCAACGGCGATGTCAGACCAATTTTGGACCTAAAGAGTCTAAACGTTTACCTAAAGGTCCAGTCATTTCGGATGGAATCCGTTCGGTCAGCAGCCGCCGCGCTCCAGAAGGACGACTTTCTGGCGTCTATAGACATAAAGGACGCTTACCTTCATATACCGATCTTTCAGCCACATCAAAGATTTTTACGCTTCACGGTGGCCCAGCGTCACTTCCAATTTGTGGCGCTCCCTTTCGGGCTGGCTACGCCCCCCCGGGTATTCACGAAGGTCCTGGCTCCAATTCTAGCCAATCTAAGAATCCAAGGGGTCACGGTCCTAGCATACTTGGACGACCTCTTAATCATAGATCACTCGGCTCCTTGCTTGGAGCGAGCAGTAGCCCTCACGGTTCAGTACCTGGAGAGGTTCGGTTGGATCCTAAACCGAGAAAAATCAGCATTTCAACCCTCAAAACAGTTGGAATATCTCGGCATGAGGTTAGACACGGCTCAGCAGAAGGTATTTTTGCCCCTGGTAAAGGTCAAAGCTATCAAAGAATTGATTCGATTGGTTCTAAGCAAAAGAGAGCCAACCGTTCGCCTATGTATGCGTTTACTAGGCAAGCTAGTGGCCACATTCGAGGCGGTACCTTACGCACAGAGCCATACTCGTGTCCTACAGGCAGCCATTCTAACAGCTTGGAACAAGAAGGCCCAGGCCTTGGAGTTTCCGTTAACTCTATCATCAAGAGTCCGGCAAAGTCTGGGCTGGTGGTTAAACCCTCAGAATCTGCTAAAGGGAAAATCTTTCTCCCCCATAGCCTGGAAGATAGTGACCACAGATGCCAGCCTGAAAGGCTGGGGAGCGGTCTTGGATGGTAGCACTCGCCAAGGTACTTGGGCAGAGGCGGACAAGCAGCTGCCCATCAATATCCTGGAGCTCAGAGCTGCTCGGCTAGCCCTCGAGGCTTGGACAACCAAATTGCAGGGGTCCCCGGTGAGGATACAATCAGACAATGCCACAGCTGTGGCATATATAAACCACCAAGGGGGAACCAGGAGTCGCGCCGCTCAAAGAGAAGTGAGCTTAATTTTTTTATGGGCAGAAGCTTATGTACCCTGCATATCGGCAATATTCATTCCCGGAGTGGACAACCTGCAGGCGGACTTCCTAAGTCGCCAAACTCTGTCGCCAGGGGAATGGTCTCTACATCCCCAGGTCTTTCGGACAATCTGTCAGAAGTGGGGTGTGCCAGACGTGGATATCATGGCATCAAGGTTCAACAAGAAACTAGACAGGTTCATATCCCGGACAAGGGACCCGATGGCCTGCGGAACCGATGCGTTGGTGTGCCCTTGGCATCAGTTCAAACTTCTGTATGCCTTTCCCCCGCTACAGTTACTACCCCGCCTGTTGCGCAGGATCAGGGTGGAGCACAAACCAGTCATCCTGGTAGCACCAGCATGGCCCAGAAGGGCATGGTACTCACTAATCCTAAAGATGGCAGTGGGAGACCCTTGGACGCTTCCTCTACGGCCAGACCTACTCTCACAAGGCCCGATCCTCCACCCTGCATTACGGCGTCTAAATTTGACGGCCTGGCGGCTGAATCCCTGAGTCTCAGGGGTAGAGGGCTGTCTAGGCAGGTAATCTCTACCCTGATCAGGGCTAGAAAGCTGGTCTCCAGGGTGATTTATTACAGGGTCTGGAAGACCTACGTAGGCTGGTGTGAGTCCAAGAAATGGCTTTCCCGCAGGTATACCATTGATCGAGTGGTTAAGTTTTCTCCAGCTAGGAGTGGATAAAGGCCTGGCATTAAGCACAATCAAAGGGCAGATTTCAGCTTTGTCAGGGTGGTTTCAACGGCCGCTGGCCATCCACTCGCTGGTTAAGACCTTCATGTAGGAGGTCTTGCGTATTATTCCTCCAGTTAAATCCCCGCTTTGTCCGTGGGATTTAAATCGTGGTCTGTCAAGTTTACAGAAACAACCTTTTGAGCCACCCACTCGCTGGTTAAGACCTTCATTCAGGAGGCCTTGCGTATTAATCCTCCAGTTAAATCCCCGCTCAGGGCCGGCGCAACCACCAGGCGGACCAAGCGGCCGCTTGGGGCGGGCAGGTCCGCAGCCTGGGATGGGGCGAAAAAATGATTTTTTTTTATTGTCCGGAGTTGAACGAGTCCTGCGGGAACGGCGTCTGTAGAGGAGAAGGGAGGGAGAAAAAGTTTCACTGGCACCGCACTGCCCCGCCCCCTCCCCCGGCGAGCTGTTGCAGAAGAACAATAACTTCATTAGCCTGTGACAACCCGAGTCTCTGCTGCCTGACTAGTAACTCCCCCCAGCAGGAGATCGTGGCCGTGCTTCCCTGCTTGTAATTTTTTTTTGTGATGGACGCTGATGAGCTGACCAGCCAATCTGCATGCACCTAGCCCTATCATGTGCATGCAGATTGGCTGGTCAGCTCATCAGCGTCCATCACAAAAAAAAATTACAAGCAGCCAGCATGCTCCCTTCAGCAGGGAAGGAAAATAAGTTTAGCTAGTGCTGGCCACGATCTCCTGCTGGGGTCGAGTTACTAGTCAGGCAGCAGAGGCTTGTCACATGCTAATGATGTTATTGTATAAATACCAGGAAGCAGCATGGATGGAGGGTAAGTCACAGAAATTGTGTGTGTTACTGTGCCCCCCCCCCCCCCCTGCAGACTTTATTTAAACTCCTGTTTAAAGGGAAACCTGGCTGAGGTTGACAGGCTGGCATTGAGAAAATGGATGAGGATGACTCTGGGTGGATATGAGAGTTACATTGTGGAGATCCTCTTCACAATGTAACTCTCATCCCCACAGTCATCCTCATCCATCTTCACAATGCAACACAATCATCTTCATCCCCACCCAGCACCATCCATCCCTCTCTAACGCATCCCCTGCACCATCTATCCCTTTCCACAACACATCCCCACCCACACCCAGCACCATCCATCCCTCTCCACAACGCATCACCACCCACCCCTCTCCACAACGCATCCCCACCCATGCCTAGCACCATCCACCCTCTCCACAACACATGGCTGTGGAGGAGGCGGGTACAGAGAGAGGTGGCTGTGGAGGAGGCGGGTACCACCCACCCCTCTCCACCACGCATCACCACCCACGCCAAGCACCATCCATCCCACTCCACAATGCATCCCCACCCACCCCTCTCCACAACGCATCCCCACCCACCCCTCTCCACAACGCATTCCCACCTACGCCTAGCACCATCCACCCTCTCCACAACACATGGCTGTGGAGGAGGCGGGTACAGAGAGAGGTGGCTGTGGAGGAGGGGGGTACAGAGAGGTGGCTGTGGAGGAGGGGGGGTACAGAGAGGTGGCTGTGGAGGAGGGGGGGTACAGAGAGGTGGCTGTAGAGGAGGGGGGTACAGAGAGGTGGCTGTAGAGGAGGGGGTACAGAGAGGTGGCGGTAGAGGAGGGGGCACAGAGAAGTAGCTTTACAGCCCTCTCTGTACCCCCCCTCCTCCACAACCACCTCTCTGTACCCCCCTCCTCCACAACCACCTCTCTGTACCCCCCTCCTTAAAATGACTAAGATTGTATTTTTTTTTCTTTTTTAATAATTATGAGGTGGCACTGGTGGGCAGTAATGAGGTGGCACTGATGGACACTAATGGGCTGAACTGGTAGGCAGTGATGAGGTTGCACTGACAGGCTGAACTGGTGGACACTAATGAGGTGGCACTGTTGGACACTGATAGGCTGCACTTTACCTCTCCACCCTAAACAATAACCTCCTCCCCAACCTAGATTTCCTGAGATAATGAAAAAAAAAAAAAATATCGGCTGCAAAAATCGGCCTAAAATATCGCCCTAAAATATCGGCCATCGGCCGCCCCAATTTTGAAATATCGGCATCGGCCAGAGAAAAACCCATATCGGTCTACCTCTAGTCTGCACTGTAGGGGTGTCTGCATTGTAGGGGTGGGGGTCTGCACTGTAGGGGTGTCTGTACTGTGGGAGTCTGCACTATAGGGGTGTCGGTCTGTACTGTAGGGGTGTCTGTACTGTGGGGGTCTGCACTATAGGGGTGGGGGTCTGCACTGTAGGGGTGTCTGTACTGTGTCGGGTTGGGGTCTGCACTGTAAGGGTTTCTGTACTGTGGGGGGCTGCACTATAGGGGTGTCTGTACTGTGGGGTATGGGGGTCTGCACTGTAGGGGTGTCTGTACTGTGGGGGTCTGCACTGTAGGGGTGTCTGTACTGTGTCGGGTGGGGGTCTGCACTGTAAGGGTGTCTGTACTGTGGGGGTCTGCACTATAGGGGTGTCTGTACTGTGGGGGTCTGCACTGTTGGGGGGTCTGAACTGTTGGGGGGTGTCTGTGTAATGGGGTCCAGAGGTGCAGGGTGCTATGTAATGTAAAGGGGTCCAGTGGTGTATGGTGCTGTGTAATGTAAAGGGGTCCAGTATGTTTTACATTTAGTAGTATGGTGTATATTATACTAAGAATTTCTGGTGTGGCGTGGTTACAAAAGCACAAATTAGTGTGTTTTTTTATATAAAAAAATGATTGAAAGAAAATTTTTTGCAAGGGAGGTGGGTGGCCGTTGGGGGGGGGGGGCGCCAAAATGGAGCTTCGCTTGTGTAGGCAGAAATCCTTGCACCGGCCCTGTCCCCGCTTTGTCCGTGGGATTTAAATCGTGTTCTGTCAAGTGTACAGAAACAACCTTTTGAGCCGTTGGCTTAAATTCCTTTGGTTTCACTGACAAGGAAGTCAGTATTTTTGGTCGCCATAGTTTCCGCCAGAAGAGTATCGGAGCTGGCAGCCTTATCCTGTAAGGAACCATATCTTATTTTTGCATAAGGACAGGGTCGTTTTTCCGCCCTCATCCTTCCTTCCTACCAAAGGTTATATCCAGTTTTCATCTAAACCAGGATTTGGTATTACCATCCTTCTTTCCTAAACCTTCTTCCGGAAAGGAAGGGTTGCTGCATACCTTGGATATTGTCAGGGCCATGAAGGCCTATCTTGATGCTACAGAGAAGATTTGAAAAACAGAGGTGTTGTTCATTTTGCCAGATGGGCCCAAGAGAGGGCAGGCAGCTGCAAAATCCACCATCTCGAGGTGGATTAAACAGTTAAACACTCAGGCCTACGGCTTGAAGAGGTTGACTCCTCCTTTGTCAGTAAAGACTCATTCTACCAGGACCATGGGCGCCTCCTGGGCAGCACACCATCAGATCTCTATGGCTCAAGTTTGCAAGGCGGCAACCTGGTCTTCAGTCCACACGTTTAAAAAAGTTTACCAGGTGGACGTTAGAAGGAATGCTGATACAGCCTTGGAGCAGGCGGTGCTGCAGGCTGTGATTTAAGACCCTCAGAATCGGGGGCACCCTTGAGTTAAAATTTAAATTTAAGTTTAATTTTTCTCGACTAAGTTGGATTTATTATTATTATTTGAGTATATCTCTAAATTAAATCCTGTTGTCTTGGGAAGATGTCTCCCTCCCCTCATTAAGGCATTGCTTTGGGACATCCCACATAGTAATGAATATGCCGCTCTGTGTCCCGTGATGTACGATAAAGAAAAAGGGATTTTTAAATACAGCTTACCTGTAAAATCCTTTTCTTGGAGTACATCACGGGACACAGAGCTCCCACCCCTCTTATTGGGACCATTTTGGGAGGCATACTGCTTGCTACAAAACTGAGGTACTCCTCCTATGGGAGGGGGTTATATAGGGAGGGGACTTCCTGTTTGAGATTGCCAGTGTCCATCACCTGAAGGTACTCCATATAACCCACATAGTAATGAATATGCCGCTCTGTGTCCCGTGATGTACTCCAAGAAAAGGATTTTACAGGTAAGCTGTATTTAAAAATCCCTTTTTTTCCCAGATGAAAACTATTTCTATCAAATTCCGTTCGTCTGTATGGAACTCCGACGGAGAAAAAATACACGCATGCTCAGAATCAAGTCAACGCATGCTTGGAAGCATTGAACTTCATTTTTCTCGGCTCGTCGTAGTGTTGTACATCACCACGTTTTGGACGGTCGGAATTTGGTGTGACAGTGTGTATCCGTCAAAG